>NC_138088.1:7568200-8194200 GCF_964212035.1 Myotis nattereri
AGACTGGATTGTGACTTCATAGACAGCATTGTGACTTCATAGACAGGATTGTTACATAATAAACAGTATTGTTACTTCATAGGATGTATTGTTATTTCATAGACAGTGTTGTTACATCATAGACAGGATTGTTAACTCACAGAGAGGATTGTTACTACATAGACTGTATTTTTACATCATAGACTGGATTGTGACTTCATAGAGAGGATTGTTACTTCATAAACAGGATTGTTACTTCATAGACTGTATTGTTACTTCATAGACAGTGCTGTTACATCATAGACAGGGTTGTTAACTCATGGAGAGGATTGTTACTTCATAGACAGGGTTGTTATATCATAGACAGCATTGTTACTTCATAGACAGCATTGTTACTTCATAGAGATGGTTCTTACATCATCGACAGGATTGTGATGTCATCGAGAGTATTGTTACTTCATAGACAGGATTGTGACGTCATAGATACGATGGTTACATCATAGACTGGATTGATATTTCATAGACAGCATTGTTACTTCATAGACTGGATTGTGACTTCATAGAGAGCACTGTAACTTCATAAAGATGGTTCTTACATCATAGACAGGATTGTGATGTCATCGAGAGTATTGTTACCTCATAGACTGGATTGTGCCTTCATAGAGATGATTGTTACGTCACAGACAGGATTCCTACTTCACAGAGAGGATTTTGACTTCATAGAGAGGATTTTTACTTCATAGACTGGATTGTGACTTCATAGACAGCATTGTGACTTCATAGACAGGATTGTTACATAATAAAAAGTATTGTTACTTCATAGGATGTATTGTTACTTCATAGAAAGTGTTGTTACATCATAGACAGGATTGTTAACTCACAGAGAGGATTGTTACTTCATAGACTGTATTTTTACATCATAGACTGGATTGTGACTTCATAGAGAGGATTGTTACTTCATAAACAGGATTGTTACTTCATAGACTGTATTGTTACTTCATAGACAGTGCTGTTACATCATAGACAGGGTTGTTAACTCATGGAGAGGATTGTTACTTTATAGACAGTGTTGTTACATCATAGAGAGCATTGTTACTTCATAGACAGCATTGTTACTTCATAGAGATGGTTCTTACATCATAGACAGGATTGTGATGTCATCGAGAGTATTGTTACTTCATAGACAGGATTGTGACATCATAGATACGATGGTTACATCATAGACTGGATTGATATTTCTTAGACAGCATTGTTACTTCATAGACTGGATTTTGACTTCATAGAGAGCACTGTAACTTCATAGAGAGGGTTCTTACATCATAGACAGGATTGTGATGTCATCGAGAGTATTGTTACCTCATAGACTGGATTGTGCCTTCATAGAGATGATTGTTACGTCACAGACAGGATTCCTACTTCACAGAGAGGATTTTGACTTCATAGAGAGGATTTTTACTTCATAGACTGGATTGTGACTTCATAGACAGCATTGTGACTTCATAGACAGGACTGTTACATAACAAAAAGTATTGTTACTTCATAGGATGTATTGTTACTTCATAGAAAGTGTTGTTACATCATAGACAGGATTGTTAACTCACAGAGAGGATTGTTACTTCATAGACTGTGTTTTGACATCATAGACTGGATTGTTACTTCATAGACAGGGTTGTTACATCATAGACAGCATTGTTACTTCATAGACAGCATTGTTACTTCATAGAGAGGGTTCTTACATCATAGACAGGATTGTGATGTCATTGACAGTATTGTTACATCATAGACAGGATTGTGACGTCATAGATACGATGGTTACATCATAGACTGGGTTGTGAATTCATAGACAGCATTGTTATTTCATAGACTGGATTGTGACTTAATAGACAGCATTGTTACTTCATAGAGATGGTTCTTACATAATAGATAGGATTGTGAAATCATCGAGGGTATTGTTACCTCACAGTCTGTTTTGTGCCTTCATAGAGACGATACTTACGTCACAGACAGGATTGCTGCTTCACATAAAGGATTGTGACTTCATGGAGAGGACTGTTGCTTCATAGAATGGATTAAGACTTCATAGACAGCCTTGTTACTTCATTGAGAGGGTTCTTACATAATCGACAGGATTGTTATGTCAGCGAGAGTATTGTTACCTCATAGACTGGATTGTGCCTTCATAGAGATGATTGTTACGTCACAGACAGGATTCCTACTTCACAGACAGCATTTTGACTTCATAGAGAAGATTGTTACTTCATAGACTGGATTGTGACATCATAGACAGCATTATGACTTCATAGACAGGATTGTTACTTCATAAACAGGATTGTTACCTCATACACTGGATTGTGACTCATAGAAAGGATTGTTACTTCATAAACAGGATTGTTACTTCATAGACAGTATTTTTACTTCATAGACAGTGTTGTTACATCATAGACAGGATTGGTTACTCATGGAGAGGATTCTTAATTCATAGACTGCATTGTGACTTCATAGAAGGGATTCTTACCTCATAAGCAGGATTGTTACTTCATAGGCTAGAGTGTTACTTCATAGACAGGGTGGTTACATCCTAAACAGGGTTGTGACGTCAAAGAGAGAATTGCTACTTCATACACTGGATTGTGACTTCATAGAAAGGATTGTTACATCTTAAAGAGGATTGTTGCTTCATAGACTGTATTATTACTTCATAGAGAGTGTTGTTACATAAAAGACAGGGTTGTTAACTCATCGAGAGTATTGTTACTTCATAGACAGCATTGTGACTTCATAGACAGGATTGTTACTTCATAAGAAGGAGTGTTACTTCATAGACTGGATTGTTACTTCATAGACAGGGTTGTTACATCATAGACAGCATTGTTACTTCATAAACAGCATTGTTACTTCATAGAGAGGGTTCTTACATCATAGACAGGATTGTGATGTCATCGAGAGTATTGTTACTTCGTAGACAGGATTGTGACGTCATAGATACGATGGTTACATCATAGACTGGATTGATATTTCATAGACAGCATTGTTACTTCATAGACTGGATTGTGACTTCATAGAGAGCACTGTAACTTCATAGAGAGGGTTCTTACATCATAGACAGGATTGTGATGTCATCGAGAGTATTGTTACCTCATAGACTGGATTGTGCCTTCATAGAGATGATTGTGACGTCACAGACAGGATTCCTACTTCGCAGAGAGGATTTTGACTTCATAGAGAGGATTGTTACTTCATAGACTGGATTGTGACTTCATAGACAGCATTGTGACTTCATAGACAGGATTGTTACATAATAAACAGTATTGTTACTTCATAGGATGTATTGTTATTTCATAGACAGTGTTGTTACATCATAGACAGGATTGTTAACTCACAGAGAGGATTGTTACTACATAGACTGTATTTTTACATCATAGACTGGATTGTGACTTCATAGAGAGGATTGTTACTTCATAAACAGGATTGTTACTTCATAGACTGTATTGTTACTTCATAGACAGTGCTGTTACATCATAGACAGGGTTGTTAACTCATGGAGAGGATTGTTACTTCATAGACAGGGTTGTTATATCATAGACAGCATTGTTACTTCATAGACAGCATTGTTACTTCATAGAGATGGTTCTTACATCATCGACAGGATTGTGATGTCATCGAGAGTATTGTTACTTCATAGACAGGATTGTGACGTCATAGATACGATGGTTACATCATAGACTGGATTGATATTTCATAGACAGCATTGTTACTTCATAGACTGGATTGTGACTTCATAGAGAGCACTGTAACTTCATAAAGATGGTTCTTACATCATAGACAGGATTGTGATGTCATCGAGAGTATTGTTACCTCATAGACTGGATTGTGCCTTCATAGAGATGATTGTTACGTCACAGACAGGATTCCTACTTCACAGAGAGGATTTTGACTTCATAGAGAGGATTTTTACTTCATAGACTGGATTGTGACTTCATAGACAGCATTGTGACTTCATAGACAGGATTGTTACATAATAAAAAGTATTGTTACTTCATAGGATGTATTGTTACTTCATAGAAAGTGTTGTTACATCATAGACAGGATTGTTAACTCACAGAGAGGATTGTTACTTCATAGACTGTATTTTTACATCATAGACTGGATTGTGACTTCATAGAGAGGATTGTTACTTCATAAACAGGATTGTTACTTCATAGACTGTATTGTTACTTCATAGACAGTGCTGTTACATCATAGACAGGGTTGTTAACTCATGGAGAGGATTGTTACTTTATAGACAGTGTTGTTACATCATAGAGAGCATTGTTACTTCATAGACAGCATTGTTACTTCATAGAGATGGTTCTTACATCATAGACAGGATTGTGATGTCATCGAGAGTATTGTTACTTCATAGACAGGATTGTGACATCATAGATACGATGGTTACATCATAGACTGGATTGATATTTCTTAGACAGCATTGTTACTTCATAGACTGGATTTTGACTTCATAGAGAGCACTGTAACTTCATAGAGAGGGTTCTTACATCATAGACAGGATTGTGATGTCATCGAGAGTATTGTTACCTCATAGACTGGATTGTGCCTTCATAGAGATGATTGTTACGTCACAGACAGGATTCCTACTTCACAGAGAGGATTTTGACTTCATAGAGAGGATTTTTACTTCATAGACTGGATTGTGACTTCATAGACAGCATTGTGACTTCATAGACAGGACTGTTACATAACAAAAAGTATTGTTACTTCATAGGATGTATTGTTACTTCATAGAAAGTGTTGTTACATCATAGACAGGATTGTTAACTCACAGAGAGGATTGTTACTTCATAGACTGTGTTTTGACATCATAGACTGGATTGTTACTTCATAGACAGGGTTGTTACATCATAGACAGCATTGTTACTTCATAGACAGCATTGTTACTTCATAGAGAGGGTTCTTACATCATAGACAGGATTGTGATGTCATTGACAGTATTGTTACATCATAGACAGGATTGTGACGTCATAGATACGATGGTTACATCATAGACTGGGTTGTGAATTCATAGACAGCATTGTTATTTCATAGACTGGATTGTGACTTAATAGACAGCATTGTTACTTCATAGAGATGGTTCTTACATAATAGATAGGATTGTGAAATCATCGAGGGTATTGTTACCTCACAGTCTGTTTTGTGCCTTCATAGAGACGATACTTACGTCACAGACAGGATTGCTGCTTCACATAAAGGATTGTGACTTCATGGAGAGGACTGTTGCTTCATAGAATGGATTAAGACTTCATAGACAGCCTTGTTACTTCATTGAGAGGGTTCTTACATAATCGACAGGATTGTTATGTCAGCGAGAGTATTGTTACCTCATAGACTGGATTGTGACTTCATAGAGATGATTGTTACGTCACAGACAGGATTCCTACTTCACAGACAGCATTTTGACTTCATAGAGAAGATTGTTACTTCATAGACTGGATTGTGACATCATATACAGCATTATGACTTCATAGACAGGATTGTTACTTCATAAACAGGATTGTTACCTCATACACTGGATTGTGACTCATAGAAAGGATTGTTACTTCATAAACAGGATTGTTACTTCATAGACAGTATTTTTACTTCATAGACAGTGTTGTTACATCATAGACAGGATTGGTTACTCATGGAGAGGATTCTTAATTCATAGACTGCATTGTGACTTCATAGAAGGGATTGTTACCTCATAAGCAGGATTGTTACTTCATAGGCTAGAGTGTTACTTCATAGACAGGGTGGTTACATCCTAAACAGGGTTGTGAGGTCAAAGAGAGAATTGCTACTTCATACACTGGATTGTGACTTCATAGAAAGGATTGTTACATCTTAAAGAGGATTGTTGCTTCATAGACTGTATTATTACTTCATAGAGAGTGTTGTTACATAAAAGACAGGGTTGTTAACTCATCGAGAGTATTGTTACTTCATAGACAGCATTGTGACTTCATAGACAGGATTGTTACTTCATAAGAAGGAGTGTTACTTCATAGACTGGATTGTTACTTCATAGACAGGGTTGTTACATCATAGACAGCATTGTTACTTCATAAACAGCATTGTTACTTCATAGAGAGGGTTCTTACATCATAGACAGGATTGTGATGTCATCGAGAGTATTGTTACTTCGTAGACAGGATTGTGACGTCATAGATACGATGGTTACATCATAGACTGGATTGATATTTCATAGACAGCATTGTTACTTCATAGACTGGATTGTGACTTCATAGAGAGCACTGTAACTTCATAGAGAGGGTTCTTACATCATAGACAGGATTGTGATGTCATCGAGAGTATTGTTACCTCATAGACTGGATTGTGCCTTCATAGAGATGATTGTGACGTCACAGACAGGATTCCTACTTCGCAGAGAGGATTTTGACTTCATAGAGAGGATTGTTACTTCATAGACTGGATTGTGACTTCATAGACAGCATTGTGACTTCATAGACAGGATTGTTACATAATAAACAGTATTGTTACTTCATAGGATGTATTGTTATTTCATAGACAGTGTTGTTACATCATAGACAGGATTGTTAACTCACAGAGAGGATTGTTACTACATAGACTGTATTTTTACATCATAGACTGGATTGTGACTTCATAGAGAGGATTGTTACTTCATAAACAGGATTGTTACTTCATAGACTGTATTGTTACTTCATAGACAGTGCTGTTACATCATAGACAGGGTTGTTAACTCATGGAGAGGATTGTTACTTCATAGACAGGGTTGTTATATCATAGACAGCATTGTTACTTCATAGACAGCATTGTTACTTCATAGAGATGGTTCTTACATCATCGACAGGATTGTGATGTCATCGAGAGTATTGTTACTTCATAGACAGGATTGTGACGTCATAGATACGATGGTTACATCATAGACTGGATTGATATTTCATAGACAGCATTGTTACTTCATAGACTGGATTGTGACTTCATAGAGAGCACTGTAACTTCATAAAGATGGTTCTTACATCATAGACAGGATTGTGATGTCATCGAGAGTATTGTTACCTCATAGACTGGATTGTGCCTTCATAGAGATGATTGTTACGTCACAGACAGGATTCCTACTTCACAGAGAGGATTTTGACTTCATAGAGAGGATTTTTACTTCATAGACTGGATTGTGACTTCATAGACAGCATTGTGACTTCATAGACAGGATTGTTACATAATAAAAAGTATTGTTACTTCATAGGATGTATTGTTACTTCATAGAAAGTGTTGTTACATCATAGACAGGATTGTTAACTCACAGAGAGGATTGTTACTTCATAGACTGTATTTTTACATCATAGACTGGATTGTGACTTCATAGAGAGGATTGTTACTTCATAAACAGGATTGTTACTTCATAGACTGTATTGTTACTTCATAGACAGTGCTGTTACATCATAGACAGGGTTGTTAACTCATGGAGAGGATTGTTACTTTATAGACAGTGTTGTTACATCATAGAGAGCATTGTTACTTCATAGACAGCATTGTTACTTCATAGAGATGGTTCTTACATCATAGACAGGATTGTGATGTCATCGAGAGTATTGTTACTTCATAGACAGGATTGTGACATCATAGATACGATGGTTACATCATAGACTGGATTGATATTTCTTAGACAGCATTGTTACTTCATAGACTGGATTTTGACTTCATAGAGAGCACTGTAACTTCATAGAGAGGGTTCTTACATCATAGACAGGATTGTGATGTCATCGAGAGTATTGTTACCTCATAGACTGGATTGTGCCTTCATAGAGAAGATTGTTACGTCACAGACAGGATTCCTACTTCACAGAGAGGATTTTGACTTCATAGAGAGGATTTTTACTTCATAGACTGGATTGTGACTTCATAGACAGCATTGTGACTTCATAGACAGGACTGTTACATAACAAAAAGTATTGTTACTTCATAGGATGTATTGTTACTTCATAGAAAGTGTTGTTACATCATAGACAGGATTGTTAACTCACAGAGAGGATTGTTACTTCATAGACTGTGTTTTGACATCATAGACTGGATTGTTACTTCATAGACAGGGTTGTTACATCATAGACAGCATTGTTACTTCATAGACAGCATTGTTACTTCATAGAGAGGGTTCTTACATCATAGACAGGATTGTGATGTCATTGACAGTATTGTTACATCATAGACAGGATTGTGACGTCATAGATACGATGGTTACATCATAGACTGGGTTGTGAATTCATAGACAGCATTGTTATTTCATAGACTGGATTGTGACTTAATAGACAGCATTGTTACTTCATAGAGATGGTTCTTACATAATAGATAGGATTGTGAAATCATCGAGGGTATTGTTACCTCACAGTCTGTTTTGTGCCTTCATAGAGACGATACTTACGTCACAGACAGGATTGCTGCTTCACATAAAGGATTGTGACTTCATGGAGAGGACTGTTGCTTCATAGAATGGATTAAGACTTCATAGACAGCCTTGTTACTTCATTGAGAGGGTTCTTACATAATCGACAGGATTGTTATGTCAGCGAGAGTATTGTTACCTCATAGACTGGATTGTGACTTCATAGAGATGATTGTTACGTCACAGACAGGATTCCTACTTCACAGACAGCATTTTGACTTCATAGAGAAGATTGTTACTTCATAGACTGGATTGTGACATCATATACAGCATTATGACTTCATAGACAGGATTGTTACTTCATAAACAGGATTGTTACCTCATACACTGGATTGTGACTCATAGAAAGGATTGTTACTTCATAAACAGGATTGTTACTTCATAGACAGTATTTTTACTTCATAGACAGTGTTGTTACATCATAGACAGGATTGGTTACTCATGGAGAGGATTCTTAATTCATAGACTGCATTGTGACTTCATAGAAGGGATTGTTACCTCATAAGCAGGATTGTTACTTCATAGGCTAGAGTGTTACTTCATAGACAGGGTGGTTACATCCTAAACAGGGTTGTGACGTCAAAGAGAGAATTGCTACTTCATACACTGGATTGTGACTTCATAGAAAGGATTGTTACATCTTAAAGAGGATTGTTGCTTCATAGACTGTATTATTACTTCATAGAGAGTGTTGTTACATAAAAGACAGGGTTGTTAACTCATCGAGAGTATTGTTACTTCATAGACAGCATTGTGACTTCATAGACAGGATTGTTACTTCATAAGAAGGAGTGTTACTTCATAGACTGGATTGTTACTTCATAGACAGGGTTGGTACATCATAGACAGCATTGTTACTTCATAAACAGCATTGTTACTTCATAGAGAGGGTTCTTACATCATAGACAGGATTGTGATGTCATCGAGAGTATTGTTACTTCGTAGACAGGATTGTGACGTCATAGATACGATGGTTACATCATAGACTGGATTGATATTTCATAGACAGCATTGTTACTTCATAGACTGGATTGTGACTTCATAGAGAGCACTGTAACTTCATAGAGAGGGTTCTTACATCATAGACAGGATTGTGATGTCATCGAGAGTATTGTTACCTCATAGACTGGATTGTGCCTTCATAGAGATGATTGTGACGTCACAGACAGGATTCCTACTTCACAGAGAGGATTTTGACTTCATAGAGAGGATTCTTACTTCATAGACTGGATTGTGACTTCATAGACAGCATTGTGACTTCATAGACAGGATTGTTACATAATAAACAGTATTGTTACTTCATAGGATGTATTGTTACTTCATAGAAAGTGTTGTTACATCATAGACAGGATTGTTAACTCACAGAGAGGATTGTTACTTCATAGACTGTATTTTTACATCATAGACTGGATTGTGACTTCATAGCGAGTATTGTTACTTCATAAACAGGATTGATACTTCATAGACTGTATTGTTACTTCATAGACAGTGCTGTTACATCATAGACAGGGTTGTTAACTCATGGAGAGGATTGTTACTTCATAGACAGTGTTGTTACATCATAGACAGCATTGTTACTTCATAGACAGCATTGTTACTTCATAGAGATGGTTCTTACATCATAGACAGGATTGTGATGTCATCGAGAGTATTGTTACTTCATAGACAGGATTGTGACGTCATAGATACGATGGTTACATCTTAGACTGTGTTGTGATTTCATAGACTGCATTGTTACTTCATAGACTGGATTGTGACTTCATAGAGAGCACTGTTACTTCATAGAGAGGGTTCATACATCATAGACTGGATTGTGATGTCATCGAGAGTATTATTACCTCATAGACTGGATTGTGCCTTCATAGAGATGATACTTACGTCACAGACAGGATTGCTGCTTCACATAAAGGATTGTGACTTCATGGAGAGGACTGTTGCTTCATAGAATGGATTAAGACTTCATAGACAGCCTTGTTACTTCATTGAGAGGGTTCTTACATAATCGACAGGATTGTTATGTCAGCGAGAGTATTGTTACCTCATAGACTGGATTGTGCCTTCATAGAGATGATTGTTACGTCACAGACAGGATTCCTACTTCACAGACAGCATTTTGACTTCATAGAGAAGATTGTTACTTCATAGACTGGATTGTGACTTCATAGACAGCATTGTGACTTCATAGACAGGATTGTTACTTCATAAACAGGATTGTTACCTCATACACTGGATTGTGACTCATAGAAAGGATTGTTACTTCATAAACAGGATTGTTACTTCATAGACAGTATTTTTACTTCATAGACAGTGTTGTTACATCATAGACAGGATTGGTTACTCATGGAGAGGATTCTTAATTCATAGACTGCATTGTGACTTCATAGAAGAGATTGTTACCTCATAAGCAGGATTATTACTTCATAGGCTAGAGTGTTACTTCATAGACAGGGTGGTTACATCCTAAACAGGGTTGTGACGTCAAAGAGAGAATTGCTACTTCATACACTGGATTGTGACTTCATAGAAAGGATTGTTACATCTTAAAGAGGATTGTTGCTTCATAGACTGTATTATTACTTCATAGAGAGTGTTGTTACATAAAAGACAGGGTTGTTAACTCATCAAGAGTATTGTTACTTCATAGACTGTATTTTTACATCATAGACAGGATTTAGACTTCATAGAGAGGATTGTTACTTCATAGACAGCATTGTGACTTCATAGACAGGATTGTTACTTCATAGGAAGGAGTGTTACTTCATAGACTGGATTGTTACTTCATAGACAGTATTTTTACTTCATAGAGAGGGTTGTTACATCATAGACAGCATTGTTACTTAATAAACAGCATTGTTACTTCATAGAGAGGGTTCTTACATCATAGACAGGATTCTGATGTCATCGAGAGTATTGTTACCTCATAGACTGGATTGTGCCTTCATAGAGAGGATTGTTGCGTCACAGACAGGATTCCTACTTAACAGACAGGATTTTGACTTCATAGAGAGGATACTTACTTCATAGACTGGATTGTGACTTCATAGACAGCATTGTGACTTCTTAGACAGAATTGTTACATAATAAACAGTATTGTTACTTCATAGAATGTATTGTTACTTCATAGACTGTGTTGTTACATCATAGACAGGGTTGTTAACTCATGGAGAGGATTGTTACTTCATAGACTGTATTTTTACATCATGTACAGGATTGTGACATCATAGAGAGGATTGTTACTTCATAGACTGCATTGTGATTTCATTGACAGGATTGTTACTTCATAAGCAGGATTGTTACTTCATAGGCTAGAGTGTTACTTCATAGACAGGGTTGTTACATCATAAACAGGATTGTGACGTCAAAGAGATGATTGTTACTACATAGATTGGATTGTGACTTCATAGGCAGGATTGTTACATCATAAACAGGATTGTTGCTTGATAGAATGTATTTTTACTTCATAGACAGTGTTGTTACATCATAGACAGGGTTGTTAACTCATGGAGAGTATTGTTACTTCATAGACTATATTTTTACATCATGTACAGGATTGTGACATCATAGAGAGGATTGTTACTTCATAGACTTTATTGTGCTTTCATTGACAGGATTGTTACTTCATAAGCAGGATTGTGACTTCATAGGCTGGAGTGTTACTTCATAGATGGGGTTGTTACATCATAAACAGGATTGTGACGTCAAAGAGATTATTGTTACTACATAGACTGTATTGTGACTTCATAGACTGGATTGTTACTTCATAGACAGGGTTGTTACATCATAGACAGCATTGATACTTCATAGACAGCATTGTTACTTCATAGAGATGGTTCTTACATCATAGTCAGGATTGTGATGTCATCGAGAGTATTGTTACTTCATAGACAGGATTGTGACGTCATAGATACGATGGTTACATCATAGACTGGTTTGTGATTTCATAGGCAAGCATTGTTACTTCATAGACTGGATTGTGACTTCATAGAACTGTTACTTCATAGAGAGGGTTCATACATCATAGACAGGATTGTGATGTCATCGAGAGTATTATTACCTCATAGACTGGATTGTGCCTTCATAGAGATGATTGTTACGTCACAGACAGGTTTCCTACTTCCCAGACAGGATTTTGACATCATAGAGAGGATTGTTACTTCAAAGACTGGATTGTGACTTCATAGACAGCATTGTTACTTCATAGAAACGATTGTTACTTCATAAACAGGATTGTTACTTCATACACTGGATTGTGACTTCATAGAAAGGATTGTTACTTCATAAACAGGATTGTGACTTCATAGACAGCCTTGTTACATCATAGAGAGGGTTCTTACATAATAGACGGGATTATGATGTCATCGAGAGTATTGTTACCTCATAGACTGGACTGTGCCTTCATAGAGAGGATTGTTGCATCACAGACAGGTTTCCTACTTCACAGACAGGATTTTGACTTCATAGAGAGGATTGTTACTTCATAGACTGGATTGTGACTTCATAGACAGCATTGTGACATTATAGACAGAATTGTTACATAACAAATAGTATTGTTACTTCATAGAATGTATTGTTACTTCATAGACAGTATTTTTACTTCATAGACAGTGTTGTTACATCATAGACAGGATTGGTTACTCATGGAGAGGATTCTTAATTCATAGACTGCATTGTGACTTCATAGAAGGGATTGTTACCTCATAAGCAGGATTATTACTTCATAGGCTAGAGTGTTACTTCATAGACAGGGTGGTTACATCCTAAACAGGGTTGTGACGTCAAAGAGAGAATTGCTACTTCATACACTGGATTGTGACTTCATAGAAAGGATTGTTACATCTTAAAGAGGATTGTTGCTTCATAGACTGTATTATTACTTCATAGAGAGTGTTGTTACATAAAAGACAGGGTTGTTAACTCATCAAGAGTATTGTTACTTCATAGACTGTATTTTTACCTCATAGACAGGATTTAGACTTCATAGAGAGGATTGTTACTTCATAGACAGCATTGTGACTTCATAGACAGGATTGTTACTTCATAGGAAGGAGTGTTACTTCATAGACTGGATTGTTACTTCATAGACAGTATTTTTACTTCATAGAGAGGGTTGTTACATCATAGACAGCATTGTTACTTAATAAACAGCATTGTTACTTCATAGAGAGGGTTCTTACATCATAGACAGGATTCTGATGTCATCGAGAGTATTGTTACCTCATAGACTGGATTGTGCCTTCATAGAGAGGATTGTTGCGTCACAGACAGGATTCCTACTTAACAGACAGGATTTTGACTTCATAGAGAGGATACTTACTTCATAGACTGGATTGTGACTTCATAGACAGCATTGTGACTTCTTAGACAGAATTGTTACATAATAAACAGTATTGTTACTTCATAGAATGTATTGTTACTTCATAGACTGTGTTGTTACATCATAGACAGGGTTGTTAACTCATGGAGAGGATTGTTACTTCATAGACTGTATTTTTACATCATGTACAGGATTGTGACATCATAGAGAGGATTGTTATTTCATAGACTGCATTGTTATTTCATTGACAGGATTGTTACTTCATAAGCAGGATTGTTACTTCATAGGCTAGAGTGTTACTTCATAGACAGGGTTGTTACATCATAAACAGGATTGTGACGTCAAAGAGATGATTGTTACTACATAGATTGGATTGTGACTTCATAGGCAGGATTGTTACATCATAAACAGCATTGTTGCTTGATAGAATGTATTTTTACTTCATAGACAGTGTTGTTACATCATAGACAGGGTTGTTAACTCATGGAGAGTATTGTTACTTCATAGACTATATTTTTACATCATGTACAGGATTGTGACATCATAGAGAGGATTGTTACTTCATAGACTTTATTGTGCTTTCATTGACAGGATTGTTACTTCATAAGCAGGATTGTGACTTCATAGGCTAGAGTGTTACTTCATAGATGGGGTTGTTACATCATAAACAGGATTGTGACGTCAAAGAGATTATTGTTACTACATAGACTGTATTGTGACTTCATAGACTGGATTGTTACTTCATAGACAGGGTTGTTACATCATAGACAGCATTGATACTTCATAGACAGCATTGTTACTTCATAGAGATGGTTCTTACATCATAGTCAGGATTGTGATGTCATCGAGAGTATTGTTACTTCATAGACAGGATTGTGACGTCATAGATACGATGGTTACATCATAGACTGGATTGTGACTTCATAGAACTGTTACTTCATAGAGAGGGTTCATACATCATAGACAGGATTGTGATGTCATCGAGAGTATTATTACCTCATAGACTGGATTGTGCCTTCATAGAGATGATTGTTATGTCACAGACAGGTTTCCTACTTCCCAGACAGGATTTTGACATCATAGAGAGGATTGTTACTTCAAAGACTGGATTGTGACTTCATAGACAGCATTGTTACTTCATAGAAAGGATTGTTACTTCATAAACAGGATTGTTACTTCATACACTGGATTGTGACTTCATAGAAAGGATTGTTACTTCATAAACAGGATTGTGACTTCATAGACAGCCTTGTTACATCATAGAGAGGGTTCTTACATAATAGACGGGATTATGATGTCATCGAGAGTATTGTTACCTCATAGACTGGACTGTGCCTTCATAGAGAGGATTGTTGCATCACAGACAGGTTTCCTACTTCACAGATAGGATTTTGACTTCATAGAGAGGATTGTTACTTCATAGACTGGATTGTGACTTCATAGACAGCATTGTGACATTATAGACAGAATTGTTACATAACAAATAGTATTGTTACTTCATAGAATGTATTGTTATTTCATAGACAGTGTTGTTACATCATAGACAGAATTGTTAACTCATAGAGAGGATTGTTACTTCATAGACTGTATTTTTTCATCATAGACTCGATTGTGACTTCATAGACTGGATTGTTACCTCAGAAACAGGAATGTTACATCATAGACTGGATTGCGACTTCATAATCAGGATTGTTACTTCATTAACAGGATTGTTACTTCATAGACAGTATTTATACTTCATAGACAGTGCTGTTACGTCATAGACAGGGTTGTTAACTCATGTAGAGGATTGTGACTTCATAGACAGGGTTGTTACATCATAGACAGCATTGTTACTTCACAGACAGCATTGTTACTTCATAGAGATGGTTCTTACATCATAGACAGGATGGTGATGTCATCGAGAGTATTGTTACTTCATAGAAAGGATTGTGACATCATAGATACGATGGTTACATCATAGACTGGGTTGTGATTTCATAGACAGCATTGTTACCTCATAGACTGGATTATGCCTTCATAGAGATGATTGTTACGTCACAGACAGGTTTCCTAGTTCCCAGACAGGATTTTGACATCATAGAGAGGATTGTTACTTCAAAGCCTGGATTGTGACTTCACAGACAGCATTGTGACTTCATAGACAGGATTGTTACATAATAAAAAGTATTGTTACTTCATAGGATGTATAGTTACTTCATAGAAAGTGTTGTTACATCATAGACAGGATTGTTAACTCACAGAGAGGATTGTTACTTCATAGACTGTATTTTGACATCATAGACTGGATTGTGACTTCATAGACAGCATTGTGACTTCATAGACAGGATTGTTACATAATAAACAGTATTGTTACTTCATAGAATGTATTGTTACTTCATAGACAGTGTTGTTACTTCATAGACAGGATTGTTAACTCATGGAGAGGATTGTTACTTCATAGACTGTATTTTTACATCATAGACAGGATTGTGACTTCATAGAGAGGATTGTTACTTCATAGACTGCATTGTGACTTCATAGACAGTATTGTTACTTCATACGTAGGAGTGTTACTTCATAGACTGGATTGTTACATCATAGACTGGATTGTTACTTCATAGACAGGGTTGTTACATCATAGACAGCATTGTTACTTCATAGACAGCATTGTTACTTCATAGAGATGGTTCTTACATCATAGACAGGATTGTGATGTCATTGACAGTATTGTTACATCATAGACAGGATTGTGACGTCATAGATACGATGGTTACATCATAGACTGGATTGTGAATTCATAGACAGCATTGTTATTTCATAGACTGGATTGTGACTTAATAGACAGCATTGTTACTTCATAGAGATGGTTCTTACATAATAGATAGGATTGTGAAATCATCGAGGGTATTGTTACCTCACAGTCTGTTTTGTGCCTTCATAGAGACGATCCTTACGTCACAGACAGGATTGCTGCTTCACATAAAGGATTGTGACTTCATGGAGAGGACTGTTGCTTCATAGAATGGATTAAGACTTCATAGACAGCCTTGTTACTTCATTGAGAGGGTTCTTACATAATCGACAGGATTGTTATGTCAGCGAGAGTATTGTTACCTCATAGACTGGATTGTGCCTTCATAGAGATGATTGTTACGTCACAGACAGGATTCCTACTTCACAGACAGCATTTTGACTTCATAGAGAAGATTGTTACTTCATAGACTGGATTGTGACGTCATAGACAGCATTGTGACTTCATAGAAAGGATTGTTACTTCATAAACAGGATTGTTACTTAATACACTGGATTGTGACTTCATAGAAAGGATTGTTACTTCATAAACAGGATTGTGACTTCATAGACAGCCTTTTTACATCATAGAGAGGGTTCTTACATAATAGACAGGATTATGATGTCATCGAGAGTATTGTTACCTCATAGCCTGGACTGTGCTTTCATAGAGAGGATTGTTACATCACAGACAGGTTTCCTACTTCACAGACAGGATTTTGACTTCATAGAGAGGATTGTTACTTCATAGACTGGATTGTGACTTCATAGACAGCATTGTGACTTCATAGACAGAATTGTTACATAACAAATAGTATTGTTACTTCATAGAATGTATTGTTACTTCAGAGACAGTGTTGTTACATCATAGACAGAATTGTTAACTCATAGAGAGGATTGTTACTTCATAGACTGTATTTTTACATCATAGACTCGGTTGTGACTTCATAGACTGGATTGTTACCTCAGAAACAGGATTGTTACATCATAGACTGGATTGCGACTTCATAATCAGGATTGTTACTTCATTAACAGGATTGTTACTTCATAGACAGTATTTATACTTCATAGACAGTGCTGTTACATCATAGACAGGGTTGTTAACTCATGTAGAGGATTGTTACTTCATAGACAGGGTTGTTACATCATAGACAGCATTGTTACTTCACAGACAGCATTGTTACTTCATAGAGATGGTTCTTACATCATAGACAGGATGGTGATGTCATCGAGAGTATTGTTACTTCATAGAAAGGATTGTGACATCATAGATACGATGGTTACATCATAGACTGGGTTGTGATTTCATAGACAGCATTGTTACCTCCTAGACTGGATTATGCCTTAATAGAGATGATTGTTACGTCACAGACAGGTTTCCTACTTCCCAGACAGGATTTTGACATCATAGAGAGGATTGTTACTTCAAAGACTGGATTGTGACTTCACAGACAGCATTGTGACTTCATAGACAGGATTGTTACATAATAAAAAGTATTGTTACTTCATAGGATGTATAGTTACTTCATAGAAAGTATTGAAACATCATAGACAGAATTGTTAACTCACAGAGAGGATTGTTACTTCATAGACTGTATTTTGACATCATAGACTGGATTGTGACTTCATAGACAGCATTGTGACTTCATAGACAGGATTGTTACATAATAAACAGTATTGTTACTTCATAGAATGTATTGTTACTTCATAGACAGGATTGTTAACTCATGGGGAGGATTGTTACTTCATAGACTGTATTTTTACATCATAGACAGGATTGTGACTTCATAGAGAGGATTGTTACTTCATAGACTGCATTGTGACTTCATAGACAGTATTGTTACTTCATACGTAGGAGTGTTACATCATAGACTGGATTGTTACTTCATAGAGAGGGTTGTTACATCATAGACAGCATTGTTACTTCATAGACAGCATTGTTACTTCATAGAGAGGGTTCTTACATCATAGACAGGATTGTGATGTCATTGACAGTATTGTTACATCATAGACAGGATTGTGACGTCATAGATACGATGGTTACATCATAGACTGGATTGTGAATTCATAGACAGCATTGTTATTTCATAGACTGAATTGTGACTTAATAGACAGCATTGTTACTTCATAGAGATGGTTCTTACATAATAGATAGGATTGTGAAATCATCGAGGGTATTGTTACCTCACAGTCTCTTTTGTGCCTGCATAGAGATGATACTTACGTCACAGACAGGATTGCTGCTTCACATAAAGGATTGTGACTTCATGGAGAGGACTGTTGCTTCATAGAATGGATTAAGACTTCATAGACAGCCTTGTTACTTCATTGAGAGGGTTCTTACATAATCGACATGATTGTTATGTCAGCGAGAGTATTGTTACCTCATAGACTGGATTGTGCCTTCATAGAGATGATTGTTACATCACAGACAGGATTCCTACTTCACAGACAGAATTTTGACTTCATAGAGAAGATTGTTACTTCATAGACTGGATTGTGACTTCATAGACAGCATTGTGACTTCATAGACAGGATTGTTACTTCATAAACAGGACTGTTACTTCATACACTGGATTGTGACTTCATAGAAAGGATTGTTACTTCATAAACAGGACTGTTACTTCATAGACAGTATTTTTACTTCATAGACAGTGTTGTTACATCATAGACAGGATTGGTTATTCATGGAGAGGATTCTTAATTCATAGACTGCATTGTGACTTCATAGAAGGGATTGTTACCTCATAAGCAGGATTGTTACTTCATAGGCTAGAGTGTTACTTCATAGACAGGGTGGTTACTTCCTAAACAGGATTGTGACGTCAAAGAGAGAATTGCTACTTCATACACTGGATTGTGACTTCATAGAAAGGATTGGTACATCTTAAAGAGGATTGTAGCTTCATAGACTGTATTATTACTTCATAGACAGTGCTGTTACATCATAGACAGGGTTGTTAACTCATGGAGAGGATTGTTACTTCATAGACAGGGTTGTTACATCATAGACAGCATTGTTACATCATAGACAGCATTGTTACTTCATAGAGATGGTTCTGACATCATAGACAGGATTGTGATGTCATCGAGAGTATTGTTACTTCATAGACAGGATTGTGACGTCATAGATACAATGGTTAAATCATAGACTGGGTTGTGATTTCATAGACTGCATTGTTACTTCATAGACTGGATTGTGACTTCATAGAGAGCACTGTTACTTCATAGAGAGGGTTCATACATCATAGACAGGATTGTGATGTCATCGAGAGTATTATTACCTCATAGACTGGATTGTGCCTTCATAGAGATGACTGTTACGTCACAGACAGGTTTCCTACTTCCCAGACAGGATTTTAACATCATAGAGAGGATTGTTACTTCAAAGACTGGATTGTGACTTCATAGACAGCATTGTGACTTCATAGACAGGATTGTTACATAATAAAAAGTATTGTTACTTCATAGGATGTATAGTTACCTCATAGAGAGTGTTGTTACATCATAGACAGTATTGTGATGTCATTGACAGTATTGTTACATCATAGACAGGATTGTGACGTCATAGATACGATGGTTACATCATAGACTGGATTGTGAATTCATAGACAGCATTGTTATTTCATAGACTGGATTGTGACTTAATAGACAGCATTGTTACTTCATAGAGATGGTTCTTACATAATAGATAGGATTGTGAAATCATCGAGGGTATTGTTACCTCACAGTCTGTTTTGTGCCTTCATAGAGACGATACTTACGTCACAGACAGGATCGCTGCTTCACATAAAGGATTGTGACTTCATGGAGAGGACTGTTGCTTCATAGAATGGATTAAGACTTCATAGACAGCCTTGTTACTTCATTGAGAGGGTTCTTACATAATCGACAGGATTGTTATGTCAGCGAGAGTATTGTTACCTCATAGACTGGATTGTGCCTTCATAGAGATGATTGTTACGTCACAGACAGGATTCCTACTTCACAGACAGCATTTTGACTTCATAGAGAAGATTGTTACTTCATAGACTGGATTGTGACTTCATAGACAGCATTGTGACTTCACAGACAGGATTGTTACTTCATAAATAGGATTGTTACTTCATACACTGGATTGTGACTTCATAGAAAGGATTGTTACTTCATAAACAGGATTGTGACTTCATAGACAGCCTTGTTATATCATAGAGAGGGTTCTTACATAATAGACAGGATTATGATGTCATCGAGAGTATTGTTACCTCATAGACTGGACTGTGCCTTCATAGAGAGGATTGTTCCATCACAGACAGGTTTCCTACTTCACAGACAGGATTTTGACTTCATAGAGAGGATTGTTACTGCATAGACTGGATTGTGACTTCATAGACAGCATTGTGACATTATAGACAGAATTGTTACATAACAAATAGTATTGTTACTTCATAGAATGTATTGTTACTTCATAGACAGTGTTGTTACATCATAGACAGGATTGTTAACTCATAGAGAGGATTGTTACTTCATAGACTGTATTTTTACATCATAGACTCGATTGTGACTTCATAGACTGGATTGATACCTCAGAAACAGGATTGTTACATCATAGACTGGATTGCGACTTCATAATCAGGATTGTTACTTCATTAACAGGATTGTTACTTCATAGACAGTATTTATACTTCATAGACAGTGTTGTTACATCATAGACAGGGTTGTTAACTCATGTAGAGGATTGTTACTTCATAGACAGGGTTGTTACATCATAGACAGCATTGTTACTTCATAGACAGCATTGTTACTTCATAGAGATGGTTCTTACATCATAGACAGGATTGTGATGTCATCGAGAGTATTGTTACTTCATAGAAAGGATTGTGACATCATAGATACGATGGTTACATCATAGACTGGGTTGTGATTTCATAGACAGCATTGTTACCTCCTAGACTGGATTATGCCTTCATAGAGATGATTGTTACGTCACAGACAGGTTTCCTACTTCCCAGACAGGATTTTGACATCATAGAGAGGATTGTTACTTCAAAGACTGGATTGGGACTTCACAGAAAGCATTGTGACTTCATAGACAGGATTGTTACATAATAAAAAGTATTGTTACTTCATAGGATGTATAGTTACTTCATAGAAAGTGTTGTTACATCATAGACAGGATTGTTAACTCACAGAGAGGATTGTTACTTCATAGACTGTATTTTGACATCATAGACTGGATTGTGACTTCATAGACAGCATTGTGACTTCATAGACAGGATTGTTACATAATAAACAGTATTGTTACTTCATAGAATGTATTGTTACTTCATAGACAGTGTTGTTACTTCATAGACAGGATTGTTAACTCATGGAGAGGATTGTTACTTCATAGACTGTATTTTTACATCATAGACAGGATTGTGACTTCAAAGAGAGGATTGTTACTTCATAGATTGCATTGTGACTTCATAGACAGTATTGTTACTTCATACGTAGGAGTGTTACTTCATAGACTGGATTGTTACATCATAGACTGGATTGTTACTTCATAGACAGGGTTGTTACATCATAGACAGCATTGTTACTTCATAGACAGCATTGTTACTTCATAGAGAGGGTTCTTACATCATAGACAGGATTGTGATGTCATTGACAGTATTCTTACATCATAGACAGGATTGTGACGTCATAGAAACGATGGTTACATCATAGACTGGATTGTGAATTCATAGACAGCATTGTTATTTCATAGACTGGATTGTGACTTAATAGAGAGCATTGTTACTTCATAGAGATGGTTCTTACATAATAGATAGGATTGTGAAATCATCGAGGGTATTGTTACCTCACAGTCTGTTTTGTGCCTTCATAGAGACGATCCTTACGTCACAGACAGGATTGCTGCTTCACATAAAGGATTGTGACTTCATGGAGAGGACTGTTGCTTCATAGAATGGATTAAGACTTTATAGACAGCCTTGTTACTTCATTGAGAGGGTTCTTACATAATCGACAGGATTGTTATGTCAGCGAGAGTATTGTTACCTCATAGACTGGATTGTGCCTTCATAGAGATGATTGTTACGTCACAGACAGGATTCCTACTTCACAGACAGCATTTTGACTTCATAGAGAAGATTGTTACTTCATAGACTGGATTGTGACTTCATAGACAGCATTGTGACTTCATAGACAGGATTGTTACTTCATAAACAGGATTGTTACTTCATACACTGGATTGTGACTTCATAGAAAGGATTGTTACTTCATAAACAGGATTGTGACTTCATAGACAGCCTTGTTACATCATAGAGAGGGTTCTTACATAATAGACAGGATTATGATGTCATCGAGAGTATTGTTACCTCATAGACTGGACTGTGCCTTCATAGAGAGGATTGTTGCATCACAGACAGGTTTCCTACTTCACAGACAGGATTTTGACTTCATAGAGAGGATTGTTACTTCATAGACTGGATTGTGACTTCATAGACAGCATTGTGACATTATAGACAGAATTGTTACATAACAAATACTATTGTTACTTCATAGAATGTATTGTTACTTCATAGAGAGTGTTGTTACATCATAGACAGGATTGTTAACTCATAGAGAGGATTGTTACTTCATAGACTGTATTTTTACATCATAGACTCGATTGTGACTTCATAGACTGGATTGTTACCTCAGAAACAGGATTGTTACATCATAGACTGGATTGCGACTTCATAATCAGGATTGTTACTTCATTAACAGGATTGTTACTTCATAGACAGTATTTATACTTCATAGACAGTGCTGTTACATCATAGACAGTGTTGTTAACTCATGTAGAGGATTGTTACTTCATAGACAGGGTTGTTACATCATAGACAGCATTGTTACTTCATAGACAGCATTGTTACTTCATAGAGATGGTTCTTACATCATAGACAGGATTGTGATGTCATCGAGAGTATTGTTACTTCATAGAAAGGATTGTGACATCATAGATACGATGGTTACATCATAGACTGGGTTGTGATTTCATAGACAGCATTGTTACCTCATAGACTGGATTATGCCTTCATAGAGATGATTGTTACGTCACAGACAGGTTTCCTACTTCCCAGACAGGATTTTGACATCATAGAGAGGATTGTTACTTCAAAGACTGGATTGTGACTTCACAGACAGCATTGTGACTTCATAGACAGGATTGTTACATAATAAAAAGTATTGTTACTTCATAGGATGTATAGTTACTTCATAGAAAGTGTTGTTACATCATAGACAGGATTGTTAACTCACAGAGAGGATTGTTACTTCATAGACTGTATTTTGACATCATAGACTGGATTGTGACTTCATAGACAGCATTGTGACTTCATAGACAGGATTGTTACATAATAAACAGTATTGTTACTTCATAGAATGTATTGTTACTTCATAGACAGTGTTGTTACTTCATAGACAGGATTGTTAACTCATGGAGAGGATTGTTACTTCATAGACTGTATTTTTACATCATAGACAGGATTGTGACTTCAAAGAGAGGATTGTTACTTCATAGATTGCATTGTGACTTCAAAGACAGTATTGTTACTTCATACGTAGGAGTGTTACTTCATAGACTGGATTGTTACATCATAGACTGGATTGTTACTTCATAGACAGGGTTGTTACATCATAGACAGCATTGTTACTTCATAGACAGCATTGTTACTTCATAGAGAGGGTTCTTACATCATAGACAGGATTGTGATGTCATCGAGAGTATTGTTACTTCATAGACAGGATTGTGACGTCATAGATACAATGGTTAAATCATAGACTGGGTTGTGATTTCATAGACTGCATTGTTACTTCATAGACTGGATTGTGACTTCATAGAGAGCACTGTTACTTCATAGAGAGGGTTCATACATCATAGACAGGATTGTGATGTCATCGAGAGTATTATTACCTCATAGACTGGATTGTGCCTTCATAGAGATGATTGTTACGTCACAGACAGGTATCCTACTTCCCAGACAGGATTTTAACATCATAGAGAGGATTGTTACTTCAAAGACTGGATTGTGACTTCATTGACAGCATTGTGACTTCATAGACAGGATTGTTACATAATAAAAAGTATTGTTACTTCATAGGATGTATAGTTACCTCATAGAGAGTGTTGTTACATCATAGACAGGATTGTGAT
Organism: Myotis nattereri; assembly: GCF_964212035.1. Classification (NCBI taxonomy): domain Eukaryota; kingdom Metazoa; phylum Chordata; class Mammalia; order Chiroptera; family Vespertilionidae; genus Myotis; species Myotis nattereri. Next base: position 7,592,885 of record NC_138088.1, read on the forward strand.
GTCATTGACAGTATTGTTACATCATAGACAGGATTGTGACGTCATAGATACGATGGTTACATCATAGACTGGATTGTGAATTCATAGACAGCATTGTTATTTCATAGACTGGATTGTGACTTAATAGACAGCATTGTTACTTCATAGAGATGGTTCTTACATAATAGATAGGATTGTGAAATCATCGAGGGTATTGTTACCTCACAGTCTGTTTTGTGCCTTCATAGAGACGATACTTACGTCACAGACAGGATTGCTGCTTCACATAAAGGATTGTGACTTCATGGAGAGGACTGTTGCTTCATAGAATGGATTAAGACTTCATAGACAGCCTTGTTACTTCATTGAGAGGGTTCTTACATAATCGACAGGATTGTTATGTCAGCGAGAGTATTGTTACCTCATAGACTGGATTGTGCCTTCATAGAGATGATTGTTACGTCACAGACAGGATTCCTACTTCACAGACAGCATTTTGACTTCATAGAGAAGATTGTTACTTCATAGACTGGATTGTGACTTCATAGACAGCATTGTGACTTCACAGACAGGATTGTTACTTCATAAACAGGATTGTTACTTCATACACTGGATTGTGACTTCATAGAAAGGATTGTTACTTCATAAACAGGATTGTGACTTCATAGACAGCCTTGTTACATCATAGAGAGGGTTCTTACATAATAGACAGGATTATGATGTCATCGAGAGTATTGTTACCTCATAGACTGGACTGTGCCTTCATAGAGAGGATTGTTGCATCACAGACAGGTTTCCTACTTCACAGACAGGATTTTGACTTCATAGAGAGGATTGTTACTTCATAGACTGGATTGTGACTTCATAGACAGCATTGTGACATTATAGACAGAATTGTTACATAACAAATAGTATTGTTACTTCATAGAATGTATTGTTACTTCATAGAGAGTGTTGTTACATCATAGACAGGATTGTTAACTCATAGAGAGGATTGTTACTTCATAGACTGTATTTTTACATCATAGACTCGATTGTGACTTCATAGACTGGATTGATACCTCAGAAACAGGATTGTTACATCATAGACTGGATTGCGACTTCATAATCAGGATTGTTACTTCATTAACAGGATTGTTACTTCATAGACAGTATTTATACTTCATAGACAGTGTTGTTACATCATAGACAGGGTTGTTAACTCATGTAGAGGATTGTTACTTCATAGACAGGGTTGTTACATCATAGACACCATTGTTACTTCATAGACAGCATTGTTATTTCATAGAGATGGTTCTTACATCATAGACAGGATTGTGATGTCATCGAGAGTATTGTTACTTCATAGAAAGGATTGTGACATCATAGATACGATGGTTACATCATAGACTGGGTTGTGATTTCATAGACAGCATTGTTACCTCCTAGACTGGATTATGCCTTCATAGAGATGATTGTTACGTCACAGACAGGTTTCCTACTTCCCAGACAGGATTTTGACATCATAGAGAGGATTGTTACTTCAAAGACTGGATTGGGACTTCACAGAAAGCATTGTGACTTCATAGACAGGATTGTTACATAATAAAAAGTATTGTTACTTCATAGGATGTATAGTTACTTCATAGAAAGTGTTGTTACATCATAGACAGGATTGTTAACTCACAGAGAGGATTGTTACTTCATAGACTGTATTTTGACATCATAGACTGGATTGTGACTTCATAGACAGCATTGTGACTTCATAGACAGGATTGTTACATAATAAACAGTATTGTTACTTCATAGAATGTATTGTTACTTCATAGACAGTGTTGTTACTTCATAGACAGGATTGTTAACTCATGGAGAGGATTGTTACTTCATAGACTGTATTTTTACATCATAGACAGGATTGTGACTTCAAAGAGAGGATTGTTACTTCATAGATTGCATTGTGACTTCATAGACAGTATTGTTACTTCATACGTAGGAGTGTTACTTCATAGACTGGATTGTTACATCATAGACTGGATTGTTACTTCATAGACAGGGTTGTTACATCATAGACAGCATTGTTACTTCATAGACAGCATTGTTACTTCATAGAGAGGGTTCTTACATCATAGACAGGATTGTGATGTCATTGACAGTATTCTTACATCATAGACAGGATTGTGACGTCATAGAAACGATGGTTACATCATAGACTGGATTGTGAATTCATAGACAGCATTGTTATTTCATAGACTGGATTGTGACTTAATAGAGAGCATTGTTACTTCATAGAGATGGTTCTTACATAATAGATAGGATTGTGAAATCATCGAGGGTATTGTTACCTCACAGTCTGTTTTGTGCCTTCATAGAGACGATCCTTACGTCACAGACAGGATTGCTGCTTCACATAAAGGATTGTGACTTCATGGAGAGGACTGTTGCTTCATAGAATGGATTAAGACTTTATAGACAGCCTTGTTACTTCATTGAGAGGGTTCTTACATAATCGACAGGATTGTTATGTCAGCGAGAGTATTGTTACCTCATAGACTGGATTGTGCCTTCATAGAGATGATTGTTACGTCACAGACAGGATTCCTACTTCACAGACAGCATTTTGACTTCATAGAGAAGATTGTTACTTCATAGACTGGATTGTGACTTCATAGACAGCATTGTGACTTCATAGACAGGATTGTTACTTCATAAACAGGATTGTTACTTCATACACTGGATTGTGACTTCATAGAAAGGATTGTTACTTCATAAACAGGATTGTGACTTCATAGACAGCCTTGTTACATCATAGAGAGGGTTCTTACATAATAGACAGGATTATGATGTCATCGAGAGTATTGTTACCTCATAGACTGGACTGTGCCTTCATAGAGAGGATTGTTGCATCACAGACAGGTTTCCTACTTCACAGACAGGATTTTGACTTCATAGAGAGGATTGTTACTTCATAGACTGGATTGTGACTTCATAGACAGCATTGTGACATTATAGACAGAATTGTTACATAACAAATACTATTGTTACTTCATAGAATGTATTGTTACTTCATAGAGAGTGTTGTTACATCATAGACAGGATTGTTAACTCATAGAGAGGATTGTTACTTCATAGACTGTATTTTTACATCATAGACTCGATTGTGACTTCATAGACTGGATTGTTACCTCAGAAACAGGATTGTTGCATCATAGACTGGATTGCGACTTCATAATCAGGATTGTTACTTCATTAACAGGATTGTTACTTCATAGACAGTATTTATACTTCATAGACAGTGCTGTTACATCATAGACAGTGTTGTTAACTCATGTAGAGGATTGTTACTTCATAGACAGGGTTGTTACATCATAGACAGCATTGTTACTTCATAGACAGCATTGTTACTTCATAGAGATGGTTCTTACATCATAGACAGGATTGTGATGTCATCGAGAGTATTGTTACTTCATAGAAAGGATTGTGACATCATAGATACGATGGTTACATCATAGACTGGGTTGTGATTTCATAGACAGCATTGTTACCTCCTAGACTGGATTATGCCTTCATAGAGATGATTGTTACGTCACAGACAGGTTTCCTACTTCCCAGACAGGATTTTGACATCATAGAGAGGATTGTTACTTCAAAGACTGGATTGTGACTTCACAGACAGCATTGTGACTTCATAGACAGGATTGTTACATAATAAAAAGTATTGTTACTTCATAGGATGTATAGTTACTTCATAGAAAGTGTTGTTACATCATAGACAGGATTGTTAACTCACAGAGAGGATTGTTACTTCATAGACTGTATTTTGACATCATAGACTGGATTGTGACTTCATAGACAGCATTGTGACTTCATAGACAGGATTGTTACATAATAAACAGTATTGTTACTTCATAGAATGTATTGTTACTTCATAGACAGTGTTGTTACTTCATAGACAGGATTGTTAACTCATGGAGAGGATTGTTACTTCATAGACTGTATTTTTACATCATAGACAGGATTGTGACTTCAAAGAGAGGATTGTTACTTCATAGATTGCATTGTGACTTCATAGACAGTATTGTTACTTCATACGTAGGAGTGTTACTTCATAGACTGGATTGTTACATCATAGACTGGATTGTTACTTCATAGACAGGGTTGTTACATCATAGACAGCATTGTTACTTCATAGACAGCATTGTTACTTCATAGAGAGGGTTCTTACATCATAGACAGGATTGTGATGTCATTGACAGTATTCTTACATCATAGACAGGATTGTGACGTCATAGATACTATGGTTACATCATAGACTGGATTGTGAATTCATAGACAGCATTGTTTTTTCATAGACTGGATTGTGACTTAATAGACAGCATTGTTACTTCATAGAGATGGTTCTTACATAATAGATAGGATTGTGAAATCATCGAGGGTATTGTTACCTCACAGTCTGTTTTGTGCCTTCATAGAGACGATCCTTACGTCACAGACAGGATTGCTGCTTCACATAAAGGATTGTGACTTCATGGAGAGGACTGTTGCTTCATAGAATGGATTAAGACTTCATAGACAGCCTTGTTACTTCATTGAGAGGGTTCTTACATAATCGACAGGATTGTTATGTCAGCGAGAGTATTGTTACCTCATAGACTGGATTGTGCCTTCATAGAGATGATTGTTACGTCACAGACAGGATTCCTACTTCACAGACAGCATTTTGACTTCATAGAGAAGATTGTTACTTCATAGACTGGATTGTGACTTCATAGACAGCATTGTGACTTCATAGACAGGATTGTTACTTCATAAACAGGATTGTTACTTCATACACTGGATTGTGACTTCATAGAAAGGATTGTTACTTCATAAACAGGATTGTGACTTCATAGACAGCCTTGTTACATCATAGAGAGGGTTCTTACATAATAGACAGGATTATGATGTCATCGAGAGTATTGTTACCTCATAGAATGGACTGTGCCTTCATAGAGAGGATTGTTGCATCACAGACAGTTTTCCTACTTCACAGACAGGATTTTGACTTCATAGAGAGGATTGTTACTTCATAGACTGGATTGTGACTTCATAGACAGCATTGTGACATTATAGACAGAATTGTTACATAACAAATAGTATTGTTACTTCATAGAATGTATTGTTACTTCATAGACAGTGTTGTTACATCATAGACAGGATTGTTAACTCATAGAGAGGATTGTTACTTCATAGACTGTATTTTTTCATCATAGACTGGATTGTGACTTCATAGACTGGATTGTTACCTCAGAAACAGGATTGTTACATCATAGACTGGATTGCGACATCATAAACAGGATTGTTACTTCATTAACAGGATTGTTACTTCATAGACAGTATTTATACTTCATAGACAGTGCTGTTACATCATAGACAGGGTTGTTAACTCATGTAGAGGATTGATACTTCATAGACAGGGTTGTTACATCATAGACAGCATTGTTACTTCATAGACAGCATTGTTACTTCATAGAGATGGTTCTTACATCATAGACAGGATTGTGATGTCATCGAGAGTATTGTGACTTCATAAACAGGATTGTGACATCATAGATACGATGGTTACATCATAGACTGGGTTGTGATTTCATAGACAGCATTGTTACTTCATAGACTGGATTGTGCCTTCATAGAGATGATTGTTACGTCACAGACAGGTTTCCTATTTCCCAGACAGGATTTTGACATCATAGAGAGGATTGTTACTTCAAAGACTGGATTGTGACTTCAAGACAGCATTGTGACTTCATAGACAGGATTGTTACATAATAAAAAGTATTGTTACTTCATAGGATGTATAGTTACTTCATAGAAAGTGTTGTTACATCATAGACAGGATTGTTAACTCACAGAGAGGATTGTTACTTCATAGACTGTATTTTGACATCATAGACTTGATTGTGACTTCATAGACAGCATTGTGACTTCATAGACAGGATTGTTACATAATAAACAGTATTGTTACTTCATAGAATGTATTGTTACTTCATTAACAGTGTTGTTACTTCATAGACAGGATTGTTAACTCATGGAGAGGATTGTTACTTCATAGACTGTATTTTTACATCATAGACAGGATTGTGACTTCATAGAGAGGATTGTTACTTCATAGACTGCATTGTGACTTCATAGACAGTATTGTTACTTCATACGTAGGAGTGTTACTTCATAGACTGAATTGTTACATCATAGACTGGATTGTTACTTCATAGACAGGGTTGTTACATCATAGACAGCATTGTTACTTCATAGACAGCATTGTTACTTCATAGAGAGGGTTCTTACATCATAGACAGGATTGTGATGTCATTGACAGTATTGTTACATCATAGACAGGATTGTGACGTCATAGATACGATGGTTACATCATAGACTGGATTGTGAATTCATAGACAGCATTGTTATTTCATAGACTGGATTGTGACTTAATAGACAGCATTGTTACTTCATAGAGATGGTTCTTACATAATAGATAGGATTGTGAAATCATCGAGGGTATTGTTACCTCACAGTCTGTTTTGTGCCTTCATAGAGACGATCCTTACGTCACAGACAGGATTGCTGCTTCACATAAAGGATTGTGACTTCATGGAGAGGACTGTTGCTTCATAGAATGGATTAAGACTTCATAGACAGCCTTGTTACTTCATTGAGAGGGTTCTTACGGAATCGACAGGATTGTTATGTCAGCGAGAGTATTGTTACCTCATAGACTGGATTGTGCCTTCATAGAGATGATTGTTACGTCACAGACAGGATGCCTACTTCACAGAGAGGATTTTGACTTCATAGAGAGTATTGTTACTTCATAGACTGGATTGTGACTTCATAGACAGCATTGTGACCTCATAGACAGGATTGTTACATAATAAACAGTATTGTTACTTCATAGGATGTATTGTTATTTCATAGACAGTGTTGTTACATCATAGACAGGATTGTTAACTCACAGAGAGGATTGTTACTTCATTGACTGTATTTTTACATCATAGACTGGATTGTGACTTCATAGAGAGTATTGTTACTTCATAAACAGGATTGTTACTTCATAGACTGTATTGTTCCTTCATAGACAGTGCTGTTACATCATAGACAGGGTTGTTAACTCATGGAGAGGATTGTTACTTCATAGACAGTGTTGTTACATCATAGACTGCATTGTTACTTCATAGACAGCATTGTTACTTCATAGAGATGGTTCTTACATCATAGACAGGATTGTGATATCATCGAGAGTATTGTTACTTCATAGACAGGATTGTGACGTCATAGATACGATGGTTACATCATAGACTGGGTTGTGATTTCATAGACAGCATTGTTAGATCATAGACTGGATTGTGACTTCATAGAGAGCACTGTTACTTCATAGAGAGGTTTCATACATCATAGACAGGATTGTGATGTCATCGAGAGTATTATTACCTCATAGACTGGATTGTGCCTTCATAGAGATGATTGTTACGTCACAGACAGGTTTCCTACTTCCCAGACAGGATTTTGACATCATAGAGAGTATTGTTACTTCATAGACTGGATTGTGACTTCATAGACAGCATTGTGACGTCATAGACAGGATTGTTACATAATAAACAGTATTGTTACTTCATAGGATGTATTGTTATTTCATAGACAGTGTTGTTACATCATAGACAGGATTGTTAACTCACAGAGAGGATTGTTACTTCATTGACTGTATTTTTACATCATAGACTGGATTGTGACTTCATAGAGAGGATTGTTACTTCATAAAAAGGATTGTTACTTCATAGACTGTATTGTTACTTCATAGACAGTGCTGTTACATCATAGACAGGGTTGTTAACTCATGGAGAGGATTGTTACTTCATAGACAGGGTTGTTACATCATAGACTGCATTGCTACTTCATAGACAGCATTGTTACTTCATAGAGATGGTTCTTACATCATAGACAGGATTGTGATGTCATTGACAGTATTGTTACATCATAGACAGGATTGTGACGTCATAGATACGATGGTTACATCATAGACTGGATTGTGAATTCATAGACAGCATTGTTATTTCATAGACTGGATTGTGACTTAATAGACAGCATTGTTACTTCATAGAGATGGTTCTTACATAATAGATAGGATTGTGAAATCATCGAGGGTATTGTTACCTCACAGTCTGTTTTGTGCCTTCATAGAGACGATACTTACGTCACAGACAGGATTGCTGCTTCACATAAAGGATTGTGACTTCATGGAGAGGACTGTTGCTTCATAGAATGGATTAAGACTTCATAGACAGCCTTGTTACTTCATTGAGAGGGTTCTTACATAATCGACAGGATTGTTATGTCAGCGAGAGTATTGTTACCTCATAGACTGGATTGTGCCTTCATAGAGATGATTGTTACGTCACAGACAGGATTCCTACTTCACAGACAGCATTTTGACTTCATAGAGAAGATTGTTACTTCATAGACTGGATTGTGACTTCATAGACAGCATTGTGACTTCATAGACAGGATTGTTACTTCATAAACAGGATTGTTACTTCATACACTGGATTGTGACTTCATAGAAAGGATTGTTACTTCATAAACAGGATTGTTACTTCATAGACAGTATTTTTACTTCAAAGACAGTGTTGTTACATCATAGACAGGATTGTTACTTCATAAACAGCATTGTTACTTCATAGAGAGGGTTCTTCCATCATACACAGGATTGTGATGTCATCGAGAGTATTGTTACTTCATAGACAGGATTGTGACGTCATAGATACGATGGTTACATCATAGACTGGATTGATATTTCATAGACAGCATTGTTACTTCATAGACTGGATTGTGACTTCATAGAGAGCACTGTAACTTCATAGAGAGGGTTCTTACATCATAGACAGGATTGTGATGTCATCGAGAGTATTATTACCTCATAGACTGGTTTGTGCCTTCATAGAGATGATTGTTACGTCACAGACAGGATTCCTACTTCATAGAGAGGATTTTGACTTCATAGAGGGTATTGATACTTCATAGACTGGATTGTGACTTCATAGACAGCATTGTGACCTCATAGACAGGATTGTTACATAATAAACAGTATTGTTACTTCATAGGATGTATTGTTATTTCATAGACAGTGTTGTTACATCATAGACAGGATTGTTAACTCACAGAGAGGATTGTTACTTCATTGACTGTATTTTTACATCATAGACTGGATTGTGACTTCATAGAGAGTATTGTTACTTCATAAACAGGATTGTTACTTCATAGACTGTATTGTTACTTCATAGACAGTGCTGTTACATCATAGACAGGGTTGTTAACTCATGGAGAGGATTGTTACTTCATAGACAGTGTTGTTACATCATAGACTGCATTGTTACTTCATAGACAGCATTGTTACTTCATAGAGATGGTTCTTACATCATAGACAGGATTGTGATGTCATCGAGAGTATTGTTACTTCATAGACAGGATTGTGACGTCATAGATACGATGGTTACATCATAGACTGGGTTGTGATTTCATAGACAGCATTGTTAGTTCATAGACTGGATTGTGACTTCATAGAGAGCACTGTTACTTCATAGAGAGGGTTCATACATCATAGACAGGATTGTGATGTCATCGAGAGTATTATTACCTCATAGACTGGATTGTGCCTTCATAGAGATGATTGTTACGTCACAGACAGGTTTCCTACTTCCCAGACAGGATTTTGACATCATAGAGAGGATTGTTACTTCAAAGACTGGATTGTGACTTCATAGACAGCATTGTGACTTCATAGACAGGATTGTTACATAATAAATAGTATTGTTACTTCATAGGATGTATAGTTACTTCATAGAAAGTGTTGTTACATCATAGAGAGGATTGTTAACTCACAGAGAGGATTGTTACTTCGTAGACTGCATTTTGACATCATAGACTGGATTGTGACTTCATAGACAGCATTGTGACTTCATAGACAGGATTGTTACATAATAAACAGTATTGTTACTTCATAGAATGCATTGTTACTTCATAGACAGGGTTGTTACTTCATAGACAGGATTGTTAACTCATGGAGAGTATTGTTACTTCATAGACTGTATTTTTACATCATAGACAGGATTGTGACTTCATAGAGAGGATTGTTACTTCATAGACTGCATTGTGACTTCATAGACAGTATTGTTACTTCATACGTAGGAGTGTTACTTCATAGACTGGATTGTTACATCATAGACTGGATTGTTACTTCATAGACAGGGTTGTTACATCATAGACAGCATTGTTACTTCATAGACAGCATTGTTACTTCATAGAGAGGGTTCTTACATCATAGACAGGATTGTGATGTCATTGACAGTATTGTTACATCATAGACAGGATTGTGACGTCATAGATACGATGGTTACATCATAGACTGGATTGTGAATTCATAGACAGCATTGTTATTTCATAGACTGGATTGTGACTTAATAGACAGCATTGTTACTTCATAGAGATGGTTCTTACATAATAGATAGGATTGTGAAATCATCGAGGGTATTGTTACCTCACAGTCTGTTTTGTGCCTTCATAGAGACGATACTTACGTCACAGACAGGATTGCTGCTTCACATAAAGGATTGTGACTTCATGGAGAGGACTGTTGCTTCATAGAATGGATTAAGACTTCATAGACAGCCTTGTTACTTCATTGAGAGGGTTCTTACATAATCGACAGGATTGTTATGTCAGCGAGAGTATTGTTACCTCATAGACTGGATTGTGCCTTCATAGAGATGATTGTTACGTCACAGACAGGATTCCTACTTCACAGACAGCATTTTGACTTCATAGAGAAGATTGTTACTTCATAGACTGGATTGTGACTTCATAGACAGCATTGTGACTTCATAGACAGGATTGTTACTTCATAAACAGGATTGTTACTTCATACACTGGATTGTGACTTCATAGAAAGGATTGTTACTTCATAAACAGGATTGTTACTTCATAGACAGTATTTTTACTTCATAGACAGTGTTGTTACATCATAGACAGGATTGTTACTTCATAAACAGCATTGTTACTTCATAGAGAGGGTTCTTACATCATAGACAGGATTGTGATGTCATCGAGAGTATTGTTACTTCGTAGACAGGATTGTGACGTCATAGATACGATGGTTACATCATAGACTGGATTGATATTTCATAGACAGCATTGTTACTTCATAGACTGGATTGTGACTTCATAGAGAGCACTGTAACTTCATAGAGAGGGTTCATACATCATAGACAGGATTGTGATGTCATCGAGAGTATTATTACCTCATAGACTGGATTGTGCCTTCATAGAGATGATTGTTACGTCACAGACAGGATTCCTACTTCACAGAGAGGATTTTGACTTCATAGAGAGGATTGTTACTTCATAGACTGGATTGTGACTTCATAGACAGCATTGTGACGTCATAGACAGGATTGTTACATAATAAACAGTATTGTTACTTCATAGGATGTATTGTTATTTCATAGACAGTGTTGTTACATCATAGACAGGATTGTTAACTCACAGAGAGGATTGTTACTTCATAGACTGTATTTTTACATCATAGACTGGATTGTGACTTCATAGAGAGGATTGTTACTTCATAAACAGGATTGTTACTTCATAGACAGTGCTGTTACATCATAGACAGGGTTGTTAACTCATGGAGAGGATTGTTACTTCATAGACAGGGTTGTTACATCATAGAGTGCATTGTTACTTCATAGACAGCATTGTTACTTCATAGAGATGGTTCTTACATCATAGACAGGATTGTGATGTCATCGAGAGTATTGTTACTTCATAGACAGGATTGTGACGTCATAGATACGATGGTTACATCATAGACTGGGTTGTGATTTCATAGACAGCATTGTTAGTTCATAGACTGGATTGTGACTTCATAGAGAGCACTGTTACTTCATAGAGAGGGTTCATACATCATAGACAGGATTGTGATGTCATCGAGAGTATTATTACCTCATAGACTGGATTGTGCCTTCATAGAGATGATGGTAACGTCACAGACAGGTTTCCTACTTCCCAGACAGGATTTTGACATCATAGAGAGGATTGTTACTTCAAAGACTGGATTGTGACTTCACAGAAAGCATTGTGACTTCATAGACAGGATTGTTACATAATAAAAAGTATTGTTACTTCATAGGATGTATAGTTACTTCATAGAAAGTGTTGTTACATCATAGACAGGATTGTTAACTCACAGAGAGGATTGTTACTTCGTAGACTGCATTTTGACATCATAGCCTGGATTGTGACTTTATAGACAGGATTGTTACATAATAAACAGTATTGTTACTTCATAGAATGTATTGTTACTTCATAGACAGTGTTGTTACTTCATAGACAGGATTGTTAACTCATGGAGAGGATTGTTACTTCATAGACTGTATTTTTACATCATAGACAGGATTGTGACTTCATAGAGAGGATTGTTACTTCATAGACTGCATTGTGACTTCATAGACAGTATTGTTACTTCATACGTAGGAGTGTTACTTCATAGACTGGATTGTTACATCATAGACTTGATTGTTACTTCATAGACAGGGTTGTTACATCATAGACAGCATTGTTACTTCATAGACAGCATTGTTACTTCATAGAGAGGGTTCTTACATCATAGACAGGATTGTGATGTCATTGACAGTATTGTTACATCATAGACAGGATTGTGACGTCATAGATACGATGGTTACATCATAGACTGGATTGTGAATTCATAGACAGCATTGTTATTTCATAGACTGGATTGTGACTTAATAGACAGCATTGTTACTTCATAGAGATGGTTCTTACATAATAGATAGGATTGTGAAATCATCGAGGGTATTGTTACCTCACAGTCTGTTTTGTGCCTTCATAGAGACGATCCTTACGTCACAGACAGGATTGCTGCTTCACATAAAGGATTGTGACTTCATAGAGAGGATTGTTACTTCATAAACAGGATTGTTACTTCATAGACTGTATTGTTACTTCATAGACAGTGCTGTTACATCATAGACAGGGTTGTTAACTCATGGAGAGGATTGTTACTTCATAGACAGGGTTGTTACATCATAGACTGCATTGTTACTTCATAGACAGCATTGTTACTTCATAGAGATGGTTCTTACATCATAGACAGGATTGTGATGTCATCGAGAGTATTGTTACTTCATAGACAGGATTGTGACGTCATAGATACGATGGTTACATCATAGACTGGGTTGTGATTTCATAGACAGCATTGTTAGTTCATAGACTGGATTGTGACTTCATAGAGAGCACTGTTACTTCATAGAGAGGGTTCATACATCATAGACAGGATTGTGATGTCATCGAGAGTATTATTACCTCATAGACTGGATTGTGCCTTCATAGAGATGATGGTAACGTCACAGACAGGTTTCCTACTTCCCAGACAGGATTTTGACATCATAGAGAGGATTGTTACTTCAAAGACTGGATTGTGACTTCACAGAAAGCATTGTGACTTCATAGACAGGATTGTTACATAATAAAAAGTATTGTTACTTCATAGGATGTATAGTTACTTCATAGAACGTGTTGTTACATCATAGACAGGATTGTTAACTCACAGAGAGGATTGTTACTTCGTAGACTGCATTTTGACATCATAGCCTGGATTGTGACTTCATAGACAGGATTGTTACATAATAAACAGTATTGTTACTTCATAGAATGTATTGTTATTTCATAGACAGTGTTGTTACATCATAGACAGGATTGTTAACTCACAGAGAGGATTGTTACTTCATAGACTGTATTTTTACATCATAGACAGGATTGTGACTTCATAGAGAGGATTGTTACTTCATAGACTGCATTGTGACTTCATAGACAGTATTGTTACTTCATACGTAGGAGTGTTACTTCATAGACTGGATTGTTACATCATAGACTGTATTTTTACATCATAGACAGGATTGTGACTTCATAGAGAGGATTGTTACTTCATAGACTGCATTGTGACTTCATAGACAGTATTGTTACTTCATACGTAGGAGTGTTACTTCATAGACTGGATTGTTACATCATAGACTGGATTGTTACTTCATAGACAGGGTTGTTACATCATAGACAGAATTGTTACTTCATAAACAGCATTGTTACTTCATAGAGAGTGTTCTTACATCATAGAGAGGATTCTGATGTCATCGAGAGTATTGTTACTTCGTAGACAGGATTGTGACGTCATAGATACGATGGTTACATCATAGACTGGATTGATATTTCATAGACAGCATTGTTACTTCATAGACTGGATTGTGACTTCATAGAGAGCACTGTAACTTCATAGTGAGGGTTCTTACATCATAGACAGGATTGTGATGTCATCGAGAGTATTGTTACCTCATAGACTGGATTTTGACTTCATTGAGATGATTGTTACGTCACAGACAGGATTCCTACTTCACAGAGAGGATTTTGACTTCTTAGAGAGGATTGTTACTTCATAGACTGGATTGTGACTTCATAGACAGCATTGTGACGTCATAGACAGGATTGTTACATAATAAACAGTATTGTTACTTCATAGGATGTATTGTTATTTCATAGACAGTGTTGTTACATCATAGACAGGATTGTTAACTCACAGAGAGGATTGTTACTTCATAGACTGTATTTTTACATCATAGACTGGATTGTGACTTCATAGAGAGGATTGTTACTTCATAAACAGGATTGTTACTTCATAGACTGTATTGTTACTTCATAGACAGTGCTGTTACATCATAGACAGGATTGTTAACTCATGGAGAGGATTGTTACTTCATAGACAGGGTTGTTACATCATAGACTGCATTGTTACTTCATAGACAGCATTGTTACTTCATAGAGATGGTTCTTACATCATAGACAGGATTGTGATGTCATCGAGAGTATTGTTACTTCATAGACAGGATTGTGACGTCATAGATACGATGGTTACATCATAGACTGGGTTGTGATTTCATAGACAGCATTGTTAGTTCATAGACTGGATTGTGACTTCATAGAGAGCACTGTTACTTCATAGAGAGGGTTCATACATCATAGACAGGATTGTGATGTCATCGAGAGTATTATTACCTCATAGACTGGATTGTGCCTTCATAGAGATGATTGTTACGTCACAGACAGGTTTCCTACTTCCCAGACAGGATTTTGACATCATAGAGAGGATTGTTACTTCAAAGACTGGATTGTGACTTCATAGACAGCATTGTGACTTCATAGACAGGATTGTTACATAATAAAAAGTATTGTTACTTCATAGGATGTATAGTTACTTCATAGAAAGTGTTGTTACATCATAGACAGGATTGTTAACTCACAGAGAGGATTGTTACTTTGTAGACTGCATTTTGACATCATAGCCTGGATTGTGACTTCATAGACAGGATTGTTACATAATAAACAGTATTGTTACTTCATAGAATGTATTGTTACTTCATAGACAGTGTTGTTACTTCATAGACAGGATTGTTAACTCATGGAGAGGATTGTTACTTCATAGACTGTATTTTTACATCATAGACAGGATTGTGACTTCATAGAGAGGATTGTTACTTCATAGACTGCATTGTGACTTCATAGACAGTATTGTTACTTCATACGTAGGAGTGTTACTTCATAGACTGGATTGTTACATCATAGACTGTATTTTTACATCATAGACAGGATTGTGACTTCATAGAGAGGATTGTTACTTCATAGACTGCATTGTGACTTCATAGACAGTATTGTTACTTCATACGTAGGAGTGTTACTTCATAGACTGGATTGTTACATCATAGACTGGATTGTTACTTCATAGACAGGGTTGTTACATCATAGACAGAATTGTTACTTCATAAACAGCATTGTTACTTCATAGAGAGTGTTCTTACATCATAGAGAGGATTCTGATGTCATCGAGAGTATTGTTACTTCGTAGACAGGATTGTGACGTCATAGATACGATGGTTACATCATAGACTGGATTGATATTTCATAGACAGCATTGTTACTTCATAGACTGGATTGTGACTTCATAGAGAGCACTGTAACTTCATAGTGAGGGTTCTTACATCATAGACAGGATTGTGATGTCATCGAGAGTATTGTTACCTCATAGACTGGATTTTGACTTCATTGAGATGATTGTTACGTCACAGACAGGATTCCTACTTCACAGAGAGGATTTTGACTTCATAGAGAGGATTGTTACTTCATAGACTGGATTGTGACTTCATAGACAGCATTGTGACGTCATAGACAGGATTGTTACATAATAAACAGTATTGTTACTTCATAGGATGTATTGTTATTTCATAGACAGTGTTGTTACATCATAGACAGGATTGTTAACTCACAGAGAGGATTGTTACTTCATAGACTGTATTTTTACATCATAGACTGGATTGTGACTTCATAGAGAGGATTGTTACTTCATAAACAGGATTGTTACTTCATAGACTGTATTGTTGCTTCATAGACAGTGCTGTTACATCATAGACAGTGTTGTTAACTCATGGAGAGGATTGTTACTTCATAGACAGGGTTGTTACATCATAGACTGCATTGTTACTTCATAGACAGCATTGTTACTTCATAGAGATGGTTCTTACATCATAGACAGGATTGTGATGTCATCGAGAGTATTGTTACTTCATAGAAAGGATTGTGACGTCATAGATACGATTGTTACATCATAGACTGGGTTGTGATTTCATAGACAGCATTGTTAGTTCATAGACTGGATTGTGACTTCATAGAGAGCACTGTTACTTCATAGAGAGGGTTCATACATCATAGACAGGATTGTGATGTCATCGAGAGTATTATTACCTCATAGACTGGATTGTGCCTTCATAGAGATGATTGTTACGTCACAGACAGGTTTCCTACTTCCCAGACAGGATTTTGACATCATAGAGAGGATTGTTACTTCAAAGACTGGATTGTGACTTCATAGACAGCAATGTGACTTCATAGACAGGATTGTTACATAATAAAAAGTATTGTTACTTCATAGGATGTATAGTTACTTCATAGAAAGTGTTGTTACATCATAGACAGGATTGTTAACTCACAGAGAGGATTGTTACTTCGTAGACTGCATTTTGACATCATAGACTGGATTGTGACTTCATAGACAGCATTGTGACTTCATAGACAGGATTGTTACATAATAAACAGTATTGTTACTTCATAGAATGTATTGTTACTTCATAGACAGTGTTGTTACTTCATAGACAGGATTGTTAACTCATGGAGAGGATTGTTACTTCATAGACTGTATTTTTACATCATAGACAGGATTGTGACTTCATAGAGAGGATTGTTACTTCATAGACTGCATTGTGACTTCATAGACAGTATTGTTACTTCATACGTAGGAGTGTTACTTCATAGACTGGATTGTTACATCATAGACTGGATTGTTACTTCATAGACAGGGTTGTTACATCATAGACAGCATTGTTACTTCATAGACAGCATTGTTACTTCATAGAGAGGGTTCTTACATCATAGACAGGATTGTGATGTCATTGACAGTATTGTTACATCATAGACAGGATTGTGATGTCATAGATACGATGGTTACATCATAGACTGGATTGTGAATTCATAGACAGCATTGTTATTTCATAGACTGGATTGTGACTTAATAGAGAGCATTGTTACTTCATAGAGATGGTTCTTACATAATAGATAGGATTGTGAAATCATCGAGGGTATTGTTACCTCACAGTCTGTTTTGTGCCTTCATAGAGACGATCCTTACGTCACAGACAGGATTGCTGCTTCACATAAAGGATTGTGACTTCATGGAGAGGACTGTTGCTTCATAGAATGGATTAAGACTTCATAGACAGCCTTGTTACTTCATTGAGAGGGTTCTTACATAATCGACAGGATTGTTATGTCAGCGAGAGTATTGTTACCTCATAGACTGGATTGTGCCTTCATAGAGATGATTGTTACGTCTCAGACAGGATTCCTACTTCACAGACAGCATTTTGACTTCATAGAGAAGATTGTTACTTCATAGACTGGATTGTGACTTCATAGACAGCATTGTGACTTCATAGACAGGATTGTTACTTCATAAACAGGATTGTTACTTCATACACTGGATTGTGACTTCATAGAAAGGATTGTTACTTCATAAACAGGATTGCTACTTCATAGACAGTATTTTTACTTCATAGACAGTGTTGTTACATCATAGACAGGATTGTTACTTCATAAACAGCATTGTTACTTCATAGAGAGGGTTCTTCCATCATACACAGGATTGTGATGTCATCGAGAGTATTGTTACTTCGTAGACAGGATTGTGACGTCATAGATACGATGGTTACATCATAGACTGGATTGATATTTCATAGACAGCATTGTTACTTCATAGACTGGATTGTGACTTCATAGAGAGCACTGTAACTTCATAGAGAGGGTTCATACATCATAGACAGGATTGTGATGTCTTCGAGAGTATTATTACCTCATAGACTGGATTGTGCCTTCATAGAGATGATTGTTACGTCACAGACAGGATTCCTACTTCACAGAGAGGATTTTGACTTCATAGAGAGGATTGTTACTTCATAGACTGGATTGTGACTTCATAGACAGCATTGTGACGTCATAGACAGGATTGTTACATAATAAACAGTATTGTTACTTCATAGGATGTATTGTTATTTCATAGACAGTGTTGTTACATCATAGACAGGATTGTTAACTCACAGAGAGGATTGTTACTTCATAGACTGTATTTTTACATCATAGACTGGATTGTGACTTCATAGAGAGGATTGTTACTTCATAAACAGGATTGTTACTTCATAGACTGTATTGTTACTTCATAGACAGTGCTGTTACATCATACACAGGGTTGTTAACTCATGGAGAGGATTGTTACTTCATAGACAGGGTTGTTACATCATAGACTGCATTGTTACTTCATAGACAGCATTGTTACTTCATAGAGATGGTTCTTACATCATAGACAGGATTGTGATGTCATCGAGAGTATTGTTACTTCATAGACAGGATTGTGACGTCATAGATACGATGGTTACATCATAGACTGGATTGGGATTTCATAGACAGCATTGTTAGTTCATAGACTGGATTGTGACTTCATAGAGAGCATTGTTACTTCATAGAGAGGGTTCATACATCATAGACAGGATTGTGATGTCATCGAGAGTATTATTAACTCATAGACTGGATTGTGCCTTCATAGAGATGATTGTAACGTCACAGACAGGTTTCCTACTTCCCAGACAGGATTTTGACATCATAGAGAGGATTGTTACTTCAAAGACTGGATTGTGACTTCATAGACAGCATTGTGACTTCATAGACAGGATTGTTACATAATAAAAAGTATTGTTACTTCATAGGATGTATTGTTACTTCATAGAAAGTGTTGTTACATCATAGACAGGATTGTTAACTCACAGAGAGGATTGTTACTTCGTAGACTGCATTTTGACATCATAGCCTGGATTGTGACTTCATAGAAAGGATTGTTACATAATAAACAGTATTGTTACTTCATAGAATGTATTGTTATTTCATAGACAGTGTTGTTACATCATAGACAGGATTGTTAACTCACAGAGAGGATTGTTACTTCATAGACTGTATTTTTACATCATAGACAGGATTGTGACTTCATAGAGAGGATTGTTACTTCATAGACTGCATTGTGACTTCATAGACAGTATTGTTACTTCATACGTAGGAGTGTTACTTCATAGACTGGATTGTTACATCATAGACTTGATTGTTACTTCATAGACAGGGTTGTTACATCATAGACAGCATTGTTACTTCATAGACAGCATTGTTACTTCATAGAGAGGGTTCTTACATCATAGACAGGATTGTGATGTCATTGACAGTATTGTTACATCATAGACAGGATTGTGACGTCATAGATACGATGGTTACATCATAGACTGGATTGTGAATTCATAGACAGCATTGTTATTTCATAGACTGGATTGTGACTTAATAGACAGCATTGTTACTTCATAGAGATGGTTCTTACATAATAGATAGGATTGTGAAATCATCGAGGGTATTGTTACCTCACAGTCTGTTTTGTGCCTTCATAGAGACGATCCTTACGTCACAGACAGGATTGCTGCTTCACATAAAGGATTGTGACTTCATAGAGAGGATTGTTACTTCATAAACAGGATTGTTACTTCATAGACTGTATTGTTACTTCATAGACAGTGCTGTTACATCATAGACAGGGTTGTTAACTCATGGAGAGGATTGTTACTTCATAGACAGGGTTGTTACATCATAGACTGCATTGTTACTTCATAGACAGCATTGTTACTTCATAGAGATGGTTCTTACATCATAGACAGGATTGTGATGTCATCGAGAGTATTGTTACTTCATAGACAGGATTGTGACGTCATAGATACGATGGTTACATCATAGACTGGGTTGTGATTTCATAGACAGCATTGTTAGTTCATAGACTGGATTGTGACTTCATAGAGAGCACTGTTACTTCATAGAGAGGGTTCATACATCATAGACAGGATTGTGATGTCATCGAGAGTATTATTACCTCATAGACTGGATTGTGCCTTCATAGAGATGATGGTAACGTCACAGACAGGTTTCCTACTTCCCAGACAGGATTTTGACATCATAGAGAGGATTGTTACTTCAAAGACTGGATTGTGACTTCACAGAAAGCATTGTGACTTCATAGACAGGATTGTTACATAATAAAAAGTATTGTTACTTCATAGGATGTATAGTTACTTCATAGAACGTGTTGTTACATCATAGACAGGATTGTTAACTCACAGAGAGGATTGTTACTTCGTAGACTGCATTTTGACATCATAGCCTGGATTGTGACTTCATAGACAGGATTGTTACATAATAAACAGTATTGTTACTTCATAGAATGTATTGTTATTTCATAGACAGTGTTGTTACATCATAGACAGGATTGTTAACTCACAGAGAGGATTGTTACTTCATAGACTGTATTTTTACATCATAGACAGGATTGTGACTTCATAGAGAGGATTGTTACTTCATAGACTGCATTGTGACTTCATAGACAGTATTGTTACTTCATACGTAGGAGTGTTACTTCATAGACTGGATTGTTACATCATAGACTGTATTTTTACATCATAGACAGGATTGTGACTTCATAGAGAGGATTGTTACTTCATAGACTGCATTGTGACTTCATAGACAGTATTGTTACTTCATACGTAGGAGTGTTACTTCATAGACTGGATTGTTACATCATAGACTGGATTGTTACTTCATAGACAGGGTTGTTACATCATAGACAGAATTGTTACTTCATAAACAGCATTGTTACTTCATAGAGAGTGTTCTTACATCATAGAGAGGATTCTGATGTCATCGAGAGTATTGTTACTTCGTAGACAGGATTGTGACGTCATAGATACGATGGTTACATCATAGACTGGATTGATATTTCATAGACAGCATTGTTACTTCATAGACTGGATTGTGACTTCATAGAGAGCACTGTAACTTCATAGTGAGGGTTCTTACATCATAGACAGGATTGTGATGTCATCGAGAGTATTGTTACCTCATAGACTGGATTTTGACTTCATTGAGATGATTGTTACGTCACAGACAGGATTCCTACTTCACAGAGAGGATTTTGACTTCTTAGAGAGGATTGTTACTTCATAGACTGGATTGTGACTTCATAGACAGCATTGTGACGTCATAGACAGGATTGTTACATAATAAACAGTATTGTTACTTCATAGGATGTATTGTTATTTCATAGACAGTGTTGTTACATCATAGACAGGATTGTTAACTCACAGAGAGGATTGTTACTTCATAGACTGTATTTTTACATCATAGACTGGATTGTGACTTCATAGAGAGGATTGTTACTTCATAAACAGGATTGTTACTTCATAGACTGTATTGTTACTTCATAGACAGTGCTGTTACATCATAGACAGGATTGTTAACTCATGGAGAGGATTGTTACTTCATAGACAGGGTTGTTACATCATAGACTGCATTGTTACTTCATAGACAGCATTGTTACTTCATAGAGATGGTTCTTACATCATAGACAGGATTGTGATGTCATCGAGAGTATTGTTACTTCATAGACAGGATTGTGACATCATAGATACGATGGTTACATCATAGACTGGGTTGTGATTTCATAGACAGCATTGTTAGTTCATAGACTGGATTGTGACTTCATAGAGAGCACTGTTACTTCATAGAGAGGGTTCATACATCATAGACAGGATTGTGATGTCATCGAGAGTATTATTACCTCATAGACTGGATTGTGCCTTCATAGAGATGATTGTTACGTCACAGACAGGTTTCCTACTTCCCAGACAGGATTTTGACATCATAGAGAGGATTGTTACTTCAAAGACTGGATTGTGACTTCATAGACAGCATTGTGACTTCATAGACAGGATTGTTACATAATAAAAAGTATTGTTACTTCATAGGATGTATAGTTACTTCATAGAAAGTGTTGTTACATCATAGACAGGATTGTTAACTCACAGAGAGGATTGTTACTTTGTAGACTGCATTTTGACATCATAGCCTGGATTGTGACTTCATAGACAGGATTGTTACATAATAAACAGTATTGTTACTTCATAGAATGTATTGTTACTTCATAGACAGTGTTGTTACTTCATAGACAGGATTGTTAACTCATGGAGAGGATTGTTACTTCATAGACTGTATTTTTACATCATAGACAGGATTGTGACTTCATAGAGAGGATTGTTACTTCATAGACTGCATTGTGACTTCATAGACAGTATTGTTACTTCATACGTAGGAGTGTTACTTCATAGACTGGATTGTTACATCATAGACTGTATTTTTACATCATAGACAGGATTGTGACTTCATAGAGAGGATTGTTACTTCATAGACTGCATTGTGACTTCATAGACAGTATTGTTACTTCATACGTAGGAGTGTTACTTCATAGACTGGATTGTTACATCATAGACTGGATTGTTACTTCATAGACAGGGTTGTTACATCATAGACAGAATTGTTACTTCATAAACAGCATTGTTACTTCATAGAGAGTGTTCTTACATCATAGAGAGGATTCTGATGTCATCGAGAGTATTGTTACTTCGTAGACAGGATTGTGACGTCATAGATACGATGGTTACATCATAGACTGGATTGATATTTCATAGACAGCATTGTTACTTCATAGACTGGATTGTGACTTCATAGAGAGCACTGTAACTTCATAGTGAGGGTTCTTACATCATAGACAGGATTGTGATGTCATCGAGAGTATTGTTACCTCATAGACTGGATTTTGACTTCATTGAGATGATTGTTACGTCACAGACAGGATTCCTACTTCACAGAGAGGATTTTGACTTCATAGAGAGGATTGTTACTTCATAGACTGGATTGTGACTTCATAGACAGCATTGTGACGTCATAGACAGGATTGTTACATAATAAACAGTATTGTTACTTCATAGGATGTATTGTTATTTCATAGACAGTGTTGTTACATCATAGACAGGATTGTTAACTCACAGAGAGGATTGTTACTTCATAGACTGTATTTTTACATCATAGACTGGATTGTGACTTCATAGAGAGGATTGTTACTTCATAAACAGGATTGTTACTTCATAGACTGTATTGTTGCTTCATAGACAGTGCTGTTACATCATAGACAGTGTTGTTAACTCATGGAGAGGATTGTTACTTCATAGACAGGGTTGTTACATCATAGACTGCATTGTTACTTCATAGACAGCATTGTTACTTCATAGAGATGGTTCTTACATCATAGACAGGATTGTGATGTCATCGAGAGTATTGTTACTTCATAGAAAGGATTGTGACGTCATAGATACGATTGTTACATCATAGACTGGGTTGTGATTTCATAGACAGCATTGTTAGTTCATAGACTGGATTGTGACTTCATAGAGAGCACTGTTACTTCATAGAGAGGGTTCATACATCATAGACAGGATTGTGATGTCATCGAGAGTATTATTACCTCATAGACTGGATTGTGCCTTCATAGAGATGATTGTTACGTCACAGACAGGTTTCCTACTTCCCAGACAGGATTTTGACATCATAGAGAGGATTGTTACTTCAAAGACTGGATTGTGACTTCATAGACAGCAATGTGACTTCATAGACAGGATTGTTACATAATAAAAAGTATTGTTACTTCATAGGATGTATAGTTACTTCATAGAAAGTGTTGTTACATCATAGACAGGATTGTTAACTCACAGAGAGGATTGTTACTTCGTAGACTGCATTTTGACATCATAGACTGGATTGTGACTTCATAGACAGCATTGTGACTTCATAGACAGGATTGTTACATAATAAACAGTATTGTTACTTCATAGAATGTATTGTTACTTCATAGACAGTGTTGTTACTTCATAGACAGGATTGTTAACTCATGGAGAGGATTGTTACTTCATAGACTGTATTTTTACATCATAGACAGGATTGTGACTTCATAGAGAGGATTGTTACTTCATAGACTGCATTGTGACTTCATAGACAGTATTGTTACTTCATACGTAGGAGTGTTACTTCATAGACTGGATTGTTACATCATAGACTGGATTGTTACTTCATAGACAGGGTTGTTACATCATAGACAGCATTGTTACTTCATAGACAGCATTGTTACTTCATAGAGAGGGTTCTTACATCATAGACAGGATTGTGATGTCATTGACAGTATTGTTACATCATAGACAGGATTGTGATGTCATAGATACGATGGTTACATCATAGACTGGATTGTGAATTCATAGACAGCATTGTTATTTCATAGACTGGATTGTGACTTAATAGAGAGCATTGTTACTTCATAGAGATGGTTCTTACATAATAGATAGGATTGTGAAATCATCGAGGGTATTGTTACCTCACAGTCTGTTTTGTGCCTTCATAGAGACGATCCTTACGTCACAGACAGGATTGCTGCTTCACATAAAGGATTGTGACTTCATGGAGAGGACTGTTGCTTCATAGAATGGATTAAGACTTCATAGACAGCCTTGTTACTTCATTGAGAGGGTTCTTACATAATCGACAGGATTGTTATGTCAGCGAGAGTATTGTTACCTCATAGACTGGATTGTGCCTTCATAGAGATGATTGTTACGTCTCAGACAGGATTCCTACTTCACAGACAGCATTTTGACTTCATAGAGAAGATTGTTACTTCATAGACTGGATTGTGACTTCATAGACAGCATTGTGACTTCATAGACAGGATTGTTACTTCATAAACAGGATTGTTACTTCATACACTGGATTGTGACTTCATAGAAAGGATTGTTACTTCATAAACAGGATTGCTACTTCATAGACAGTATTTTTACTTCATAGACAGTGTTGTTACATCATAGACAGGATTGTTACTTCATAAACAGCATTGTTACTTCATAGAGAGGGTTCTTACATCATAGACAGGATTGTGATGTCATCGAGAGTATTGTTACTTCGTAGACAGGATTGTGACGTCATAGATACGATGGTTACATCATAGACTGGATTGATATTTCATAGACAGCATTGTTACTTCATAGACTGGATTGTGACTTCATAGAGAGCACTGTAACTTCATAGAGAGGGTTCATACATCATAGACAGGATTGTGATGTCTTCGAGAGTATTATTACCTCATAGACTGGATTGTGCCTTCATAGAGATGATTGTTACGTCACAGACAGGATTCCTACTTCACAGAGAGGATTTTGACTTCATAGAGAGGATTGTTACTTCATAGACTGGATTGTGACTTCATAGACAGCATTGTGACGTCATAGACAGGATTGTTACATAATAAACAGTATTGTTACTTCATAGGATGTATTGTTATTTCATAGACAGTGTTGTTACATCATAGACAGGATTGTTAACTCACAGAGAGGATTGTTACTTCATAGACTGTATTTTTACATCATAGACTGGATTGTGACTTCATAGAGAGGATTGTTACTTCATAAACAGGATTGTTACTTCATAGACTGTATTGTTACTTCATAGACAGTGCTGTTACATCATACACAGGGTTGTTAACTCATGGAGAGGATTGTTACTTCATAGACAGGGTTGTTACATCATAGACTGCATTGTTACTTCATAGACAGCATTGTTACTTCATAGAGATGGTTCTTACATCATAGACAGGATTGTGATGTCATCGAGAGTATTGTTACTTCATAGACAGGATTGTGACGTCATAGATACGATGGTTACATCATAGACTGGGTTGGGATTTCATAGACAGCATTGTTAGTTCATAGACTGGATTGTGACTTCATAGAGAGCATTGTTACTTCATAGAGAGGGTTCATACATCATAGACAGGATTGTGATGTCATCGAGAGTATTATTACCTCATAGACTGGATTGTGCCTTCATAGAGATGATTGTAACGTCACAGACAGGTTTCCTACTTCCCAGACAGGATTTTGACATCATAGAGAGGATTGTTACTTCAAAGACTGGATTGTGACTTCATAGACAGCATTGTGACTTCATAGACAGGATTGTTACATAATAAAAAGTATTGTTACTTCATAGGATGTATTGTTACTTCATAGAAAGTGTTGTTACATCATAGACAGGATTGTTAACTCACAGAGAGGATTGTTACTTCGTAGACTGCATTTTGACATCATAGCCTGGATTGTGACTTCATAGACAGGATTGTTACATAATAAACAGTATTGTTACTTCATAGAATGTATTGTTACTTCATAGACAGTGTTGTTACTTCATAGACAGGATTGTTAACTCATGGAGAGGATTGTTACTTCATAGACTGTATTTTTACATCATAGACAGGATTGTGACTTCATAGAGAGGATTGTTACTTCATAGACTGCATTGTGACTTCATAGACAGTATTGTTACTTCATACGTAGGAGTGTTACTTCATAGACTGGATTGTTACATCATAGACTGGATTGTTACTTCATAGACAGGGTTGTTACATCATAGACAGCATTGTTACTTCATAGACAGCATTGTTACTTCATAGAGAGGGTTCTTACATCATAGACAGGATTGTGATGTCATTGACAGTATTGTTACATCATAGACAGGATTGTGACGTCATAGATACGATGGTTACATCATAGACTGGGTTGTGAATTCATAGACAGCATTGTTATTTCATAGACTGGATTGTGACTTAATAGACAGCATTGTTACTTCATAGAGATGGTTCTTACATAATAGATAGGATTGTGAAATCATCGAGGGTATTGTTACCTCACAGTCTGTTTTGTGCCTTCATAGAGACGATACTTACGTCACAGACAGGATTGCTGCTTCACATAAAGAATTGTGACTTCATGGAGAGGACTGTTGCTTCATAGAATGGATTAAGACTTCATAGACAGCCTTGTTACTTCATTGAGAGGGTTCTTACATAATCGACAGGATTGTTATGTCAGCGAGAGTATTGTTACCTCATAGACTGGATTGTGCCTTCATAGAGATGATTGTTACGTCACAGACAGGATTCCTACTTCACATACAGCATTTTGACTTCATAGAGAAGATTGTTACATCTTAGACTGGATTGTGACTTCATAGAGAGGATTGTTACTTCATAAACAGGATTGTTACTTCATAGACTGTATTGTTACTTCATAGACAGTGCTGTTACATCATAGACAGGGTTGTTAACTCCTGGAGAGGATTGTTACTTCATAGACAGGGTTGTTTCATCATAGACTGCATTGTTACTTCAAAGACAGCATTGTTATTTCATAGAGATGGTTCTTACATCATAGACAGGATTGTGATGTCATCGAGAGTATTGTTACTTCATAGACAGGATTGTGATGTCATCGAGAGTATTGTTACCTCATAGACTGGATTGTGCCTTCATAGAGATGATTGTTACGTCACAGACAGGATTCCTACTTCACAGAGAGGATTTTGACTCCATAGAGAGGATTGTTACTTCATAGACTGCATTGTGACTTCATAGACAGTATTGTTACTTCATACGTAGGAGTGTTACTTCATAGACTGGATTGTTACTTCATAGACTGTATTTTTACATCATAGACAGGATTGTGACTTCATAGAGAGGATTGTTACTTCATAGACTGCATTGTGACTTCATAGACAGTATTGTTACTTCATACGTAGGAGTGTTACTTCATAGACTGGATTGTTACATCATAGACTGGATTGTTACTTCATAGACAGGGTTGTTACATCATAGACAGAATTGTTACTTCATAAACAGCATTGTTACTTCATAGAGAGGGTTCTTACATCATAGAGAGGATTCTGATGTCATCGAGAGTATTGTTACTTCGTAGACAGGATTGTGACGTCATAGATACGATGGTTACATCATAGACTGGATTGATATTTCATAGACAGCATTGTTACTTCATAGACTGGATTGTGACTTCATAGAGAGCACTGTAACTTCATAGTGAGGGTTCTTACATCATAGACAGGATTGTGATGTCATCGAGAGTATTGTTACCTCATAGACTGGATTTTGACTTCATTGAGATGATTGTTACGTCACAGACAGGATTCCTACTTCACAGAGAGGATTTTGACTTCATAGAGAGGATTGTTACTTCATAGACTGGATTGTGACTTCATAGACAGCATTGTGACGTCATAGACAGGATTGTTACATAATAAACAGTATTGTTACTTCATAGGATGTATTGTTATTTCATAGACAGTGTTGTTACATCATAGACAGGATTGTTAACTCACAGAGAGGATTGTTACTTCATAGACTGTATTTTTACATCATAGACTGGATTGTGACTTCATAGAGAGGATTGTTACTTCATAAACAGGATTGTTACTTCATAGACTGTATTGTTACTTCATAGACAGTGCTGTTACATCATAGACAGGATTGTTAACTCATGGAGAGGATTGTTACTTCATAGACAGGGTTGTTACATCATAGACTGCATTGTTACTTCATAGACAGCATTGTTACTTCATAGAGATGGTTCTTACATCATAGACAGGATTGTGATGTCATCGAGAGTATTGTTACTTCATAGACAGGATTGTGACGTCATAGATACGATGGTTACATCATAGACTGGGTTGTGATTTCATAGACAGCATTGTTAGTTCATAGACTGGATTGTGACTTCATAGAGAGCACTGTTACTTCATAGAGAGGGTTCATACATCATAGACAGGATTGTGATGTCATCGAGAGTATTATTACCTCATAGACTGGATTGTGCCTTCATAGAGATGATTGTTACGTCACAGACAGGTTTCCTACTTCCCAGACAGGATTTTGACATCATAGAGAGGATTGTTACTTCAAAGACTGGATTGTGACTTCATAGACAGCATTGTGACTTCATAGACAGGATTGTTACATAATAAAAAGTATTGTTACTTCATAGGATGTATAGTTACTTCATAGAAAGTGTTGTTACATCATAGACAGGATTGTTAACTCACAGAGAGGATTGTTACTTCGTAGACTGCATTTTTACATCATAGACTGGATTGTGACTTCATAGACAGCATTGTGACTTCATAGACAGGATTGTTACATAATAAACAGTATTGTTACTTCATAGAATGTATTGTTACTTCATAGACAGTGTTGTTACTTCATAGACAGGATTGTTAACTCATGGAGAGGATTGTTACTTCATAGACTGTATTTTTACATCATAGACAGGATTGTGACTTCATAGAGAGGATTGTTACTTCATAGACTGCATTGTGACTTCATAGACAGTATTGTTACTTCATACGTAGGAGTGTTACTTCATAGACTGGATTGTTACATCATAGACTGGATTGTTACTTCATAGACAGGGTTGTTACATCATAGACAGCATTGTTACTTCATAGACAGCATTGTTACTTCATAGAGAGGGTTCTTACATCATAGACAGGATTGTGATGTCATTGACAGTATTGTTACATCATAGACAGGATTGTGATGTCATAGATACGATGGTTACATCATAGACTGGATTGTGAATTCATAGACAGCATTGTTATTTCATAGACTGGATTGTGACTTAATAGAGAGCATTGTTACTTCATAGAGATGGTTCTTACATAATAGATAGGATTGTGAAATCATCGAGGGTATTGTTACCTCACAGTCTGTTTTGTGCCTTCATAGAGACGATCCTTACGTCACAGACAGGATTGCTGCTTCACATAAAGGATTGTGACTTCATGGACAGGACTGTTGCTTCATAGAATGGATTAAGACTTCATAGACAGCCTTGTTACTTCATTGAGAGGGTTCTTACATAATCGACAGGATTGTTATGTCAGCGAGAGTATTGTTACCTCATAGACTGGATTGTGACTTCATAGAGATGATTGTTACGTCACAGACAGGATTCCTACTTCACAGACAGCATTTTGACTTCATAGAGAAGATTGTTACTTCATAGACTGGATTGTGACTTCATAGACAGCATTGTGACTTCATAGACAGGATTGTTACTTCATAAACAGGATTGTTACTTCATACACTGGATTGTGACTTCATAGAAAGGATTGTTACTTCATAACCAGGATTGTTACTTCATAGACAGTATTTTTACTTCATAGACAGTGTTGTTACATCATAGACAGGATTGTTACTTCATAAACAGCATTGTTACTTCATAGAGAGGGTTCTTACATCATAGACAGGATTGTGATGTCATCGAGAGTATTGTTACTTCGTAGACAGGATTGTGACGTCATAGATACGATGGTTACATCATAGACTGGATTGATATTTCATAGACAGCATTGTTACTTCATAGACTGGATTGTGACTTCATAGAGAGCACTGTAACTTCATAGAGAGGTTTCATACATCATAGACAGGATTGTGATGTCTTCGAGAGTATTATTACCTCATAGACTGGATTGTGCCTTCATAGAGATGATTGTTACGTCACAGACAGGATTCCTACTTCACAGAGAGGATTTTGACTTCATAGAGAGTATTGTTACTTCATAGACTGGATTGTGACTTCATAGACAGCATTGTGACTTCATAGACAGGATTGTTACATAATAAACAGTATTGTTACTTCATAGGATGTATTGTTATTTCATAGACAGTGTTGTTACATCATAGACAGGATTGTTAACTCACAGAGAGGATTGTTACTTCATAGACTGTATTTTTACATCATAGACTGGATTGTGACTTCATAGAGAGGATTGTTACTTCATAAACAGGATTGTTACTTCATAGACTGTATTGTTACTTCATAGACAGTGCTGTTACATCATAGACAGGGTTGTTAACTCATGGAGAGGATTGTTACTTCATAGACAGGGTTGTTACATCATAGACTGCATTGTTACTTCATAGACAGCATTGTTACTTCATAGAGATGGTTCTTACATCATAGACAGGATTGTGATGTCATCGAGAGTATTGTTACTTCATAGACAGGATTGTGACGTCATAGATACGATGGTTACATCATAGACTGGGTTGTGATTTCATAGACAGCATTGTTAGTTCACAGACTGGATTGTGACTTCATAGAGAGCATTGTTACTTCATAGAGAGGGTTCATACATCATAGACGGGATTGTGATGTCATCGAGAGTATTATTACCTCATAGACTGGATTGTGCCTTCATAGAGATGATTGTAACGTCACAGACAGGTTTCCTACTTCCCAGACAGGATTTTGACATCATAGAGAGGATTGTTACTTCAAAGACTGGATTGTGACTTCATAGACAGCATTGTGACTTCATTGACAGGATTGTTACATAATAAAAAGTATTGTTACTTCATAGGATGTATTGTTACTTCATAGAAAGTGTTGTTACATCATAGACAGGATTGTTAACTCACAGAGAGGATTGTTACTTCGTAGACTGCATTTTGACATCATAGCCTGGATTGTGACTTCATAGACAGGATTGTTACATAATAAACAGTATTGTTACTTCATAGAATGTATTGTTACTTCATAGACAGTGTTGTTACTTCATAGACAGGATTGTTAACTCATGGAGAGGATTGTTACTTCATAGACTGTATTTTTACATCATAGACAGGATTGTGACTTCATAGAGAGGATTGTTACTTCATAGACTGCATTGTGACTTCATAGACAGTATTGTTACTTCATACGTAGGAGTGTTACTTCATAGACTGGATTGTTACATCATAGACTGGATTGTTACTTCATAGACAGGGTTGTTACATCATAGACAGCATTGTTACTTCATAGACAGCATTGTTACTTCATAGAGAGGGTTCTTACATCATAGACAGGATTGTGATGTCATTGACAGTATTGTTACATCATAGACAGGATTGTGACGTCGTAGATAGGATGGTTACATCATAGACTGGATTGTGAATTCATAGACAGCATTGTTATTTCATAGACTGGATTGTGACTTAATAGACAGCATTGTTACTTCATAGAGATGGTTCTTACATAATAGATAGGATTGTGAAATCATCGAGGGTATTGTTACCTCACAGTCTGTTTTGTGCCTTCATAGAGACGATACTTACGTCACAGACAGGATTGCTGCTTCACATAAAGAATTGTGACTTCATGGAGAGGACTGTTGCTTCATAGAATGGTTTAAGACTTCATAGACAGCCTTGTTACTTCATTGAGAGGGTTCTTACATAATCGACAGGATTGTTATGTCAGCGAGAGTATTGTTACCTCATAGACTGGATTGTGCCTTCATAGAGATGATTGTTACGTCACAGACAGGATTCCTACTTCACATACAGCATTTTGACTTCATAGAGAAGATTGTTACATCTTAGACTGGATTGTGACTTCATAGAGAGGATTGTTACTTCATAAACAGGATTGTTACTTCATAGACTGTATTGTTACTTCATAGACAGTGCTGTTACATCATAGACAGGGTTGTTAACTCCTGGAGAGGATTGTTACTTCATAGACAGGGTTGTTTCATCATAGACTGCATTGTTACTTCAAAGACAGCATTGTTATTTCATAGAGATGGTTCTTACATCATAGACAGGATTGTGATGTCATCGAGAGTATTGTTACTTCATAGACAGGATTGTGATGTCATCGAGAGTATTGTTACCTCATAGACTGGATTGTGCCTTCATAGAGATGATTGTTACGTCACAGACAGGATTCCTACTTCACAGAGAGGATTTTGACTTCATAGAGAGGATTGTTACTTCATAGACTGCATTGTGACTTCATAGACAGTATTGTTACTTCATACGTAGGAGTGTTACTTCATAGACTGGATTGTTACATCATAGACTGTATTTTTACATCATAGACAGGATTGTGACTTCATAGAGAGGATTGTTACTTCATAGACTGCATTGTGACTTCATAGACAGTATTGTTACTTCATACGTAGGAGTGTTACTTCATAGACTGGATTGTTACATCATAGACTGGATTGTTACTTCATAGACAGGGTTGTTACATCATAGACAGAATTGTTACTTCATAAAAAGCATTGTTACTTCATAGAGAGGGTTCTTACATCATAGAGAGGATTCTGAGTTCATCGAGAGTATTGTTACTTCGTAGACAGGATTGTGACGTCATAGATACGATGGTTACATCATAGACTGGATTGATATTTCATGGACAGCATTGTTACTTCATAGACTGGATTGTGACTTCATAGAGAGCACTGTAACTTCATAGTGAGGGTTCTTACATCATAGACAGGATTGTGATGTCATCGAGAGTATTGTTACCTCATAGACTGGATTTTGACTTCATTGAGATGATTGTTACGTCACAGACAGGATTCCTACTTCACAGAGAGGATTTTGACTTCATAGAGAGGATTGTTACTTCATAGACTGGATTGTGACTTCATAGACAGCATTGTGACGTCATAGACAGGATTGTTACATAATAAACAGTATTGTTACTTCATAGGATGTATTGTTATTTCATAGACAGTGTTGTTACATCATAGACAGGATTGTTAACTCACAGAGAGGATTGTTACTTCATAGACTGTATTTTTACATCATAGACTGGATTGTGACTTCATAGAGAGGATTGTTACTTCATAAACAGGATTGTTACTTCATAGACTGTATTGTTACTTCATAGACAGTGCTGTTACATCATAGACAGGATTGTTAACTCATGGAGAGGATTGTTACTTCATAGACAGGGTTGTTACATCATAGACTGCATTGTTACTTCATAGACAGCATTGTTACTTCATAGAGATGGTTCTTACATCATAGACAGGATTGTGATGTCATCGAGAGTATTGTTACTTCATAGACAGGATTGTGACGTCATAGATACGATGGTTACATCATAGACTGGGTTGTGATTTCATAGACAGCATTGTTAGTTCATAGACTGGATTGTGACTTCATAGAGAGCACTGTTACTTCATAGAGAGGGTTCATACATCATAGACAGGATTGTGATGTCATCGAGAGTATTATTACCTCATAGACTGGATTGTGCCTTCATAGAGATGATTGTTACGTCACAGACAGGTTTCCTACTTCCCAGACAGGATTTTGACATCATAGAGAGGATTGTTACTTCAAAGACTGGATTGTGACTTCATAGACAGCATTGTGACTTCATAGACAGGATTGTTACATAATAAAAAGTATTGTTACTTCATAGGATGTATAGTTACTTCATAGAAAGTGTTGTTACATCATAGACAGGATTGTTAACTCACAGAGAGGATTGTTACTTCGTAGACTGCATTTTGACATCATAGACTGGATTGTGACTTCATAGACAGCATTGTGACTTCATAGACAGGATTGTTACATAATAAACAGTATTGTTACTTCATAGAATGTATTGTTACTTCATAGACAGTGTTGTTACTTCATAGACAGGATTGTTAACTCATGGAGAGGATTGTTACTTCATAGACTGTATTTTTACATCATAGACAGGATTGTGACTTCATAGAGAGGATTGTTACTTCATAGACTGCATTGTGACTTCATAGACAGTATTGTTACTTCATACGTAGGAGTGTTACTTCATAGACTGGATTGTTACATCATAGACTGGATTGTTACTTCATAGACAGGGTTGTTACATCATAGACAGCATTGTTACTTCATAGACAGCATTGTTACTTCATAGAGAGGGTTCTTACATCATAGACAGGATTGTGATGTCATTGACAGTATTGTTACATCATAGACAGGATTGTGATGTCATAGATACAATGGTTACATCATAGACTGGATTGTGAATTCATAGACAGCATTGTTATTTCATAGACTGGATTGTGACTTAATAGAGAGCATTGTTACTTCATAGAGATGGTTCTTACATAATAGATAGGATTGTGAAATCATCGAGGGTATTGTTACCTCACAGTCTGTTTTGTGCCTTCATAGAGACGATCCTTACGTCACAGACAGGATTGCTGCTTCACATAAAGGATTGTGACTTCATGGAGAGGACTGTTGCTTCATAGAATGGATTAAGACTTCATAGACAGCCTTGTTACTTCATTGAGAGGGTTCTTACATAATCGACAGGATTGTTATGTCAGCGAGAGTATTGTTACCTCATAGACTGGATTGTGCCTTCATAGAGATGATTGTTACGTCACAGACAGGATTCCTACTTCACAGACAGCATTTTGACTTCATAGAGAAGATTGTTACTTCATAGACTGGATTGTGACTTCATAGACAGCATTGTGACTTCATAGACAGGATTGTTACTTCATAAACAGGATTGTTACTTCATACACTGGATTGTGACTTCATAGAAAGGATTGTTACTTCATAACCAGGATGGTTACTTCATAGACAGTATTTTTACTTCATAGACAGTGTTGTTACATCATAGACAGGATTGTTACTTCATAAACAGCATTGTTACTTCATAGAGAGGGTTCTTACATCATAGACAGGATTGTGATGTCATCGAGAGTATTGTTACTTCGTAGACAGGATTGTGACGTCATAGATACGATGGTTACATCATAGACTGGATTGATATTTCATAGACAGCATTGTTACTTCATAGACTGGATTGTGACTTCATAGAGAGCACTGTAACTTCATAGAGAGGGTTCTTACATCATAGACAGGATTGTGATGTCACTGAGAGTATTGTTACCTCATAGACTGGATTGTGCCTTCATAGAGATGATTATTACGTCACAGACAGGATTCCTACTTCACAGAGAGGATTTTGACTTCATAGAGAGGATTGTTACTTCATAGACTGGATTGTGACTTCATAGACAGCATTGTGACGTCATAGACAGGATTGTTACATAATAAACAGTATTGTTACTTCATAGACTGTATTGTTACTTCATAGACAGTGCTGTTACATCATAGACAGGGTTGTTAACTCCTGGAGAGGATTGTTACTTCATAGACAGGGTTGTTTCATCATAGACTGCATTGGTACTTCATAGACAGCATTGTTATTTCATAGAGATGGTTCTTACATCATAGACAGGATTGTGATGTCATCGAGAGTATTGTTACTTCATAGACAGGATTGTGATGTCATCGAGAGTATTGTTACCTCATAGACTGGATTGTGCCTTCATAGAGATGATTGTTACGTCACAGAGAGGATTCCTACTTCACAGAGAGGATTTTGACTTCATAGAGAGGATTGTTACTTCATAGACTGCATTGTGACTTCATAGACAGTATTGTTACTTCATACGTAGGAGTGTTACTTCATAGACTGGATTGTTACATCATAGACTGTATTTTTACATCATAGACAGGATTGTGACTTCATAGAGAGGATTGTTACTTCATAGACTGCATTGTGACTTCATAGACAGTATTGTTACTTCATACGTAGGAGTGTTACTTCATAGACTGGATTGTTACATCATAGACTGGATTGTTACTTCATAGACAGGGTTGTTACATCATAGACAGAATTGTTACTTCATAAACAGCATTGTTACTTCATAGAGAGGGTTCTTACATCATAGAGAGGATTCTGATGTCATCGAGAGTATTGTTACTTCGTAGACAGGATTGTGACGTCATAGATACGATGGTTACATCATAGACTGGATTGATATTTCATAGACAGCATTGTTACTTCATAGACTGGATTGTGACTTCATAGAGAGCACTGTAACTTCATAGTGAGGGTTCTTACATCATAGACAGGATTGTGATGTCATCGAGAGTATTGTTACCTCATAGACTGGATTTTGACTGCATTGAGATGATTGTTACGTCACAGACAGGATTCCTACTTCACAGAGAGGATTTTGACTTCATAGAGAGGATTGTTACTTCATAGACTGGATTGTGACTTCATAGACAGCATTGTGACGTCATAGACAGGATTGTTACATAATAAACAGTATTGTTACTTCATAGGATGTATTGTTATTTCATAGACAGTGTTGTTACATCATAGACAGGATTGTTAACTCACAGAGAGGATTGTTACTTCATAGACTGTATTTTTACATCATAGACTGGATTGTGACTTCATAGAGAGGAT
Source organism: Myotis nattereri (assembly GCF_964212035.1). NCBI lineage: Eukaryota > Metazoa > Chordata > Mammalia > Chiroptera > Vespertilionidae > Myotis > Myotis nattereri. Next base: position 7,630,438 of record NC_138088.1, read on the forward strand.
TGTTACTTCATAAACAGGATTGTTACTTCATAGACTGTATTGTTACTTCATAGACAGTGCTGTTACATCATAGACAGGATTGTTAACTCATGGAGAGGATTGTTACTTCATAGACAGGGTTGTTACATCATAGACTGCATTGTTACTTCATAGACAGCATTGTTACTTCATAGAGATGGTTCTTACATCATAGACAGGATTGTGATGTCATCGAGAGTATTGTTACTTCATAGACAGGATTGTGACGTCATAGATACGATGGTTACATCATAGACTGGGTTGTGATTTCATAGACAGCATTGTTAGTTCATAGACTGGATTGTGACTTCATAGAGAGCACTGTTACTTCATAGAGAGGGTTCATACATCATAGACAGGATTGTGATGTCATCGAGAGTATTATTACCTCATAGACTGGATTGTGCCTTCATAGAGATGATTGTTACGTCACAGACAGGTTTCCTACTTCCCAGACAGGATTTTGACATCATAGAGAGGATTGTTACTTCAAAGACTGGATTGTGACTTCATAGACAGCATTGTGACTTCATAGACAGGATTGTTACATAATAAAAAGTATTGTTACTTCATAGGATGTATAGTTACTTCATAGAAAGTGTTGTTACATCATAGACAGGATTGTTAACTCACAGAGAGGATTGTTACTTCGTAGACTGCATTTTGACATCATAGACTGGATTGTGACTTCATAGACAGCATTGTGACTTCATAGACAGGATTGTTACATAATAAACAGTATTGTTACTTCATAGAATGTATTGTTACTTCATAGACAGTGTTGTTACTTCATAGACAGGATTGTTAACTCATGGAGAGGATTGTTACTTCATAGACTGTATTTTTACATCATAGACAGGATTGTGACTTCATAGAGAGGATTGTTACTTCATAGACTGCATTGTGACTTCATAGACAGTATTGTTACTTCATACGTAGGAGTGTTACTTCATAGACTGGATTGTTACATCATAGACTGGATTGTTACTTCATAGACAGGGTTGTTACATCATAGACAGCATTGTTACTTCATAGACAGCATTGTTACTTCATAGAGAGGGTTCTTACATCATAGACAGGATTGTGATGTCATTGACAGTATTGTTACATCATAGACAGGATTGTGATGTCATAGATACGATGGTTACATCATAGACTGGATTGTGAATTCATAGACAGCATTGTTATTTTATAGACTGGATTGTGACTTAATAGAGAGCATTGTTACTTCATAGAGATGGTTCTTACATAATAGATAGGATTGTGAAATCATCGAGGGTATTGTTACCTCACAGTCTGTTTTGTGCCTTCATAGAGACGATCCTTACGTCACAGACAGGATTGCTGCTTCACATAAAGGATTGTGACTTCATGGAGAGGACTGTTGCTTCATAGAATGGATTAAGACTTCATAGACAGCCTTGTTACTTCATTGAGAGGGTTCTTACATAATCGACAGGATTGTTATGTCAGCGAGAGTATTGTTACCTCATAGACTGGATTGTGCCTTCATAGAGATGATTGTTACGTCACAGACAGGATTCCTACTTCACAGACAGCATTTTGACTTCATAGAGAAGATTGTTACTTCATAGACTGGATTGTGACTTCATAGACAGCATTGTGACTTCATAGACAGGATTGTTACTTCATAAACAGGATTGTTACTTCATACACTGGATTGTGACTTCATAGAAAGGATTGTTACTTCATAACCAGGATGGTTACTTCATAGACAGTATTTTTACTTCATAGACAGTGTTGTTACATCATAGACAGGATTGTTACTTCATAAACAGCATTGTTACTTCATAGAGAGGGTTCTTACATCATAGACAGGATTGTGATGTCATCGAGAGTATTGTTACTTCGTAGACAGGATTGTGACGTCATAGATACGATGGTTACATCATAGACTGGATTGATATTTCATAGACAGCATTGTTACTTCATAGACTGGATTGTGACTTCATAGAGAGCACTGTAACTTCATAGAGAGGGTTCTTACATCATAGACAGGATTGTGATGTCACTGAGAGTATTGTTACCTCATAGACTGGATTGTGCCTTCATAGAGATGATTGTTACGTCACAGACAGGATTCCTACTTCACAGAGAGGATTTTGACTTCATAGAGAGGATTGTTACTTCATAGACTGGATTGTGACTTCATAGACAGCATTGTGACGTCATAGACAGGATTGTTACATAATAAACAGTATTGTTACTTCATAGACTGTATTGTTACTTCATAGACAGTGCTGTTACATCATAGACAGGGTTGTTAACTCCTGGAGAGGATTGTTACTTCATAGACAGGGTTGTTTCATCATAGACTGCATTGTTACTTCATAGACAGCATTGTTATTTCATAGAGATGGTTCTTACATCATAGAAAGGATTGTGATGTCATCGAGAGTATTGTTACTTCATAGACAGGATTGTGATGTCATCGAGAGTATTGTTACCTCATAGACTGGATTGTGCCTTCATAGAGATGATTGTTACGTCACAGAGAGGATTCCTACTTCACAGAGAGGATTTTGACTTCATAGAGAGGATTGTTACTTCATAGACTGCATTGTGACTTCATAGACAGTATTGTTACTTCATACGTAGGAGTGTTACTTCATAGACTGGATTGTTACATCATAGACTGTATTTTTACATCATAGACAGGATTGTGACTTCATAGAGAGGATTGTTACTTCATAGACTGCATTGTGACTTCATAGACAGTATTGTTACTTCATACGTAGGAGTGTTACTTCATAGACTGGATTGTTACATCATAGACTGGATTGTTACTTCATAGACAGGGTTGTTACATCATAGACAGAATTGTTACTTCATAAACAGCATTGTTACTTCATAGAGAGGGTTCTTACATCATAGAGAGGATTCTGATGTCATCGAGAGTATTGTTACTTCGTAGACAGGATTGTGACGTCATAGATACGATGGTTACATCATAGACTGGATTGATATTTCATAGACAGCATTGTTACTTCATAGACTGGATTGTGACTTCATAGAGAGCACTGTAACTTCATAGTGAGGGTTCTTACATCATAGACAGGATTGTGATGTCATCGAGAGTATTGTTACCTCATAGACTGGATTTTGACTGCATTGAGATGATTGTTACGTCACAGACAGGATTCCTACTTCACAGAGAGGATTTTGACTTCATAGAGAGGATTGTTACTTCATAGACTGGATTGTGACTTCATAGACAGCATTGTGACGTCATAGACAGGATTGTTACATAATAAACAGTATTGTTACTTCATAGGATGTATTGTTATTTCATAGACAGTGTTGTTACATCATAGACAGGATTGTTAACTCATAGAGAGGATTGTTACTTCATAGACTGTATTTTTACATCATAGACTGGATTGTGACTTCATAGAGAGGATTGTTACTTCATAAACAGGATTGTTACTTCATAGACTGTATTGTTACTTCATAGACAGTGCTGTTACATCATAGACAGGATTGTTAACTCATGGAGAGGATTGTTACATCATAGACAGGGTTGTTACATCATAGACTGCATTGTTACTTCATAGACAGCATTGTTTCTTCATAGAGATGGTTCTTACATCATAGACAGGATTGTGATGTCATCGAGAGTATTGTTACTTCATAGACAGGATTGTGACGTCATAGATACGATGGTTACATCATAGACTGGGTTGTGATTTCATAGACAGCATTGTTAGTTCATAGACTGGATTGTGACTTCATAGAGAGCACTGTTACTTCATAGAGAGGGTTCATACATCATAGGCAGGATTGTGATGTCATCGAGAGTATTATTACCTCATAGACTGGATTGTGCCTTCATAGAGATGATTGTTACGTCACAGACAGGTTTCCTACTTCCCAGACAGGATTTTGACATCATAGAGAGGATTGTTACTTCAAAGACTGGATTGTGACTTCATAGACAGGATTGTTACATAATAAAAAGTATTGTTACTTCATAGGATGTATAGTTACTTCATAGAAAGTGTTGTTACATCATAGACAGGATTGTTAACTCACAGAGAGGATTGTTACTTCGTAGACTGCATTTTGACATCATAGACTGGATTGTGACTTCATAGACAGCATTGTGACTTCATAGACAGGATTGTTACATAATAAACAGTATTGTTACTTCATAGAATGTATTGTTACTTCATAGACAGTGTTGTTACTTCATAGACAGGATTGTTAACTCATGGAGAGGATTGTTACTTCATAGACTGTATTTTTACATCATAGACAGGATTGTGACTTCATAGAGAGGATTGTTACTTCATAGACTGCATTGTGACTTCATAGACAGTATTGTTACTTCATACGTAGGAGTGTTACTTCATAGACTGGATTGTTACATCATAGACTGGATTGTTACTTCATAGACAGGGTTGTTACATCATAGACAGCATTGTTACTTCATAGACAACATTGTTACTTCATAGAGAGGGTTCTTACATCATAGACAGGATTGTGATGTCATTGACAGTATTGTTACATCATAGACAGGATTTTGATGTCATAGATACGATGGTTACATCATAGACTGGATTGTGAATTCATAGACAGCATTGTTATTTCATAGACTGGATTGTGACTTAATAGAGAGCATTGTTACTTCATAGAGATGGTTCTTACATAATAGATAGGATTGTGAAATCATCGAGGGTATTCTTACCTCACAGTCTGTTTTGTGCCTTCATAGAGACGATCCTTACGTCACAGACAGGATTGCTGCTTCACATAAAGGATTGTGACTTCATGGAGAGGACTGTTGCTTCATAGAATGGATTAAGACTTCATAGACAGCCTTGTTACTTCATTGAGAGGGTTCTTACATAATCGACAGGATTGTTATGTCAGCGAGAGTATTGTTACCTCATAGACTGGATTGTGCCTTCATAGAGATGATTGTTACGTCACAGACAGGATTCCTACTTCACAGACAGCATTTTGACTTCATAGAGAAGATTGTTACTTCATAGACTGGATTGTGACTTCATAGACAGCATTGTGACTTCATAGACAGGATTGTTACTTCATAAACAGGATTGTTACTTCATACACTGGATTGTGACTTCATAGAAAGGATTGTTACTTCATAACCAGGATTGTTACTTCGTAGACAGTATTTTTACTTCATAGACAGTGTTGTTACATCATAGACAGGATTGTTACTTCATAAACAGCATTGTTACTTCATAGAGAGGGTTCTTACATCATAGACAGTATTGTGATGTCATCGAGAGTATTGTTACTTCGTAGACAGGATTATGACGTCATAGATACGATGGTTACATCATAGACTGGATTGATATTTCATAGACAGCATTGTTACTTCATAGACTGGATTGTGACTTCATAGAGAGCACTGTAACTTCATAGAGAGGGTTCTTACATCATAGACAGGATTGTGATGTCACTGAGAGTATTGTTACCTCATAGACTGGATTGTGCCTTCATAGAGATGATTGTTACGTCACAGACAGGATTCCTACTTCACAGAGAGGATTTTGACTTCATAGAGAGGATTGTTACTTCATAGACTGGATTGTGACTTCATAGACAGCATTGTGACGTCATAGACAGGATTGTTACATAATAAACAGTATTGTTACTTCATAGGATGTATTGTTATTTCATAGAAAGTGTTGTTACATCATAGACAGGATTGTTAACTCACAGAGAGGATTGTTACTTCATAGACTGTATTTTTACATCATAGACTGGATTGTGACTTCATAGAGAGGATTGTTACTTCATAAACAGGATTGTTACTTCATAGACTGTATTGTTACTTCATAGACAGTGCTGTTACATCATAGACAGGGTTGTTAACTCCTGGAGAGGATTGTTACTTCATAGACAGGGTTGTTTCATCATAGACTGCATTGTTACTTCATAGACAGCATTGTTACTTCATAGAGATGGTTCTTACATCATAGACAGGATTGTGATGTCATCGAGAGTATTGTTACTTCATAGACAGGATTGTGATGTCATCGAGTGTATTGTTACCTCATAGACTGGATTGTGCCTTCATAGAGATGATTGTTACGTCACTGACAGGATTCCTACTTCACAGAGAGGATTTTGACTTCATAGAGAGGATTGTTATTTCATAGACTGCATTGTGACTTCATAGACAGTGTTGTTACTTCATACGTAGGAGTGTTACTTCATAGACTGGATTGTTACATCATAGACTGTATTTTTACATCATAGACAGGATTGTGACTTCATAGAGAGGATTGTTACTTCATAGACTGCATTGTGACTTCATAGACAGTATTGTTACTTCATACGTAGGAGTGTTACTTCATAGACTGGATTGTTACATCATAGACTGGATTGTTACTTCATAGACAGGGTTGTTACATCATAGACAGCATTGTTACTTCATAGACAGCATTGTTACTTCATAGAGAGGGTTCTTACATCATAGACAGGATTGTGATGTCATTGACAGTATTGTTACATTATAGACAGGATTGTGACGTCATAGATACGATGGTTACATCATAGACTGGATTGTGAATTCATAGACAGCATTGTTATTTCATAGACTGGATTGTGACTTAATAGACAGCATTGTTACTTCATAGAGATGGTTCTTACATAATAGATAGGATTGTGAAATCATCGAGGGTATTGTTACCTTACAGTCTGTTTTGTGCCTTCATAGAGATGATACTTACGTCACAGACAGGATTGCTGCTTCACATAAAGAATTGTGACTTCATGGAGAGGACTGTTGCTTCATAGAATGGATTAAGACTTCATAGACAGCCTTGTTTCTTCATTGAGAGGGTTCTTACATAATCGACAGGATTGTTATGTCAGCGAGAGTATTGTTACCTCATAGACTGGATTTTGCCTTCATAGAGATGATTGTTACGTCACAGAGAGGATTCCTACATCACAGACAGCATTTTGACTTCATAGAGAAGATTGTTACTTCATAGACTGGATTGTGACTTCATAGACAGCATTGTGACGTCATAGACAGGATTGTTACATAATAAACAGTATTGTTACTTCATAGGATGTATTGTTATTTCATAGACAGTGTTGTTACATCATAGACAGGATTGTTAACTCACAGAGAGGATTGTTACTTCATAGACTGTATTTTTACATCATAGACTGGATTGTGACTTCATAGAGAGGATTGTTACTTCATAAACAGGATTGTTACTTCATAGACTGTATTGTTACTTCATAGACAGTGCTGTTACATCATAGACAGGGTTGTTAACTCATGGAGAGGATTGTTACTTCATAGACAGGGTTGTTACATCATAGACTGCATTGTTACTTCATAGACAGCATTGTTACTTCATAGAGATGGTTCTTACATCATAGACAGGATTGTGATGTCATCGAGAGTATTGTTACTTCATAGACAGGATTGTGACGTCATAGATACGATGGTTACATCATAGACTGGGTTGTGATTTCATAGACAGCATTGTTAGTTCATAGACTGGATTGTGACTTCATAGAGAGCACTGTTACTTCATAGAGAGGGTTCATACATCATAGACAGGATTGTGATGTCATCGAGAGTATTATTACCTCATAGACTGGATTGTGCCTTCATAGAGATGATTGTTACGTCACAGACAGGTTTCCTACTTCCCAGACAGGATTTTGACATCATAGAGAGGATTGTTACTTCAAAGACTGGATTGTGACTTCATAGACAGCATTGTGACTTCATAGACAGGATTGTTACATAATAAAAAGTATTGTTCCTTCATAGGATGTATTGTTACTTCATAGAAAGTGTTGTTACATCATAGACAGGATTGTTAACTCACAGAGAGGATTGTTACTTCGTAGACTGCATTTTGACATCATAGCCTGGATTGTGACTTCATAGACAGGATTGTTACATAATAAACAGTATTGTTACTTCATAGAATGTATTGTTACTTCATAGACAGTGTTGTTACTTCATAGACAGGATTGTTAACTCATGGAGAGGATTGTTACTTCATAGACTGTATTTTTACATCATAGACAGGATTGTGACTTCATAGAGAGGATTGTTACTTCATAGACTGCATTGTGACTTCATAGACAGTATTGTTACTTCATACGTAGGAGTGTTACTTCATAGACTGGATTGTTACATCATAGACTGGATTGTTACTTCATAGACAGGGTTGTTACATCATAGACAGCATTGTTACTTCATAGACAGCATTGTTACTTCATAGAGAGGGTTCTTACATCATAGACAGGATTGTGATGTCATTGACAGTATTGTTACATCATAGACAGGATTGTGACGTCATAGATACGATGGTTACATCATAGACTGGATTGTGAATTCATAGACAGCATTGTTATTTCATAGACTGGATTGTGACTTAATAGACAGCATTGTTACTTCATAGAGATGGTTCTTACATAATAGATAGGATTGTGAAATCATCGAGGGTATTGTTACCTCACAGTCTGTTTTGTGCCTTCATAGAGACGATACTTACGTCACAGACAGGATTGCTGCTTCACATAAAGAATTGTGACTTCATGGAGAGGACTGTTGCTTCATAGAATGGATTAAGACTTCATAGACAGCCTTGTTACTTCATTGAGAGGGTTCTTACATAATCGACAGGATTGTTATGTCAGCGAGAGTATTGTTACCTCATAGACTGGATTGTGCCTTCATAGAGATGATTGTTACGTCACAGACAGGATTCCTACTTCACATACAGCATTTTGACTTCATAGAGAAGATTGTTACATCTTAGACTGGATTGTGACTTCATAGAGAGGATTGTTACTTCATAAACAGGATTGTTACTTCATAGACTGTATTGTTACTTCATAGACAGTGCTGTTACATCATAGACAGGGTTGTTAACTCCTGGAGAGGATTGTTACTTCATAGACAGGGTTGTTTCATCATAGACTGCATTGTTACTTCATAGACAGCATTGTTATTTCATAGAGATGGTTCTTACATCATAGACAGGATTGTGATGTCATCGAGAGTATTGTTACTTCATAGACAGGATTGTGATGTCATCGAGAGTATTGTTACCTCATAGACTGGATTGTGCCTTCATAGAGATGATTGTTACGTCACAGACAGGATTCCTACTTCACAGAGAGGATTTTGACTTCATAGAGAGGATTGTTACTTCATAGACTGCATTGTGACTTCATAGACAGTATTGTTACTTCATACGTAGGAGTGTTACTTCATAGACTGGATTGTTACATCATAGACTGTATTTTTACATCATAGACAGGATTGTGACTTCATAGAGAGGATTGTTACTTCATAGACTGCATTGTGACTTCATAGACAGTATTGTTACTTCATACGTAGGAGTGTTACTTCATAGACTGGATTGTTACATCATAGACTGGATTGTTACTTCATAGACAGGGTTGTTACATCATAGACAGAATTGTTACTTCATAAACAGCATTGTTACTTCATAGAGAGGGTTCTTACATCATAGAGAGGATTCTGATGTCATCGAGAGTATTGTTACTTCGTAGACAGGATTGTGACGTCATAGATACGACGGTTACATCATAGACTGGATTGATATTTCATAGACAGCATTGTTACTTCATAGACTGGATTGTGACTTCATAGAGAGCACTGTAACTTCATAGTGAGGGTTCTTACATCATAGACAGGATTGTGATGTCATCGAGAGTATTGTTACCTCATAGACTGGATTTTGACTTCATTGAGATGATTGTTACGTCACAGACAGGATTCCTACTTCACAGAGAGGATTTTGACTTCATAGAGAGGATTGTTACTTCATAGACTGGATTGTGACTTCATAGACAGCATTGTGACGTCATAGACAGGATTGTTACATAATAAACAGTATTGTTACTTCATAGGATGTATTGTTATTTCATAGACAGTGTTGTTACATCATAGACAGGATTGTTAACTCACAGAGAGGATTGTTACTTCATAGACTGTATTTTTACATCATAGACTGGATTGTGACTTCATAGAGAGGATTGTTACTTCATAAACAGGATTGTTACTTCATAGACTGTATTGTTACTTCATAGACAGTGCTGTTACATCATAGACAGGATTGTTAACTCATGGAGAGGATTGTTACTTCATAGACAGGGTTGTTACATCATAGACTGCATTGTTACTTCATAGACAGCATTGTTACTTCATAGAGATGGTTCTTACATCATAGACAGGATTGTGATGTCATCGAGAGTATTGTTACTTCATAGACAGGATTGTGACGTCATAGATACGATGGTTACATCATAGACTGGGTTGTGATTTCATAGACAGCATTGTTAGTTCATAGACTGGATTGTGACTTCATAGAGAGCACTGTTACTTCATAGAGAGGGTTCATACATCATAGACAGGATTGTGATGTCATCGAGAGTATTATTACCTCATAGACTGGATTGTGCCTTCATAGAGATGATTGTTACGTCACAGACAGGTTTCCTACTTCCCAGACAGGATTTTGACATCATAGAGAGGATTGTTACTTCAAAGACTGGATTGTGACTTCATAGACAGCATTGTGACTTCATAGACAGGATTGTTACATAATAAAAAGTATTGTTACTTCATAGGATGTATAGTTACTTCATAGAAAGTGTTGTTACATCATAGACAGGATTGTTAACTCACAGAGAGGATTGTTACTTCGTAGACTGCATTTTGACATCATAGACTGGATTGTGACTTCATAGACAGCATTGTGACTTCATAGACAGGATTGTTACATAATAAACAGTATTGTTACTTCATAGAATGTATTGTTACTTCATAGACAGTGTTGTTACTTCATAGACAGGATTGTTAACTCATGGAGAGGATTGTTACTTCATAGACTGTATTTTTACATCATAGACAGGATTGTGACTTCATAGAGAGGATTGTTACTTCAGAGACAGGGTTGTTACATCATAGACAGCATTGTTACTTCATAGACAACATTGTTACTTCATAGAGAGGGTTCTTACATCATAGACAGGATTGTGATGTCATTGACAGTATTGTTACATCATAGACAGGATTGTGACGTCATAGATACGATGGTTACATCATAGACTGGATTGTGAATTCATAGACAGCATTGTTATTTCATAGACTGGATTGTGACTTAATAGACAGCATTGTTACTTCATAGAGGTGTTTCTTACATAATAGATAGGATTGTGAAATCATCGAGGGTATTGTTACCTCACAGTCTGTTTTGTGCCTTCATAGAGACGATACTTACGTCACAGACAGGATTGCTGCTTCACATAAAGGATTGTGACTTCATGGAGAGGACTGTTGCTTCATAGAATGGATTAAGACTTCATAGACAGCCTTGTTACTTCATTGAGAGGGTTCTTACATAATCGACAGGATTGTTATGTCAGCGAGAGTATTGTTACCTCATAGACTGGATTGTGCCTTCATAGAGATGATTGTTACGTCACAGACAGGATTCCTACTTCACAGACAGCATTTTGACTTCATAGAGAAGATTGTTACTTCATAGACTGGATTGTGACTTCATAGACAGCATTGTGACTTCATAGACATGATTGTTACTTCATAAACAGGATTGTTACTTCATACACTGGATTGTGACTTCATAGAAAGGATTGTTACTTCATAACCAGGATTGTTACTTCATAGACAGTATTTTTACTTCATATACAGTGTTGTTACATCATAGACAGGATTGTTACTTCATAAACAGCATTGTTACTTCATAGAGAGGGTTCTGACATCATAGACAGGATTGTGATGTCATCGAGAGTATTGTTACTTCGTAGACAGGATTGTGACGTCATAGATACGATGGTTACATCATAGACTGGATTGATATTTCATAGACAGCATTGTTACTTCATAGACTGGATTGTGACTTCATAGAGAGCACTGTAACTTCATAGAGAGGGTTCTTACATCATAGACAGGATTGTGATGTCATCGAGAGTATTGTTACCTCATAGACTGGAATGTGCCATCATAGAGATGATTGTTACGTCACAGACAGGATTACTACTTCACAGAGAGGATTTTGACTTCATAGAGAGGATTGTTACTTCATAGACTGGATTGTGACTTCATAGACAGCATTGTGACGTCATAGACAGGATTGTTACATAATAAACAGTATTGTTACTTCATAGGATGTATTGTTATTTCATAGAAAGTGTTGTTACATCATAGACAGGATTGTTAACTCACAGAGAGGATTGTTACTTCATAGACTGTATTTTTACATCATAGACTGGATTGTGACTTCATAGAGAGGATTGTTACTTCATAAACAGGATTGTTACTTCATAGACTGTATTGTTACTTCATAGACAGTGCTGTTACATCATAGACAGTGTTGTTAACTCATGGAGAGGATTGTTACTTCATAGACAGGGTTGTTTCATCATAGACTGCATTGTTACTTCATAGACAGCATTGTTACTTCATAGAGATGGTTCTTACATCATAGACAGGATTGTGATGTCATCGAGAGTATTGTTACTTCATAGACAGGATTGTGACGTCATAGATACGATGGTTACATCATAGACTGGGTTGTGATTGCATAGACAGCATTGTTACTTCCTAGACTGGATTGTGACTTCATAGACTGCATTGTGACTTCATAGACAGGATTGTTACATAATAAAAAGTATTACTTCATAGGATGTATAGTTACTTCATAGAAAGTGTTGTTACATCATAGACAGGATTGTTAACTCACAGAGAGGATTGTTACTTCATAGACTGTATTTTGACATCATAGACTGGATTGTGACTTCATAGACCGCATTGTGACTTCAAAGACAGGATTGTTACATAATAAACAGTATTGTTACTTCATAGACTGTATTTTTAACATCATAGACAGGATTGTGACTTCATAGAGAGATTTGTTACTTCATAGACTGCATTGTGACTTCATAGACAGTATTGTTACTTCATACGTAGGAGTGTTACTTCATAGACTGGATTGTTACATCATAGACTGGATTGTTACTTCATAGACAGGGTTGTTACATCATAGACAGCATTGTTACTTCATAGACAGCATTGTTACTTCATAGAGAGGGTTCTTACATCATAGACAGGATTGTGATGTCATTGACAGTATTGTTACATCATAGACAGGATTGTGACGTCATAGATACGATGGTTACATCATAGACTGGATTGTGAATTCATAGACAGCATTGTTATTTCATAGACTGGATTGTGACTTAATAGACAGCATTGTTACTTCATAGAGATGTTTCTTACATAGTAGATAGGATTGTGAAATCATCGAGGGTATTGTTACCTCACAGTCTGTTTTGTGCCTTCATAGAGACGATACTTACGTCACAGACAGGATTGCTGCTTCACATAAAGGATTGTGACTTCATGGAGAGGACTGTTGCTTCATAGAATGGATTAAGACTTCATAGACAGCCTTGTTACTTCATTGAGAGGGTTCTTACATAATCGACAGGATTGTTATGTCAGCGAGAGTATTGTTACCTCATAGACTGGATTGTGCCTTCATAGAGATGATTGTTACGTCACAGACAGGATTCCTACTTCACAGACAGCATTTTGACTTCATAGAGAAGATTGTTACTTCATAGACTGGATTGTGACTTCATAGACAGCATTGTGACTTCATAGACAGGATTGTTACTTCATAAACAGGATTGTTACTTCATACACTGGATTGTGACTTCATAGAAAGGATTGTTACTTCATAACCAGGATTGTTACTTCATAGACAGTATTTTTACTTCATAGACAGTGTTGTTACATCATAGACAGGATTGGTTACTCATGGAGAGGATTCTTAATTCATAGACTGCATTGTGACTTCATAGAAGGGATTGTTACCTCATAAGCAGGATTGTTACTTCATAGGCTAGAGTGTTACTTCATAGACAGGGTGGTTACATCCTAAACAGGATTGTGACGTCAAAGAGAGAATTGCTACTTCATACACTGGATTGTGACTTCATAGAAAGGATTGTTACATCTAAAAGAGGATTGTTGCTTCATAGACTGTATTATTACTTCATAGAGAGTGTTGTTACATAATAGACAGGGTTGTTAACTCATCGAGAGTATTGTTACATCATATACTGTATTTTTACATCATAGACATGATTGTGACTTCATAGAGAGGATTGTTACATTTTGAACAGGATTGCTACTTCATACACTGGATTGTGACTTCATAGAAAGGATTGTTACATCATAAACAGGATTGTTGCTTCAAAGGCTGTATTTTTACTTCATAGACAGTGCTGTTACATCATAGTCAGGGTTGTTAACTCTTGGAGAGGATTGTTACTTCATAGACTGTATTTTTACATCATAGACAGGATTGTGACTTCATAGAGAGGATTGTTACTTCATAGAATGCATTGTGACTTCATAGACAGGATTGTTACTTCATAGGCAGGAGTGTTACTTCATAGACTGGATTGATACTTCATAGGCAGGGTTGTTACATCATAGACAGCATTGTTACTTCATAGACAACATTGATACAATATATAGAGAGGGTTCTTACATTATAGACAAGATTTTGATGTCATGGAGAGTATTGTCACTTCATAGACAGGATTGTGACATCATAGATATGATTGTTACATCATAGACTGGATTGTGACTTCATAGACAGCACTGTTACTTCATAGACTGGATTGTGACTTCATATACAGCACTGTAACTTCATAGAAATGGTTCTTACATAATAGACAGGATTGTGATGTCAGCGAGACTATTGTTACATCATAGACTGGATTTTGCCTTCATAGAGATGATTTTACGTCACAGACAGGATTTCTATTTCACACACAGGATTTTGACTTAATAGAGAGGATTGTAACTTCGTAGACTGGATTGTGACTTCATAGACAGCATTGTGACATCTTAGACAGGATTGTTACATAATAAACAGTATTGTTACTTCATAGAGTGTATTGTTACTTCATAGACAGTGTTGTTACATCATAGGCAGGATTGTTAACTCATACAGAGTATTGTTACTTCAGACTGTATTTTTACATCATAGACTGGATTGTGACTTCATAGACAGGATTGTTACTTCATAAACAGGATTGTTACTTCATACACTGTTTTGTGACTTCATAGAATAGATTGTTACATCATAAACAGGATTGTTGCTTCATGGACTATTTTTACTTCATAGACAGTGTTGTTACTTCATAGTCAGGGTTGTTAAATCATGAAGAGGATTGTTACTTCATAGACTGTATTTTTACATTATAGACAGGATTGTGACTTCATAGAGATGATTGTTACTTCATAGACTGCATTGTGACTTCATAGACAGGATTGTTACTACATAGGCAGGATTGTTACTTCATAGACTGGATTGTAACTTCATAGACAGGGTTGTTACATCATAGATAGCATTGTTACTTCATAGACAACATTGATACAAAATATAGAGAGGGTTCTTACATCATAGACAGGAATTTGATGTCATGGAGAGTATTGTCACATCATAGACTGGATTGTGACTTCATATACAGCACTGTTACTTCATAGAGATGGTTCTTACATAATAGACAGGATTGTGATGTCATCGAGAGTATTGTTACCTCATAGACTGGATGTTGACTTCATAGAGATGATTTTTACGTCACAGACAGGATTTCTACTTCACACACAGGATTTTGACTTAATAGAGAGGATTGTAACTTCATAGACTGGATTGTGACTTCATAGACAGCGTTGTGACATCATAGACAGGATTGTTACATAATAAACAGTATTGTTACTTCATAGAATGTATTGTTACTTCATAGACAGTGTTGTTACATCATAGGCAGGATTGTTAACTCATAGAGAGGATTGTTACTTCATAGACTGTATTTTTACATCATTGACTGGATTGTGACTTCATAGACAGGATTGTTACTTCATAAACAGGATTGTTACTTCATACACTGGATTGTGACTTCAAAGAAAGGATTGTTACTTCATAAACAGGATTGTTACTTCATAGTCAGTATTTTTCATTCATAGACAGTGTTGTTACATCATAGACAGGGTTGTTAACTCATGGAGAGTATTGTTACTTCATACACTGTATTTTTACATCATAGACAGGATTGTGACTTCATAGACAGGATTGTTACTTCATAGACTGCATTGTGACTTCATAGACAGAATGTTACTTCATAGGCAGGAGTGTTACTTCATAGACTGGATTGATACTTCATAGGCAGGGTTGTTACATCATAGACAGCATTGTTACTTCATAGACAGCATTGTTACTTCATAGACAACATTGATACAAAATACAGAGAGGGTTCTTACATCATAGACAAGATTTTGATGTCATGGAGTGTATTGTCACTTCATAGACAGGATTGTGACATCATAGATACGATGGTTACATCATAGACTGGATTGTGACTTCATAGACAGCACTGTTACTTCATAGACTGCATTGTGACTTCATAGACAGGATTGTGACTTCATAGGCAGGAGTTTTCCTTCATAGGCTGCATTGTTACTTCATAGACAGGCTTGTTACATCATTGGCAGTATTGTTACTGCATAGACAGCATTATTACTTCATAGAGAGGGTTCTTACATCATAGACAGGATTGTGATGTCATCGAGAGTATTGTTACTTCATAGACAGGATTGTGACGTCATAGATATGATGGTTACATCATAGACTGGATTGTGACTTCATAGACAACATTGTTACTTCATAGACTGGATTGTGATTTCATAGACAGCACTGTTACTTCATGGAAATGGTTCTTACATCATAGAGAGGAATGTGATGTCATTGAGAGTATTGTTACCTCATAGACTGGATTGTGCCTTCATAAAGATGATTGTTACGTCACAGACAGTATTTCTACATCCCAGACAGGATTTTTACTTAATGGACAGCATTGTTACTTCATACACTGTATTGTGACTTCATAGACAGCACTGATACTTCATAGAGAGGGTTCTTACATAATAGACAGGATTATGATGTCATCGAGAGTACTGTTACCTCATAGACTGGATTGTGCCTTCATAGAGACGATTGTTACGTCACAGACAGGATTGCTGCTTCACAGAAAGGCTTGTGACTTCATAGAGGGGACTGTAGCTTCATAGAATGGAATGTGACTTCATAGACAGCCTTGTTGCATCATAGAGAGGGTTCTTACATAATAGACAGGATTGTGATGTCATTGAGAGTATTGTTACCTCATAGACTGGATTGTGCCTTCATTGAGATGATAATTACGTCACAGACAGGATTCCTACTTCACAAACAGGATTTTGACTTCATAGAGAGGATAGTGACTTCATAGACTGCATTGTGACTTCATAGACAGCATTGTGACATCATAGACAGGATTGTTACATAATAAACAGTATTGTTACTTCATAGAATGTATTGTTACTTCATAGACAGTGTTGTTACATCATAGGCAGGATTGTTAACTCATAGAGAGGATTGTTACTTCATAGACTGTATTTTTACATCATAGACTGGATTGTGACTTGATAGACAGGATTGTTACTTCATAAACAGGATTGTTACTTCATACACTGGATTGTGACTTCATAGAAAGGATTGTTACTTCATAAACAGGATTGTTACTTCATAGACAGTATTTTTACTTCATAGACAGTGTTGTTACATAATAGACAGGGTTGTTAACTCATGGAGAGGATTGTTACTTCATAGACTGTATTTTTACATCATAGACAGGATTGTGACTTCATAGAGAGGATTGTTACTTCATAGACTGCATTGTAACTTCACAGAAGGGATTGTTACTTCATAAGCACGATTGTTACTTCATAGGCTAGAGTGTTACTTCATAGACAGTGTTGATATATCATAAACAGGAATGTGACGTCAAAGAGAGAATTGGTACATCATACACTGGATTGTGATTTCATAGAAAGGATTGTTACATCATAAACAGGATTGTTGCTTCATAGACTGTATTTTTACTTCATAGACAGTGTTGTTACATCATAGTCAGGGTTGTTATCTCTTGGAGAGGATTGTTACTTCATAGACTGTATTTTATATCATAGACAGGATTGTGACTTCATAGAGAGGATTGTTACTTTTTAAACAGGATTGTTACTTCATACACTGGATTGTGACTTCATAGAAAGGATTGTTACATCATAAAGAGGATTGTTGCTTCATAGACTGTATTTTTACTTCATAGACAGTGTTGTTACATCATAGTCAGGGTTGTTATCTCTTGGAGAGGATTGTTACTTCATAGACTGTATTTTTACATCATAGACAGGATTGTGATTTCATAGACAGGATTGTAACTTCATAGGCAGGAGTGTTACTTCATAGACTGGATTGTTACTTCATAGGCAGGGTTGTTACATCATAGACAGCATTGTTACTTCACAGACAGCATTGTTACTTCATAGAGAGGGTTTTTACATCATAGAGAGGATTGTGATGTCATCGAGAGTATTGTTACGTCATAGACAGGATTGTGACGTCATAGATACGATGGTTACATCATCGACTGTATTGTGACTTCATAGACAGCACTGTTAGTTCATAGAGAGGGTTCTTACATAATAGACAGGATTATGATGTCATCGAGAGTATTGTTACCTCATAGAGTGGATTGTGCCTTCAAAGAGACGATTGTTACGTCACAGACAGGATTGCTGCTTCACAGACAGGCTTGTGACTTCATAGAGAGGACTGTAGCTTCATAGAATGGATTGTGACTTCATAGACAGTCCTGTTACTTCATAGAGAGGGTTCTTACATAATAGACAGGATTGTGATGTCATTGAGAGTATTGTTACCTCATAGACTGGATTGTGCCTTCATAGAGATGATAATTACGTCACAGACAGGATTCCTACTTCACAAACAGGATTTTGACTTCATAGAGAGGATAGTGACTTCATAGACTGCATTGGGAAATCATAGACAGCATTGTGACATCATAGACAGGATTGTTACATAATAAACAGTACTGTTACTTCATAGAATGTATTGTTACTTCATAGAGAGTGTTGTTACATCATACCCAGGATTGTTAACTCATAGAGAGGATTGTTACTTCATAGACTGTATTTTTATATCATAGACTGGATTGTGACTTCATAGACAGGATTGTTACTTCATAAACAGGATTGTTACTTCATACACTGTTTTGTGACTTCATAGAAAGGATTGTTACATCATAAACAGGATTGTTGCTTCATGGACTATTTTTACTTCATAGACAGTGTTGTTACTTCATAGTCAGGGTTGTTAAATCATGAAGAGGATTGTTACTTCATAGACTGTATTTTTACATCATAGACAGGATTGTGACTTCATAGAGATGATTGTTACTTCATAGACTGCATTGTGACTTCATAGACAGGATTGTTACTACATACGCAGGATTGTTACTTCATAGACTGGATTGTTACTTCATAGACAGGGTTGTTACATCATAGACAGCATTGTTACTTCATAGACAACATTGATACAAAATATAGAGAGGGTTCTTGCATCATAGACAGGATTTTGATGTCATGGAGAGTATTGTCACTTCATAGACAGGATTGTGACATCATAGATACGATGGTTACATCATAGACTGGGTTGTGACTTCATATACAGCACTGTTACTTCATAGAGATGGTTCTTACATAATCGACAGGATTGTGATGTCATCGAGAGTAATGTTACCTCATAGACTGGATTTTGCCTTCATAGAGATGATTTTACATCACAGACAGGATTTCTACTTCACACACAGGATTGTGACTTAATAGAGAGGATTGTAACTTCATACACTGGATTGTGACTTCATAGAAAGGATTGTTACTTCATAAACAGGATTGTTACTTCATAGAGAGTATTTTTACTTCATAGACAGTGTTGTTACATCATAAACAGGGTTGTTAACTCATGGAGAGTATTGTTACTTCATAGACTGTATTTTTACATCATAGACAGGATTGTGACTTCATAGAGAGGATTGTTACTACATAGACTGCATTGTAACCTCACAGAAGGGATTGTTACTTCATAAGCACGATTGGTACTTCATAGGCTAGAGTGTTACTTCATAGACAGTGTTGATACATCATAAACAGGATTGTGACGTCAAAGAGAGAATTGTTACTTCATACACTGGATTGTGACTTCATAGAAAGGATTATTTCATCATAAATAGGATTGTTGCTTCATAGACTGTATTTTTACTTCATAGACAGTGTTGTTACATCATAGTCAGGGTTGTTAATTCATGGAGAGGATTGTTACTTCATACACTGTATTTTTACATCATAGACAGGATTGTGACTTCATAGAGAGGATTGTTACTTTTTGAACAGGATTGTTACTTCATACACAGGATTGTGACTTCATAGAAAGGATTGTTACATCATAAACAGGATTGTTGCTTCATAGACTGTATTTTTACTTCATAGACAGTGTTGATACATCATAGTCAGGGTTGTTAAGTCTTGGAGAGGATTGTTACGTCACAGACAGGATTTCTACATCACAGAGAGGATTTTAACTTAATAGACAGCATTGTTACTTCATAGACTGTATTGTGACTTCATAGACAGCACTGTTACTTCATAGAGAGGGTTCTTACATAATAGACAGGATTATGATGTCATCTAGAGTATTGTTACCTCATAGACTGGATTGTGCCTTCATAGAGACGATTGTTACGTCACAGAAAGAATTGCTGCTTCACAGACAGGCTTGTGACTTCATAGAGAGGACTGTAGCTTCATAGAATGGATTGTGGCTTCATAGACAGCCTTGTTACATCATAGAGAGGGTTCTTACATAATAGACAGCATTGTGATGTCATTGAGAGTATTGTTACCTCATAGATTGGATTGTGCCTTCATAGAGATGATAATTACGTCACAGACAGGATTCCTACTTCACAAACAGGATTTTGACTTCATAGAGAGGATAGTGATTTCATAGACTGCATTGGGAAATCATAGACAGCATTGTGACATCATAGACAGGATTGTTACATAATAAACAGTACTGTTACTTCATAGAATGTATTGTTACTTCATAGAGAGTGTTGTTACATCATAGGCAGGATTGTTAACTCATAGAGAGGATTGTTACTTCATAGACTGTATTTTTACATCATAGACTGGATTGTGACTTCATAGACAGGATTGTTACTTCATAAACAGGGTTGTTACTTCATACACTGGATTGTGACTTCAAAGAAAGGATTGTTACTTCATAAACAGGATTGTTACTTCATAGACAGTATTTTTAATTCATAGACAGTGTTGTTACATCATAGACAGGGTTGTTAACTCATGGAGAGTATTGTTACTTCATAGACTGTATTTTTACATTATAGACAGGATTGTGACTTCATAGAGATGATTGTTACTTCATAGACTGCATTGTGACTTCATAGATAGGATTCTTACCTCATAGGCAGGAGTGTTCCTTCATAGACTGGATTGTTACTTCATAGACAGGCTTGTTACATCATTGACAGTATTGTTACTGCATAGACAGCATTGTTACTTCATAGAGAGGGTTCTTACATTATAGACAGGATTGTGATGTCTTCGAGAGTATTGTTACTTCATAGACCGGATTGTGACGTCATAGATACGATGGTTACATCATAGACTGGATTGTGACTTCATAGACAACATTGTTACTTCATAGACTGGATTGTGACTTCATAGACAGCAATGTTTCGTCATGGAGATGGTTGTTACATCATAGACAGGATTGTGATTTCATCGAGAGTATTGTTACCTCGTAGACTGGATTGTGCTTTCATAAAGATGATTGTTACATCACAGACAGGATTTCTACATCACACACAGGATTTTAACTTAATAGACAGCATTGTTACTTCATAGACTGTATTGTGACTTCATAGACAGCACTGATACTTCATAGAGAGGGTTCTTACATAATAGACAGGATTATGATGTCATTGAGAGTATTGTTACCTCATAGACTGGATTGTGCCTTCAAAGAGACGATTGTTACGTCACAGAAAGGATTGCTGCTTCACAGAAAAGCTTGTGACTTCATAGAGGGGACTGTAGCTTCATAGAATGGAATGTGACATCATAAACAGCCTTGTTGCTTCATAGAGAGGGTTCTTACATAATAGACAGGATTGTGATGTCATTGAGAGTATTGTTACCTCATAGACTGGATTGTGCCTTCATAGAGATGATAATTACGTCACAGACAGGATTCCTACTTCACAAACAGGATTTTGACTTCATAGAGAGGATAGTGACTTCATAGACTGCATTGTGACTTCATAGACAGCATTGTGACATCATAGACAGGATTGTTACATAATAAACAGTATTGTTACTTCATAGAATGTATTGTTACTTCATAGACAGTGTTGATACATCAAAGGCAAGATTGTTAACTCATAGAGAGTATTGTTACTTCATAGACTGTATTTTTACATCATAGACTGGATTGTGACTTGATAGACAGGATTGTTACTTCATAAACAGGATTGTTACTTCATACACTGGATTGTGACTTCATAGAAAGGATTGTTACTTCATAAACAGGATTGTTACTTCATAGACAGTATTTTTACTTCATAGACAGTGTTGTTACATAATAGACAGGGTTGTTAACTCATGGAGAGGATTGTTACTTCATAGACTGTATTTTTACATCATAGACAGGATTGTGACTTCATAGAGAGGATTGTTACTTCATAGACTGCATTGTAACTTCACAGAAGGGATTGTTACTTCATAAGCACGATTGTTACTTCATAGGCTAGAGTGTTACTTCATAGACAGTGTTGATATATCATAAACAGGAATGTGACGTCAAAGAGAGAATTGGTACATCATACACTGGATTGTGATTTCATAGAAAGGATTGTTACATCATAAACAGGATTGTTGCTTCATAGACTGTATTTTTACTTCATAGACAGTGTTGTTACATCATAGTCAGGGTTGTTATCTCTTGGAGAGGATTGTTACTTCATAGACTGTATTTTTACATCATAGACAGGATTGTGACTTCATAGAGAGGATTGTTACTTTTTGAACAGGATTGTTACTTCATACACAGAATTGTGACTTCATAGAAAGGATTGTTACATCATAAACAGGATTGTTGCTTCATAGACTGTATTTTTACTTCATAGACAGTGTTGATACATCATAGTCAGGGTTGTTAAGTCTTGGAGAGGATTGTTACGTCACAGACAGGATTTCTACATCACAGAGAGGATTTTAACTTAATAGACAGCATTGTTACTTCATAGACTGTATTGTGACTTCATAGACAGCACTGTTACTTCATAGAGAGGGTTCTTACATAATAGACAGGATTATGATGTCATCTAGAGTATTGTTACCTCATAGACTGGATTGTGCCTTCATAGAGACGATTGTTACGTCACAGAAAGGATTGCTGCTTCACAGACAGGCTTGTGACTTCATAGAGAGGACTGTAGCTTCATAGAATGGATTGTGGCTTCATAGACAGCCTTGTTACATCATAGAGAGGGTTCTTACATAATAGACAGCATTGTGATGTCATTGAGAGTATTGTTACCTCATAGATTGGATTGTGCCTTCATAGAGATGATAATTACGTCACAGACAGGATTCCTACTTCACAAACAGGATTTTGACTTCATAGAGAGGATAGTGATTTCATAGACTGCATTGGGAAATCATAGACAGCATTGTGACATCATAGACAGGATTGTTACATAATAAACAGTACTGTTACTTCATAGAATGTATTGTTACTTCATAGAGAGTGTTGTTACATCATAGGCAGGATTGTTAACTCATAGAGAGGATTGTTACTTCATAGACTGTATTTTTACATCATAGACTGGATTGTGACTTCATAGACAGGATTGTTACTTCATAAACAGGGTTGTTACTTCATACACTGGATTGTGACTTCAAAGAAAGGATTGTTACTTCATAAACAGGATTGTTACTTCATAGACAGTATTTTTAATTCATAGACAGTGTTGTTACATCATAGACAGGGTTGTTAACTCATGGAGATTATTGTTACTTCATAGACTGTATTTTTACATTATAGACAGGATTGTGACTTCATAGAGATGATTGTTACTTCATAGACTGCATTGTGACTTCATAGATAGGATTCTTACCTCATAGGCAGGAGTGTTCCTTCATAGACTGGATTGTTACTTCATAGACAGGCTTGTTACATCATTGACAGTATTGTTACTGCATAGACAGCATTGTTACTTCATAGAGAGGGTTCTTACATTATAGACAGGATTGTGATGTCTTCGAGAGTATTGTTACTTCATAGACCGGATTGTGACGTCATAGATACGATGGTTACATCATAGACTGGATTGTGACTTCATAGACAACATTGTTACTTCATAGACTGGATTGTGACTTCATAGACAGCAATGTTTCGTCATGGAGATGGTTGTTACATCATAGACAGGATTGTGATTTCATCGAGAGTATTGTTACCTCGTAGACTGGATTGTGCTTTCATAAAGATGATTGTTACATCACAGACAGGATTTCTACATCACAGACAGGATTTTAACTTAATAGACAGCATTGTTACTTCATAGACTGTATTGTGACTTCATAGACAGCACTGATACTTCATAGAGAGGGTTCTTACATAATAGACAGGATTATGATGTCATTGAGAGTATTGTTACCTCATAGACTGGATTGTGCCTTCAAAGAGACGATTGTTACGTCACAGAAAGGATTGCTGCTTCACAGAAAAGCTTGTGACTTCATAGAGGGGACTGTAGCTTCATAGAATGGAATGTGACATCATAAACAGCCTTGTTGCTTCATAGAGAGGGTTCTTACATAATAGACAGGATTGTGATGTCATTGAGAGTATTGTTACCTCATAGACTGGATTGTGCCTTCATAGAGATGATAATTACGTCACAGACAGGATTCCTACTTCACAAACAGGATTTTGACTTCATAGAGAGGATAGTGACTTCATAGACTGCATTGTGACTTCATAGACAGCATTGTGACATCATAGACAGGATTGTTACATAATAAACAGTATTGTTACTTCATAGAATGTATTGTTACTTCATAGACAGTGTTGATACATCAAAGGCAAGATTGTTAACTCATAGAGAGGATTGTTACTTCATAGACTGTATTTTTACATCATAGACTGGATTGTGACTTCATAGACAGTATTGTTACTTCATAAACAGGATTGTTACTTCATACACTGGATTGTGACTTCATAGAAAGGATTGTTACTTCATAAACAGGATTGTTACTTCATAGACAGTATTTTTACTTCATAGACAGTGTTGTTACATCATAGACAGGGTTGTTAACTCATGGAGAGGATTGTTACTTCATAGACTGTATTTTTACATCATAGACAGGATTGTGACTTCATAGAGAGGATTGTTACTTCATAGAATGCATTGTAACTTCACAGAAGGGATTTTTACTTCATAAGCACGATTGTTACTTCATAGGCTAGAGTGTTACTTCATTGACAGTGTTGATATATCATAAACAGGAATGTGACGTCAAAGAGAGAATTTCTACATCATACACTGGATTGTGATTTCATAGAAAGGATTGTTACATCATAAACAGGATTGTTGCTTCATAGACTGTATTTTTACTTCATAGACAGTGTTGTTACATCATAGTCAGGGTTGTTATCTCTTGGAGAAGATTGTTACTTCA
Source organism: Myotis nattereri (assembly GCF_964212035.1). Classification (NCBI taxonomy): domain Eukaryota; kingdom Metazoa; phylum Chordata; class Mammalia; order Chiroptera; family Vespertilionidae; genus Myotis; species Myotis nattereri. The sequence continues at coordinate 7,656,224 of NC_138088.1, forward strand.
TAGACTGTATTTTACATCATAGACAGGATTGTGACTTCATAGAGAGGATTGTTACTTTTTAAACAGGATTGTTACTTTATTCACTGGATTGTGACTTCATAGAAAGGATTGTTACATCATAAACAGGATTGTTGCTTCATAGACTGTATTTTTACTTCATAGACAGTGTTGTTACATCATAGTCAGGGTTGTTATCTCTTGGAGAGGATTGTTACTTCATAGACTGTATTTTTAGATCATAGACAGGATTGTGACTTCATAGAGAGGATTGTTACTTCATAGACTGCAGTGTGATTTCATAGACAGGATTGTAACTTCATAGGCAGGAGTGTTACTTCATAGACCTGATTGTTACTTCATAGGCAGGGTTGTTACATCATAGACAGCATTGTTACTTCACAGACAGCATTGTTACTTCATAGAGAGGGTTTTTACATCATAGAGAGGATTGTGATGTCATCGAGAGTATTGTTACGTCATAGACAGGATTGTGACGTCATAGATACGATGGTTACATCATCGACTGTATTGTGACTTCATAGACAGCACTGATACTTCATAGAGAGGGTTCTTACATAATAGACAGGATTATGATGTCATCGAGAGTATTGTTACCTCATAGAGTGGATTGTGCCTTCAAAGAGACGATTGTTACGTCACAGACAGGATTGCTGCTTCACAGACAGGCTTGTGACTTCATAGAGAGGACTGTAGCTTCATAGAATGGATTGTGACTTCATAGACAGTCCTCTTACTTCATAGAGAGGGTTCTTACATAATAGACAGGATTGTGATGTCATTGAGAGTATTGTTACCTCATAGACTGGATTGTGCCTTCATAGAGATGATAATTACGTCACAGACAGGATTCCTACTTCACAAACAGGATTTTGACTTCATAGAGAGGATAGTGACTTCATAGACTGCATTGGGAAATCATAGACAGCATTGTGACATCATAGACAGGATTGTTACATAATAAACAGTACTGTTACTTCATAGAATGTATTGTTACTTCATAGAGAGTGTTGTTACATCATACCCAGGATTGTTAACTCATAGAGAGGATTGTTACTTCATAGACTGTATTTTTATATCATAGACTGGATTGTGACTTCATAGACAGGATTGTTACTTCATAAACAGGATTGTTACTTCATACACTGTTTTGTGACTTCATAGAAAGGATTGTTACATCATAAACAGGATTGTTGCTTCATGGACTATTTTTACTTCATAGACAGTGTTGTTACTTCATAGTCAGGGTTGTTAAATCATGAAGAGGATTGTTACTTCATAGACTGTATTTTTACATCATAGACAGGATTGTGACTTCATAGAGATGATTGTTACTTCATAGACTGCATTGTGACTTCATAGACAGGATTGTTACTACATACGCAGGATTGTTACTTCATAGACTGGATTGTTACTTCATAGACAGGGTTGTTACATCATAGACAGCATTGTTACTTCATAGACAACATTGATACAAAATATAGAGAGGGTTCTTGCATCATAGACAGGATTTTGATGTCATGGAGAGTATTGTCACTTCATAGACAGGATTGTGACATCATAGATACGATGGTTACATCATAGACTGGGTTGTGACTTCATATACAGCACTGTTACTTCATAGAGATGGTTCTTACATAATCGACAGGATTGTGATGTCATCGAGAGTAATGTTACCTCATAGACTGGATTTTGCCTTCATAGAGATGATTTTACATCACAGACAGGATTTCTACTTCACACACAGGATTGTGACTTAATAGAGAGGATTGTAACTTCATACACTGGATTGTGACTTCATAGAAAGGATTGTTACTTCATAAACAGGATTGTTACTTCATAGAGAGTATTTTTACTTCATAGACAGTGTTGTTACATCATAAACAGGGTTGTTAACTCATGGAGAGTATTGTTACTTCATAGACTGTATTTTTACATCATAGACAGGATTGTGACTTCATAGAGAGGATTGTTACTACATAGACTGCATTGTAACCTCACAGAAGGGATTGTTACTTCATAAGCACGATTGGTACTTCATAGGCTAGAGTGTTACTTCATAGACAGTGTTGATACATCATAAACAGGATTGTGACGTCAAAGAGAGAATTGTTACTTCATACACTGGATTGTGACTTCATAGAAAGGATTATTTCATCATAAATAGGATTGTTGCTTCATAGACTGTATTTTTACTTCATAGACAGTGTTGTTACATCATAGTCAGGGTTGTTAATTCATGGAGAGGATTGTTACTTCATACACTGTATTTTTACATCATAGACAGGATTGTGACTTCATAGAGAGGATTGTTACTTTTTGAACAGGATTGTTACTTCATACACAGGATTGTGACTTCATAGAAAGGATTGTTACATCATAAACAGGATTGTTGCTTCATAGACTGTATTTTTACTTCATAGACAGTGTTGATACATCATAGTCAGGGTTGTTAAGTCTTGGAGAGGATTGTTACGTCACAGACAGGATTTCTACATCACAGAGAGGATTTTAACTTAATAGACAGCATTGTTACTTCATAGACTGTATTGTGACTTCATAGACAGCACTGTTACTTCATAGAGAGGGTTCTTACATAATAGACAGGATTATGATGTCATCTAGAGTATTGTTACCTCATAGACTGGATTGTGCCTTCATAGAGACGATTGTTACGTCACAGAAAGAATTGCTGCTTCACAGACAGGCTTGTGACTTCATAGAGAGGACTGTAGCTTCATAGAATGGATTGTGGCTTCATAGACAGCCTTGTTACATCATAGAGAGGGTTCTTACATAATAGACAGCATTGTGATGTCATTGAGAGTATTGTTACCTCATAGATTGGATTGTGCCTTCATAGAGATGATAATTACGTCACAGACAGGATTCCTACTTCACAAACAGGATTTTGACTTCATAGAGAGGATAGTGATTTCATAGACTGCATTGGGAAATCATAGACAGCATTGTGACATCATAGACAGGATTGTTACATAATAAACAGTACTGTTACTTCATAGAATGTATTGTTACTTCATAGAGAGTGTTGTTACATCATAGGCAGGATTGTTAACTCATAGAGAGGATTGTTACTTCATAGACTGTATTTTTACATCATAGACTGGATTGTGACTTCATAGACAGGATTGTTACTTCATAAACAGGGTTGTTACTTCATACACTGGATTGTGACTTCAAAGAAAGGATTGTTACTTCATAAACAGGATTGTTACTTCATAGACAGTATTTTTAATTCATAGACAGTGTTGTTACATCATAGACAGGGTTGTTAACTCATGGAGAGTATTGTTACTTCATAGACTGTATTTTTACATTATAGACAGGATTGTGACTTCATAGAGATGATTGTTACTTCATAGACTGCATTGTGACTTCATAGATAGGATTCTTACCTCATAGGCAGGAGTGTTCCTTCATAGACTGGATTGTTACTTCATAGACAGGCTTGTTACATCATTGACAGTATTGTTACTGCATAGACAGCATTGTTACTTCATAGAGAGGGTTCTTACATTATAGACAGGATTGTGATGTCTTCGAGAGTATTGTTACTTCATAGACCGGATTGTGACGTCATAGATACGATGGTTACATCATAGACTGGATTGTGACTTCATAGACAACATTGTTACTTCATAGACTGGATTGTGACTTCATAGACAGCAATGTTTCGTCATGGAGATGGTTGTTACATCATAGACAGGATTGTGATTTCATCGAGAGTATTGTTACCTCGTAGACTGGATTGTGCTTTCATAAAGATGATTGTTACATCACAGACAGGATTTCTACATCACAGACAGGATTTTAACTTAATAGACAGCATTGTTACTTCATAGACTGTATTGTGACTTCATAGACAGCACTGATACTTCATAGAGAGGGTTCTTACATAATAGACAGGATTATGATGTCATTGAGAGTATTGTTACCTCATAGACTGGATTGTGCCTTCAAAGAGACGATTGTTACGTCACAGAAAGGATTGCTGCTTCACAGAAAAGCTTGTGACTTCATAGAGGGGACTGTAGCTTCATAGAATGGAATGTGACATCATAAACAGCCTTGTTGCTTCATAGAGAGGGTTCTTACATAATAGACAGGATTGTGATGTCATTGAGAGTATTGTTACCTCATAGACTGGATTGTGCCTTCATAGAGATGATAATTACGTCACAGACAGGATTCCTACTTCACAAACAGGATTTTGACTTCATAGAGAGGATAGTGACTTCATAGACTGCATTGTGACTTCATAGACAGCATTGTGACATCATAGACAGGATTGTTACATAATAAACAGTATTGTTACTTCATAGAATGTATTGTTACTTCATAGACAGTGTTGATACATCAAAGGCAAGATTGTTAACTCATAGAGAGGATTGTTACTTCATAGACTGTATTTTTACATCATAGACTGGATTGTGACTTCATAGACAGTATTGTTACTTCATAAACAGGATTGTTACTTCATACACTGGATTGTGACTTCATAGAAAGGATTGTTACTTCATAAACAGGATTGTTACTTCATAGACAGTATTTTTACTTCATAGACAGTGTTGTTACATCATAGACAGGGTTGTTAACTCATGGAGAGGATTGTTACTTCATAGACTGTATTTTTACATCATAGACAGGATTGTGACTTCATAGAGAGGATTGTTACTTCATAGAATGCATTGTAACTTCACAGAAGGGATTTTTACTTCATAAGCACGATTGTTACTTCATAGGCTAGAGTGTTACTTCATTGACAGTGTTGATATATCATAAACAGGAATGTGACGTCAAAGAGAGAATTTCTACATCATACACTGGATTGTGATTTCATAGAAAGGATTGTTACATCATAAACAGGATTGTTGCTTCATAGACTGTATTTTTACTTCATAGACAGTGTTGTTACATCATAGTCAGGGTTGTTATCTCTTGGAGAGGATTGTTACTTCATAGACTGTATTTTACATCATAGACAGGATTGTGACTTCATAGAGAGGATTGTTACTTTTTAAACAGGATTGTTACTTTATTCACTGGATTGTGACTTCATAGAAAGGATTGTTACATCATAAACAGGATTGTTGCTTCATAGACTGTATTTTTACTTCATAGACAGTGTTGTTACATCATAGTCAGGGTTGTTATCTCTTGGAGAGGATTGTTACTTCATAGACTGTATTTTTAGATCATAGACAGGATTGTGACTTCATAGAGAGGATTGTTACTTCATAGACTGCAGTGTGATTTCATAGACAGGATTGTAACTTCATAGGCAGGAGTGTTACTTCATAGACCTGATTGTTACTTCATAGGCAGGGTTGTTACATCATAGACAGCATTGTTACTTCACAGACAGCATTGTTACTTCATAGAGAGGGTTTTTACATCATAGAGAGGATTGTGATGTCATCGAGAGTATTGTTACGTCATAGACAGGATTGTGACGTCATAGATACGATGGTTACATCATCGACTGTATTGTGACTTCATAGACAGCACTGATACTTCATAGAGAGGGTTCTTACATAATAGACAGGATTATGATGTCATCGAGAGTATTGTTACCTCATAGAGTGGATTGTGCCTTCAAAGAGACGATTGTTACGTCACAGACAGGATTGCTGCTTCACAGACAGGCTTGTGACTTCATAGAGAGGACTGTAGCTTCATAGAATGGATTGTGACTTCATAGACAGTCCTCTTACTTCATAGAGAGGGTTCTTACATAATAGACAGGATTGTGATGTCATTGAGAGTATTGTTACCTCATAGACTGGATTGTGCCTTCATAGAGATGATAATTACGTCACAGACAGGATTCCTACTTCACAAACAGGATTTTGACTTCATAGAGAGGATAGTGACTTCATAGATTGCATTGGGAAATCATAGACAGCATTGTGACATCATAGACAGGATTGTTACATAATAAAGAGTACTGTTACTTCATAGAATGTATTGTGACTTCATAGAGAGTGTTGTTACATCATACCCAGGATTGTTAACTCATAGAGAGGATTGTTACTTCATAGACTGTATTTTTATATCATAGACTGGATTGTGACTTCATAGACAGGATTGTTACTTCATAAACAGGATTGTTACTTCATACACTGTTTTGTGACTTCATAGAAAGGATTGTTACTTCATAAACAGGATTGTTGCTTCATGGATTATTTTTACTTCATAGACAGTGTTGTTACTTCATAGTCAGGGTTGTTAAATCATGAAGAGGATTGTTACTTCATAGACTGTATTTTTACATTATAGACAGGATTGTGACTTCATAGAGATGATTGTTACTTCATAGACTGCATTGTGACTTCCTAGACAGGATTGTTACTACATAGGCAGGATTGTTACTTCATAGACTGGATTGTTACTTCATAGACAGGGTTGTTACATCATAGACAGCATTGTTACTTCATAGACAACATTGATACAAAATATAGAGAGGGTTCTTACATCATAGACAGGATTTTGATGTCATGGAGAGTATTGTCACTTCATAGACAGGATTGTGACATCATAGATACGATGGTTACATCATAGACTGGGTTGTGACTTCATATACAGCACTGTTACTTCATAGATATGGTTCTTACATAATCGACAGGATTGTGATGTCATCGAGAGTATTGTTACCTCATAGACTGGATTTTGCCTTCATAGAGATGATTTTACATCACAGACAGGATTTCTACTTCACACACAGGATTTTGTCTTAATAGAGAGGATTGTAACTTCATACACTGGATTGTGACTTCATAGAAAGGATTGTTACTTCATAAACAGGATTGTTACTTCATAGACAGTATTTTTACTTCATAGACAGTGTTGTTACATCATAAACAGTGTTGTTAACTCATGGAGAGTATTGTTACTTCATAGACTGTATTTTTACATCATAGACAGGATTGTGACTTCATAGAGAGGATTGTTACTACATAGACTGCATTGTAACCTCACAGAAGGGATTGTTACTTCATAAGCACGATTGGTACTTCATAGGCTAGAGTGTTACTTCATAGACAGTGTTGATACATCATAAACAGGATTGTGACGTCAAACAGAGAATTGTTACTTCATACACTGGATTGTGACTTCATAGAAAGGATTATTACATCATAAACAGGATTGTTGCTTCATAGACTGTATTTTTACTTCATAGACAGTGTTGTTACATCATAGTCAGGGTTGTTAATTCATGGAGAGGATTGTTGCTTCATACACTGTATTTTTACATCATAGACAGGATTGTGACTTCATAGAGAGGATTGTTACTTTTTGAACAGGATTGTTACTTCATACACTGGATTGTGACTTCATAGAAAGGATTGTTACATCATAAACAGGATTGTTGCTTCATAGACTGTATTTTTACTTCATAGACAGTGTTGTTACATCATAGTCAGGGTTGTTAACTCTTGGAGAGGATTGTTACGTCACAGACAGGATTTCTACATCACAGACAGGATTTTAACTTAATAAACAGCATTGTTACTTCATAGACTGTATTGTGACTTCATAGACAGCACTGTTACTTCATAGAGAGGGTTCTTACATAATAAACAGGATTATGATGTCATCGAGAGTATTGTTACCTCATAGACTGGATTGTGCCTTCATAGAGACGATTGTTACGTCACAGACAGGATTGCTGCTTCACAGAAAGGCTTGTGACTTCATAGAGGGGACTGTAGCTTCATAGAATGGAATGTGACTTCATAGACAGCCTTGTTGCTTCATTGAGAGGGTTCTTACATAATAGACACGATTGTGATGTCATTGAGAGTATTGTTACCTCATAGACTGGATTGTGCCTTCATAGAGATGATAATTACGTCACAGACAGGATTCCTACTTCACAAACAGGATTTTGACTTCATAGAGAGGATAGTGACTTCATAGACTGCATTATGACTTCATAGACAGCATTGTGACATCATAGACATGATCGTTACATAATAAACAGTATTGTTGCTTCATAGAATGTATTGTTACTTCATAGACAGTGTTGTTACATCATAGGCAGGATTGTTACTTCATACACTGGATTGTGACTTCATAGAAAGGATTATTTCATCATAAATAGGATTGTTGCTTCATAGACTGTATTTTTACTTCATAGACAGTGTTGTTACATCATAGTCAGGGTTGTTAATTCATGGAGAGGATTGTTACTTCATACACTGTATTTTTACATCATAGACAGGATTGTGACTTCATAGAGAGGATTGTTACTTTTTGAACAGGATTGTTACTTCATACACAGAATTGTGACTTCATAGAAAGGATTGTTACATCATAAACAGGATTGTTGCTTCATAGACTGTATTTTTACTTCATAGACAGTGTTGATACATCATAGTCAGGGTTGTTAAGTCTTGGAGAGGATTGTTACGTCACAGACAGGATTTCTACATCACAGAGAGGATTTTAACTTAATAGACAGCATTGTTACTTCATAGACTGTATTGTGACTTCATAGACAGCACTGTTACTTCATAGAGAGGGTTCTTACATAATAGACAGGATTATGATGTCATCTAGAGTATTGTTACCTCATAGACTGGATTGTGCCTTCATAGAGACGATTGTTACGTCACAGAAAGGATTGCTGCTTCACAGACAGGCTTGTGACTTCATAGAGAGGACTGTAGCTTCATAGAATGGATTGTGGCTTCATAGACAGCCTTGTTACATCATAGAGAGGGTTCTTACATAATAGACAGCATTGTGATGTCATTGAGAGTATTGTTACCTCATAGATTGGATTGTGCCTTCATAGAGATGATAATTACGTCACAGACAGGATTCCTACTTCACAAACAGGATTTTGACTTCATAGAGAGGATAGTGATTTCATAGACTGCATTGGGAAATCATAGACAGCATTGTGACATCATAGACAGGATTGTTACATAATAAACAGTACTGTTACTTCATAGAATGTATTGTTACTTCATAGAGAGTGTTGTTACATCATAGGCAGGATTGTTAACTCAGAGAGGATTGTTACTTCATAGACTGTATTTTTACATCATAGACTGGATTGTGACTTCATAGACAGGATTGTTACTTCATAAACAGGGTTGTTACTTCATACACTGGATTGTGACTTCAAAGAAAGGATTGTTACTTCATAAACAGGATTGTTACTTCATAGACAGTATTTTTAATTCATAGACAGTGTTGTTACATCATAGACAGGGTTGTTAACTCATGGAGATTATTGTTACTTCATAGACTGTATTTTTACATTATAGACAGGATTGTGACTTCATAGAGATGATTGTTACTTCATAGACTGCATTGTGACTTCATAGATAGGATTCTTACCTCATAGGCAGGAGTGTTCCTTCATAGACTGGATTGTTACTTCATAGACAGGCTTGTTACATCATTGACAGTATTGTTACTGCATAGACAGCATTGTTACTTCATAGAGAGGGTTCTTACATTATAGACAGGATTGTGATGTCTTCGAGAGTATTGTTACTTCATAGACCGGATTGTGACGTCATAGATACGATGGTTACATCATAGACTGGATTGTGACTTCATAGACAACATTGTTACTTCATAGACTGGATTGTGACTTCATAGACAGCAATGTTTCGTCATGGAGATGGTTGTTACATCATAGACAGGATTGTGATTTCATCGAGAGTATTGTTACCTCGTAGACTGGATTGTGCTTTCATAAAGATGATTGTTACATCACAGACAGGATTTCTACATCACAGACAGGATTTTAACTTAATAGACAGCATTGTTACTTCATAGACTGTATTGTGACTTCATAGACAGCACTGATACTTCATAGAGAGGGTTCTTACATAATAGACAGGATTATGATGTCATTGAGAGTATTGTTACCTCATAGACTGGATTGTGCCTTCAAAGAGACGATTGTTACGTCACAGAAAGGATTGCTGCTTCACAGAAAAGCTTGTGACTTCATAGAGGGGACTGTAGCTTCATAGAATGGAATGTGACATCATAAACAGCCTTGTTGCTTCATAGAGAGGGTTCTTACATAATAGACAGGATTGTGATGTCATTGAGAGTATTGTTACCTCATAGACTGGATTGTGCCTTCATAGAGATGATAATTACGTCACAGACAGGATTCCTACTTCACAAACAGGATTTTGACTTCATAGAGAGGATAGTGACTTCATAGACTGCATTGTGACTTCATAGACAGCATTGTGACATCATAGACAGGATTGTTACATAATAAACAGTATTGTTACTTCATAGAATGTATTGTTACTTCATAGACAGTGTTGATACATCAAAGGCAAGATTGTTAACTCATAGAGAGGATTGTTACTTCATAGACTGTATTTTTACATCATAGACTGGATTGTGACTTCATAGACAGTATTGTTACTTCATAAACAGGATTGTTACTTCATACACTGGATTGTGACTTCATAGAAAGGATTGTTACTTCATAAACAGGATTGTTACTTCATAGACAGTATTTTTACTTCATAGACAGTGTTGTTACATCATAGACAGGGTTGTTAACTCATGGAGAGGATTGTTACTTCATAGACTGTATTTTTACATCATAGACAGGATTGTGACTTCATAGAGAGGATTGTTACTTCATAGAATGCATTGTAACTTCACAGAAGGGATTTTTACTTCATAAGCACGATTGTTACTTCATAGGCTAGAGTGTTACTTCATTGACAGTGTTGATATATCATAAACAGGAATGTGACGTCAAAGAGAGAATTTCTACATCATACACTGGATTGTGATTTCATAGAAAGGATTGTTACATCATAAACAGGATTGTTGCTTCATAGACTGTATTTTTACTTCATAGACAGTGTTGTTACATCATAGTCAGGGTTGTTATCTCTTGGAGAGGATTGTTACTTCATAGACTGTATTTTACATCATAGACAGGATTGTGACTTCATAGAGAGGATTGTTACTTTTTAAACAGGATTGTTACTTTATTCACTGGATTGTGACTTCATAGAAAGGATTGTTACATCATAAACAGGATTGTTGCTTCATAGACTGTATTTTTACTTCATAGACAGTGTTGTTACATCATAGTCAGGGTTGTTATCTCTTGGAGAGGATTGTTACTTCATAGACTGTATTTTTAGATCATAGACAGGATTGTGACTTCATAGAGAGGATTGTTACTTCATAGACTGCAGTGTGATTTCATAGACAGGATTGTAACTTCATAGGCAGGAGTGTTACTTCATAGACCTGATTGTTACTTCATAGGCAGGGTTGTTACATCATAGACAGCATTGTTACTTCACAGACAGCATTGTTACTTCATAGAGAGGGTTTTTACATCATAGAGAGGATTGTGATGTCATCGAGAGTATTGTTACGTCATAGACAGGATTGTGACGTCATAGATACGATGGTTACATCATCGACTGTATTGTGACTTCATAGACAGCACTGATACTTCATAGAGAGGGTTCTTACATAATAGACAGGATTATGATGTCATCGAGAGTATTGTTACCTCATAGAGTGGATTGTGCCTTCAAAGAGACGATTGTTACGTCACAGACAGGATTGCTGCTTCACAGACAGGCTTGTGACTTCATAGAGAGGACTGTAGCTTCATAGAATGGATTGTGACTTCATAGACAGTCCTCTTACTTCATAGAGAGGGTTCTTACATAATAGACAGGATTGTGATGTCATTGAGAGTATTGTTACCTCATAGACTGGATTGTGCCTTCATAGAGATGATAATTACGTCACAGACAGGATTCCTACTTCACAAACAGGATTTTGACTTCATAGAGAGGATAGTGACTTCATAGATTGCATTGGGAAATCATAGACAGCATTGTGACATCATAGACAGGATTGTTACATAATAAAGAGTACTGTTACTTCATAGAATGTATTGTGACTTCATAGAGAGTGTTGTTACATCATACCCAGGATTGTTAACTCATAGAGAGGATTGTTACTTCATAGACTGTATTTTTATATCATAGACTGGATTGTGACTTCATAGACAGGATTGTTACTTCATAAACAGGATTGTTACTTCATACACTGTTTTGTGACTTCATAGAAAGGATTGTTACTTCATAAACAGGATTGTTGCTTCATGGATTATTTTTACTTCATAGACAGTGTTGTTACTTCATAGTCAGGGTTGTTAAATCATGAAGAGGATTGTTACTTCATAGACTGTATTTTTACATTATAGACAGGATTGTGACTTCATAGAGATGATTGTTACTTCATAGACTGCATTGTGACTTCCTAGACAGGATTGTTACTACATAGGCAGGATTGTTACTTCATAGACTGGATTGTTACTTCATAGACAGGGTTGTTACATCATAGACAGCATTGTTACTTCATAGACAACATTGATACAAAATATAGAGAGGGTTCTTACATCATAGACAGGATTTTGATGTCATGGAGAGTATTGTCACTTCATAGACAGGATTGTGACATCATAGATACGATGGTTACATCATAGACTGGGTTGTGACTTCATATACAGCACTGTTACTTCATAGATATGGTTCTTACATAATCGACAGGATTGTGATGTCATCGAGAGTATTGTTACCTCATAGACTGGATTTTGCCTTCATAGAGATGATTTTACATCACAGACAGGATTTCTACTTCACACACAGGATTTTGTCTTAATAGAGAGGATTGTAACTTCATACACTGGATTGTGACTTCATAGAAAGGATTGTTACTTCATAAACAGGATTGTTACTTCATAGACAGTATTTTTACTTCATAGACAGTGTTGTTACATCATAAACAGTGTTGTTAACTCATGGAGAGTATTGTTACTTCATAGACTGTATTTTTACATCATAGACAGGATTGTGACTTCATAGAGAGGATTGTTACTACATAGACTGCATTGTAACCTCACAGAAGGGATTGTTACTTCATAAGCACGATTGGTACTTCATAGGCTAGAGTGTTACTTCATAGACAGTGTTGATACATCATAAACAGGATTGTGACGTCAAACAGAGAATTGTTACTTCATACACTGGATTGTGACTTCATAGAAAGGATTATTACATCATAAACAGGATTGTTGCTTCATAGACTGTATTTTTACTTCATAGACAGTGTTGTTACATCATAGTCAGGGTTGTTAATTCATGGAGAGGATTGTTGCTTCATACACTGTATTTTTACATCATAGACAGGATTGTGACTTCATAGAGAGGATTGTTACTTTTTGAACAGGATTGTTACTTCATACACTGGATTGTGACTTCATAGAAAGGATTGTTACATCATAAACAGGATTGTTGCTTCATAGACTGTATTTTTACTTCATAGACAGTGTTGTTACATCATAGTCAGGGTTGTTAACTCTTGGAGAGGATTGTTACGTCACAGACAGGATTTCTACATCACAGACAGGATTTTAACTTAATAAACAGCATTGTTACTTCATAGACTGTATTGTGACTTCATAGACAGCACTGTTACTTCATAGAGAGGGTTCTTACATAATAAACAGGATTATGATGTCATCGAGAGTATTGTTACCTCATAGACTGGATTGTGCCTTCATAGAGACGATTGTTACGTCACAGACAGGATTGCTGCTTCACAGAAAGGCTTGTGACTTCATAGAGGGGACTGTAGCTTCATAGAATGGAATGTGACTTCATAGACAGCCTTGTTGCTTCATTGAGAGGGTTCTTACATAATAGACACGATTGTGATGTCATTGAGAGTATTGTTACCTCATAGACTGGATTGTGCCTTCATAGAGATGATAATTACGTCACAGACAGGATTCCTACTTCACAAACAGGATTTTGACTTCATAGAGAGGATAGTGACTTCATAGACTGCATTATGACTTCATAGACAGCATTGTGACATCATAGACATGATCGTTACATAATAAACAGTATTGTTGCTTCATAGAATGTATTGTTACTTCATAGACAGTGTTGTTACATCATAGGCAGGATTGTTACTTCATACACTGGATTGTGACTTCATAGAAAGGATTATTTCATCATAAATAGGATTGTTGCTTCATAGACTGTATTTTTACTTCATAGACAGTGTTGTTACATCATAGTCAGGGTTGTTAATTCATGGAGAGGATTGTTACTTCATACACTGTATTTTTACATCATAGACAGGATTGTGACTTCATAGAGAGGATTGTTACTTTTTGAACAGGATTGTTACTTCATACACAGAATTGTGACTTCATAGAAAGGATTGTTACATCATAAACAGGATTGTTGCTTCATAGACTGTATTTTTACTTCATAGACAGTGTTGATACATCATAGTCAGGGTTGTTAAGTCTTGGAGAGGATTGTTACGTCACAGACAGGATTTCTACATCACAGAGAGGATTTTAACTTAATAGACAGCATTGTTACTTCATAGACTGTATTGTGACTTCATAGACAGCACTGTTACTTCATAGAGAGGGTTCTTACATAATAGACAGGATTATGATGTCATCTAGAGTATTGTTACCTCATAGACTGGATTGTGCCTTCATAGAGACGATTGTTACGTCACAGAAAGGATTGCTGCTTCACAGACAGGCTTGTGACTTCATAGAGAGGACTGTAGCTTCATAGAATGGATTGTGGCTTCATAGACAGCCTTGTTACATCATAGAGAGGGTTCTTACATAATAGACAGCATTGTGATGTCATTGAGAGTATTGTTACCTCATAGATTGGATTGTGCCTTCATAGAGATGATAATTACGTCACAGACAGGATTCCTACTTCACAAACAGGATTTTGACTTCATAGAGAGGATAGTGATTTCATAGACTGCATTGGGAAATCATAGACAGCATTGTGACATCATAGACAGGATTGTTACATAATAAACAGTACTGTTACTTCATAGAATGTATTGTTACTTCATAGAGAGTGTTGTTACATCATAGGCAGGATTGTTAACTCATAGAGAGGATTGTTACTTCATAGACTGTATTTTTACATCATAGACTGGATTGTGACTTCATAGACAGGATTGTTACTTCATAAACAGGGTTGTTACTTCATACACTGGATTGTGACTTCAAAGAAAGGATTGTTACTTCATAAACAGGATTGTTACTTCATAGACAGTATTTTTAATTCATAGACAGTGTTGTTACATCATAGACAGGGTTGTTAACTCATGGAGATTATTGTTACTTCATAGACTGTATTTTTACATTATAGACAGGATTGTGACTTCATAGAGATGATTGTTACTTCATAGACTGCATTGTGACTTCATAGATAGGATTCTTACCTCATAGGCAGGAGTGTTCCTTCATAGACTGGATTGTTACTTCATAGACAGGCTTGTTACATCATTGACAGTATTGTTACTGCATAGACAGCATTGTTACTTCATAGAGAGGGTTCTTACATTATAGACAGGATTGTGATGTCTTCGAGAGTATTGTTACTTCATAGACCGGATTGTGACGTCATAGATACGATGGTTACATCATAGACTGGATTGTGACTTCATAGACAACATTGTTACTTCATAGACTGGATTGTGACTTCATAGACAGCAATGTTTCGTCATGGAGATGGTTGTTACATCATAGACAGGATTGTGATTTCATCGAGAGTATTGTTACCTCGTAGACTGGATTGTGCTTTCATAAAGATGATTGTTACATCACAGACAGGATTTCTACATCACAGACAGGATTTTAACTTAATAGACAGCATTGTTACTTCATAGACTGTATTGTGACTTCATAGACAGCACTGATACTTCATAGAGAGGGTTCTTACATAATAGACAGGATTATGATGTCATTGAGAGTATTGTTACCTCATAGACTGGATTGTGCCTTCAAAGAGACGATTGTTACGTCACAGAAAGGATTGCTGCTTCACAGAAAAGCTTGTGACTTCATAGAGGGGACTGTAGCTTCATAGAATGGAATGTGACATCATAAACAGCCTTGTTGCTTCATAGAGAGGGTTCTTACATAATAGACAGGATTGTGATGTCATTGAGAGTATTGTTACCTCATAGACTGGATTGTGCCTTCATAGAGATGATAATTACGTCACAGACAGGATTCCTACTTCACAAACAGGATTTTGACTTCATAGAGAGGATAGTGACTTCATAGACTGCATTGTGACTTCATAGACAGCATTGTGACATCATAGACAGGATTGTTACATAATAAACAGTATTGTTACTTCATAGAATGTATTGTTACTTCATAGACAGTGTTGATACATCAAAGGCAAGATTGTTAACTCATAGAGAGGATTGTTACTTCATAGACTGTATTTTTACATCATAGACTGGATTGTGACTTCATAGACAGTATTGTTACTTCATAAACAGGATTGTTACTTCATACACTGGATTGTGACTTCATAGAAAGGATTGTTACTTCATAAACAGGATTGTTACTTCATAGACAGTATTTTTACTTCATAGACAGTGTTGTTACATCATAGACAGGGTTGTTAACTCATGGAGAGGATTGTTACTTCATAGACTGTATTTTTACATCATAGACAGGATT
The DNA here is from genome assembly GCF_964212035.1 of Myotis nattereri. Lineage (NCBI taxonomy): Eukaryota > Metazoa > Chordata > Mammalia > Chiroptera > Vespertilionidae > Myotis > Myotis nattereri. The sequence continues at coordinate 7,672,827 of NC_138088.1, forward strand.
GTGACTTCATAGAGAGGATTGTTACTTCATAGAATGCATTGTAACTTCACAGAAGGGATTTTTACTTCATAAGCACGATTGTTACTTCATAGGCTAGAGTGTTACTTCATTGACAGTGTTGATATATCATAAACAGGAATGTGACGTCAAAGAGAGAATTTCTACATCATACACTGGATTGTGATTTCATAGAAAGGATTGTTACATCATAAACAGGATTGTTGCTTCATAGACTGTATTTTTACTTCATAGACAGTGTTGTTACATCATAGTCAGGGTTGTTATCTCTTGGAGAGGATTGTTACTTCATAGACTGTATTTTACATCATAGACAGGATTGTGACTTCATAGAGAGGATTGTTACTTTTTAAACAGGATTGTTACTTTATTCACTGGATTGTGACTTCATAGAAAGGATTGTTACATCATAAACAGGATTGTTGCTTCATAGACTGTATTTTTACTTCATAGACAGTGTTGTTACATCATAGTCAGGGTTGTTATCTCTTGGAGAGGATTGTTACTTCATAGACTGTATTTTTAGATCATAGACAGGATTGTGACTTCATAGAGAGGATTGTTACTTCATAGACTGCAGTGTGATTTCATAGACAGGATTGTAACTTCATAGGCAGGAGTGTTACTTCATAGACCTGATTGTTACTTCATAGGCAGGGTTGTTACATCATAGACAGCATTGTTACTTCACAGACAGCATTGTTACTTCATAGAGAGGGTTTTTACATCATAGAGAGGATTGTGATGTCATCGAGAGTACTGTTACGTCATAGACAGGATTGTGACGTCATAGATACGATGGTTACATCATCGACTGTATTGTGACTTCATAGACAGCACTGATACTTCATAGAGAGGGTTCTTACATAATAGACAGGATTATGATGTCATCGAGAGTATTGTTACCTCATAGAGTGGATTGTGCCTTCAAAGAGACGATTGTTACGTCACAGACAGGATTGCTGCTTCACAGACAGGCTTGTGACTTCATAGAGAGGACTGTAGCTTCATAGAATGGATTGTGACTTCATAGACAGTCCTCTTACTTCATAGAGAGGGTTCTTACATAATAGACAGGATTGTGATGTCATTGAGAGTATTGTTACCTCATAGACTGGATTGTGCCTTCATAGAGATGATAATTACGTCACAGACAGGATTCCTACTTCACAAACAGGATTTTGACTTCATAGAGAGGATAGTGACTTCATAGATTGCATTGGGAAATCATAGACAGCATTGTGACATCATAGACAGGATTGTTACATAATAAAGAGTACTGTTACTTCATAGAATGTATTGTGACTTCATAGAGAGTGTTGTTACATCATACCCAGGATTGTTAACTCATAGAGAGGATTGTTACTTCATAGACTGTATTTTTATATCATAGACTGGATTGTGACTTCATAGACAGGATTGTTACTTCATAAACAGGATTGTTACTTCATACACTGTTTTGTGACTTCATAGAAAGGATTGTTACTTCATAAACAGGATTGTTGCTTCATGGATTATTTTTACTTCATAGACAGTGTTGTTACTTCATAGTCAGGGTTGTTAAATCATGAAGAGGATTGTTACTTCATAGACTGTATTTTTACATTATAGACAGGATTGTGACTTCATAGAGATGATTGTTACTTCATAGACTGCATTGTGACTTCCTAGACAGGATTGTTACTACATAGGCAGGATTGTTACTTCATAGACTGGATTGTTACTTCATAGACAGGGTTGTTACATCATAGACAGCATTGTTACTTCATAGACAACATTGATACAAAATATAGAGAGGGTTCTTACATCATAGACAGGATTTTGATGTCATGGAGAGTATTGTCACTTCATAGACAGGATTGTGACATCATAGATACGATGGTTACATCATAGACTGGGTTGTGACTTCATATACAGCACTGTTACTTCATAGATATGGTTCTTACATAATCGACAGGATTGTGATGTCATCGAGAGTATTGTTACCTCATAGACTGGATTTTGCCTTCATAGAGATGATTTTACATCACAGACAGGATTTCTACTTCACACACAGGATTTTGTCTTAATAGAGAGGATTGTAACTTCATACACTGGATTGTGACTTCATAGAAAGGATTGTTACTTCATAAACAGGATTGTTACTTCATAGACAGTATTTTTACTTCATAGACAGTGTTGTTACATCATAAACAGTGTTGTTAACTCATGGAGAGTATTGTTACTTCATAGACTGTATTTTTACATCATAGACAGGATTGTGACTTCATAGAGAGGATTGTTACTACATAGACTGCATTGTAACCTCACAGAAGGGATTGTTACTTCATAAGCACGATTGGTACTTCATAGGCTAGAGTGTTACTTCATAGACAGTGTTGATACATCATAAACAGGATTGTGACGTCAAACAGAGAATTGTTACTTCATACACTGGATTGTGACTTCATAGAAAGGATTATTACATCATAAACAGGATTGTTGCTTCATAGACTGTATTTTTACTTCATAGACAGTGTTGTTACATCATAGTCAGGGTTGTTAATTCATGGAGAGGATTGTTGCTTCATACACTGTATTTTTACATCATAGACAGGATTGTGACTTCATAGAGAGGATTGTTACTTTTTGAACAGGATTGTTACTTCATACACTGGATTGTGACTTCATAGAAAGGATTGTTACATCATAAACAGGATTGTTGCTTCATAGACTGTATTTTTACTTCATAGACAGTGTTGTTACATCATAGTCAGGGTTGTTAACTCTTGGAGAGGATTGTTACGTCACAGACAGGATTTCTACATCACAGACAGGATTTTAACTTAATAAACAGCATTGTTACTTCATAGACTGTATTGTGACTTCATAGACAGCACTGTTACTTCATAGAGAGGGTTCTTACATAATAGACAGGATTGTGATGTCATTGAGAGTATTGTTACCTCATAGACTGGATTGTGCCTTCATAGAGATGATAATTACGTCACAGACAGGATTCCTACTTCACAAACAGGATTTTGACTTCATAGAGAGGATAGTGACTTCATAGACTGCATTGTGACTTCATAGACAGCATTGTGACATCATAGACAGGATTGTTACATAATAAACAGTATTGTTACTTCATAGAATGTATTGTTACTTCATAGACAGTGTTGATACATCAAAGGCAAGATTGTTAACTCATAGAGAGGATTGTTACTTCATAGACTGTATTTTTACATCATAGACTGGATTGTGACTTCATAGACAGTATTGTTACTTCATAAACAGGATTGTTACTTCATACACTGGATTGTGACTTCATAGAAAGGATTGTTACTTCATAAACAGGATTGTTACTTCATAGACAGTATTTTTACTTCATAGACAGTGTTGTTACATCATAGACAGGGTTGTTAACTCATGGAGAGGATTGTTACTTCATAGACTGTATTTTTACATCATAGACAGGATTGTGACTTCATAGAGAGGATTGTTACTTCATAGAATGCATTGTAACTTCACAGAAGGGATTTTTACTTCATAAGCACGATTGTTACTTCATAGGCTAGAGTGTTACTTCATTGACAGTGTTGATATATCATAAACAGGAATGTGACGTCAAAGAGAGAATTTCTACATCATACACTGGATTGTGATTTCATAGAAAGGATTGTTACATCATAAACAGGATTGTTGCTTCATAGACTGTATTTTTACTTCATAGACAGTGTTGTTACATCATAGTCAGGGTTGTTATCTCTTGGAGAGGATTGTTACTTCATAGACTGTATTTTACATCATAGACAGGATTGTGACTTCATAGAGAGGATTGTTACTTTTTAAACAGGATTGTTACTTTATTCACTGGATTGTGACTTCATAGAAAGGATTGTTACATCATAAACAGGATTGTTGCTTCATAGACTGTATTTTTACTTCATAGACAGTGTTGTTACATCATAGTCAGGGTTGTTATCTCTTGGAGAGGATTGTTACTTCATAGACTGTATTTTTAGATCATAGACAGGATTGTGACTTCATAGAGAGGATTGTTACTTCATAGACTGCAGTGTGATTTCATAGACAGGATTGTAACTTCATAGGCAGGAGTGTTACTTCATAGACCTGATTGTTACTTCATAGGCAGGGTTGTTACATCATAGACAGCATTGTTACTTCACAGACAGCATTGTTACTTCATAGAGAGGGTTTTTACATCATAGAGAGGATTGTGATGTCATCGAGAGTATTGTTACGTCATAGACAGGATTGTGACGTCATAGATACGATGGTTACATCATCGACTGTATTGTGACTTCATAGACAGCACTGATACTTCATAGAGAGGGTTCTTACATAATAGACAGGATTATGATGTCATCGAGAGTATTGTTACCTCATAGAGTGGATTGTGCCTTCAAAGAGACGATTGTTACGTCACAGACAGGATTGCTGCTTCACAGACAGGCTTGTGACTTCATAGAGAGGACTGTAGCTTCATAGAATGGATTGTGACTTCATAGACAGTCCTCTTACTTCATAGAGAGGGTTCTTACATAATAGACAGGATTGTGATGTCATTGAGAGTATTGTTACCTCATAGACTGGATTGTGCCTTCATAGAGATGATAATTACGTCACAGACAGGATTCCTACTTCACAAACAGGATTTTGACTTCATAGAGAGGATAGTGACTTCATAGATTGCATTGGGAAATCATAGACAGCATTGTGACATCATAGACAGGATTGTTACATAATAAAGAGTACTGTTACTTCATAGAATGTATTGTGACTTCATAGAGAGTGTTGTTACATCATACCCAGGATTGTTAACTCATAGAGAGGATTGTTACTTCATAGACTGTATTTTTATATCATAGACTGGATTGTGACTTCATAGACAGGATTGTTACTTCATAAACAGGATTGTTACTTCATACACTGTTTTGTGACTTCATAGAAAGGATTGTTACTTCATAAACAGGATTGTTGCTTCATGGATTATTTTTACTTCATAGACAGTGTTGTTACTTCATAGTCAGGGTTGTTAAATCATGAAGAGGATTGTTACTTCATAGACTGTATTTTTACATTATAGACAGGATTGTGACTTCATAGAGATGATTGTTACTTCATAGACTGCATTGTGACTTCCTAGACAGGATTGTTACTACATAGGCAGGATTGTTACTTCATAGACTGGATTGTTACTTCATAGACAGGGTTGTTACATCATAGACAGCATTGTTACTTCATAGACAACATTGATACAAAATATAGAGAGGGTTCTTACATCATAGACAGGATTTTGATGTCATGGAGAGTATTGTCACTTCATAGACAGGATTGTGACATCATAGATACGATGGTTACATCATAGACTGGGTTGTGACTTCATATACAGCACTGTTACTTCATAGATATGGTTCTTACATAATCGACAGGATTGTGATGTCATCGAGAGTATTGTTACCTCATAGACTGGATTTTGCCTTCATAGAGATGATTTTACATCACAGACAGGATTTCTACTTCACACACAGGATTTTGTCTTAATAGAGAGGATTGTAACTTCATACACTGGATTGTGACTTCATAGAAAGGATTGTTACTTCATAAACAGGATTGTTACTTCATAGACAGTATTTTTACTTCATAGACAGTGTTGTTACATCATAAACAGTGTTGTTAACTCATGGAGAGTATTGTTACTTCATAGACTGTATTTTTACATCATAGACAGGATTGTGACTTCATAGAGAGGATTGTTACTACATAGACTGCATTGTAACCTCACAGAAGGGATTGTTACTTCATAAGCACGATTGGTACTTCATAGGCTAGAGTGTTACTTCATAGACAGTGTTGATACATCATAAACAGGATTGTGACGTCAAACAGAGAATTGTTACTTCATACACTGGATTGTGACTTCATAGAAAGGATTATTACATCATAAACAGGATTGTTGCTTCATAGACTGTATTTTTACTTCATAGACAGTGTTGTTACATCATAGTCAGGGTTGTTAATTCATGGAGAGGATTGTTGCTTCATACACTGTATTTTTACATCATAGACAGGATTGTGACTTCATAGAGAGGATTGTTACTTTTTGAACAGGATTGTTACTTCATACACTGGATTGTGACTTCATAGAAAGGATTGTTACATCATAAACAGGATTGTTGCTTCATAGACTGTATTTTTACTTCATAGACAGTGTTGTTACATCATAGTCAGGGTTGTTAACTCTTGGAGAGGATTGTTACGTCACAGACAGGATTTCTACATCACAGACAGGATTTTAACTTAATAAACAGCATTGTTACTTCATAGACTGTATTGTGACTTCATAGACAGCACTGTTACTTCATAGAGAGGGTTCTTACATAATAAACAGGATTATGATGTCATCGAGAGTATTGTTACCTCATAGACTGGATTGTGCCTTCATAGAGACGATTGTTACGTCACAGACAGGATTGCTGCTTCACAGAAAGGCTTGTGACTTCATAGAGGGGACTGTAGCTTCATAGAATGGAATGTGACTTCATAGACAGCCTTGTTGCTTCATTGAGAGGGTTCTTACATAATAGACACGATTGTGATGTCATTGAGAGTATTGTTACCTCATAGACTGGATTGTGCCTTCATAGAGATGATAATTACGTCACAGACAGGATTCCTACTTCACAAACAGGATTTTGACTTCATAGAGAGGATAGTGACTTCATAGACTGCATTATGACTTCATAGACAGCATTATGACATCATAGACATGATCGTTACATAATAAACAGTATTGTTGCTTCATAGAATGTATTGTTACTTCATAGACAGTGTTGTTACATCATAGGCAGGATTGTTACTTCATACACTGGATTGTGACTTCATAGAAAGGATTATTTCATCATAAATAGGATTGTTGCTTCATAGACTGTATTTTTACTTCATAGACAGTGTTGTTACATCATAGTCAGGGTTGTTAATTCATGGAGAGGATTGTTACTTCATACACTGTATTTTTACATCATAGACAGGATTGTGACTTCATAGAGAGGATTGTTACTTTTTGAACAGGATTGTTACTTCATACACAGAATTGTGACTTCATAGAAAGGATTGTTACATCATAAACAGGATTGTTGCTTCATAGACTGTATTTTTACTTCATAGACAGTGTTGATACATCATAGTCAGGGTTGTTAAGTCTTGGAGAGGATTGTTACGTCACAGACAGGATTTCTACATCACAGAGAGGATTTTAACTTAATAGACAGCATTGTTACTTCATAGACTGTATTGTGACTTCATAGACAGCACTGTTACTTCATAGAGAGGGTTCTTACATAATAGACAGGATTATGATGTCATCTAGAGTATTGTTACCTCATAGACTGGATTGTGCCTTCATAGAGACGATTGTTACGTCACAGAAAGGATTGCTGCTTCACAGACAGGCTTGTGACTTCATAGAGAGGACTGTAGCTTCATAGAATGGATTGTGGCTTCATAGACAGCCTTGTTACATCATAGAGAGGGTTCTTACATAATAGACAGCATTGTGATGTCATTGAGAGTATTGTTACCTCATAGATTGGATTGTGCCTTCATAGAGATGATAATTACGTCACAGACAGGATTCCTACTTCACAAACAGGATTTTGACTTCATAGAGAGGATAGTGATTTCATAGACTGCATTGGGAAATCATAGACAGCATTGTGACATCATAGACAGGATTGTTACATAATAAACAGTACTGTTACTTCATAGAATGTATTGTTACTTCATAGAGAGTGTTGTTACATCATAGGCAGGATTGTTAACTCATAGAGAGGATTGTTACTTCATAGACTGTATTTTTACATCATAGACTGGATTGTGACTTCATAGACAGGATTGTTACTTCATAAACAGGGTTGTTACTTCATACACTGGATTGTGACTTCAAAGAAAGGATTGTTACTTCATAAACAGGATTGTTACTTCATAGACAGTATTTTTAATTCATAGACAGTGTTGTTATATCATAGACAGGGTTGTTAACTCATGGAGATTATTGTTACTTCATAGACTGTATTTTTACATTATAGACAGGATTGTGACTTCATAGAGATGATTGTTACTTCATAGACTGCATTGTGACTTCATAGATAGGATTCTTACCTCATAGGCAGGAGTGTTCCTTCATAGACTGGATTGTTACTTCATAGACAGGCTTGTTACATCATTGACAGTATTGTTACTGCATAGACAGCATTGTTACTTCATAGAGAGGGTTCTTACATTATAGACAGGATTGTGATGTCTTCGAGAGTATTGTTACTTCATAGACCGGATTGTGACGTCATAGATACGATGGTTACATCATAGACTGGATTGTGACTTCATAGACAACATTGTTACTTCATAGACTGGATTGTGACTTCATAGACAGCAATGTTTCGTCATGGAGATGGTTGTTACATCATAGACAGGATTGTGATTTCATCGAGAGTATTGTTACCTCGTAGACTGGATTGTGCTTTCATAAAGATGATTGTTACATCACAGACAGGATTTCTACATCACAGACAGGATTTTAACTTAATAGACAGCATTGTTACTTCATAGACTGTATTGTGACTTCATAGACAGCACTGATACTTCATAGAGAGGGTTCTTACATAATAGACAGGATTATGATGTCATTGAGAGTATTGTTACCTCATAGACTGGATTGTGCCTTCAAAGAGACGATTGTTACGTCACAGAAAGGATTGCTGCTTCACAGAAAAGCTTGTGACTTCATAGAGGGGACTGTAGCTTCATAGAATGGAATGTGACATCATAAACAGCCTTGTTGCTTCATAGAGAGGGTTCTTACATAATAGACAGGATTGTGATGTCATTGAGAGTATTGTTACCTCATAGACTGGATTGTGCCTTCATAGAGATGATAATTACGTCACAGACAGGATTCCTACTTCACAAACAGGATTTTGACTTCATAGAGAGGATAGTGACTTCATAGACTGCATTGTGACTTCATAGACAGCATTGTGACATCATAGACAGGATTGTTACATAATAAACAGTATTGTTACTTCATAGAATGTATTGTTACTTCATAGACAGTGTTGATACATCAAAGGCAAGATTGTTAACTCATAGAGAGGATTGTTACTTCATAGACTGTATTTTTACATCATAGACTGGATTGTGACTTCATAGACAGTATTGTTACTTCATAAACAGGATTGTTACTTCATACACTGGATTGTGACTTCATAGAAAGGATTGTTACTTCATAAACAGGATTGTTACTTCATAGACAGTATTTTTACTTCATAGACAGTGTTGTTACATCATAGACAGGGTTGTTAACTCATGGAGAGGATTGTTACTTCATAGACTGTATTTTTACATCATAGACAGGATTGTGACTTCATAGAGAGGATTGTTACTTCATAGAATGCATTGTAACTTCACAGAAGGGATTTTTACTTCATAAGCACGATTGTTACTTCATAGGCTAGAGTGTTACTTCATTGACAGTGTTGATATATCATAAACAGGAATGTGACGTCAAAGAGAGAATTTCTACATCATACACTGGATTGTGATTTCATAGAAAGGATTGTTACATCATAAACAGGATTGTTGCTTCATAGACTGTATTTTTACTTCATAGACAGTGTTGTTACATCATAGTCAGGGTTGTTATCTCTTGGAGAAGATTGTTACTTCATAGACTGTATTTTACATCATAGACAGGATTGTGACTTCATAGAGAGGATTGTTACTTTTTAAACAGGATTGTTACTTTATTCACTGGATTGTGACTTCATAGAAAGGATTGTTACATCATAAACAGGATTGTTGCTTCATAGACTGTATTTTTACTTCATAGACAGTGTTGTTACATCATAGTCAGGGTTGTTATCTCTTGGAGAGGATTGTTACTTCATAGACTGTATTTTTAGATCATAGACAGGATTGTGACTTCATAGAGAGGATTGTTACTTCATAGACTGCAGTGTGATTTCATAGACAGGATTGTAACTTCATAGGCAGGAGTGTTACTTCATAGACCTGATTGTTACTTCATAGGCAGGGTTGTTACATCATAGACAGCATTGTTACTTCACAGACAGCATTGTTACTTCATAGAGAGGGTTTTTACATCATAGAGAGGATTGTGATGTCATCGAGAGTATTGTTACGTCATAGACAGGATTGTGACGTCATAGATACGATGGTTACATCATCGACTGTATTGTGACTTCATAGACAGCACTGATACTTCATAGAGAGGGTTCTTACATAATAGACAGGATTATGATGTCATCGAGAGTATTGTTACCTCATAGAGTGGATTGTGCCTTCAAAGAGACGATTGTTACGTCACAGACAGGATTGCTGCTTCACAGACAGGCTTGTGACTTCATAGAGAGGACTGTAGCTTCATAGAATGGATTGTGACTTCATAGACAGTCCTCTTACTTCATAGAGAGGGTTCTTACATAATAGACAGGATTGTGATGTCATTGAGAGTATTGTTACCTCATAGACTGGATTGTGCCTTCATAGAGATGATAATTACGTCACAGACAGGATTCCTACTTCACAAACAGGATTTTGACTTCATAGAGAGGATAGTGACTTCATAGATTGCATTGGGAAATCATAGACAGCATTGTGACATCATAGACAGGATTGTTACATAATAAAGAGTACTGTTACTTCATAGAATGTATTGTGACTTCATAGAGAGTGTTGTTACATCATACCCAGGATTGTTAACTCATAGAGAGGATTGTTACTTCATAGACTGTATTTTTATATCATAGACTGGATTGTGACTTCATAGACAGGATTGTTACTTCATAAACAGGATTGTTACTTCATACACTGTTTTGTGACTTCATAGAAAGGATTGTTACTTCATAAACAGGATTGTTGCTTCATGGATTATTTTTACTTCATAGACAGTGTTGTTACTTCATAGTCAGGGTTGTTAAATCATGAAGAGGATTGTTACTTCATAGACTGTATTTTTACATTATAGACAGGATTGTGACTTCATAGAGATGATTGTTACTTCATAGACTGCATTGTGACTTCCTAGACAGGATTGTTACTACATAGGCAGGATTGTTACTTCATAGACTGGATTGTTACTTCATAGACAGGGTTGTTACATCATAGACAGCATTGTTACTTCATAGACAACATTGATACAAAATATAGAGAGGGTTCTTACATCATAGACAGGATTTTGATGTCATGGAGAGTATTGTCACTTCATAGACAGGATTGTGACATCATAGATACGATGGTTACATCATAGACTGGGTTGTGACTTCATATACAGCACTGTTACTTCATAGATATGGTTCTTACATAATCGACAGGATTGTGATGTCATCGAGAGTATTGTTACCTCATAGACTGGATTTTGCCTTCATAGAGATGATTTTACATCACAGACAGGATTTCTACTTCACACACAGGATTTTGTCTTAATAGAGAGGATTGTAACTTCATACACTGGATTGTGACTTCATAGAAAGGATTGTTACTTCATAAACAGGATTGTTACTTCATAGACAGTATTTTTACTTCATAGACAGTGTTGTTACATCATAAACAGTGTTGTTAACTCATGGAGAGTATTGTTACTTCATAGACTGTATTTTTACATCATAGACAGGATTGTGACTTCATAGAGAGGATTGTTACTACATAGACTGCATTGTAACCTCACAGAAGGGATTGTTACTTCATAAGCACGATTGGTACTTCATAGGCTAGAGTGTTACTTCATAGACAGTGTTGATACATCATAAACAGGATTGTGACGTCAAACAGAGAATTGTTACTTCATACACTGGATTGTGACTTCATAGAAAGGATTATTACATCATAAACAGGATTGTTGCTTCATAGACTGTATTTTTACTTCATAGACAGTGTTGTTACATCATAGTCAGGGTTGTTAATTCATGGAGAGGATTGTTGCTTCATACACTGTATTTTTACATCATAGACAGGATTGTGACTTCATAGAGAGGATTGTTACTTTTTGAACAGGATTGTTACTTCATACACTGGATTGTGACTTCATAGAAAGGATTGTTACATCATAAACAGGATTGTTGCTTCATAGACTGTATTTTTACTTCATAGACAGTGTTGTTACATCATAGTCAGGGTTGTTAACTCTTGGAGAGGATTGTTACGTCACAGACAGGATTTCTACATCACAGACAGGATTTTAACTTAATAAACAGCATTGTTACTTCATAGACTGTATTGTGACTTCATAGACAGCACTGTTACTTCATAGAGAGGGTTCTTACATAATAAACAGGATTATGATGTCATCGAGAGTATTGTTACCTCATAGACTGGATTGTGCCTTCATAGAGACGATTGTTACGTCACAGACAGGATTGCTGCTTCACAGAAAGGCTTGTGACTTCATAGAGGGGACTGTAGCTTCATAGAATGGAATGTGACTTCATAGACAGCCTTGTTGCTTCATTGAGAGGGTTCTTACATAATAGACACGATTGTGATGTCATTGAGAGTATTGTTACCTCATAGACTGGATTGTGCCTTCATAGAGATGATAATTACGTCACAGACAGGATTCCTACTTCACAAACAGGATTTTGACTTCATAGAGAGGATAGTGACTTCATAGACTGCATTATGACTTCATAGACAGCATTGTGACATCATAGACATGATCGTTACATAATAAACAGTATTGTTGCTTCATAGAATGTATTGTTACTTCATAGACAGTGTTGTTACATCATAGGCAGGATTGTTACTTCATACACTGGATTGTGACTTCATAGAAAGGATTGTTACATCATAAACAGGATTGTTGCTTCATAGACTGTATTTTTACATCATAGACAGGATTGTGACTTCATAGAGAGGATTGTTACTTCATAGACTGCATTGTGATTTCATAGACAGGATTGTAACTTCATAGGCAGGAGTGTTACTTCATAGACTGGATTGTTACTTCCTAGGCAGGGTTGTTACATCATACACAGCATTGTTACTTCACAGACAGCATTGTTACTTCATAGAGAGGGTTTTTACATGATAGAGAAGATTGTGATGTCATCGAGAGTATTGTTACGTCATAGACAGGATTGTGACGTCATAGATACGATGGTTACATCATCGACTGTATTGTGACTTCATAGACAGCACTGTTAGTTCATAGAGAGGGTTCTTACATAATAGACAGGATTATGATGTCATCGAGAGTATTGTTACCGCATAGAGTGGATTGTGCCTTCAAAGAGACGATTGTTACGTCACAGACAGGATTGCTGCTTCACAGACAGGCTTGTGACTTCATAGAGAGGACTGTAGCTTCATAGAATGGATTGTGGCTTCATAGACAGCCTTGTTACATCATAGAGAGGGTTCTTACATAATTGACAGGATTGTGATGTCATTGAGAGTATTGTTACCTCATAGACTGGATTGTGCCTTCATAGAGATGATAATTACGTCACAGACAGTATTCCTACTTCACAAACAGGATTTTGACTTCATAGAGAGGATAGTGACTTCATAGACTGCATTGGGAAATCATAGACAGCATTGTGACATCATAGACAGGATTGTTACATAATAAACAGTACTGTTACTTCATAGAATGTATTGTTACTTTATTGAGAGTGTTGTTACATCATAGGCAGGATTGTTAACTCATAGAGAGGATTGTTACTTCATAGACTGTATTTTTACATCATAGACTGGATTGTGACTTCATAGACAGGATTGTTACTTCATAAACAGGGTTGTTACTTCATACACTGGATTGTGACTTCAAAGAAAGGATTGTTACTTCATAAACAGGATTGTTACTTCATAGACAGTATTTTTAATTCATAGACAGTGTTGTTACATCATAGACAGGGTTGTTAACTCATGGAGAGTATTGTTACTTCATAGACTGTATTTTTACATTATAGACAGGATTGTGACTTCATAGAGATGATTGTTACTTCATAGACTGCATTGTGACTTCATAGATAGGATTCTTACCTCATAGGCAGGAGTGTTCCTTCATAGACTGGATTGTTACTTCATAGACAGGCTTGTTACATCATTGACAGTATTGTTACTGCATAGACAGCATTGTTACTTCATAGAGAGGGTTCTTACATTATAGACAGGATTGTGATGTCTTCGAGAGTATTGTTACTTCATAGACCGGATTGTGACGTCATAGATACGATGGTTACATCATAGACTGGATTGTGACTTCATAGACAACATTGTTACTTCATAGACTGGATTGTGACTTCATAGACAGCAATGTTTCGTCATGGAGATGGTTGTTACATCATAGACAGGATTGTGATTTCATCGAGAGTATTGTTACCTCGTAGACTGGATTGTGCTTTCATAAAGATGATTGTTACATCACAGACAGGATTTCTACATCACAGACAGGATTTTAACTTAATAGACAGCATTGTTACTTCATAGACTGTATTGTGACTTCATAGACAGCACTGATACTTCATAGAGAGGGTTCTTACATAATAGACAGGATTATGATGTCATTGAGAGTATTGTTACCTCATAGACTGGATTGTGCCTTCAAAGAGATGATTGTTACGTCACAGAAAGGATTGCTGCTTCACAGAAAAGCTTGTGACTTCATAGAGGGGACTGTAGCTTCATAGAATGGAATGTGACATCATAAACAGCCTTGTTGCTTCATAGAGAGGGTTCTTACATAATAGACAGGATTGTGATGTCATTGAGAGTATTGTTACCTCATAGACTGGATTGTGCCTTCATAGAGATGATAATTACGTCACAGACAGGATTCCTACTTCACAAACAGGATTTTGACTTCATAGAGAGGATAGTGACTTCATAGACTGCATTGTGACTTCATAGACAGCATTGTGACATCATAGACAGGATTGTTACATAATAAACAGTATTGTTACTTCATAGAATGTATTGTTACTTCATAGACAGTGTTGATACATCAAAGGCAAGATTGTTAACTCATAGAGAGGATTGTTACTTCATAGACTGTATTTTTACATCATAGACTGGATTGTGACTTCATAGACAGTATTGTTACTTCATAAACAGGATTGTTACTTCATACACTGGATTGTGACTTCATAGAAAGGATTGTTACTTCATAAACAGGATTGTTACTTCATAGACAGTATTTTTACTTCATAGACAGTGTTGTTACATCATAGACAGGGTTGTTAACTCATGGAGAGGATTGTTACTTCATAGACTGTATTTTTACATCATAGACAGGATTGTGACTTCATAGAGAGGATTGTTACTTCATAGAATGCATTGTAACTTCACAGAAGGGATTTTTACTTCATAAGCACGATTGTTACTTCATAGGCTAGAGTGTTACTTCATTGACAGTGTTGATATATCATAAACAGGAATGTGACGTCAAAGAGAGAATTGGTACATCATACACTGGATTGTGATTTCATAGAAAGGATTGTTACATCATAAACAGGATTGTTGCTTCATAGACTGTATTTTTACTTCATAGACAGTGTTGTTACATCATAGTCAGGGTTGTTATCTCTTGGAGAGGATTGTTACTTCATAGACTGTATTTTACATCATAGACAGGATTGTGACTTCATAGAGAGGATTGTTACTTTTTAAACAGGATTGTTACTTTATTCACTGGATTGTGACTTCATAGAAAGGATTGTTACATCATAAACAGGATTGTTGCTTCATAGACTGTATTTTTACTTCATAGACAGTGTTGTTACATCATAGTCAGGGTTGTTATCTCTTGGAGAGGATTGTTACTTCATAGACTGTATTTTTAGATCATAGACAGGATTGTGACTTCATAGAGAGGATTGTTACTTCATAGACTGCAGTGTGATTTCATAGACAGGATTGTAACTTCATAGGCAGGAGTGTTACTTCATAGACCTGATTGTTACTTCATAGGCAGGGTTGTTACATCATAGACAGCATTGTTACTTCACAGACAGCATTGTTACTTCATAGAGAGGGTTTTTACATCATAGAGAGGATTGTGATGTCATCGAGAGTACTGTTACGTCATAGACAGGATTGTGACGTCATAGATACGATGGTTACATCATCGACTGTATTGTGACTTCATAGACAGCACTGATACTTCATAGAGAGGGTTCTTACATAATAGACAGGATTATGATGTCATCGAGAGTATTGTTACCTCATAGAGTGGATTGTGCCTTCAAAGAGACGATTGTTACGTCACAGACAGGATTGCTGCTTCACAGACAGGCTTGTGACTTCATAGAGAGGACTGTAGCTTCATAGAATGGATTGTGACTTCATAGACAGTCCTCTTACTTCATAGAGAGGGTTCTTACATAATAGACAGGATTGTGATGTCATTGAGAGTATTGTTACCTCATAGACTGGATTGTGCCTTCATAGAGATGATAATTACGTCACAGACAGGATTCCTACTTCACAAACAGGATTTTGACTTCATAGAGAGGATAGTGACTTCATAGATTGCATTGGGAAATCATAGACAGCATTGTGACATCATAGACAGGATTGTTACATAATAAAGAGTACTGTTACTTCATAGAATGTATTGTGACTTCATAGAGAGTGTTGTTACATCATACCCAGGATTGTTAACTCATAGAGAGGATTGTTACTTCATAGACTGTATTTTTATATCATAGACTGGATTGTGACTTCATAGACAGGATTGTTACTTCATAAACAGGATTGTTACTTCATACACTGTTTTGTGACTTCATAGAAAGGATTGTTACTTCATAAACAGGATTGTTGCTTCATGGATTATTTTTACTTCATAGACAGTGTTGTTACTTCATAGTCAGGGTTGTTAAATCATGAAGAGGATTGTTACTTCATAGACTGTATTTTTACATTATAGACAGGATTGTGACTTCATAGAGATGATTGTTACTTCATAGACTGCATTGTGACTTCCTAGACAGGATTGTTACTACATAGGCAGGATTGTTACTTCATAGACTGGATTGTTACTTCATAGACAGGGTTGTTACATCATAGACAGCATTGTTACTTCATAGACAACATTGATACAAAATATAGAGAGGGTTCTTACATCATAGACAGGATTTTGATGTCATGGAGAGTATTGTCACTTCATAGACAGGATTGTGACATCATAGATACGATGGTTACATCATAGACTGGGTTGTGACTTCATATACAGCACTGTTACTTCATAGATATGGTTCTTACATAATCGACAGGATTGTGATGTCATCGAGAGTATTGTTACCTCATAGACTGGATTTTGCCTTCATAGAGATGATTTTACATCACAGACAGGATTTCTACTTCACACACAGGATTTTGTCTTAATAGAGAGGATTGTAACTTCATACACTGGATTGTGACTTCATAGAAAGGATTGTTACTTCATAAACAGGATTGTTACTTCATAGACAGTATTTTTACTTCATAGACAGTGTTGTTACATCATAAACAGTGTTGTTAACTCATGGAGAGTATTGTTACTTCATAGACTGTATTTTTACATCATAGACAGGATTGTGACTTCATAGAGAGGATTGTTACTACATAGACTGCATTGTAACCTCACAGAAGGGATTGTTACTTCATAAGCACGATTGGTACTTCATAGGCTAGAGTGTTACTTCATAGACAGTGTTGATACATCATAAACAGGATTGTGACGTCAAACAGAGAATTGTTACTTCATACACTGGATTGTGACTTCATAGAAAGGATTATTACATCATAAACAGGATTGTTGCTTCATAGACTGTATTTTTACTTCATAGACAGTGTTGTTACATCATAGTCAGGGTTGTTAATTCATGGAGAGGATTGTTGCTTCATACACTGTATTTTTACATCATAGACAGGATTGTGACTTCATAGAGAGGATTGTTACTTTTTGAACAGGATTGTTACTTCATACACTGGATTGTGACTTCATAGAAAGGATTGTTACATCATAAACAGGATTGTTGCTTCATAGACTGTATTTTTACTTCATAGACAGTGTTGTTACATCATAGTCAGGGTTGTTAACTCTTGGAGAGGATTGTTACGTCACAGACAGGATTTCTACATCACAGACAGGATTTTAACTTAATAAACAGCATTGTTACTTCATAGACTGTATTGTGACTTCATAGACAGCACTGTTACTTCATAGAGAGGGTTCTTACATAATAAACAGGATTATGATGTCATCGAGAGTATTGTTACCTCATAGACTGGATTGTGCCTTCATAGAGACGATTGTTACGTCACAGACAGGATTGCTGCTTCACAGAAAGGCTTGTGACTTCATAGAGGGGACTGTAGCTTCATAGAATGGAATGTGACTTCATAGACAGCCTTGTTGCTTCATTGAGAGGGTTCTTACATAATAGACACGATTGTGATGTCATTGAGAGTATTGTTACCTCATAGACTGGATTGTGCCTTCATAGAGATGATAATTACGTCACAGACAGGATTCCTACTTCACAAACAGGATTTTGACTTCATAGAGAGGATAGTGACTTCATAGACTGCATTATGACTTCATAGACAGCATTGTGACATCATAGACATGATCGTTACATAATAAACAGTATTGTTGCTTCATAGAATGTATTGTTACTTCATAGACAGTGTTGTTACATCATAGGCAGGATTGTTACTTCATACACTGGATTGTGACTTCATAGAAAGGATTGTTACATCATAAACAGGATTGTTGCTTCATAGACTGTATTTTTACATCATAGACAGGATTGTGACTTCATAGAGAGGATTGTTACTTCATAGACTGCATTGTGATTTCATAGACAGGATTGTAACTTCATAGGCAGGAGTGTTACTTCATAGACTGGATTGTTACTTCCTAGGCAGGGTTGTTACATCATACACAGCATTGTTACTTCACAGACAGCATTGTTACTTCATAGAGAGGGTTTTTACATCATAGAGAAGATTGTGATGTCATCGAGAGTATTGTTACGTCATAGACAGGATTGTGACGTCATAGATACGATGGTTACATCATCGACTGTATTGTGACTTCATAGACAGCACTGTTAGTTCATAGAGAGGGTTCTTACATAATAGACAGGATTATGATGTCATCGAGAGTATTGTTACCGCATAGAGTGGATTGTGCCTTCAAAGAGACGATTGTTACGTCACAGACAGGATTGCTGCTTCACAGACAGGCTTGTGACTTCATAGAGAGGACTGTAGCTTCATAGAATGGATTGTGGCTTCATAGACAGCCTTGTTACATCATAGAGAGGGTTCTTACATAATTGACAGGATTGTGATGTCATTGAGAGTATTGTTACCTCATAGACTGGATTGTGCCTTCATAGAGATGATAATTACGTCACAGACAGTATTCCTACTTCACAAACAGGATTTTGACTTCATAGAGAGGATAGTGACTTCATAGACTGCATTGGGAAATCATAGACAGCATTGTGACATCATAGACAGGATTGTTACATAATAAACAGTACTGTTACTTCATAGAATGTATTGTTACTTCATAGAGAGTGTTGTTACATCATACCCAGGATTGTTAACTCATAGAGAGGATTGTTACTTCATAGACTGTATTTTTACATCATAGACTGGATTGTGACTTCATAGACAGGATTGTTACTTCATAAACAGGATTGTTACTTCATACACAGTTTTGTGACTTCATAGAAAGGATTGTTACATCATAAACAGGATTGTTGCTTCATGGACTATTTTTACTTCATAGACAGTGTTGTTACTTCATACTCAGGGTTGTTAAATCATGAAGAGGATTGTTACATCATAGACTGTATTTTTACATTATAGACAGGGTTGTGACTTCATAAAGATGATTGTTACTTCATAGACTGCATTGTGACTTCCTAGACAGGATTGTTACTACATAGGCAGGATTGTTACTTCATAGACTGGATTGTTACTTCATAGACAGGCTTGTTACATCATTGACAGTATTGTTACTGCATAGACAGCATTGTTACTTCATAGAGAGGGTTCTTACATCATAGACAGGATTGTGATGTCATCGAGAGTATTGTTACTTCATAGACCGGATTGTGACGTCATAGATACGATGGTTACATCATCGACTGGATTGTGACTTCATAGACAACATTGTTACTTCATAGACTGGATTGTGACTTCATAGACAGCACTGTTACTTCATGGAGATGGTTCTTACATCATAGATAGGATTGTGATGTCATCGAGAGTATTGTTACCTCGTAGACTGGATTGTGCCTTCATAAAGATAACTGTTACGTCACAGACAGGATTTCTACATCACAGACAGGATTTTAACTTAATAGACAGCATTGTTAATTCATAGACTGTATTGTGACTTCATAGACAGCACTGATACTTCATAGAGAGGTTTCTTACATAATAGACAGGATTATGATGTCATTGAGAGTATTGTTACCTCATAGACTGGATTGTGCCTTCAAAGAGACGATTGTTACGTCACAGACAGGATTGCTGCTTCACAGAAAGGCTTGTGACTTCATAGAGGGGACTGTAGCTTCATAGAATGGAATGTGACTTCATAGACAGCCTTGTTTCTTCATAGAGAGGGTTCTTACATAATAGACAGGATTGTGATGTCATTGAGAGTATTGTTACCTCATAGACTAGATTGTGCCTTCATAGAGATGATAATTACGTCACAGACAGGATTCCTACTTCACAAACAGGATTTTGACTTCATAGAGAGTATAGTGACTTCATAGACTGCATTGTGACTTCATAGACAGCATTGTGACATCATAGACAGGATTGTTACATAATAAACAGTATTGTTACTTCATAGAATGTATTGTTACTTCATAGACAGTGTTGTTACATCATAGGCAGGATTGTTAACTCATAGAGAGGATTGTTACTTCATAGACTGTATTTTTACATCATAGACTGGATTGTGACTTCATAGACAGTATTGTTACTTCATAAACAGGATTGTTACTTCATACACTGGATTGTGACTTCATAGAAAGGATTGTTACTTCATAAACAGGATTGTTACTTCATAGACTGTGTTTTCACTTCATAGACAGTGTTGTTACATCATAGACAGGGTTGTTAACTCATGGAGAGGATTGTTACTTCATAGACTGTATTTTTACATCATAGACAGGATTGTGACTTCATAGAGAGGATTGTTACTTCATAGAATGCATTGTAACTTCACAGAAGGGATTTTTACTTCATAAGCACGATTGTTACTTCATAGGCTAGAGTGTTACTTCATAGACAGTGTTGATATATCATAAACAGGAATGTGACGTCAAAGAGAGAATTGGTACATCATACACTGGATTGTGATTTCATAGAAAGGATTGTTACATCATAAACAGGATTGTTGCTTCATAGACTGTATTTTTACTTCATAGACAGTGTTGTTACATCATAGTCAGGGTTGTTATCTCTTGGAGAGGATTGTTACTTCATAGACTGTATTTTACATCATAGACAGGATTGTGACTTCATAGAGAGGATTGTTACTTTTTAAACAGGATTGTTACTTCATACACTGGATTGTGACTTCATAGAAAGGATTGTTACATCATAAACAGCATTGTTTCTTCATAGACTGTATTTTTACTTCATAGACAGTGTTGTTACATCATAGTCAGGGTTGTTATCTCTTGGAGAGGATTGTTACATCATAGACTGTATTTTTCCATCATAGACAGGATTGTGACTTCATAGAGAGGATTGTTACTTCATAGACTGCATTGTGATTTCATGGACAGGATTGTAACTTCATAGGCAGGAGTGTTACTTCATAGACTGGATTATTACTTCAGAGGCAGGGTTGTTACATCATAGACAGCATTGTTACTTCCCAGACAGCATTGTTACTTCATAGAGAGGGTTTTTACATCATAGAGAGGATTGTGATGTCATCGAGAGTATTGTTACGTCATAGACAGGATTGTGACGTCATAGATACGATGGTTACATCATCGACTGTATTGTGACTTCATAGACAGCACTGTTAGTTCATAGAGAGGGTTCTTACATAATAGACAGGATTATGATGTCATCGAGAGTATTGTTACCTCATAGAGTGGATTGTGCCTTCAAAGAGACGATTGATACGTCACAGACAGGATTGCTGCTTCACAGACAGGCTTGTGACTTCATAGAGAGGACTGTAGCTTCATAGAATGGATTGTGACTTCATAGACAGTCCTCTTACTTCATAGAGAGGGTTCTTACATAATAGACAGGATTGTGATGTCATTGAGAGTATTGTTACCTCATAGACTGGATTGTGCCTTCATAGAGATGATAATTACGTCACAGACAGGATTCCTACTTCACAAACAGGATTTTGACTTCATAGAGAGGATAGTGACTTCATAGACTGCATTGGGAAATCATAGACAGCATTGTGACATCATAGACAGGATTGTTACATAATAAACAGTACTGTTACTTCATAGAATGTATTGTTACTTCATAGAGAGTGTTGTTACATCATACCCAGGATTGTTAACTCATAGAGAGGATTGTTACTTCATAGACTGTATTTTTATATCATAGACTGGATTTTGACTTCATAGACAGGATTGTTACTTCATAAACAGGATTGTTACTTCATACACTGTTTTGTGACTTCATAGAAAGGATTGTTACATCATAAACAGGATTGTTGCTTCATGGACTATTTTTACTTCATAGACAGTGTTGTTATTTCATAGTCAGGGTTGTTAAATCATGAAGAGGATTGTTACTTCATAGACTGTATTTTTACATTATAGACAGGATTGTGACTTCATAGAGATGATTGTTACTTCATAGACTGCATTGTGACTTCCTAGACAGGATTGTTACTACATAGGCAGGATTGTTACTTCCTAGACTGGATTGTTACTTCATAGACAGGGTTGTTACATCATAGACAGCATTGTTACTTCATAGACAACATTGATACAAAATATAGAGAGGGTTCTTACATCATAGACAGGATTTTGATGTCATGGAGAGTATTGTCACTTCATAGACAGGATTGTGACATCATAGATACGATGGTTACATCATAGACTGGGTTGTGACTTCATATACAGCACTGTTACTTCATAGAGATGGTTCTTACATAATCGACAGGATTGTGATGTCATCGAGAGTATTGTTACCTCATAGACTGGATTTTGCTTTCATAGAGATGATTTTACATCACAGACAGGATTTCTACTTCACACACATGATTTTGACTTAATAGAGAGGATTGTAACTTCATACACTGGATTGTGACTTCATAGAAAGTATTGTTACTTCATAAACAGGATTGTTACTTCATAGACAGTATTTTTACTTCATAGACAGTGTTGTTACATCATAAACAGGGTTGTTAACTCATGGAGAGTATTGTTACTTCATAGACTGTATTTTTACATCATAGACAGGATTGTAACTTCATAGAGAGGATTGTTACTACATAGACTGCATTGTAACCTCACAGAAGGGATTGTTACTTCATAAGCACGATTGGTACTTCATAGGCTAGAGTGTTACTTCATAGACAGTGTTGATACATCATAAACAGGATTGTGACGTCAAAGAGAGAATTGTTACTTCATACACTGGATTGTGACTTCATAGAAAGGATTGTTACATCATAAACAGGATTGTTGCTTCATAGACTGTATTTTTACTTCATAGACAGTGTTGTTACATCATAGTCAGGGTTGTTAATTGATGGAGAGGATTGTTACTTCATACACTGTATTTTTACATCATAGACAGGATTGTGACTTCATAGAGAGGATTGTTACTTTTTGAAAAGGATTGTTACTTCATACACTGGATTGTGACTTCATAGAAAGGATTGTTACATCATAAACAGGATTGTTGCTTCATAGACTGTATTTTTACTTCATAGACAGTGTTGTTACATCATAGTCAGGGTTGTTAACTCTTGCAGAGGATTGTTACGTCACAGACAGGATTTCTACATCACAGAGAGGATTTTAACTTAATAGACTGCATTGTTACTTCATAGACTGTATTGTGACTTCATAGACAGCACTGTTACTTCATAGAGAGGGTTCTTACATAATAGACAGGATTATGATGTCATCTAGAGTATTGTTACCTCATAGACTGGATTGTGCCTTCATAGAGACGATTGTTACGTCACAGACAGGATTGCTGCTTCACAGAAAGGCTTGTGACTTCATAGAGGGGACTGTAGCTTAATAGAATGGAATGTGATTTCATAGACAGCCTTGTTGCTTCCTTGAGAGGGTTCTTACATAATAAACACGATTGTGATGTCATTGAGAGTATTGTTACCTCATAGACTGGATTGTGCCTTCATAGAGATGATAATTACGTCACAGACAGGATTCCTACTTCACAAACAGGATTTTGACTTCATAGAGAGGATAGTGACTTCATAGACTGCATTGTGACTTCATAGACAGCATTGTGACATCATAGACATGATTGTTACATAATAAACAGTATTGTTGCTTCATAGAATGTATTGTTACTTCATAGACAGTGTTGTTACATCATAGGCAGGATTGTTACTTCATACACTGGATTGTGACTTCATAGAAAGGATTGTTACATCATAAACAGGCTTGTTGCTTCATAGACTGTATTTTTACATCATAGACAGGATTGTGACTTCATAGAGAGGATTGTTACTTCATAGACTGCATTGTGATTTCATAGACAGGATTGTAACTTCATAGGCAGGAGTGTTACTTCATAGACTGTATTGTTACTTCATAGGCAGGGTTGTTACATCATACACAGCATTGTTACTTCACAGACAGCATTGTTACTTCATAGAGAGGGTTTTTACATCATAGAGAGGATTGTGATGTCATGGAGAGTATTGTTACTTCATAGACAGGATTGAGACATCATAGATATGATGGTTACATCATAGACTGGATTGTGACTTCAGAGACAGCATTGTTACTTCATACACTGGATTGTGACTTCATATACAGCACTGTTACTTCATAGAGAGGGTTCTAACATCATAGACAGGATTATGATGTCATCGAGAGTATTGTTACCTCATAGACTGGATTGTGCCTTCATAGAGAGGATTGTTGCGTCACAGACAGGATTGCTACTTCACAGACAGGATTTTAACTTCATAGAGAGGATTGTTACTTCATAGACTGGATTGTTACTTCATATACAGGATTGTGACATCATAGAGAGAAATTGTTACTTCATAGAGTTCATTGTGACTCCATTGACAGGATTGTTACTTCATAAGCAGGATTGTTACTTCATAGGGTAGAGTGTTACTTCATAGACAGGGCTGTTACATCATAAACAGGATTGTGACGTCAAAGTGATGATTGTTACTTCATAGACTGGATTGTGACTTCATAGGCAGGATTGTTATATCATAAACAGGATTGTTGCTTGATAGACTGTATTTTTACTTCATAGACAGTGTTTTTACATCCTAGACAAGGTTGTAAATTCATGGAGAGGATTTTTACTTCATAGACTGTATTTTTACATCATAGACAGGATTGTGACTTCATAGAGAGGATTGTTACTTCATAGGCAGGAGTGTTACTTCATAGAATGGATTGTTACTTCATAGACAGGATTGTGACTTCATTGAGACGATTGTTACTTCATAGACTGCCTTGTGACTTCATAGAAGGGATTGTTACTTCATAAGCAGGATTGTTACTTCATAGGCTAGAGTGTTACTTCATAGACAGTGTTGTTACATCATAAACAGGATTGTGACATCAAAGAGAGATTTCTTACTTCATAGACTGGATTGTGACTTCATAGACAGCATTGTGACTTTATAGACAGAATTGTTACATCATAAACAGTATTGTTACTTCATAGAATGTAATGTTACTTCATAGACAGTGTTGTTACATCATAGAAAGGATTGTTAACTCATAGAGACGATTGTTACTTCATAGATTGTATTTTTACATCATAAACTGGATTGTGACTTCATAGACAGGATTGTTACATCATAAAAAGGATTGTTACTTCATAGGAAGGATTGTGACTTCATAAACAGTATTGTTACTTCATTAACAGGATTGTTACTTCATATACAGTATTTATACTTCATAGACAGTGTTGTTACATCATAGACAGGGTTGTTAACTCATGGAGAGGATTGTTACTTCATAGACTGTATTTTTACATCATAGAAAGGATTGTGACTTCATAGAGAGGATTGTTACTTCATAGACTGCATTGTGACTCCATTGACAGGATTGTTACTTCATAAGCAGGATTGTTACTTCATAGGGTAGAGTGTTACTTCATAGACAGGGCTGTTACATCATAAACAGGATTGTGACATCAAAGAGATGATTGTTACTTCATAGACTGGATTGTGACTTCATAGGCAGGATTGTTACATCATAAACAGGATTGTTGCTTGATAGACTGTATTTTTACTTCATAGACAGTGTTTTTACATCCTAGACAGGGTTGTAAACTCATGGAGAGGATTTTTACTTCATAGATTGTATTTTTACATCATAGACAGGATTGTGACTTCGTAGAGAGGATTGTTACTTCATAGGCAGGAGTGTTACTTCATAGAATGGATTGTTACTTCATAGACAGGATTGTGACTTCATAGAAGGGATTGATACTTCATAAGCAGGATTGTTACATCATAGGCTAGAGTGTTACTGCATAGACAGGGTTGTTACATCATAAAAAGGATTGTACCATCAAAGAGAGATTTCTTACTTCATAGACTGGATTGTGACTTCATAGACTGGATTGTGACTTCATAGAAAGGATTGTTACTTCATAAACAGGATTGTTACTTCATAGACTGTATTTTTCCTTCAAAGAATGTGTTGTTACATCATAGACAGGGTTGTTAATTCATGGAGAGGATTGTTACTTCATAGACTGTATTTTTAAATCATATACAGGATTGTGACATCATATAGAGGATTGTTACTTCATAGACTGTATTTTTACATCATAGACTGGATTGTGACTTCATAGACAGGATTGTAAACTCACAGAGAGGATTGTTACTTCATAGACTGTATTTTTACATCATAGACTGGATTGTGACTTCATAGAGAGGATTGTTACTTCATAAACAGGATTGATACTTCATAGACTGTATTGTTACTTCATAGACAGTGCTGTTACATCATAGACAGGGTTGTTAACTCATGGAGAGGATTGTTACTTCATAGACAGGGTTGTTACATCAAAGACAGCATTGTTACTTCATAGACAGCATAGTTACTTCATAGAGATGGTTCTTACATCATAGACAGGATTGTGATGTCATCGAGAGTATTGTTACTTCATAGACAGGATTGTGACGTCATAGATACGATGGTTACATCATAGAATGGATTGATATTTCATAGACAGCATTGTTACTTCATAGACTGGATTGTGACTTCATAGAGAGCACTGTAACTTCATAGAGAGGGTTCTTACATCATAGACAGGATTGTGATGTCATCGAGAGTATTGTTACCTCATAGACTGGATTGTGCCTTCATAGAGATGATTGTTACGTCACAGACAGGATTCCTACTTCACAGAGAGGATTTTGACTTCATAGAGAGGATTTTTACTTCATAGACTGGATTGTGACTTCATAGACAGCATTGTGACTTCATAGACAGGATTGTTACATAATAAAAAGTATTGTTACTTCATAGGATGTATTGTTACTTCATAGAAAGTGTTGTTACATCATAGACAGGATTGTTAACTCACAGAGAGGATTGTTACTTCATAGACTGTATTTTGACATCATAGACTGGATTGTGACTTTATAGACAGCATTGTGACTTCATAGACAGGATTGTTACATAATAAACAGTATTGTTACTTCATAGAATGTATTGTTACTTCATAGACAGTGTTGTTACTTCATAGACAGGATTGTTAACTCATGGAGAGGATTGTTACTTCATAGACTGTATTTTTACATCATAGACAGGATTGTGACTTCATAGAGAGGATTGTTACTTCATAAACTGCATTGTGACTTCATAGACAGTATTGTTACTTCATACGTAGGGGTGTTACTTCATAGACTGGATTGTTACATCATTGACTGGATTGTTACTTCATAGACAGGGTTGTTACATCATAGACAGCATTGTTACTTCATAGACAGCATTTTTACTTCATAGAGAGGGTTCTTACATCATAGACAGGATTGTGATGTCATTGACAGTATTGTTACATCATAGACAGGATTGTGACGTCATAGATACGATGGTTACATCATAGACTGGATTGTGACTTAATAGACAGCATTGTTACTTCTTAGAGATGGTTCTTACATAATAGATAGGATTGTGAAATCATCGAGGGTATTGTTACCTCACAGTCTGTTTTGTGCCTTCATAGAGACGATACTTACGTCACAGACAGGATTGCTGCTTCACATAAAGGATTGTGACTTCATGGAGAGGACTGTTGCTTCATAGAATGGATTAAGACTTCATAGACAGCCTTGTTACTTCATTGAGAGGGTTCTTACATAATCGACAGGATTGTTATGTCAGCGAGAGTATTGTTACCTCATAGACTGGATTGTGCCTTCATAGAGATGATTGTTACGTCACAGACAGGATTCCTACTTCACAGACAGCATTTTGACTTCATAGAGAAGATTGTTACTTCATAGACTGGATTGTGACTTCATAGACAGCATTGTGACTTCATAGACAGGATTGTTACTTCATAAACAGGATTGTTACTTCATACACTGGATTGTGACTTCATAGAAAGGATTGTTACTTCATAAACAGGATTGTTACTTCATAGACAGTATTTTTACTTCATAGACAGTGTTGTTACATCATAGACAGGATTGGTTACTAATGGAGAGGATTCTTAATTCATAGACTGCATTGTGACTTCATAGAAGGGATTGTTACCTCATAAGCAGGATTGTTACTTCATAGGCTAGAGTGTTACTTCATAGACAGGGTGGTTACATCCTAAACAGGATTGTGACGTCAAAGAGAGAATTGCTACTTCATACACTGGATTGTGACTTCATAGAAAGGATTGTTACATCTTAAAGAGGATTGTTGCTTCATAGACTGTATTATTACTTCATAGAGAGTGTTGTTACATAATAGACAGGATTGTTAACTCATCGAGAGTATTGTGACTTCATAGACTGTATTTTTACATCATAGACAGGATTTAGACTTCATAGAGAGGATTATTACTTCATAGACAGCATTGTGACTTCATAGACAGGATTGTTACTTCATAGGAAGGAGTGTTACTTCATAGACTGGATTGTTACTTCATAGACAGGGTTGTTACATCATAGACAGCATTGTTACTTCATAAACAGCATTGTTACTTCATAGAGAGGGTTCTTACATCATAGACAGGATTTTGACGTCATCGAGAGTATTGTTACTTCGTAGACAGGATTGTGACTTCATAGACAGGATTGTTACTTCATAGGAAGGAGTGTTACTTCATAGACTGGATTGTTACTTCGTAGACAGGATTGTTACTTCATAGACTGGATTGTGACTTCATAGAGAGCACTGTAACTTCATAGAGAGGGTTATAACATCATAGACAGGATTGTGATGTCATCGAGAGTATTGTTACCTCATAGACTGGATTGTGCCTTCATAGAGATGATTGTTACGTCACAGACAGGATTCCTACTTCACAGAGAGGATTTTGACTTCATAGAGAGGATTGTTACTTCATAGACTGGATTGTGACTTCATAGACAGCATTGTGACTTCATAGACAGGATTGTTACATAATAAACAGTATTGTTACTTCACAGGATGTATTGTTATTTCATAGACAGTGTTGTTACATCATAGACAGGATTGTTAACTCACAGAGAGGATTGTTACTACATAGATTGTATTTTTACATCATAGACTGGATTGTGACTTCATAGAGAGGATTGTTACTTCATAAACAGGATTGTTACTTCATAGACTGTATTGTTACTTCATAGACAGTGCTGTTACATCATAGACAGGGTTGTTAACTCATGGAGAGGATTGTTACTTCATAGACAGGGTTGTTATATCATAGACAGCATTGTTACTTCATAGACAGCATTGTTACTTCATAGAGATGGTTCTTACATCATAGACAGGATTGTGATGTCATCGAGAGTATTGTTACTTCATAGACAGGATTGTGACGTCATAGATACGATGGTTACATCATAGACTGGATTGATATTTCATAGACAGCATTGTTACTTCATAGACTGGATTGTGACTTCATAGAGAGCACTGTAACTTCATAGAGATGGTTCTTACATCATACACAGGATTGTGATGTCATGGAGAGTATTGTTACCTCATAGACTGGATTGTGCCTTCATAGAGATGATTGTTACGTCACAGACAGGATTCCTACTTCACAGAGAGGATTTTGACTTCATAGAGATTATTCTTACTTCATAGACTGGATTGTGACTTCATAGACAGCATTGTGACTTCATAGACAGGATTGTTACATAATAAAAAGTATTGTTACTTCATAGGATGTATTGTTACTTCATAGAAAGTGTTGTTACATCATAGACAGGATTGTTAACTCACAGAGAGGATTGTTACTTCAAAGACTGTATTTTGACAGCATAGACTGGATTGTGACTTCATAGACAGCATTGTGACTTCATAGACAGGATTGTTACATAATAAACAGTATTGTTACTTCACAGGATGTATTGTTATTTCATAGACAGTGTTGTTACATCATAGACAGGATTGTTAACTCACAGAGAGGATTGTTACTACATAGACTGTATTTTTACATCATAGACTGGATTGTGACTTCATAGAGAGGATTGTTACTTCATAAACAGGATTGTTACTTCATAGACTGTATTGTTACTTCATAGACAGTGCTGTTACATCATAGACAGGGTTGTTAACTCATGGAGAGGATTGTTACTTCATAGACAGGGTTGTTACATCATAGACAGCATTGTTACTTCATAGACAGCATTGTTACTTCATAGAGATGGTTCTTACATCATAGACAGGATTGTGATGTCATGGAGAGTATTGTTACTTCATAGACAGGATTGTGACATCATAGATACGGTGGTTACATCATAGACTGGATTGATATTTCATAGACAGCATTGTTACTTCATAGACTGGATTGTGACTTCATAGAGAGCACTGTAACTTCATAGAGAGGGTTCTTACATCATAGACAGGATTGTGATGTCATCGAGAGTATTGTTACCTCATAGACTGGATTGTGCCTTCATAGAGAGGATTGTTGCGTCACAGACAGGATTCCTACTTCACAGACAGGATTTTAACTTCATAGAGAGGATTGTTACTTCATAGACTGGATTGTTACTTCATATACAGGATTGTGACATCATAGAGAGAAATTGTTACTTCATAGAGTTCATTGTGACTCCATTGACAGGATTGTTACTTCATAAGCAGGATTGTTACTTCATAGGGTAGAGTGTTACTTCATAGACAGGGCTGTTACATCATAAACAGGATTGTGACGTCAAAGTGATGATTGTTACTTCATAGACTGGATTGTGACTTCATAGGCAGGATTGTTATATCATAAACAGGATTGTTGCTTGATAGACTGTATTTTTACTTCATAGACAGTGTTTTTACATCCTAGACAAGGTTGTAAATTCATGGAGAGGATTTTTACTTCATAGACTGTATTTTTACATCATAGACAGGATTGTGACTTCATAGAGAGGATTGTTACTTCATAGGCAGGAGTGTTACTTCATAGAATGGATTGTTACTTCATAGACAGGATTGTGACTTCATTGAGACGATTGTTACTTCATAGACTGCATTGTGACTTCATAGAAGGGATTGTTACATCATAAACAGGATTGTTGCTTCATAGACTGTATTTTTACTTCATAGACAGTGTTGTTACATCATAGACAGGATTGGTTACTCATGGAGAGGATTCTTAATTCATAGACTGCATTGTGATTTCATAGACAGGATTGTAACTTCATAGGCAGGAGTGTTACTTCATAGACTGGATTATTACTTCAGAGGCAGGGTTGTTACATCATAGACAGCATTGTTACTTCCCAGACAGCATTGTTACTTCATAGAGAGGGTTTTTACATCATAGAGAGGATTGTGATGTCATCGAGAGTATTGTTACGTCATAGACAGGATTGTGACGTCATAGATACGATGGTTACATCATCGACTGTATTGTGACTTCATAGACAGCACTGTTAGTTCATAGAGAGGGTTCTTACATAATAGACAGGATTATGATGTCATCGAGAGTATTGTTACCTCATAGAGTGGATTGTGCCTTCAAAGAGACGATTGATACGTCACAGACAGGATTGCTGCTTCACAGACAGGCTTGTGACTTCATAGAGAGGACTGTAGCTTCATAGAATGGATTGTGACTTCATAGACAGTCCTCTTACTTCATAGAGAGGGTTCTTACATAATAGACAGGATTGTGATGTCATTGAGAGTATTGTTACCTCATAGACTGGATTGTGCCTTCATAGAGATGATAATTACGTCACAGACAGGATTCCTACTTCACAAACAGGATTTTGACTTCATAGAGAGGATAGTGACTTCATAGACTGCATTGGGAAATCATAGACAGCATTGTGACATCATAGACAGGATTGTTACATAATAAACAGTACTGTTACTTCATAGAATGTATTGTTACTTCATAGAGAGTGTTGTTACATCATACCCAGGATTGTTAACTCATAGAGAGGATTGTTACTTCATAGACTGTATTTTTATATCATAGACTGGATTTTGACTTCATAGACAGGATTGTTACTTCATAAACAGGATTGTTACTTCATACACTGTTTTGTGACTTCATAGAAAGGATTGTTACATCATAAACAGGATTGTTGCTTCATGGACTATTTTTACTTCATAGACAGTGTTGTTATTTCATAGTCAGGGTTGTTAAATCATGAAGAGGATTGTTACTTCATAGACTGTATTTTTACATTATAGACAGGATTGTGACTTCATAGAGATGATTGTTACTTCATAGACTGCATTGTGACTTCCTAGACAGGATTGTTACTACATAGGCAGGATTGTTACTTCCTAGACTGGATTGTTACTTCATAGACAGGGTTGTTACATCATAGACAGCATTGTTACTTCATAGACAACATTGATACAAAATATAGAGAGGGTTCTTACATCATAGACAGGATTTTGATGTCATGGAGAGTATTGTCACTTCATAGACAGGATTGTGACATCATAGATACGATGGTTACATCATAGACTGGGTTGTGACTTCATATACAGCACTGTTACTTCATAGAGATGGTTCTTACATAATCGACAGGATTGTGATGTCATCGAGAGTATTGTTACCTCATAGACTGGATTTTGCCTTCATAGAGATGATTTTACATCACAGACAGGATTTCTACTTCACACACATGATTTTGACTTAATAGAGAGGATTGTAACTTCATACACTGGATTGTGACTTCATAGAAAGTATTGTTACTTCATAAACAGGATTGTTACTTCATAGACAGTATTTTTACTTCATAGACAGTGTTGTTACATCATAAACAGGGTTGTTAACTCATGGAGAGTATTGTTACTTCATAGACTATATTTTTACATCATAGACAGGATTGTAACTTCATAGAGAGGATTGTTACTACATAGACTGCATTGTAACCTCACAGAAGGGATTGTTACTTCATAAGCACGATTGGTACTTCATAGGCTAGAGTGTTACTTCATAGACAGTGTTGATACATCATAAACAGGATTGTGACGTCAAAGAGAGAATTGTTACTTCATACACTGGATTGTGACTTCATAGAAAGGATTGTTACATCATAAACAGGATTGTTGCTTCATAGACTGTATTTTTACTTCATAGACAGTGTTGTTACATCATAGTCAGGGTTGTTAATTGATGGAGAGGATTGTTACTTCATACACTGTATTTTTACATCATAGACAGGATTGTGACTTCATAGAGAGGATTGTTACTTTTTGAAAAGGATTGTTACTTCATACACTGGATTGTGACTTCATAGAAAGGATTGTTACATCATAAACAGGATTGTTGCTTCATAGACTGTATTTTTACTTCATAGACAGTGTTGTTACATCATAGTCAGGGTTGTTAACTCTTGCAGAGGATTGTTACGTCACAGACAGGATTTCTACATCACAGAGAGGATTTTAACTTAATAGACTGCATTGTTACTTCATAGACTGTATTGTGACTTCATAGACAGCACTGTTACTTCATAGAGAGGGTTCTTACATAATAGACAGGATTATGATGTCATCTAGAGTATTGTTACCTCATAGACTGGATTGTGCCTTCATAGAGACGATTGTTACGTCACAGACAGGATTGCTGCTTCACAGAAAGGCTTGTGACTTCATAGAGGGGACTGTAGCTTAATAGAATGGAATGTGATTTCATAGACAGCCTTGTTGCTTCCTTGAGAGGGTTCTTACATAATAAACACGATTGTGATGTCATTGAGAGTATTGTTACCTCATAGACTGGATTGTGCCTTCATAGAGATGATAATTACGTCACAGACAGGATTCCTACTTCACAAACAGGATTTTGACTTCATAGAGAGGATAGTGACTTCATAGACTGCATTGTGACTTCATAGACAGCATTGTGACATCATAGACATGATTGTTACATAATAAACAGTATTGTTGCTTCATAGAATGTATTGTTACTTCATAGACAGTGTTGTTACATCATAGGCAGGATTGTTACTTCATACACTGGATTGTGACTTCATAGAAAGGATTGTTACATCATAAACAGGCTTGTTGCTTCATAGACTGTATTTTTACATCATAGACAGGATTGTGACTTCATAGAGAGGATTGTTACTTCATAGACTGCATTGTGATTTCATAGACAGGATTGTAACTTCATAGGCAGGAGTGTTACTTCATAGACTGTATTGTTACTTCATAGGCAGGGTTGTTACATCATACACAGCATTGTTACTTCACAGACAGCATTGTTACTTCATAGAGAGGGTTTTTACATCATAGAGAGGATTGTGATGTCATGGAGAGTATTGTTACTTCATAGACAGGATTGAGACATCATAGATATGATGGTTACATCATAGACTGGATTGTGACTTCAGAGACAGCATTGTTACTTCATACACTGGATTGTGACTTCATATACAGCACTGTTACTTCATAGAGAGGGTTCTAACATCATAGACAGGATTATGATGTCATCGAGAGTATTGTTACCTCATAGACTGGATTGTGCCTTCATAGAGAGGATTGTTGCGTCACAGACAGGATTGCTACTTCACAGACAGGATTTTAACTTCATAGAGAGGATTGTTACTTCATAGACTGGATTGTTACTTCATATACAGGATTGTGACATCATAGAGAGAAATTGTTACTTCATAGAGTTCATTGTGACTCCATTGACAGGATTGTTACTTCATAAGCAGGATTGTTACTTCATAGGGTAGAGTGTTACTTCATAGACAGGGCTGTTACATCATAAACAGGATTGTGACGTCAAAGTGATGATTGTTACTTCATAGACTGGATTGTGACTTCATAGGCAGGATTGTTATATCATAAACAGGATTGTTGCTTGATAGACTGTATTTTTACTTCATAGACAGTGTTTTTACATCCTAGACAAGGTTGTAAATTCATGGAGAGGATTTTTACTTCATAGACTGTATTTTTACATCATAGACAGGATTGTGACTTCATAGAGAGGATTGTTACTTCATAGGCAGGAGTGTTACTTCATAGAATGGATTGTTACTTCATAGACAGGATTGTGACTTCATTGAGACGATTGTTACTTCATAGACTGCCTTGTGACTTCATAGAAGGGATTGTTACTTCATAAGCAGGATTGTTACTTCATAGGCTAGAGTGTTACTTCATAGACAGTGTTGTTACATCATAAACAGGATTGTGACATCAAAGAGAGATTTCTTACTTCATAGACTGGATTGTGACTTCATAGACAGCATTGTGACTTTATAGACAGAATTGTTACATCATAAACAGTATTGTTACTTCATAGAATGTAATGTTACTTCATAGACAGTGTTGTTACATCATAGAAAGGATTGTTAACTCATAGAGACGATTGTTACTTCATAGATTGTATTTTTACATCATAAACTGGATTGTGACTTCATAGACAGGATTGTTACATCATAAAAAGGATTGTTACTTCATAGGAAGGATTGTGACTTCATAAACAGTATTGTTACTTCATTAACAGGATTGTTACTTCATATACAGTATTTATACTTCATAGACAGTGTTGTTACATCATAGACAGGGTTGTTAACTCATGGAGAGGATTGTTACTTCATAGACTGTATTTTTACATCATAGAAAGGATTGTGACTTCATAGAGAGGATTGTTACTTCATAGACTGCATTGTGACTCCATTGACAGGATTGTTACTTCATAAGCAGGATTGTTACTTCAGAGGGTAGAGTGTTACTTCATAGACAGGGCTGTTACATCATAAACAGGATTGTGACATCAAAGAGATGATTGTTACTTCATAGACTGGATTGTGACTTCATAGGCAGGATTGTTACATCATAAACAGGATTGTTGCTTGATAGACTGTATTTTTACTTCATAGACAGTGTTTTTACATCCTAGACAGGGTTGTAAACTCATGGAGAGGATTTTTACTTCATAGATTGTATTTTTACATCATAGACAGGATTGTGACTTCGTAGAGAGGATTGTTACTTCATAGGCAGGAGTGTTACTTCATAGAATGGATTGTTACTTCATAGACAGGATTGTGACTTCATAGAAGGGATTGATACTTCATAAGCAGGATTGTTACATCATAGGCTAGAGTGTTACTGCATAGACAGGGTTGTTACATCATAAAAAGGATTGTACCATCAAAGAGAGATTTCTTACTTCATAGACTGGATTGTGACTTCATAGACTGGATTGTGACTTCATAGAAAGGATTGTTACTTCATAAACAGGATTGTTACTTCATAGACTGTATTTTTCCTTCAAAGAATGTGTTGTTACATCATAGACAGGGTTGTTAATTCATGGAGAGGATTGTTACTTCATAGACTGTATTTTTAAATCATATACAGGATTGTGACATCATATAGAGGATTGTTACTTCATAGACTGTATTTTTACATCATAGACTGGATTGTGACTTCATAGACAGGATTGTAAACTCACAGAGAGGATTGTTACTTCATAGACTGTATTTTTACATCATAGACTGGATTGTGACTTCATAGAGAGGATTGTTACTTCATAAACAGGATTGATACTTCATAGACTGTATTGTTACTTCATAGACAGTGCTGTTACATCATAGACAGGGTTGTTAACTCATGGAGAGGATTGTTACTTCATAGACAGGGTTGTTACATCAAAGACAGCATTGTTACTTCATAGACAGCATAGTTACTTCATAGAGATGGTTCTTACATCATAGACAGGATTGTGATGTCATCGAGAGTATTGTTACTTCATAGACAGGATTGTGACGTCATAGATACGATGGTTACATCATAGAATGGATTGATATTTCATAGACAGCATTGTTACTTCATAGACTGGATTGTGACTTCATAGAGAGCACTGTAACTTCATAGAGAGGGTTCTTACATCATAGACAGGATTGTGATGTCATCGAGAGTATTGTTACCTCATAGACTGGATTGTGCCTTCATAGAGATGATTGTTACGTCACAGACAGGATTCCTACTTCACAGAGAGGATTTTGACTTCATAGAGAGGATTTTTACTTCATAGACTGGATTGTGACTTCATAGACAGCATTGTGACTTCATAGACAGGATTGTTACATAATAAAAAGTATTGTTACTTCATAGGATGTATTGTTACTTCATAGAAAGTGTTGTTACATCATAGACAGGATTGTTAACTCACAGAGAGGATTGTTACTTCATAGACTGTATTTTGACATCATAGACTGGATTGTGACTTTATAGACAGCATTGTGACTTCATAGACAGGATTGTTACATAATAAACAGTATTGTTACTTCATAGAATGTATTGTTACTTCATAGACAGTGTTGTTACTTCATAGACAGGATTGTTAACTCATGGAGAGGATTGTTACTTCATAGACTGTATTTTTACATCATAGACAGGATTGTGACTTCATAGAGAGGATTGTTACTTCATAAACTGCATTGTGACTTCATAGACAGTATTGTTACTTCATACGTAGGGGTGTTACTTCATAGACTGGATTGTTACATCATTGACTGGATTGTTACTTCATAGACAGGGTTGTTACATCATAGACAGCATTGTTACTTCATAGACAGCATTTTTACTTCATAGAGAGGGTTCTTACATCATAGACAGGATTGTGATGTCATTGACAGTATTGTTACATCATAGACAGGATTGTGACGTCATAGATACGATGGTTACATCATAGACTGGATTGTGACTTAATAGACAGCATTGTTACTTCTTAGAGATGGTTCTTACATAATAGATAGGATTGTGAAATCATCGAGGGTATTGTTACCTCACAGTCTGTTTTGTGCCTTCATAGAGACGATACTTACGTCACAGACAGGATTGCTGCTTCACATAAAGGATTGTGACTTCATGGAGAGGACTGTTGCTTCATAGAATGGATTAAGACTTCATAGACAGCCTTGTTACTTCATTGAGAGGGTTCTTACATAATCGACAGGATTGTTATGTCAGCGAGAGTATTGTTACCTCATAGACTGGATTGTGCCTTCATAGAGATGATTGTTACGTCACAGACAGGATTCCTACTTCACAGACAGCATTTTGACTTCATAGAGAAGATTGTTACTTCATAGACTGGATTGTGACTTCATAGACAGCATTGTGACTTCATAGACAGGATTGTTACTTCATAAACAGGATTGTTACTTCATACACTGGATTGTGACTTCATAGAAAGGATTGTTACTTCATAAACAGGATTGTTACTTCATAGACAGTATTTTTACTTCATAGACAGTGTTGTTACATCATAGACAGGATTGGTTACTAATGGAGAGGATTCTTAATTCATAGACTGCATTGTGACTTCATAGAAGGGATTGTTACCTCATAAGCAGGATTGTTACTTCATAGGCTAGAGTGTTACTTCATAGACAGGGTGGTTACATCCTAAACAGGATTGTGACGTCAAAGAGAGAATTGCTACTTCATACACTGGATTGTGACTTCATAGAAAGGATTGTTACATCTTAAAGAGGATTGTT
The DNA here is from genome assembly GCF_964212035.1 of Myotis nattereri. Taxonomy (NCBI): domain Eukaryota; kingdom Metazoa; phylum Chordata; class Mammalia; order Chiroptera; family Vespertilionidae; genus Myotis; species Myotis nattereri. The sequence continues at coordinate 7,712,200 of NC_138088.1, forward strand.
GCTTCATAGACTGTATTATTACTTCATAGAGAGTGTTGTTACATAATAGACAGGATTGTTAACTCATCGAGAGTATTGTGACTTCATAGACTGTATTTTTACATCATAGACAGGATTTAGACTTCATAGAGAGGATTATTACTTCATAGACAGCATTGTGACTTCATAGACAGGATTGTTACTTCATAGGAAGGAGTGTTACTTCATAGACTGGATTGTTACTTCATAGACAGGGTTGTTACATCATAGACAGCATTGTTACTTCATAAACAGCATTGTTACTTCATAGAGAGGGTTCTTACATCATAGACAGGATTTTGACGTCATCGAGAGTATTGTTACTTCGTAGACAGGATTGTGACTTCATAGACAGGATTGTTACTTCATAGGAAGGAGTGTTACTTCATAGACTGGATTGTTACTTCGTAGACAGGATTGTTACTTCATAGACTGGATTGTGACTTCATAGAGAGCACTGTAACTTCATAGAGAGGGTTATAACATCATAGACAGGATTGTGATGTCATCGAGAGTATTGTTACCTCATAGACTGGATTGTGCCTTCATAGAGATGATTGTTACGTCACAGACAGGATTCCTACTTCACAGAGAGGATTTTGACTTCATAGAGAGGATTGTTACTTCATAGACTGGATTGTGACTTCATAGACAGCATTGTGACTTCATAGACAGGATTGTTACATAATAAACAGTATTGTTACTTCACAGGATGTATTGTTATTTCATAGACAGTGTTGTTACATCATAGACAGGATTGTTAACTCACAGAGAGGATTGTTACTACATAGATTGTATTTTTACATCATAGACTGGATTGTGACTTCATAGAGAGGATTGTTACTTCATAAACAGGATTGTTACTTCATAGACTGTATTGTTACTTCATAGACAGTGCTGTTACATCATAGACAGGGTTGTTAACTCATGGAGAGGATTGTTACTTCATAGACAGGGTTGTTATATCATAGACAGCATTGTTACTTCATAGACAGCATTGTTACTTCATAGAGATGGTTCTTACATCATAGACAGGATTGTGATGTCATCGAGAGTATTGTTACTTCATAGACAGGATTGTGACGTCATAGATACGATGGTTACATCATAGACTGGATTGATATTTCATAGACAGCATTGTTACTTCATAGACTGGATTGTGACTTCATAGAGAGCACTGTAACTTCATAGAGATGGTTCTTACATCATACACAGGATTGTGATGTCATGGAGAGTATTGTTACCTCATAGACTGGATTGTGCCTTCATAGAGATGATTGTTACGTCACAGACAGGATTCCTACTTCACAGAGAGGATTTTGACTTCATAGAGATTATTCTTACTTCATAGACTGGATTGTGACTTCATAGACAGCATTGTGACTTCATAGACAGGATTGTTACATAATAAAAAGTATTGTTACTTCATAGGATGTATTGTTACTTCATAGAAAGTGTTGTTACATCATAGACAGGATTGTTAACTCACAGAGAGGATTGTTACTTCAAAGACTGTATTTTGACAGCATAGACTGGATTGTGACTTCATAGACAGCATTGTGACTTCATAGACAGGATTGTTACATAATAAACAGTATTGTTACTTCACAGGATGTATTGTTATTTCATAGACAGTGTTGTTACATCATAGACAGGATTGTTAACTCACAGAGAGGATTGTTACTACATAGACTGTATTTTTACATCATAGACTGGATTGTGACTTCATAGAGAGGATTGTTACTTCATAAACAGGATTGTTACTTCATAGACTGTATTGTTACTTCATAGACAGTGCTGTTACATCATAGACAGGGTTGTTAACTCATGGAGAGGATTGTTACTTCATAGACAGGGTTGTTACATCATAGACAGCATTGTTACTTCATAGACAGCATTGTTACTTCATAGAGATGGTTCTTACATCATAGACAGGATTGTGATGTCATGGAGAGTATTGTTACTTCATAGACAGGATTGTGACATCATAGATACGGTGGTTACATCATAGACTGGATTGATATTTCATAGACAGCATTGTTACTTCATAGACTGGATTGTGACTTCATAGAGAGCACTGTAACTTCATAGAGAGGGTTCTTACATCATAGACAGGATTGTGATGTCATCGAGAGTATTGTTACCTCATAGACTGGATTGTGCCTTCATAGAGAGGATTGTTGCGTCACAGACAGGATTCCTACTTCACAGACAGGATTTTAACTTCATAGAGAGGATTGTTACTTCATAGACTGGATTGTTACTTCATATACAGGATTGTGACATCATAGAGAGAAATTGTTACTTCATAGAGTTCATTGTGACTCCATTGACAGGATTGTTACTTCATAAGCAGGATTGTTACTTCATAGGGTAGAGTGTTACTTCATAGACAGGGCTGTTACATCATAAACAGGATTGTGACGTCAAAGTGATGATTGTTACTTCATAGACTGGATTGTGACTTCATAGGCAGGATTGTTATATCATAAACAGGATTGTTGCTTGATAGACTGTATTTTTACTTCATAGACAGTGTTTTTACATCCTAGACAAGGTTGTAAATTCATGGAGAGGATTTTTACTTCATAGACTGTATTTTTACATCATAGACAGGATTGTGACTTCATAGAGAGGATTGTTACTTCATAGGCAGGAGTGTTACTTCATAGAATGGATTGTTACTTCATAGACAGGATTGTGACTTCATTGAGACGATTGTTACTTCATAGACTGCATTGTGACTTCATAGAAGGGATTGTTACATCATAAACAGGATTGTTGCTTCATAGACTGTATTTTTACTTCATAGACAGTGTTGTTACATCATAGTCAGGGTTGTTAACTCTTGCAGAGGATTGTTACGTCACAGACAGGATTTCTACATCACAGACAGGATTTTAACTTAATAGACAGCATTGTTACTTCATAGACTGTATTGTGACTTCATAGACAGCACTGTTACTTCATAGAGAGGGTTCTTACATAATAGACAGGATTATGATGTCATCTAGAGTATTGTTACCTCATAGACTGGATTGTGCCTTCATAGAGACGATTGTTACGTCACAGACAGGATTGCTGCTTCACAGAAAGGCTTGTGACTTCATAGAGGGGACTGTAGCTTCATAGAATGGAATGTGACTTCATAGACAGCCTTGTTGCTTCATTGAGAGGGTTCTTACATAATAGACACGATTGTGATGTCATTGAGAGTATTGTTACCTCATAGACTGGATTGTGCCTTCATAGAGATGATAATTACGTCACAGACAGGATTCCTACTTCACAAACAGGATTTTGACTTCATAGAGAGGATAGTGACTTCATAGACTGCATTGTGACTTCATAGACAGCATTGTGACATCATAGACATGATTGTTACATAATAAACAGTATTGTTACTTCATAGAATGTATTGTTACTTCATAGACAGTGTTGTTACATCATAGGCAGGATTGTTACTTCATACTCTGGATTGTGACTTCATAGAAAGGATTGTTACATCATAAACAGGATTGTTGCTTCATAGACTGTATTTTTACATCATTGACAGGATTGTGACTTCATAGAGAGGATTGTTACTTCATAGACTGCATTGTGATTTCATAGACAGGATTGTAACTTCATAGGCAGGAGTGTTACTTCATAGACTGTATTGTTACTTCATAGGCAGGGTTGTTACATCATACACAGCATTGTTACTTCACAGACAGCATTGTTACTTCATAGAGAGGGTTTTTACATCATAGAGAGGATTGTGATGTCATGGAGAGTATTGTTACTTCATAGACAGGATTGAGACATCATAGATATGATGGTTACATCATAGACTGGATTGTGACTTCAGAGACAGCATTGTTACTTCATAGACTGGATTGTGACTTCATATACAGCACTGTTACTTCATAGAGAGGGTTCTAACATCATAGACAGGATTGTGATGTCATCGAGAGTATTGTTAATTCACAGTCTGGATTGTGCCTTCATAGAGATGATTCTTAAGTCACAGACAGGATTGCTGCTTCACAGAAAGGATTGTGACTTCATAGAGAGGACTGTTGCTTCATAGAATGGATTGTGACTTCATAGACAGCCTTGTTACATCATAGAGAGGTTTCTTACATAATAGACAGGATTATGATGTCATCGAGAGTATTGTTTCCTCATAGACTGGATTGTGCCTTCATAGAGAGGATTGTTGCGTCACAGACAGGATTGCTACTTCACAGACAGGATTTTAACTTCATAGAGAGGATTGTTACTTCATAGACTGGATTGTTACTTCATATACAGGATTGTGACATCATAGAGAGAAATTGTTACTTCATAGAGTTCATTGTGACTCCATTGACAGGATTGTTACTTCATAAGCAGGATTGTTACTTCATAGGGTAGAGTGTTACTTCATAGACAGGGCTGTTACATCATAAACAGGATTGTGACGTCAAAGTGATGATTGTTACTTCATAGACTGGATTGTGACTTCATAGGCAGGATTGTTATATCATAAACAGGATTGTTGCTTGATAGACTGTATTTTTACTTCATAGACAGTGTTTTTACATCCTAGACAAGGTTGTAAATTCATGGAGAGGATTTTTACTTCATAGACTGTATTTTTACATCATAGACAGGATTGTGACTTCATAGAGAGGATTGTTACTTCATATGCAGGAGTGTTACTTCATAGAATGGATTATTACTTCATAGACAGGATTGTGACTTCATTGAGACGATTGTTACTTCATAGACTGCATTGTGACTTCATAGAAGGGATTGTTACATCATAAACAGGATTGTTGCTTCATAGACTGTATTTTTACTTCATAGACAGTGTTGTTACATCATAGTCAGGGTTGTTAACTCTTGCAGAGGATTGTTACGTCACAGACAGGATTTCTACATCACAGAGAGGATTTTAACTTAATAGACAGCATTGTTACTTCATAGACTGTATTGTGACTTCATAGACAGCACTGTTACTTCATAGAGAGGGTTCTTACATAATAGACAGGATTATGATGTCATCTAGAGTATTGTTACCTCATAGACTGGATTGTGCCTTCATAGAGACGATTGTTACGTCACAGACAGGATTGCTGCTTCACAGAAAGGCTTGTGACTTCATAGAGGGGACTGTAGCTTCATAGAATGAATGGTGCCTTCATAGACAGCCTTGTTGCTTCATTGAGAGGGTTCTTACATAATAGACACGATTGTGATGTCATTGAGAGTATTGTTACCTCATAGACTGGATTGTGCCTTCATAGAGATGATAATTACGTCACAGACAGGATTCCTACTTCACAAACAGGATTTTGACTTCATAGAGAGGATAGTGACTTCATAGACTGCATTGTGACTTCATAGACAGCATTGTGACATCATAGACATGATTGTTACATAATAAACAGTATTGTTACTTCATAGAATGTATTGTTACTTCATAGACAGTGTTGTTACATCATAGGCAGGATTGTTACTTCATACTCTGGATTGTGACTTCATAGAAAGGATTGTTACATCATAAACAGGATTGTTGCTTCATAGACTGTATTTTTACATCATAGACAGGATTGTGACTTCATAGAGAGGATTGTTACTTCATAGACTGCATTGTGATTTCATAGACAGGATTGTAACTTCATAGGCAGGAGTGTTACTTCATAGACTGTATTGTTACTTCATAGGCAGGGTTGTTACATCATACACAGCATTGTTACTTCACAGACAGCATTGTTACTTCATAGAGAGGGTTTTTACATCATAGAGAGGATTGTGATGTCATGGAGAGTATTGTTACTTCATAGACAGGATTGAGACATCATAGATATGATGGTTACATCATAGACTGGATTGTGAGTTCAGAAACAGCATTGTTACTTCATAGACTGGATTGTGACTTCATATACAGCACTGTTACTTCATATAGAGGGTTCTAACATCATAGACAGGATTGTGATGTCATCGAGAGTATTGTTAATTCACAGTCTGGATTGTGCCTTCATAGAGATGATTCTTAAGTCACAGACAGGATTGCTGCTTCACAGAAAGGATTGTGACTTCATAGAGAGGACTGTTGCTTCATAGAATGGATTGTGACTTCATAGACAGCCTTGTTACATCATAGAGAGGTTTCTTACATAATAGACAGGATTGTGATGATATTGAGAGTATTGTTACCTCATAGACTGGATTGTTACTTCATATACAGGATTGTGACATCATAGAGAGAAATTGTTACTTCATAGAGTTCATTGTGACTCCATTGACAGGATTGTTACTTCATAAGCAGGATTGTTACTTCATAGGGTAGAGTGTTACTTCATAGACAGGGCTGTTACATCATAAACAGGATTGTGACGTCAAAGTAATGATTGTTACTTCATAGACTGGATTGTGACTTCATAGGCAGGATTGTTATATCATAAACAGGATTGTTGCTTGATAGACTGTATTTTTACTTCATAGACAGTGTTTTTACATCCTATACAAGGTTGTAAATTCATGGAGAGGATTTTTACTTCATAGACTGTATTTTTACATCATAGACAGGATTGTGACTTCATAGAGAGGATTGTTACTTCATAGGCAGGAGTGTTACTTCATAGAATGGATTGTTACTTCATAGACAGGATTGTGACTTCATTGAGACGATTGTTACTTCATAGACTGCATTGTGACTTCATAGAAGGGATTGTTACTTCATAAGCAGGATTGTTACTTCATAGGCTAGAGTGTTACTTCATAGAAAGTGTTGTTACATCATAAACAGGATTGTGACATCAAAGAGAGATTTCTTACTTCATAGACTGGATTGTGACTTCATAGACAGCATTGTGACTTTATAGACAGAATTGTTACATCATAAACAGTATTGTTACTTCATAGAATGTAATGTTACTTCATAGACAGTGTTGTTACATCATAGAAAGGATTGTTAACTCATAGAGACGATTGTTACTTCATAGATTATATTTTTACATCATAAACTGGATTGTGACTTTATAGACAGGATTGTTACCTCATAAAAAGGATTGTTACTTCATAGGAAGGATTGTGACTTCATAAACAGTATTGTTACTTCATTAACAGGATTGTTACTTCATATACAGTATTTATACTTCATAGACAGTGTTGTTACATCATAGACAGGATTGGTTACTCATGGAGAGGATTCTTAATTCATAGACTGCATTGTGACTTCATAGAAGGGATTGTTACCTCATAAGCAGGATTGTTACTTCATAGGATAGAGTGTTACTTCATAGACAGGGCTGTTACATCATAAACAGGATTGTGCCATGAAAGAGATGATTGTTACTTCATAGACTGGATTGTGACTTCATAGGCAGGATTGTTACATCATAAACAGGATTGTTGCTTGATAGACTGTATTTTTACTTCATAGACAGTGTTTTTACATCCTAGACAGGGTTGTAAACTCATGGAGAGGATTTTTACTTCATAGATTGTATTTTTACATCATAGACAGGATTGTGACTTCGTAGAGAGGATTGTTACTTCATAGGCAGGAGTGTTACTTCATAGAATGGATTGTTACTTCATAGACAGGATTGTGACTTCATAGAAGGGATTGTTACTTCATAAGCAGGATTGTTACATCATAGGCTAGAGTGTTACTGCATAGACAGGGTTGTTACATCATAAAAAGGATTGTACCATCAAAGAGAGATTTCTTACTTCATAGACTGGATTGTGACTTCATAGACTGGATTGTGACTTCATAGAAAGGATTGTTACTTCATAAACAGGATTGTTACTTCATAGACTGTATTTTTCCTTCATAGAATGTGTTGTTACATCATAGACAGGGTTGTTAATTCATAGAGAGGATTGTTACTTCATAGACTGTATTTTTACATCATAGACTGGATTGTGACTTCATAGACAGGATTGTTAACTCACAGAGAGGATTGTTACTTCATAGACTGTATTTTTACATCATAGACTGGATTGTGACTTCATAGAGAGGATTGTTACTTCATAAACAGGATTGTTACTTCATAGACTGTATTGTTACTTCATAGACAGTGCTGTTACATCATAGACAGGGTTGTTAACTCATGGAGAGGATTGTTACTTCATAGACAGGGTTGTTACATCATAGACAGCATTGTTACTTCATAGACAGCATTGTTACTTCATAGAGATGGTTCTTACATCATAGACAGGATTGTGATGTCATCGAGAGTATTGTTACTTCATAGACAGGATTGTGACGTCATAGATACGATGGTTACATCATAGAATGGATTGATATTTCATAGACAGCATTGTTACTTCATAGACTGGATTGTGACTTCATAGAGAGAACTGTAACTTCATAGAGAGGGTTCTTACATCATAGACAGGATTGTGATGTCATCGAGAGTATTGTTACCTCATAGACTGGATTGTGCCTTCATAGAGATGATTGTTACGTCACAGACAGGATTCCTACTTCACAGAGATGATTTTGACTTCATAGAGAGGATTTTTACTTCATAGACTGGATTGTGACTTCATAGACAGCATTGTGACTTCATAGACAGGATTGTTACATAATAAAAAGTATTGTTACTTCATAGGATGTATTGTTACTTCATAGAAAGTGTTGTTACATCATAGACAGGATTGTTAACTCACAGAGAGGATTGTTACTTCATAGACTGTATTTTGACATCATAGACTGGATTGTGACTTCATAGACAGCATTGTGACTTCATAGACAGGATTGTTACATAATAAACGGTATTGTTACTTCATAGAATGTATTGTTACTTCATAGACAGTGTTGTTACTTCATAGACAGGATTGTTAACTCATGGAGAGGATTGTTACCTCATAGACTGTATTTTTACATCATAGACAGGATTGTGACTTCATAGAGAGGATTGTTACTTCATAGACTGCATTGTGACTTCATAGACAGTATTGTTACTTCATACGTAGGGGTGTTACTTCATAGACTGGATTGTTACATCATAGACTGGATTGTAACTTCATAGACAGGGTTGTTACATCATAGACAGCATTGTTACTTCATAGACAGCATTTTTACTTCATAGAGAGGGTTCTTACATCATAGACAGGATTGTGATGTCATTGACAGAATTGTTACATCATAGACAGGATTGTGACGTCATAGATACGATGGTTACATCATAGACTGGATTGTGAATTCATAGACAGCATTGTTATTTCATAGACTGGATTGTGACTTAATAGACAGCATTGTTACTTCTTAGAGATGGTTCTTACATAATGGATAGGATTGTGAAATCATCGAGGGTATTGTTACCTCACAGTCTGTTTTGTGCCTTCATAGAGACGATACTTACGTCACAGACAGGATTGCTGCTTCACATAAAGGATTGTGACTTCATGGAGAGGACTGTTGCTTCATAGAATGGATTAAGACTTCATAGACAGCCTTGTTACTTCATTGAGAGGGTTCTTACATAATCGACAGGATTGTTATGTCAGCGAGAGTATTGTTACCTCATAGACTGGATTGTGCCTTCATAGAGATGATTGTTACGTCACAGACAGGATTCCTACTTCACAGAGAGCATTTTGACTTCATAGAGAAGATTGTTACTTCATAGACTGGATTGTGACTTCATAGACAGCATTGTGACTTCATAGACAGGATTGTTACTTCATAAACAGGATTGTTACTTCATACACTGGATTGTGACTTCATAGAAAGGATTGTTACTTCATAAACAGGATTGTTACTTCATAGACAGTATTTTTACTTCATAGACAGTGTTGTTACATCATAGACAGGATTGGTTACTAATGGAGAGGATTCTTAATTCATAGACTGCATTGTGACTTCATAGAAGGGATTGTTACCTCATAAGCAGGATTGTTACTTCATAGGCTAGAGTGTTACTTCATAGACAGGGTGGTTACATCCGAAACAGGATTGTGACGTCAAAGAGAGAATTGCTACTTCATACACTAGATTGTGACTTCATAGAAAGGATTGTTACATCTTAAAGAGGATTGTTGCTTCATAGACTGTATTATTACTTCATAGAGAGTGTTGTTACATAATAGACAGGATTGTTAACTCATCGAGAGTATTGTGACTTCATAGACTGTATTTTTACATCATAGACAGTGCTGTTACATCATAGACAGGGTTGTTAACTCATGGAGAGGATTGTTACTTCATAGACAGGGTTGTTATATCATAGACAGCATTGTTACTTCATAGACAGCATTGTTACTTCATAGAGATGGTTCTTACCTCTTAGACAGGATTGTGATGTCATCGAGAGTATTGTTACTTCATAGACAGGATTGTGACGTCATAGATACGATGGTTACATCATAGACTGGATTGATATTTCATAGACAGCATTGTTACTTCATAGACTGGATTGTGACTTCATAGAGAGCACTGTAACTTCATAGAGAGGGTTCTTACATCATAGACAGGATTGTGATGTCATCGAGAGTATTGTTACCTCATAGACTGGATTGTGCCTTCATAGAGATGATTGTTACGTCACAGACAGGATTCCTACTTCACAGAGAGGATTTTGACTGCATAGAGAGGATTTTTACTTCATAGACTGGATTGTGACTTCATAGACAGCATTGTGACTTCATAGACAGGATGGTTACATAATAAAAAGGATTGTTACTTCATAGGATGTATTGTTACTTCATAGAAAGTGTTGTTACATCATAGACAGGATTGTTAACTCACAGAGAGGATTGTTACTTCATAGACTGTATTTTTACATCATAGACTGGATTGTGACTTCATAGAGAGGATTGTTACTTCATAAACAGGATTGTTACTTCATAGACTGTATTGTTACTTCATAGACAGTGCTGTTACATCATAGACAGGGTTGTTAACTCATGGAGAGGATTGTTACTTCATAGACAGGGTTGTTACATCATAGACAGCATTGTTACTTCATAGACAGCATTGTTACTTCATAGAGATGGTTCTTACATCATAGACAGGATTGTGATGTCATCGAGAGTATTGTTACTTCATAGACTGGATTGTGACTTCATAGAGAGCACTGTTACTTCATAGAGAGGGTTCATACATCATAGACAGGATTGTGATGTCATCGAGAGTATTATTACCTCATAGACTGGATTGTGCCTTCATAGAGATGATACTTACGTCACAGACAGGATTGCTGCTTCACATAAAGGATTGTGACTTCATGGAGAGGACTGTTGCTTCATAGAATGGATTAAGACTTCATAGACAGCCTTGTTACTTCATTGAGAGGGTTCTTACATAATCGACAGGATTGTTATGTCAGCGAGAGTATTGTTACCTCATAGACTGGATTGTGCCTTCATAGAGATGATTGTTACGTCACAGACAGGATTCCTACTTCACAGACAGCATTTTGACTTCATAGAGAAGATTGTTACTTCATAGACTGGATTGTGACTTCATAGACAGCATTGTGACTTCATAGACAGGATTGTTACTTCATAAACAGGATTGTTACCTCATACACTGGATTGTGACTCATAGAAAGGATTGTTACTTCATAAACAGGATTGTTACTTCATAGACAGTATTTTTACTTCATAGACAGTGTTGTTACATCATAGACAGGATTGGTTACTCATGGAGAGGATTCTTAATTCATAGACTGCATTGTGACTTCATAGAAGGGATTGTTACCTCATAAGCAGGATTGTTACTTCATAGGCTAGAGTGTTACTTCATAGACAGGGTGGTTACATCCTAAACAGGGTTGTGACGTCAAAGAGAGAATTGCTACTTCATACACTGGATTGTGACTTCATAGAAAGGATTGTTACATCTTAAAGAGGATTGTTGCTTCATAGACTGTATTATTACTTCATAGAGAGTGTTGTTACATAATAGACAGGGTTGTTAACTCATCGAGAGTATTGTTACTTCATAGACTGTATTTTTACATCATAGACAGGATTTAGACTTCGTAGAGAGGATTGTTACTTCATAGACAGCATTGTGACTTCATAGACAGGATTGTTACTTCATAGGAAGGAGTGTTACTTCATAGACTGGATTGTTACTTCATAGACAGGGTTGTTACATCATAGACAGCATTGTTACTTCATAAACAGCATTGTTACTTCATAGAGAGGGATCTTACATCATAGACAGGATTGTGATGTCATCGAGAGTATTGTTACTTCGTAGACAGGATTGTGACGTCATAGATACGATGGTTACATCATAGACTGGATTGATATTTCATAGACAGCATTGTTACTTCATAGACTGGATTGTGACTTCATAGAAAGCACTGTAACTTCATAGAGAGGGTTCTTACATCATAGACAGGATTGTGATGTCATCGAGAGTATTGTTACCTCATAGACTGGATTGTGCCTTCATAGAGATGATTGTTACGTCACAGACAGGATTCCTACTTCACAGAGAGGATTTTGACTTCATAGAGAGGATTGTTACTTCATAGACTGGATTGCGACTTCATAGACAGCATTGTGACTTCATAGACAGGATTGTTACATAATCAACAGTATTGTTACTTCATAGGATGTATTGTTATTTCATTGACAGTGTTGTTACATCATAGACAGGATTGTTAACTCACAGAGAGGATTGTTACTTCATAGACTGTATTTTTACATCATAGACTGGATTGTGACTTCATAGAGAGGATTGTTACTTCATAAACAGGATTGTTACTTCATAGACTGTATTGTTACTTCATAGACAGTGCTGTTACATCATAGACAGGGTTGTTAACTCATGGAGAGGATTATTACTTCATAGACAGGGTTTTTACATCATAGACAGCATTGTTACTTCATAGACAGCATTGTTACTTCATAGAGATGGTTCTTACATCATAGACAGGATTGTGATGTCATCGAGAGTATTGTTACTTCATAGACAGGATTGTGACGTCATAGATACGATGGTTACATCATAGACTGTGTTGTGATTTCATAGACTGCATTGTTACTTCATAGACTGGATTGTGACTTCATAGAGAGCACTGTTACTTCATAGAGAGGGTTCATACATCATAGACAGGATTGTGATGTCATCGAGAGTATTATTACCTCATAGACTGGATTGTGCCTTCATAGAGATGATACTTACGTCACAGACATGATTGCTGCTTCACATAAAGGATTGTGACTTCATGGAGAGGACTGTTGCTTCATAGAATGGATTAAGACTTCATAGACATTCTTGTTACTTCATTGAGAGGGTTCTTACATAATCGACAGGATTGTTATGTCAGCGAGAGTATTGTCACCTCATAGACTGGATTGTGCCTTCATAGAGATGATTGTTACGTCACAGACAGGATTCCTACTTCACAGACAGCATTTTGACTTCATAGAGAAGATTGTTACTTCATAGACTGGATTGTGACTTCATAGACAGCACTGTGACTTCATAGACCGGATTGTTACTTCATAAACAGGATTGTTACCTCATACAGTGGATTGTGACTTCATAGAAAGGATTGTTACTTCATAAACAGGATTGTTACTTCATAGACAGTATTTTTACTTCATAGAGAGTGTTGTTACATCATAGACAGGATTGGTTACTCATGGAGAGGATTCTTAATTCATAGACTGCATTGTGACTTCATAGAAGGGATTGTTACCTCATAAGCAGGATTGTTACTTCATAGGCTAGAGTGTTACTTCATAGATAGGGTGGTTACATCCTAAACAGGATTGTGACGTCAAAGAGAGAATTGCTACTTCATACACTGGATTGTGACTTCATAGAAAGGATTGTTACATCTTAAAGAGGATTGTTGCTTCATAGACTGTATTATTACTTCATAGAGAGTGTTGTTACATAATAGACAGGGTTGTTAACTCATCAAGAGTATTGTTACTTCATAGACTGTATTTTTACATCATAGACAGGATTTAGACTTCATAGAGAGGATTGTTACTTCATAGACAGCATTGTGACTTCATAGACAGGATTGTTACTTCATAGGAAGGAGTGTTACTTCATAGACTGGATTGTTACTTCATAGACAGTATTTTTACTTCATAGAGAGGGTTGTTACATCATAGACAGCATTGTTACTTAATAAACAGCATTGGTACTTCATAGAGAGGGTTCTTACATCATAGACAGGATTCTGATGTCATCGAGAGTATTGTTACCTCATAGACTGGATTGTGCCTTCATAGAGAGGATTGTTGCGTCACAGACAGGATTCCTACTTAACAGACAGGATTTTGACTTCATAGAGAGGATACTTACTTCATAGACTGGATTGTGACTTCATAGACAGCATTGTGACTTCTTAGACAGAATTGTTACATAATAAACAGTATTGTTACTTCATTGAATGTATTGTTACTTCATAGACTGTGTTGTTACATCATAGACAGGGTTGTTAACTCATGGAGAGGATTGTTACTTCATAGACTGTATTTTTACATCATGTACAGGATTGTGACATCATAGAGAGGATTGTTACATCATAGACTGCATTGTGATTTCATTGACAGGATTGTTACTTCATAAGCAGGATTGTTACTTCATAGGCTAGAGTGTTACTTCATAGACAGGGTTGTTACATCATAAACAGGATTGTGACGTCAAAGAGATGATTGTTACTACATAGATTGGATTGTGACTTCATAGGCAGGATTGTTACATCATAAACAGGATTGTTGCTTGATAGAATGTATTTTTACTTCATAGACAGTGTTGTTACATCATAGACAGGGTTGTTAACTCATGGAGAGTATTGTTACTTCATAGACTATATTTTTACATCATGTACAGGATTGTGACATCATAGAGAGGATTGTTACTTCATAGACTTTATTGTGCTTTCATTGACAGGATTGTTACTTCATAAGCAGGATTGAGACTTCATAGGCTAGAGTGTTACTTCATAGATGGGGTTGTTACATCATAAACAGGATTGTGACGTCAAAGAGATTATTGTTACTACATAGACTGTATTGTGACCTCATAGACTGGATTGTTACTTCATAGACAGGGTTGTTACATCATAGACAGCATTGTTACTTCATAGACAGCATTGTTACTTCATAGAGATGGTTCTTACATCATAGACAGGATTGTGATGTCATCGAGAGTATTGTTACTTCATAGACCGGATTGTGACGTCATAGATACGATGGTTACATCATAGACTGGTTTGTGATTTCATAAACAAGCATTGTTACTTCATAGACTGGATTGTGACTTCATAGAGAGAACTGTTACTTCATAGAGAGGGTTCATACATCATAGACAGGATTGTGATGTCATCGAGAGTATTATTACCTCATAGACTGGATTGTGCCTTCATAGAGATGATTGTTACGTCACAGACAGGTTTCCTACTTCCCAGACAGGATTTTGACATCATAGAGAGGATTGTTACTTCAAAGACTGGATTGTGACTTCATAGACAGCATTGTGACTTCATAGACAGGATTGTTACATAATAAACAGTATTGTTCCTTCATAGGATGTATTGTTATTTCATAGACAGTGTTGTTACATCATAGACAGGATTGTTAACTCACAGAGAGGATTGTTACTTCATAGACTGTATTTTTACATCATAAACTGGATTGTGACTTCATAGAGAGGATTGTTACTTCATAAACAGAATTGTTACTTCATAGACAGTATTTTTACTTCATAGACAGTGTTGTTACATCATAGACAGGATTGGTTACTCATGGAGAGGATTCTTAATTCATAGACTGCATTGTGACTTCATAGAAGGGATTGTCACCTCATAAGCAGGATTGTTACTTCATAGGCTAGAGTGTTACTTCATAGACAGGGTGGTTACATCCTAAACAGGATTGTGACGTCAAAGAGAGAATTGCTACTTCATACACTGGATTGTGACCCATAGAAAGGATTGTTACATCTTAAAGAGGATTGTTGCTTCATAGACTGTATTATTACTTCATAGAGAGTGTTGTTACATAATAGACAGGGTTGTTAACTCATCGAGAGTATTGTTACTTCATAGACTGTATTTTTACATCATAGACAGGATTGTGACTTCATAGAGAGGATTGTTACTTCATAGACAGCATTGTGACTTCATAGACAGGATTGTTACTTCATAGGAAGGAGTGTTACTTCATAGACTGGATTGTTACTTCATAGACAGTATTTTTACTTCATAGACAGGGTTGTTACATCATAGACAGGATTGTTACTTCATAAACAGCATTGTTACTTCATAGAGAGGGTTCTTACATCATAGAGAGGATTCTGATGTCATCGAGAGTATTGTTACTTCGTAGACAGGATTGTGACGTCATAGATACGATGGTTACATCATAGACTGGATTGATATTTCATAGACAGCATTGATACTTCATAGACTGGATTGTGACTTCATAGAGAGCACTGTAACTTCATAGAGAGGGTTCTTACATCATAGACAGGATTGTGATGTCATCGAGAGTATTGTTACCTCATAGACTAGATTGTGCCTTCATAGAGATGATTGTTACGTCACAGACAGGATTCCTACTTCACAGAGAGGATTTTGACTTCATAGAGAGGATTGTTACTTCATAGACTGGATTGTGACTTCATAGACAGCATTGTGACTTCATAGACAGGATTGTTACATAATAAAAAGTATTGTTACTTCATAGGATGTATTGTTATTTCATAGACAGTGTTGTTACATCATAGACAGGATTGTTAACTCACAGAGAGGATTGTTACTTCATAGACTGTATTTTTACATCATAGACTGGATTGTGACTTCATAGAGAGGATTGTTACTTCATAAAAAGGATTGTTACTTCATAGACTGTATTGTTACTTCATAGACAGTGCTGTTACATCATAGACAGGGTTGTTAACTCATGGAGAGGATTGTTACTTCATAGACAGGGTTGTTACATCATAGACAGCATTGTTACTCCATAGACAGCATTGTTACTTCATAGAGATGGTTCTTACATCGTAGACAGGATTGTGATGTCATTGACAGTATTGTTACATCATAGACGGGATTGTGACGTCTTAGATACGATGGTTACATCATAGACTGGATTGTGAATTCATAGACAGCATTGTTTTTTCATAGACTCGATTGTGACTTAATAGACAGCATTGTTACTTCATAGAGATGGTTCTTACATAATAGATAGGATTGTAAAATCATCGAGGGTATTGTTACCTCACAGTCTGTTTTGTGCCTTCATAGAGACGATACTTACGTCACAGACAGGATTGCTGCTTCACATAAAGGATTGTGACTTCATGGAGAGGACTGTTGCTTCATAGAATGGATTAAGACTTCATAGACAGCCTTGTTACTTCATTGAGAGGGTTCTTACATAATCGACAGGATTGTTATGTCAGCGAGAGTATTGTTACCTCATAGACTGGATTGTGCCTTCATAGAGATGATTGTTACATCACAGACAGGATTCCAACTTCACAGACAGCATTGTGACTTCATAGACAGGATTGTTACTTCATAAACAGGATTGTTACCTCATACACTGGATTGTGACTTCATAGAAAGGATTGTTACTTCATAAACAGGATTGTTACTTCATAGACAGTATTTTTACTTCATAGACAGTGTTGTTACATCATAGACAGGATTGGTTACTCATGGAGAGGATTCTTAATTCATAGACTGCATTGTGACTTCATAGAAGGGATTGTTACCTCATAAGCAGGATTGTTACTTCATAGGCTAGAGTGTTACTTCATAGATAGGGTGGTTACATCCTAAACAGGATTGTGACGTCAAAGAGAGAATTGCTACTTCATACACTGGATTGTGACTTCATAGAAAGGATTGTTACATCTTAAAGAGGATTGTTGCTTCATAGACTGTATTATTACTTCATAGAGAGTGTTGTTACATAATAGACAGGGTTGTTAACTCATCAAGAGTATTGTTACTTCATAGACTGTATTTTTACATCATAAACAGGATTTAGACTTCATAGAGAGGATTGTTACTTCATAGACAGCATTGTGACTTCATAGACAGGATTGTTACTTCATAGGAAGGAGTGTTACTTCATAGACTGGATTGTTACTTCATAGACAGTATTTTTACTTCATAGAGAGGGTTGTTACATCATAGACAGCATTGTTACTTAATAAACAGCATTGGTACTTCATAGAGAGGGTTCTTACATCATAGACAGGATTCTGATGTCATCGAGAGTATTGTTACCTCATAGACTGGATTGTGCCTTCATAGAGAGGATTGTTGCGTCACAGACAGGATTCCTACTTAACAGACAGGATTTTGACTTCATAGAGAGGATACTTACTTCATAGACTGGATTGTGACTTCATAGACAGCATTGTGACTTCTTAGACAGAATTGTTACATAATAAACAGTATTGTTACTTCATAGAATGTATTGTTACTTCATAGACTGTGTTGTTACATCATAGACAGGGTTGTTAACTCATGGAGAGGATTGTTACTTCATAGACTGTATTTTTACATCATGTACAGGATTGTGACATCATAGAGAGGATTGTTACTTCATAGACTGCATTGTGATTTCATTGACAGGATTGTTACTTCAAAAGCAGGATTGTTACTTCATAGGCTAGAGTGTTACTTCATAGACAGGGTTGTTACATCATAAACAGGATTGTGACGTCAAAGAGATGATTGTTACTACATAGATTGGATTGTGACTTCATAGGCAGGATTGTTACATCATAAACAGGATTGTTGCTTGATAGAATGTATTTTTACTTCATAGACAGTGTTGTTACATCATAGACAGGGTTGTTAACTCATGGAGAGTATTGTTACTTCATAGACTATATTTTTACATCATGTACAGGATTGTGACATCATAGAGAGGATTGTTACTTCATAGACTTTATTGTGCTTTCATTGACAGGATTGTTACTTCATAAGCAGGATTGTGACTTCATAGGCTAGAGTGTTACTTCATAGATGGGGTTGTTACATCATAAACAGGATTGTGACTTCAAAGAGATTATTGTTACTACATAGACTGTATTGTGACTTCATAGACTGGATTGTTACTTCATAGACAGGGTTGTTACATCATAGACAGCATTGTTACTTCATAGACAGCATTGTTACTTCATAGAGATGGTTCTTACATCATAGACAGGATTGTGATGTCATCGAGAGTATTGTTACTTCATAGACCGGATTGTGATGTCATAGATACGATGGTTACATCATAGACTGGTTTGTGATTTCATAGACAAGCATTGTTACTTCATAGACTGGATTGTGACTTCATAGAGAGAACTGTTACTTCATAGAGAGGGTTCATACATCATAGACAGGATTGTGATGTCATCGAGAGTATTATTACCTCATAGACTGGATTGTGCCTTCATAGAGATGATTGTTACGTCACAGACAGGTTTCCTACTTCCCAGACAGGATTTTGACATCATAGAGAGGATTGTTACTTCAAAGACTGGATTGTGACTTCATAGACAGCATTGTGACTTCATAGACAGGATTGTTACATAATAAACAGTATTGTTCCTTCATAGGATGTATTGTTATTTCATAGACAGTGTTGTTACATCATAGACAGGATTGTAAACTCACAGAGAGGATTGTTACTTCATAGACTGTATTTTTACATCATAGACTGGATTGTGACTTCATAGAGAGGATTGTTACTTCATATACAGAATTGTTACTTCATAGACAGTATTTTTACTTCATAGACAGTGTTGTTACATCATAGACAGGATTGGTTACTCATGGAGAGGATTCTTAATTCATAGACTGCATTGTGACTTCATAGAAGGGATTGTCACCTCATAAGCAGGATTGTTACTTCATAGGCTAGACTGTTACTTCATAGACAGGGTGGTTACATCCTAAACAGGATTGTGACGTCAAAGAGAGAATTGCTACTTCATACACTGGATTGTGACCCATAGAAAGGATTGTTACATCTTAAAGAGGATTGTTGCTTCATAGACTGTATTATTACTTCATAGAGAGTGTTGTTACATAATAGACAGGGTTGTTAACTCATCGAGAGTATTGTTACTTCATAGACTGTATTTTTACATCATAGACAGGATTGTGACTTCATAGAGAGGATTGTTACTTCATAGACAGCATTGTGACTTCATAGACAGGATTGTTACTTCATAGGAAGGAGTGTTAGTTCATAGACTGGATTGTTACTTCAAAGACAGTATTTTTACTTCATAGACAGGGTTGTTACATCATAGACAGGATTGTTACTTCATAAACAGCATTGTTACTTCATAGAGAGGGTTCTTACATCATAGAGAGGATTCTGATGTCATCGAGAGTATTGTTACTTCGTAGACAGGATTGTGACGTCATAGATACGATGGTTACATCATAGACTGGATTGATATTTCATAGACAGCATTGATACTTCATAGACTGGATTGTGACTTCATAGAGAGCACTGTAACTTCATAGAGAGGGTTCTTACATCATAGACAGGATTGTGATGTCATCGAGAGTATTGTTACCTCATAGACTAGATTGTGCCTTCATAGAGATGATTGTTACGTCACAGACAGGATTCCTACTTCACAGAGAGGATTTTGACTTCATAGAGAGGATTGTTACTTCATAGACTGGATTGTGACTTCATAGACAGCATTGTGAGTTCATAGACAGGATTGTTACATAATAAACAGTATTGTTCCTTCATAGGATGTATTGTTATTTCATAGACAGTGTTGTTACATCATAGACAGGATTGTTAACTCACAGAGAGGATTGTTACTTCATAGACTGTATTTTTACATCATAGACTGGATTGTGACTTCATAGAGAGGATTGTTACTTCATAAACAGGATTGTTACTTCATAGACTGTATTGTTACTTCATAGACAGTGCTGTTACATCATAGACAGGGTTGTTAACTCATGGAGAGGATTGTTACTTCATAGACAGGGTTGTTACATCATAGACAGCATTGTTACTCCATAGACAGCATTGTTACTTCATAGAGATGGTTCTTACATCATAGACAGGATTGTGATGTCATTGACAGTATTGTTACATCATAGACGGGATTGTGACGTCATAGATACGATGGTTACATCATAGACTGGATTGTGAATTCATAGACAGCATTGTTATTTCATAGACTCGATTGTGACTTAATAGACAGCATTGTTACTTCATAGAGATGGTTCTTACATAATAGATAGGATTGTAAAATCATCGAGGGTATTGTTACCTCACAGTCTGTTTTGTGCCTTCATAGAGACGATACTTACGTCACAGACAAGATTGCTGCTTCACATAAAGTATTGTGACTTCATGGAGAGGACTGTTGCTTCATAGAATGGATTAAGACTTCATAGACAGCCTTGTTACTTCATTGAGAGGGTTCTTACATAATCGAGAGGATTGTTATGTCAGCGAGAGTATTGTTACCTCATAGACTGGATTGTGCCTTCATAGAGATGATTGTTACATCACAGACAGGATTCCAACTTCACAGACAGCATTTTGACTTCATAGAGAAGATTGTTACTTCATAGACTGGATTGTGACTTCATAGACAGCATTGTGACTTCATAGACAGGATTGTTACTTCATAAACAGGATTGTTACTTCATACACTGGATTGTGACTTCATAGAAAGGATTGTTACTTCATAAACAGGATTGTTACTTCATAGACAGTATTTTTACTTCATAGACAGTGTTGTTACATCATAGACAGGATTGGTTACTCATGTAGAGGATTCTTAATTCATAGACTGCATTGTGACTTCATAGAAGGGATTGTTACCTCATAAGCCGGATTGTTACTTCATAGGCTAGAGTGTTACTTCATAGACAGGGTGGTTACATCCTAAACAGGATTGTGACGTCAAAGAGAGAATTGCTACTTCATACAATGGATTGTGACTTCATAGACAGGATTGTTACATCTTAAAGAGGATTGTTGCTTCATAGACTGTTTTATTACTTCATAGAGAGTGTTGTTACATAATAGACAGGGTTGTTAACTCATCGAGAGTATTGTTACTTCATAGACTGTATTTTTACATCATAGACAGGATTTAGACTTCATAGAGAGGATTGTTACTTCATAGACAGCATTGTGACTTCATAGACAGGATTGTTACTTCATAGGAAGGAGTGTTACTTCATAGACTGGGTTGTTACTTCATAGACAGGGTTGTTACATCATAGACAGCATTGTTACTTCATAAACAGCATTGTTACTTCATAAAGAGGGTTCTTACATCATAGACAGGATTGTGATGTCATCGCGAGTATTGTTACTTCGTAGACAGGATTGTGACGTCATAGATACGATGGTTACATCATAGACTGGATTGATATTTCATAGACAGCATTGTTACTTCATAGACTGGATTGTGACTTCATAGAGAGCACTGTAACTTCATAGAGAGGGTTCTTACATCATAGACAGGATTGTGATGTCATCGAGAGTATTGTTACCTCATAGACTGGATTGTGCCTTCATAGAGATGATTGTTACGTCACAGACAGGATTCCTACTTCACAGAGAGGATTTTGACTTCATAGAGAGGATTGTTACTTCATAGACTGGATTGTGACTTCATAGACAGCATTGTGACTTCATAGACAGGATTGTTACATAATAAACAGTATTGTTACTTCATAGGATGTATTGTTATTTCATAGACAGTGTTGTTACATCATAGACAGGATTGTTAACTCACAGAGAGGATTGTTACTTCATAGACTGTATTTTTACATCATAGACTGGATTGTGACTTCATAGAGAGGATTGTTACTTCATAAACAGGATTGTTACTTCATAGACTGTATTGTTACTTCATAGACAGGGCTGTTACATCATAGACAGGGTTGTTAACTCATGGAGAGGATTGTTACTTCATAGACAGGGTTGTTACATCATAGACAGCATTGTTACATCATAGACAGCATTGTTACTTCATAGAGATGGTTCTTACATCATAGACAGGATTGGGATGTCATCGAGAGTATTGTTACTTCATAGACAGGATTGTGACGTCATAGGTACGATGGTTACATCATAGACTGTTTTGTGATTTCATAGACTGCATTGTTACTTCATAGACTGGATTGTGACTTCATAGAGAGCACTGTTACTTCATAGAGAGGGTTCATACATCATAGACAGGATTGTGATGTCATCGAGAGTATTATTACCTCATAGACTGGATTGTGCCTTCATAGAGATGATACTTACGTCACAGACAGGATTGCTGCTTCACATAAAGGATTGTGACTTCATGGAGAGGACTGTTGCTTCATAGAATGGATTAAGACTTCATAGACAGCCTTGTTACTTCATTGAGAGGGTTCTTACATAATCGACAGGATTGTTATGTCAGCGAGAGTATTGTTACCTCATAGACTGGATTGTGCCTTCATAGAGATGATTGTTACGTCACAGACAGGATTCCTACTTCACAGACAGCATTTTGACTTCATAGAGAAGATTGTTACTTCATAGACTGGATTGTGACTTCATAGACAGCATTGTGACTTCATAGACAGGATTGTTACTTCATAAACAGGATTGTTACTTCATACACTGGATTGTGACTTCATAGAAAGGATTGTTACTTCATAAACAGGATTGTGACTTCATAGACAGCCTTGTTACATCATAGAGAGGGTTCTTACATAATAGACAGGATTATGATGTCATCGAGAGTATTGTTACCTCATAGACTGGACTGTGCCTTCATAGAGAGGATTGTTGCATCACAAACAGGTTTCCTACTTCACAGACAGGATTTTGACTTCATAGAGAGGATTGTTACTTCATAGACTGGATTGTGACTTCATAGACAGCATTATGACATTATAGACAGAATTGTTACATAACAAATAGTATTGTTACTTCATAGAATGTATTGTTACTTCATAGACAGTGTTGTTACATCATAGACAGGATTGTTAACTCATAGAGAGGATTGTTACTTCATAGACTGTATTTTTACATCATAGACTGGATTGTGACTTCATAGGCAGGATTGTTACATCATAAACAGGATTGTTGCTTGATAGAATGTATTTTTACTTCATAGACAGTGTTGTTACATCATAGACAGGGTTGTTAACTCATGGAGAGTATTGTTACATCATAGACTATATTTTTACATCATGTACAGGATTGTGACATCATAGAGAGGATTGTTACTTCATAGACTGGATTGTGACTTCATAGACAGCATTGTGACTTCATAGACAGGATTGTTACATAATAAACAGTATTGTTACTTCATAGGATGTATTGTTATTTCATAGACAGTGTTGTTACATCATAGACAGGATTGTTAACTCACAGAGAGGATTGTTACTTCATAGACTGTATTTTTACATCATAGACTGGATTGTGACTTCATAGAGAGGATTGTTACTTCATAAACAGGATTGTTACTTCATAGACTGTATTGTTACTTCATAGACAGGGCTGTTACATCATAGACAGGGTTGTTAACTCATGGAGAGGATTGTTACTTCATAGACAGGGTTGTTACATCATAGACAGCATTGTTACATCATAGACAGCATTGTTACTTCATAGAGATGGTTCTTACATCATAGACAGGATTGGGATGTCATCGAGAGTATTGTTACTTCATAGACAGGATTGTGACGTCATAGGTACGATGGTTACATCATAGACTGTTTTGTGATTTCATAGACTGCATTGTTACTTCATAGACTGGATTGTGACTTCATAGAGAGCACTGTTACTTCATAGAGAGGGTTCATACATCATAGACAGGATTGTGATGTCATCGAGAGTATTATTACCTCATAGACTGGATTGTGCCTTCATAGAGATGATACTTACGTCACAGACAGGATTGCTGCTTCACATAAAGGATTGTGACTTCATGGAGAGGACTGTTGCTTCATAGAATGGATTAAGACTTCATAGACAGCCTTGTTACTTCATTGAGAGGGTTCTTACATAATCGACAGGATTGTTATGTCAGCGAGAGTATTGTTACCTCATAGACTGGATTGTGCCTTCATAGAGATGATTGTTACGTCACAGACAGGATTCCTACTTCACAGACAGCATTTTGACTTCATAGAGAAGATTGTTACTTCATAGACTGGATTGTGACTTCATAGACAGCATTGTGACTTCATAGACAGGATTGTTACTTCATAAACAGGATTGTTACTTCATACACTGGATTGTGACTTCATAGAAAGGATTGTTACTTCATAAACAGGATTGTGACTTCATAGACAGCCTTGTTACATCATAGAGAGGGTTCTTACATAATAGACAGGATTATGATGTCATCGAGAGTATTGTTACCTCATAGACTGGACTGTGCCTTCATAGAGAGGATTGTTGCATCACAGACAGGTTTCCTACTTCACAGACAGGATTTTGACTTCATAGAGAGGATTGTTACTTCATAGACTGGATTGTGACTTCATAGACAGCATTATGACATTATAGACAGAATTGTTACATAACAAATAGTATTGTTACTTCATAGAATGTATTGTTACTTCATAGACAGTGTTGTTACATCATAGACAGGATTGTTAACTCATAGAGAGGATTGTTACTTCATAGACTGTATTTTTACATCATAGACTGGATTGTGACTTCATAGGCAGGATTGTTACATCATAAACAGGATTGTTGCTTGATAGAATGTATTTTTACTTCATAGACAGTGTTGTTACATCATAGACAGGGTTGTTAACTCATGGAGAGTATTGTTCCTTCATAGACTATATTTTTACATCTTGTACAGGATTGTGACATCATAGAGAGGATTGTTACTTCATAGACTTTATTGTGCTTTCATTGACAGGATTGTTACTTCATAAGCAGGATTGTGACTTCATAGGCTAGAGTGTTACTTCATAGATGGGGTTGTTACATCATAAACAGGATTGTGACTTCAAAGAGATTATTGTTACTACATAGACTGTATTGTGACTTCATAGACTGGATTGTTACTTCATAGACAGGGTTGTTACATCATAGACAGCATTGTTACTTCATAGACAGCATTGTTACTTCATAGAGATGGTTCTTACATCATAGACAGGATTGTGATGTCATCGAGAGTATTGTTACTTCATAGACCGGATTGTGACGTCATAGATACGATGGTTACATCATAGACTGGTTTGTGATTTCATAGACAAGCATTGTTACTTCATAGACTGGATTGTGACTTCATAGAGAGAACTGTTACTTCATAGAGAGGGTTCATACATCATAGACAGGATTGTGATGTCATCGAGAGTATTATTACCTCATAGACTGGATTGTGCCTTCATAGAGATGATTGTTACGTCACAGACAGGTTTCCTACTTCCCAGACAGGATTTTGACATCATAGAGAGGATTGTTACTTCAAAGACTGGATTGTGACTTCATAGACAGCATTGTGACTTCATAGACAGGATTGTTACATAATAAACAGTATTGTTCCTTCATAGGATGTATTGTTATTTCATAGACAGTGTTGTTACATCATAGACAGGATTGTAAACTCACAGAGAGGATTGTTACTTCATAGACTGTATTTTTACATCATAGACTGGATTGTGACTTCATAGAGAGGATTGTTACTTCATATACAGAATTGTTACTTCATAGACAGTATTTTTACTTCATAGACAGTGTTGTTACATCATAGACAGGATTGGTTACTCATGGAGAGGATTCTTAATTCATAGACTGCATTGTGACTTCATAGAAGGGATTGTCACCTCATAAGCAGGATTGTTACTTCATAGGCTAGACTGTTACTTCATAGACAGGGTGGTTACATCCTAAACAGGATTGTGACGTCAAAGAGAGAATTGCTACTTCATACACTGGATTGTGACCCATAGAAAGGATTGTTACATCTTAAAGAGGATTGTTGCTTCATAGACTGTATTATTACTTCATAGAGAGTGTTGTTACATAATAGACAGGGTTGTTAACTCATCGAGAGTATTGTTACTTCATAGACTGTATTTTTACATCATAGACAGGATTGTGACTTCATAGAGAGGATTGTTACTTCATAGACAGCATTGTGACTTCATAGACAGGATTGTTACTTCATAGGAAGGAGTGTTACTTCATAGACTGGATTGTTACTTCATAGACAGTATTTTTACTTCATAGACAGGGTTGTTACATCATAGACAGGATTGTTACTTCATAAACAGCATTGTTACTTCATAGAGAGGGTTCTTACATCATAGAGAGGATTCTGATGTCATCGAGAGTATTGTTACTTCGTAGACAGGATTGTGACGTCATAGATACGATGGTTACATCATAGACTGGATTGATATTTCATAGACAGCATTGATACTTCATAGACTGGATTGTGACTTCATAGAGAGCACTGTAACTTCATAGAGAGGGTTCTTACATCATAGACAGGATTGTGATGTCATCGAGAGTATTGTTACCTCATAGACTAGATTGTGCCTTCATAGAGATGATTGTTACGTCACAGACAGGATTCCTACTTCACAGAGAGGATTTTGACTTCATAGAGAGGATTGTTACTTCATAGACTGGATTGTGACTTCATAGACAGCATTGTGAGTTCATAGACAGGATTGTTACATAATAAACAGTATTGTTCCTTCATAGGATGTATTGTTATTTCATAGACAGTGTTGTTACATCATAGACAGGATTGTTAACTCACAGAGAGGATTGTTACTTCATAGACTGTATTTTTACATCATAGACTGGATTGTGACTTCATAGAGAGGATTGTTACTTCATAAACAGGATTGTTACTTCATAGACTGTATTGTTACTTCATAGACAGTGCTGTTACATCATAGACAGGGTTGTTAACTCATGGAGAGGATTGTTACTTCATAGACAGGGTTGTTACATCATAGACAGCATTGTTACTCCATTGACAGCATTGTTACTTCATAGAGATGGTTCTTACATCATAGACAGGATTGTGATGTCATTGACAGTATTGTTACATCATAGACGGGATTGTGACGTCATAGATACGATGGTTACATCATAGACTGGATTGTGAATTCATAGACAGCATTGTTATTTCATAGACTCGATTGTGACTTAATAGACAGCATTGTTACTTCATAGAGATGGTTCTTACATAATAGATAGGATTGTAAAATCATCGAGGGTATTGTTACCTCACAGTCTGTTTTGTGCCTTCATAGAGACGATACTTACGTCACAGACAGGATTGCTGCTTCACATAAAGAATTGTGACTTCATGGAGAGGACTGTTGCTTCATAGAATGGATTAAGACTTCATAGACAGCCTTGTTACTTCATTGAGAGGGTTCTTACATAATCGAGAGGATTGTTATGTCAGCGAGAGTATTGTTACCTCATAGACTGGATTGTGCCTTCATAGAGATGATTGTTACATCACAGACAGGATTCCAACTTCACAGACAGCATTTTGACTTCATAGAGAAGATTGTTACTTCATAGACTGGATTGTGACTTCATAGACAGCATTGTGACTTCATAGACAGGATTGTTACTTCATAAACAGGATTGTTACTTCATACACTGGATTGTGACTTCATAGAAAGGATTGTTACTTCATAAACAGGATTGTTACTTCATAGACAGTATTTTTACTTCATAGACAGTGTTGTTACATCATAGACAGGATTGGTTACTCATGTAGAGGATTCTTAATTCATAGACTGCATTGTGACTTCATAGAAGGGATTGTTACCTCATAAGCAGGATTGTTACTTCATAGGCTAGAGTGTTACTTCATAGACAGGGTGGTTACATCCTAAACAGGATTGTGACGTCAAAGAGAGAATTGCTACTTCATACAATGGATTGTGACTTCATAGACAGGATTGTTACATCTTAAAGAGGATTGTTGCTTCATAGACTGTTTTATTACTTCATAGAGAGTGTTGTTACATAATAGACAGGGTTGTTAACTCATCGAGAGTATTGTTACTTCATAGACTGTATTTTTACATCATAGACAGGATTTAGACTTCATAGAGAGGATTGTTACTTCATAGACAGCATTGTGACTTCATAGACAGGATTGTTACTTCATAGGAAGGAGTGTTACTTCATAGACTGGGTTGTTACTTCATAGACAGGGTTGTTACATCATAGACAGCATTGTTACTTCATAAACAGCATTGTTACTTCATAAAGAGGGTTCTTACATCATAGACAGGATTGTGATGTCATCGCGAGTATTGTTACTTCGTAGACAGGATTGTGACGTCATAGATACGATGGTTACATCATAGACTGGATTGATATTTCATAGACAGCATTGTTACTTCATAGACTGGATTGTGACTTCATAGAGAGCACTGTAACTTCATAGAGAGGGTTCTTACATCATAGACAGGATTGTGATGTCATCGAGAGTATTGTTACCTCATAGACTGGATTGTGCCTTCATAGAGATGATTGTTACGTCACAGACAGGATTCCTACTTCACAGAGAGGATTTTGACTTCATAGAGAGGATTGTGACTTCATAGACAGCATTGTGACTTCATAGACAGGATTGTTACATAATAAACAGTATTGTTACTTCATAGGATGTATTGTTATTTCATAGACAGTGTTGTTACATCATAGACAGGATTGTTAACTCACAGAGAGGATTGTTACTTCATAGACTGTATTTTTACATCATAGACTGGATTGTGACTTCATAGAGAGGATTGTTACTTCATAAACAGGATTGTTACTTCATAGACTGTATTGTTACTTCATAGACAGGGCTGTTACATCATAGACAGGGTTGTTAACTCATGGAGAGGATTGTTACTTCATAGACAGGGTTGTTACATCATAGACAGCATTGTTACATCATAGACAGCATTGTTACTTCATAGAGATGGTTCTTACATCATAGACAGGATTGGGATGTCATCGAGAGTATTGTTACTTCATAGACAGGATTGTGACGTCATAGGTACGATGGTTACATCATAGACTGTTTTGTGATTTCATAGACTGCATTGTTACTTCATAGACTGGATTGTGACTTCATAGAGAGCACTGTTACTTCATAGAGAGGGTTCATACATCATAGACAGGATTGTGATGTCATCGAGAGTATTATTACCTCATAGACTGGATTGTGCCTTCATAGAGATGATACTTACGTCACAGACAGGATTGCTGCTTCACATAAAGGATTGTGACTTCATGGAGAGGACTGTTGCTTCATAGAATGGATTAAGACTTCATAGACAGCCTTGTTACTTCATTGAGAGGGTTCTTACATAATCGACAGGATTGTTATGTCAGCGAGAGTATTGTTACCTCATAGACTGGATTGTGCCTTCATAGAGATGATTGTTACGTCACAGACAGGATTCCTACTTCACAGACAGCATTTTGACTTCATAGAGAAGATTGTTACTTCATAGACTGGATTGTGACTTCATAGACAGCATTGTGACTTCATAGACAGGATTGTTACTTCATAAACAGGATTGTTACTTCATACACTGGATTGTGACTTCATAGAAAGGATTGTTACTTCATAAACAGGATTGTGACTTCATAGACAGCCTTGTTACATCATAGAGAGGGTTCTTACATAATAGACAGGATTATGATGTCATCGAGAGTATTGTTACCTCATAGACTGGACTGTGCCTTCATAGAGAGGATTGTTGCATCACAGACAGGTTTCCTACTTCACAGACAGGATTTTGACTTCATAGAGAGGATTGTTACTTCATAGACTGGATTGTGACTTCATAGACAGCATTATGACATTATAGACAGAATTGTTACATAACAAATAGTATTGTTACTTCATAGAATGTATTGTTACTTCATAGACAGTGTTGTTACATCATAGACAGGATTGTTAACTCATAGAGAGGATTGTTACTTCATAGACTGTATTTTTACATCATAGACTGGATTGTGACTTCATAGACTGGATTGTTACCTCAGAAACAGGATTGTTACATCATAGACTGGATTGCGACATCATAAACAGGATTGTTACTTCATTAACAGGATTGTTACTTCATAGACAGTATTTATACTTCATAAACAGTGCTGTTACATCATAGACAGGGTTGTTAACTGATGTAGAGGATTGTTACTTCATAGACAGTGTTGTTACATCATAGACAGCATTGTTACTTCATAGACAGCATTGTTACTTCATAGAGATGGTTCTTACATCATAGACAGGATTGTGATGTCATCGAGAGTATTGTTACTTCATAGACAGGATTGTGACATCATAGATACGATGGTTACATCATAGACTGGGTTGTGATTTCATAGACAGCATTGTTACTTCATAGACTGGATTGTGCCTTCATAGAGATGATTGTTACGTCACAGACAGGTTTCCTACTTCCCAGACAGGATTTTGACATCATAGAGAGGATTGTTACTTCAAAGACTGGATTGTGACTTCAGAGACAGCATTGTGACTTCATAGACAGGATTGTTACATAATAAAAAGGATTGTTACTTCATAGGATGTATAGTTACTTCATAGAAAGTGTTGTTACATCATAGACAGGATTGTTAACTCACAGAGAGGATTGTTACTTCATAGACTGTATTTTGACATCATAGACTGGATTGTGACTTCATAGACAGCATTGTGACTTCATAGACAGGATTGTTACATAATAAACAGTATTGTTACATCATAGAATGTATTGTTACTTAATAGACAGTGTTGTTACTTCATAGACAGGATTGTTAACTCATGGAGAGGATTGTTACTTCATAGACTGTATTTTTACATCATAGACAGGATTGTGACTTCATAGAGAGGATTGTTACTTCATAGACTGCATTGTGACTTCATAGACAGTATTGTTACTTCATACGTAGGAGTGTTACTTCATAGACTGGATTGTTACATCATAGACTGGATTGTTACTTCATAGACAGGGTTGTTACATCATAGACAGCATTGTTTCTTCATAGACAGCATTGTTACTTCATAGAGAGGGTTCTTACATCATAGACAGGATTGTGATGTCATTGACAGTATTGTTACATCATAGACAGGATTGTGACGTCATAGATACTATGGTTACATCATAGACTGGATTGTGAATTCATAGACAGCATTGTTTTTTCATAGACTGGATTGTGACTTAATAGACAGCATTGTAACTTCATAGAGATGGTTCTTACATAATAGATAGGATTGTGAAATCATCGAGGGTATTGTTACCTCACAGTCTGTTTTGTGCCTTCATAGAGATGATAGTTACGTCACAGACAGGATTCCTGCTTCACATACAGGAATGTGACTTCATGGAGAGGACTGTTGCTTCATAGAATGGATTAAGACTTCATAGACAGCCTTGTTACTTCATTGAGAGGGTTCTTACATAATCGACAGGATTGTTATGTCAGCGATAGTATTGTTACCTCATAGCCTGGATTGTGCCTTCATAGAGATGATTGTTACGTCACAGACAGGATTCCTACTTCACAGACAGAATTTTGACTTCATAGAGAAGATTGTTACTTCATAGACTGGATTGTGACTTCATAGACAGCATTGTAACTTCATAGACAGGATTGTTACTTCATAAACAGGACTGTTACTTCATACACTGGATTGTGACTTCATAGAAAGGATTGTTACTTCATAAACAGGATTGTTACTTCATAGACAGTATTTTTACTTCATAGACAGTGTTGTTACATCATAGACAGTATTGGTTACTCATGGAGAGGATTCTTAATTCATAGACTGCATTGTGACTTCATAGAAGGGATTGTTACCTCATAAGCAGGATTGTTACTTCATAGGCTAGAGTGTTACTTCATAGACAGGGTGGTTACATCCTAAACAGGATTGTGACGTCAAAGAGAGAATTGCTACTTCATACACTGGATTGTGACTTCATAGAAAGGATTGTTACATCTTAAAGAGGATTGTAGCTTCATAGACTGTATTATTACTTCATAGACAGTGCTGTTACATCATAGACAGGGTTGTTAACTCATGGAGAGGATTGTTACTTCTTAGACAGGGTTGTTACATCATAAACAGAATTGTTACATCATAGACAGCATTGTTACTTCATAGAGATGGTTCTTACATCATAGACAGGATTGTGATGTCATCGAGAGTATTGTTACTTCATAGACAGGATTGTGACATCATAGATACGATGGTTACATCATAGACTGGGTTGTGATTTCATAGACTGCATTGTTACTTCATAGACTGGATTGTGACTTGATAGACAGCACTATTACTTCATAGAGAGGGTTCATACATCTAGACAAGATTGTGATGTCATCGAGAGTATTATTACCTCATAGACTGGATTGAGCCTTCATAGAGATGATTGTTACGTCACAGACAGGTTCCCTACTTCCCAGACAGGATTTTGACATCATAGAGAGGATTGTTACTTCAAAGACTGGATTGTGACTTCATAGACAGCATTGTGACTTCATAGACAGGATTGTTACATAATAAAAAGTATTGTTACTTCATAGGATGTATAGTTACCTCATAGAGAGTGTTGTTACATCATAGACAGGATTGTGATGTCATTGACAGTATTGTTACATCATAGACAGGATTGTGACGTCATAGATACGATGGTTACATCATAGACTGGATTGTGAATTCATAGACAGCATTGTTATTTCATAGACTGGATTGTGACTTAATAGACAGCATTGTTACTTCATAGAGATGGTTCTTACATAATAGATAGGATTGTGAAATCATCGAGGGTATTGTTACCTCAC
Organism: Myotis nattereri; assembly: GCF_964212035.1. Lineage (NCBI taxonomy): Eukaryota > Metazoa > Chordata > Mammalia > Chiroptera > Vespertilionidae > Myotis > Myotis nattereri. Next base: position 7,745,968 of record NC_138088.1, read on the forward strand.
AGTCTGTTTTGTGCCTTCATAGAGACGATACTTACGTCACAGACAGGATTGCTGCTTCACATAAAGGATTGTGACTTCATGGAGAGGACTGTTGCTTCATAGAATGGATTAAGACTTCATAGACAGCCTTGTTACTTCATTGAGAGGGTTCTTACATAATCGACAGGATTGTTATGTCAGCGAGAGTATTGTTACCTCATAGACTGGATTGTGCCTTCATAGAGATGATTGTTACGTCACAGACAGGATTCCTACTTCACAGACAGCATTTTGACTTCATAGAGAAGATTGTTACTTCATAGACTGGATTGTGACTTCATAGACAGCATTGTGACTTCATAGAAAGGATTGTTACTTCATAAACAGGATTGTTACTTCATACACTGGATTGTGACTTCATAGAAAGGATTGTTACTTCATAAACAGGATTGTGACTTCATAGACAGCCTTGTTACATCATAGAGAGGGTTCTTACATAATAGACAGGATTATGATGTCATCGAGAGTATTGTTACCTCATAGACTGGACTGTGCCTTCATAGAGAGGATTGTTGCATCACAGACAGGTTTCCTACTTCACAGACAGGATTTTGACTTCATAGAGAGGATTGTTACTTCATAGACTGGATTGTGACTTCATAGACAGCATTGTGACATTATAGACAGAATTGTTACATAACAAATAGTATTGTTACTTCATAGAATGTATTGTTACTTCATAGACAGTGTTGTTACATCATAGACAGAATTATTAACTCATAGAGAGGATTGTTACTTCATAGACTGTATTATTACATCATAGACTCGATTGTGACTTCATAGACTGGATTGTTACCTCAGAAACAGGATTGTTACATCATAGACTGGATTGCGACTTCATAATCAGGATTGTTACTTCATTAACAGGATTGTTACTTCATAGACAGTATTTATACTTCATAGACAGTGCTGTTACATCATAGACAGGGTTGTTAACTCATGTAGAGGATTGTTACTTCATAGACAGGGTTGTTACATCATAGGCAGCATTGTTACTTCACAGACAGCATTGTTACTTCATAGAGATGGTTCTTACATCATAGACAGGATGGTGATGTCATCGAGAGTATTGTTACTTCATAGAAAGGATTGTGACATCATAGATACGATGGTTACATCATAGACTGGGTTGTGATTTCATAGACAGCATTGTTACCTCATAGACTGGATTATGCCTTCATAGAGATGATTGTTACGTCACAGACAGGTTTCCTACTTCCCAGACAGGATTTTGATATCATAGAGAGGATTGTTACTTCAAAGACTGGATTGTGACTTCACAGACAGCATTGTGACTTCATAGACAGGATTGTTACATAATAAAAAGTATTGTTACTTCATAGGATGTATAGTTACTTCATAGAAAGTGTTGTTACATCATAGACAGGATTGTTAACTCACAGAGAGGATTGTTACTTCATAGAGTGTATTTTGACATCATAGACTGGATTGTGACTTCATAGACAGCATTGTGACTTCATAGACAGGATTGTTACATAATAAACAGTATTGTTACTTCATAGAATGTATTGTTACTTCATAGACAGTGTTGTTACTTCATAGACAGGATTGTTAACTCATGGAGAGGATTGTTACTTCATAGACTGAATTTTTACATCATAGACAGGATTGTGACTTCATAGAGAGTATTGTTACTTCATAGACTGCATTGTGACTTCATAGACAGTATTGCTACTTCATACGTAGGAGTGTTACTTCATAGACTGGATTGTTACATCATAGACTGGATTGTTACTTCATAGACAGGTTTGTTACATCATAGACAGCATTGTTACTTCATAGACAGCATTGTTACTTCATAGAGAGGGTTCTTACATCATAGACAGGATTGTGATGTCATTGACAGTATTGTTACATCATAGACAGGATTGTGACATCATAGATACGATGGTTACATCATAGACTGGATTGTGAATTCATAGACAGCATTGTTATTTCATAGACTGGATTCTGACTTAATAGACAGCATTGTTACTTCATAGAGATGGTTCTTACATAATAGATAGGATTGTGAAATCATCGAGGGTATTGTTACCTCACAGTCTGTTTTGTGCCTTCATAGAGATGATAGTTACGTCACAGACAGGATTCCTGCTTCACATACAGGAATGTGACTTCATGGAGAGGACTGTTGCTTCATAGAATGGATTAAGACTTCATAGACAGCCTTGTTACTTCATTGAGAGGGTTCTTACATAATCGACAGGATTGTTATGTCAGCGAGAGTATTGTTACCTCATAGCCTGGATTGTGCCTTCATAGAGATGATTGTTACGTCACAGACAGGATTCCTACTTCACAGACAGAATTTTGACTTCATAGAGAAGATTGTTACTTCATAGACTGGATTGTGACTTCATAGACAGCATTGTAACTTCATAGACAGGATTGTTACTTCATAAACAGGACTGTTACTTCATACACTGGATTGTGACTTCATAGAAAGGATTGTTACTTCATAAACAGGATTGTTACTTCATAGACAGTATTTTTACTTCATAGACAGTGTTGTTACATCATAGACAGTATTGGTTACTCATGGAGAGGATTCTTAATTCATAGACTGCATTGTGACTTCATAGAAGGGATTGTTACCTCATAAGCAGGATTGTTACTTCATAGGCTAGAGTGTTACTTCATAGACAGGGTGGTTACATCCTAAACAGGATTGTGACGTCAAAGAGAGAATTGCTACTTCATACACTGGATTGTGACTTCATAGAAAGGATTGTTACATCTTAAAGAGGATTGTAGCTTCATAGACTGTATTATTACTTCATAGACAGTGCTGTTACATCATAGACAGGGTTGTTAACTCATGGAGAGGATTGTTACTTCTTAGACAGGGTTGTTACATCATAAACAGAATTGTTACATCATAGACAGCATTGTTACTTCATAGAGATGGTTCTTACATCATAGACAGGATTGTGATGTCATCGAGAGTATTGTTACTTCATAGACAGGATTGTGACATCATAGATACGATGGTTACATCATAGACTGGGTTGTGATTTCATAGACTGCATTGTTACTTCATAGACTGGATTGTGACTTGATAGACAGCACTATTACTTCATAGAGAGGGTTCATACATCTAGACAAGATTGTGATGTCATCGAGAGTATTATTACCTCATAGACTGGATTGAGCCTTCATAGAGATGATTGTTACGTCACAGACAGGTTCCCTACTTCCCAGACAGGATTTTGACATCATAGAGAGGATTGTTACTTCAAAGACTGGATTGTGACTTCATAGACAGCATTGTGACTTCATAGACAGGATTGTTACATAATAAAAAGTATTGTTACTTCATAGGATGTATAGTTACCTCATAGAGAGTGTTGTTACATCATAGACAGGATTGTGATGTCATTGACAGTATTGTTACATCATAGACAGGATTGTGACGTCATAGATACGATGGTTACATCATAGACTGGATTGTGAATTCATAGACAGCATTGTTATTTCATAGACTGGATTGTGACTTAATAGACAGCATTGTTACTTCATAGAGATGGTTCTTACATAATAGATAGGATTGTGAAATCATCGAGGGTATTGTTACCTCACAGTCTGTTTTGTGCCTTCATAGAGACGATACTTACGTCACAGACAGGATTGCTGCTTCACATAAAGGATTGTGACTTCATGGAGAGGACTGTTGCTTCATAGAATGGATTAAGACTTCATAGACAGCCTTGTTACTTCATTGAGAGGGTTCTTACATAATCGACAGGATTGTTATGTCAGCGAGAGTATTGTTACCTCATAGACTGGATTGTGCCTTCATAGAGATGATTGTTACGTCACAGACAGGATTCCTACTTCACAGACAGCATTTTGACTTCATAGAGAAGATTGTTACTTCATAGACTGGATTGTGACTTCATAGACAGCATTGTGACTTCATAGAAAGGATTGTTACTTCATAAACAGGATTGTTACTTCATACACTGGATTGTGACTTCATAGAAAGGATTGTTACTTCATAAACAGGATTGTGACTTCATAGACAGCCTTGTTACATCATAGAGAGGGTTCTTACATAATAGACAGGATTATGATGTCATCGAGAGTATTGTTACCTCATAGACTGGACTGTGCCTTCATAGAGAGGATTGTTGCATCACAGACAGGTTTCCTACTTCACAGACAGGATTTTGACTTCATAGAGAGGATTGTTACTTCATAGACTGGATTGTGACTTCATAGACAGCATTGTGACATTATAGACAGAATTGTTACATAACAAATAGTATTGTTACTTCATAGAATGTATTGTTACTTCATAGACAGTGTTGTTACATCATAGACAGAATTATTAACTCATAGAGAGGATTGTTACTTCATAGACTGTATTATTACATCATAGACTCGATTGTGACTTCATAGACTGGATTGTTACCTCAGAAACAGGATTGTTACATCATAGACTGGATTGCGACTTCATAATCAGGATTGTTACTTCATTAACAGGATTGTTACTTCATAGACAGTATTTATACTTCATAGACAGTGCTGTTACATCATAGACAGGGTTGTTAACTCATGTAGAGGATTGTTACTTCATAGACAGGGTTGTTACATCATAGGCAGCATTGTTACTTCACAGACAGCATTGTTACTTCATAGAGATGGTTCTTACATCATAGACAGGATGGTGATGTCATCGAGAGTATTGTTACTTCATAGAAAGGATTGTGACATCATAGATACGATGGTTACATCATAGACTGGGTTGTGATTTCATAGACAGCATTGTTACCTCATAGACTGGATTATGCCTTCATAGAGATGATTGTTACGTCACAGACAGGTTTCCTACTTCCCAGACAGGATTTTGATATCATAGAGAGGATTGTTACTTCAAAGACTGGATTGTGACTTCACAGACAGCATTGTGACTTCATAGACAGGATTGTTACATAATAAAAAGTATTGTTACTTCATAGGATGTATAGTTACTTCATAGAAAGTGTTGTTACATCATAGACAGGATTGTTAACTCACAGAGAGGATTGTTACTTCATAGAGTGTATTTTGACATCATAGACTGGATTGTGACTTCATAGACACCATTGTGACTTCATAGACAGGATTGTTACATAATAAACAGTATTGTTACTTCATAGAATGTATTGTTACTTCATAGACAGTGTTGTTACTTCATAGACAGGATTGTTAACTCATGGAGAGGATTGTTACTTCATAGACTGAATTTTTACATCATAGACAGGATTGTGACTTCATAGAGAGTATTGTTACTTCATAGACTGCATTGTGACTTCATAGACAGTATTGCTACTTCATACGTAGGAGTGTTACTTCATAGACTGGATTGTTACATCATAGACTGGATTGTTACTTCATAGACAGGTTTGTTACATCATAGACAGCATTGTTACTTCATAGACAGCATTGTTACTTCATAGAGAGGGTTCTTACATCATAGACAGGATTGTGATGTCATTGACAGTATTGTTACATCATAGACAGGATTGTGACATCATAGATACGATGGTTACATCATAGACTGGATTGTGAATTCATAGACAGCATTGTTATTTCATAGACTGGATTCTGACTTAATAGACAGCATTGTTACTTCATAGAGATGGTTCTTACATAATAGATAGGATTGTGAAATCATCGAGGGTATTGTTACCTCACAGTCTGTTTTGTGCCTTCATAGAGACGATACTTACGTCACAGACAGGATTGCTGCTTCACATAAAGGATTGTGACTTCATGGAGAGGACTGTTGCTTCATAGAATGGATTAAGACTTCATAGACAGCATTGTTACTTCATTGAGAGGGTTCTTACATAATCGACAGGATTGTTATGTCAGCGAGAGTATTGTTACCTCATAGACTGGATTGTGCCTTCATAGAGATGATTGTTACATCTCAGACAGGATTCCTACTTCACAGACAGAATTTTGACTTCATAGAGAAGATTGTTACTTCATAGACTGGATTGTGACTTCATAGACAGCATTGGGACTTCATAGACAGCATTGTTACTTCATAAACAGGACTGTTACTTCATACACTGGATTGTGACTTCATAGAAAGGATTGTTACTTCATAAACAGGACTGTTACTTCATAGACAGTATTTTTACTTCATAGACAGTGTTGTTACATCATAGACAGGATTGGTTATTCATGGAGAGGATTCTTAATTCATAGACTGCATTGTGACTTCATAGAAGGGATTGTTACCTCATAAGCAGGATTGTTACTTCATAGGCTAGAGTGTTACTTCATAGACAGGGTGGTTACATCCTAAACAGGATTGTGACGTCAAAGAGAGAATTTCTACTTCATACACTGGATTGTGAGTTCATAGAAAGGATTGTTACATCTTAAAGAGGATTGTAGCTTCATAGACTGTATTATTACTTCATAGACAGTGCTGTTACATCATAGACAGGGTTGTTAACTCATGGAGAGGATTGTTACTTCATAGACAGGGTTGTTACATCATAGACAGCATTGTTACATCATAGACAGCATTGTTACTTCATAGAGATGGTTCTTACATCATAGACAGGATTGTGATGTCATCGAGAGTATTGTTACTTCATAGACAGGATTGTGACGTCAAAGACACGATGGTTACATCATAGACTGGGTTGTGATTTCATAGACTGCATTGTTACTTCATAGACTGGATTGTGACTTCATAGAGAGCACTGTTACTTCATAGAGAGGGTTCATACATCATAGACAGGATTGTGATGTCATCGAGAGTATTATTACCTCATAGACTGGATTGTGCCTTCATAGAGATGATTGTTACGTCACAGACAGGTTTCCTACTTCCCAGACAGGATTTTGACATCATAGAGAGGATTGTTACTTCAAAGACTGGATTGTGACTTCATAGACAGCATTGTGACTTCATAGAAAGGATTGTTACTTCATAAACAGGATTGTGACTTCATAGACAGCCTTGTTACATCATAGAGAGGGTTCTTACATAATAGACAGGATTATGATGTCATCGAGAGTATTGTTACCTCATAGACTGGACTGTGCCTTCATAGAGAGGATTGTTGCATCACAGACAGGTTTCCTACTTCACAGACAGGATTTTGACTTCATAGAGAGGATCGTTACTTCATAGACTGGATTGTGACTTCATAGACAGCATTGTGACATTATAGACAGAATTGTTACATAACAAATAGTATTGTTACTTCATAGAATGTATTGTTACTTCATAGACAGTGTTGTTACATCATAGACAGGATTGTTAACTCATAGAGAGGATTGTTACTTCATAGACTGTATTTTTACATCATAGCCTCGTTTGTAACTTCATAGACTGGATTGTTACCTCAGAAACAGGATTGTTACATCATAGACTGGATTGCGACTTCATAATCAGGATTGTTACTTCATTAACAGGATTGTTACTTCATAGACAGTATTTATACTTCATAGACAGTGCTGTTACATCATAGACAGGGTTGTTAACTCATGTAGAGGATTGTTACTTCATAGACAGGGATGTTACATCATAGACAGCATTGTTACTTCACAGACAGCATTGTTACTTCATAGAGATGGTTCTTACATCATAGACAGGATGGTGATGTCATCGAGAGTATTGTTACTTCATAGAAAGGATTGTGACATCATAGATACGATTGTTACATCATAGACTGGGTTGTGATTTCATAGACAGCATTGTTACCTCATAGACTGGATTATGCCTTCATAGAGATGATTGTTACGTCACAGACAGGTTTCCTACTTCCCAGACAGGATTTTGACATCATAGAGAGGATTGTTACTTCAAAGACTGGATTGTGACTTCACAGACAGCATTGTGACTTCATAGACAGGATTGTTACATAATAAAAAGTATTGTTACTTCATAGGATGTATAGTTACTTCATAGAAAGTGTTGTTACATCATAGACAGGATTGTTAACTCACAGAGAGGATTGTTACTTCATAGAGTGTATTTTGACATCATAGACTGGATTGTGACATCATAGACAGCATTGTGACTTCATAGACAGGATTGTTACATAATAAACAGTATTGTTACTTCATAGAATGTATTGTTACTTCATAGACAGTGTTGTTACTTCATAGACAGGATTGTTAACTCATGGAGAGGATTGTTACTTCATAGACTGTATTTTTACATCATAGACAGGATTGTGACTTCATAGAGAATATTGTTACTTCATAGACTGCATTGTGACTTCATAGACAGTATTGCTACTTCATACGTAGGAGTGTTACTTCATAGACTGGATTGTTACATCATAGACTGGATTGTTACTTCATAGACAGGGTTGTTACATCATAGACAGCATTGTTACTTCATAGACAGCATTGATACTTCATAGAGAGGGTTCTTACATCATAGACAGGATTGTGATGTCATTGACAGTATTGTTACATCATAGACAGTATTGTGACGTCATAGATACGATGGTTACATCATAGACTGGATTGTGAATTCATAGACAGCATTGTTATTTCATAGACTGGATTGTGACTTAATAGACAGCATTGTTACTTCATAGAGATGGTTCTTACATAATAGATAGGATTGTGAAATCATCGAGGGTATTGTTACCTCACAGTCTGTTTTGTGCCTTCATAGAGACGATACTTACGTCACAGACAGGATTGCTGCTTCACATAAAGGATTGTGACTTCATGGAGAGGACTGTTGCTTCATAGAATGGATTAAGACTTCATAGACAGCCTTGTTACTTCATTGAGAGGGTTCTTACATAATCGACAGGATTGTTATGTCAGCAAGAGTATTGTTACCTCATAGACTGGATTGTGCCTTCATAGAGATGATTGTTACATCACAGACAGGATTCCAACTTCACAGACAGAATTTTGACTTCATAGAGAAGATTGTTACTTCATAGACTGGATTGTGACTTCATAGACAGCATTGGGACTTCATAGACAGGATTGTTACTTCATAAACAGGACTGTTACTTCATACACTGGATTGTGACTTCATAGAAAGGATTGTTACTTCATAAACAAGACTGTTACTTCATAGACAGTATTTTTACTTCATAGACAGTGTTGTTACATCATAGACAGGATTGGTTATTCATGGAGAGGATTCTTAATTCATAGACTGCATTGTGACTTCATAGAAGGGATTGTTACCTCATAAGCAGGATTGTTACTTCATAGGCTAGAGTGTTACTTCATAGACAGGGTGGTTACATCCTAAACAGGATTGTGACGTCAAAGAGAGAATTTCTACTTCATACACTGGATTGTGAGTTCATAGAAAGGATTGTTACATCTTAAAGAGGATTGTAGCTTCATAGACTGTATTATTACTTCATAGACAGTGCTGTTACATCATAGACAGGGTTGTTAACTCATGGAGAGGATTGTTACTTCATAGACAGGGTTGTTACATCATAGACAGCATTGTTACATCATAGACAGCATTGTTACTTCATAGAGATGGTTCTTACATCATAGACAGGATTGTGATGTCATCGAGAGTATTGTTACTTCATAGACAGGATTGTGACGTCAAAGACACGATGGTTACATCATAGACTGGGTTGTGATTTCATAGACTGCATTGTTACTTCATAGACTGGATTGTGACTTCATAGAGAGCACTGTTACTTCATAGAGAGGGTTCATACATCATAGACAGGATTGTGATGTCATCGAGAGTATTATTACCTCATAGACTGGATTGTGCCTTCATAGAGATGATTGTTACGTCACAGACAGGTTTCCTACTTCCCAGACAGGATTTTGACATCATAGAGAGGATTGTTACTTCAAAGACTGGATTGTGACTTCATAGACAGCATTGTGACTTCATAGAAAGGATTGTTACTTCATAAACAGGATTGTGACTTCATAGACAGCCTTGTTACATCATAGAGAGGGTTCTTACATAATAGACAGGATTATGATGTCATCGAGAGTATTGTTACCTCATAGACTGGACTGTGCCTTCATAGAGAGGATTGTTGCATCACAGACAGGTTTCCTACTTCACAGACAGGATTTTGACTTCATAGAGAGGATTGTTACTTCATAGACTGGATTGTGACTTCATAGACAGCATTGTGACATTATAGACAGAATTGTTACATAACAAATAGTATTGTTACTTCATAGAATGTATTGTTACTTCATAGACAGTGTTGTTACATCATAGACAGGATTGTTAACTCATAGAGAGGATTGTTACTTCATAGACTGTATTTTTACATCATAGCCTCGTTTGTGACTTCATAGACTGGATTGTTACCTCAGAAACAGGATTGTTACATCATAGACTGGATTGCGACTTCATAATCAGGATTGTTACTTCATTAACAGGATTGTTACTTCATAGACAGTATTTATACTTCATAGACAGTGCTGTTACATCATAGACAGGGTTGTTAACTCATGTAGAGGATTGTTACTTCATAGACAGGGATGTTACATCATAGACAGCATTGTTACTTCACAGACAGCATTGTTACTTCATAGAGATGGTTCTTACATCATAGACAGGATGGTGATGTCATCGAGAGTATTGTTACTTCATAGAAAGGATTGTGACATCATAGATACGATGGTTACATCATAGACTGGGTTGTGATTTCATAGACAGCATTGTTACCTCATAGACTGGATTATGCCTTCATAGAGATGATTGTTACGTCACAGACAGGTTTCCTACTTCCCAGACAGGATTTTGACATCATAGAGAGGATTGTTACTTCAAAGACTGGATTGTGACTTCACAGACAGCATTGTGACTTCATAGACAGGATTGTTACATAATAAAAAGTATTGTTACTTCATAGGATGTATAGTTACTTCATAGAAAGTGTTGTTACATCATAGACAGGATTGTTAACTCACAGAGAGGATTGTTACTTCATAGAGTGTATTTTGACATCATAGACTGGATTGTGACTTCATAGACAGCATTGTGACTTCATAGACAGGATTGTTACATAATAAACAGTATTGTTACTTCATAGAATGTATTGTTACTTCATAGACAGTGTTGTTACTTCATAGACAGGATTGTTAACTCATGGAGAGGATTGTTACTTCATAGACTGTATTTTTACATCATAGACAGGATTGTGACTTCATAGAGAGGATTGTTACTTCATAGACTGCATTGTGACTTCATAGACAGTATTGCTACTTCATACGTAGGAGTGTTACTTCATAGACTGGATTGTTACATCATAGACTGGATTGTTACTTCATAGACAGGGTTGTTACATCATAGACAGCATTGTTACTTCATAGACAGCATTGTTACTTCATAGAGAGGGTTCTTACATCATAGACAGGATTGTGATGTCATTGACAGTATTGTTACATCATAGACAGTATTGTGACGTCATAGATACGATGGTTACATCATAGACTGGATTGTGAATTCATAGACAGCATTGTTATTTCATAGACTGGATTGTGACTTAATAGACAGCATTGTTACTTCATAGAGATGGTTCTTACATAATAGATAGGATTGTGAAATCATCGTGGGTATTGTTACCTCACAGTCTGTTTTGTGCCTTCATAGAGACGATACTTACGTCACAGACAGGATTGCTGCTTCACATAAAGGATTGTGACTTCATGGAGAGGACTGTTGCTTCATAGAATGGATTAAGACTTCATAGACAGCCTTGTTACTTCATTGAGAGGGTTCTTACATAATCGACAGGATTGTTATGTCAGCAAGAGTATTGTTACCTCATAGACTGGATTGTGCCTTCATAGAGATGATTGTTACATCACAGACAGGATTCCAACTTCACAGACAGAATTTTGACTTCATAGAGAAGATTGTTACTTCATAGACTGGATTGTGACTTCATAGACAGCATTGGGACTTCATAGACAGGATTGTTACTTCATAAACAGGACTGTTACTTCATACACTGGATTGTGACTTCATAGAAAGGATTGTTACTTCATAAACAAGACTGTTACTTCATAGACAGTATTTTTACTTCATAGACAGTGTTGTTACATCATAGACAGGATTGGTTATTCATGGAGAGGATTCTTAATTCATAGACTGCATTGTGACTTCATAGAAGGGATTGTTACCTCATAAGCAGGATTGTTACTTCATAGGCTAGAGTGTTACTTCATAGACAGGGTGGTTACATCCTAAACAGGATTGTGACGTCAAAGAGAGAATTGCTACTTCATACACTGGATTGTGACTTCATAGAAAGGATTGTTACATCTTAAAGAGGATTGTAGCTTCATAGACTGTATTATTACTTCATAGACAGTGCTGTTACATCATAGACAGGGTTGTTAACTCATGGAGAGGATTGTTACTTCATAGACAGGGTTGTTACATCATAGACAGCATTGTTACATCATAGACAGCATTGTTACTTCATAGAGATGGTTCTTACATCATAGACAGGATTGTGATGTCATCGAGTATTGTTACTTCATAGACAGGATTGTGACGTCATAGATACGATGGTTACATCATAGACTGGGTTGTGATTTCATAGACTGCATTGTTACTTCATAGACTGGATTGTGACTTCATAGAGAGCACTGTTACTACATAGAGAGGGTTCATACATCATAGACAGGATTGTGATGTCATCGAGAGTATTATTACCTCATAGACTGGATTGTGCCTTCATAGAGATGATTGTTACGTCACAGTCAGGTTTCCTACTTCCCAGACAGGATTTTGACATCATAGAGAGGATTGTTACTTCAAAGACTGGATTGTGACTTCATAGACAGCATTGTGACTTCATAGACAGGATTGTTACATAATAAAAAGTATTGTTACTTCATAGGATGTATAGTTACCTCATAGAGAGTGTTGTTACATCATAGACAGGATTGTGATGTCATTGACAGTATTGTTACATCATAGACAGGATTGTGACGTCATAGATACGATGGTTACATCATAGACTGGATTGTGAATTCATAGACAGCATTGTTATTTCATAGACTGGATTGTGACTTAATAGACAGCATTGTTACTTCATAGAGATGGTTCTTACATAATAGATAGGATTGTGAAATCATCGAGGGTATTGTTACCTCACAGTCTGTTTTGTGCCTTCATAGAGACGATACTTACGTCACAGACAGGATTGCTGCTTCACATAAAGAATTGTGACTTCATGGAGAGGACTGTTGCTTCATAGAATGGATTAAGATTTCATAGACAGCCTTGTTACTTCATTGAGAGGGTTCTTACATAATCGACAGGATTGTTATGTCAGCGAGAGTATTGTTACCTCATAGACTGGATTGTGCCTTCATAGAGATGATTGTTACGTCACAGACAGGATTCCTACTTCACAGACAGCATTTTGACTTCATAGAGAGGATTGTTACTTCATAGACAGGATTGTTACTTCATAAACAGGATTGTTACTTCATACACTGGATTGTGACTTCATAGAAAGGATTGTTACTTCAAAAAACAGGATTGTGACTTCATAGACAGCCTTGTTACATCACAGAGAGGGTTCTTACATAATAGACAGGATTATGATGTCATCGAGAGTATTGTTACCTCACAGACTGGACTGTGCCTTCATAGAGAGGATTGTTGCATCACAGACAGGTTTCCTACTTCACAGACATGATTTTGACTTCATAGAGAGGATTGTTACTTCATAGACTGGATTGTGACTTCATAGACAGCATTGTGACATTATAGACAGAATTGTTACATAACAAATAGTATTGTTACTTCATAGAATGTATTGTTACTTCATAGACAGTGTTGTTACATCATAGACAGGATTGTTAACTCATAGAGAGGATTGTTACTTCATAGACTGTATTTTTACATCATAGACTCGATTGTGACTTCATAGACTGGATTGATACCTCAGAAACAGGATTGTTACATCATAGACTGGATTGCGACTTCATAATCAGGATTGTTACTTCATTAACAGGATTGTTACTTCATAGACAGTATTTATACTTCATAGACAGTGCTGTTACATCATAGACAGGGTTGTTAACTCATGTAGAGGATTGTTACTTCATAGACAGGGTTGTTACATCATAGACAGCATTGTTACTTCATAGACAGCATTGTTACTTCATAGAGATGGTTCTTACATCATAGACAGGATTGTGATGTCATCGAGAGAATTGTTACTTCATAGAAAAGATTGTGACATCATAGATACGATGGTTACATCATAGACTGGGTTGTGATTTCATAGACAGCATTGTTACCTCATAGACTGGATTATGCCTTCATAGAGATGATTGTTACGTCACAGACAGGTTTCCTACTTCCCAGACAGGATTTTGACATCATAGAGAGGATTGTTACTTCAAAGACTGGATTGTGACTTCACAGACAGCATTGTGACTTCATAGACAGGATTGTTGCATAATAAAAAGTATTGTTACTTCATAGGATGTATAGTTACTTCATAGAAAGTGTTGTTACATCATAGACAGGATTGTTAACTCACAGAGAGGATTGTTACTTCATAGACTGTATTTTGACATCATAGACTGGATTGTGACTTCATAGACAGCATTGTGACTTCATAGACAGGATTGTTACATAATAAACAGTATTGTTACTTCATAGAATGTATTGTTACTTCATAGACAGTGTTGTTACTTCATAGACAGGATTGTTAACTCATGGAGAGGATTGTTACTTCGTAGACTGTACTTTTACATCATAGACAGGATTGTGACTTCAAAGAGAGGATTGTTACTTCATAGATTGCATTGTGACTTCATAGACAGTATTGTTACTTCATACGTAGGAGTGTTACATCATAGACTGGATTGTTACTTCATAGACAGGGTTGTTACATCATAGACAGAATTGTTACTTCATAGACAGCATTGTTACTTCATAGAGAGGGTTCTTACATCATAGACAGGATTGTGATGTCATTGACAGTATTGTTACATCATAGACAGGATTGTGACGTCATAGATACGATGGTTACATCATAGACTGGATTGTGAATTCATAGACAGCATTGTTATTTCATAGACTGGATTGTGACTTAATAGACAGCATTGTTACTTCATAGAGATGGTTCTTACATAATAGATAGGATTGTGAAATCATCGAGGGTATTGTTACTTCACAGTCTGTTTTGTGCCTTCATAGAGACGATCCTTACGTCACAGACAGGATTGCTGCTTCCCATAAAGGATTGTGACTTCATGGAGAGGACTGTTGCTTCATAGAATGGATTAAGACTTCATAGACAGCCTTGTTACTTCATTGAGAGGGTTCTTACATAATCGACAGGATTGTTATGTCAGCGAGAGTATTGTTACCTCATAGACTGGATTGTGCCTTCATAGAGATGATTGTTACGTCACAGACAGGATTCCTACTTCACAGACAGCATTTTGACTTCATAGAGAAGATTGTTACTTCATAGACTGGATTGTGACTTCATAGACAGCATTGTGACTTCATAGACAGGATTGTTACTTCATAAACAGGATTGTTACTTCATACACTGGATTGTGACTTCATAGAAAGTATTGTTACTTCATAAACAGGATTGTGACTTCATAGACAGTATTTTTACTTCATAGACAGTGTTGTTACATCAACGACAGGATTGGTTACTCATGGAGAGGATTCTTAATTCATAGACTGCATTGTGACTTCATAGAAGGGATTGTTACCTCATAAGCAGGATTGTTACTTCATAGGCTAGAGTGTTACTTCATAGACAGGGTGGTTACATCCTAAACAGGATTGTGACGTCAAAGAGAGAATTGCTACTTCAAACACTGGATTGTGACTTCATAGAAAGGATTGTTACATCTTAAAAAGGATTGTTGCTTCATAGACTGTATTATTACTTCATAGAGAGTGTTGTTACATAATAGACAGGGTTGTTAACTCATCGAGAGTATTGTTACTTCATAGACTGTATTTTTACATCATAGACAGGATTTAGACTTCATAGAGAGGATTGTTATTCATAGACAGCATTGTGACTTCATAGACAGGATTGTTACTTCATAGGAAGGAGTGTTACTTCATAGACTGGATTGTTACTTCATAGACAGGGTTGTTACATCATAGACAGCATTGTTACTTCATAGAGAGGGTTCTTACATCATAGACAGGATTGTGATGTCATCGAGAGTATTGTTACTTCGTAGACAGGATTGTGACGTCATAGATACGATGGTTACATCATAGACTGGATTGATATTTCATAGACAGCATTGTTACTTCATAGAATGGATTGTGACTTCATAGAGAGCACTGTAACTTCATAGAGAGTATTCTTACATCATAGACAGGATTGTGATGTCATCGAGAGCATTGTTACCTCATAGACTGGATTGTGCCTTCATAGAGATGATTGTTACGTCACAGACAGGATTCCTACTTCACAGATAGGATTTTGACTTCATAGAGATTATTCTTACTTCATAGACTGGATTGTGCCTTCATAGAGATGATACTTACGTCACAGACAGGATTGCTGCTTCACATAAAGGATTGTGACTTCATGGAGAGGACTGTTGCTTCATAGAATGGATTAAGACTTCATAGACAGCCTTGTTACTTCATTGAGAGGGTTCTTACATAATCGACAGGATTGTTATGTCAGCGAGAGTATTGTTACCTCATAGACTGGACTGTGCCTTCATAGAGAGGATTGTTGCATCACAGACAGGTTTCCTACTTCACAGACAGGATTTTGACTTCATAGAGAGGATTGTTACTTCATAGACTGGATTGTGACTTCATAGACAGCATTGTGACATTATAGACAGAATTGTTACATAACAAATAGTATTGTTACTTCATAGAATGTATTGTTACTTCATAGACAGTGTTGTTACATCATAGACAGGATTGTTAACTCATGGAGAGGATTGATACTTCATAGACTGTATTTTTACATCATAGACTGGATTGTGACTTCATAGACTGGATTGTTACCTCAGAAACAGGATTGTTACATCATAGACTGGATTGCGACTTCATAAACAGGATTGTTACTTCATTAACAGGATTGTTACTTCATAGACAGTATTTATACTTCATAGACAGTGTTGTTACATCATAGACTGGGTTGTTAACTCATGTAGAGGATTGTTACTTCATAGACAGGGTTGTTACATCATAGAGAGCATTGTTACTTCATAGACAGCATTGTTACTTCATAGAGATGGTTCTTACATCATAGACAGGATTGTGATGTCATCGAGAGTACTGTTACTTCATAGACAGGATTGTGACGTCATAGATACGATGGTTACATCATAGACTGGGTTGTGATTTCATAGACAGCATTGTTACTTCATAGACTGGATTGTGCCTTCATAGAGATGATTGTTACGTCACAGACAGGTTTCCTACTTCCTAGACAGGATTTTGACATCATAGAGAGGATTGTTACTTCAAAGACTGGATTGTGACTTCATAGACAGCATTGTGACTTCATAGACAGGATTGTTACATAATAAAAAGGATTGTTACTTCATAGGATGTATAGTTACTTCATAGAAAGTGTTGTTACATCATAGACAGGATTGTTAACTCACAGAGAGGATTGTTACTTCATAGACTGTATTTTGACATCATAGACTGGATTGTGACTTCATAGACAGCATTGTGACTTCATAGACAGGATTGTTACATAATAAACAGTATTGTTACTTCATAGAATGTATTGTTACTTCATAGACAGTGTTGTTACTTCATAGACAGGATTGTTAACTCATGGAGAGGATTGTTACTTCATAGACTGTATTTTTACATCATAGACAGGATTGTGACTTCATAGAGAGGATTGTTACTTCATAGATTGCATTGTGACTTCATAGACAGTATTGTTACTTCATACGTAGGAGTGTTACTTCATAGACTGGATTGTTACATCATAGACTGGATTGTTACTTCATAGACAGGGTTGTTACATCATAGACAGCATTGTTACTTCATAGACAGCATTGTTACTTCATAGAGAGGGTTCTTACATCATAGACAGGATTGTGATGTCATTGACAGTATTGTTACATCATAGACAGGATTGTGACGTCATAGATACGATGGTTACATCATAGACTGGATTGTGAATTCATAGACAGCATTGTTATTTCATAGACTGGATTGTGACTTAATAGACAGCATTGTTACTTCATAGAGACGGTTCTTACATAATAGAGAGGATTGTGAAATCATCGAGGGTATTGTTACCTCACAGTCTCTTTTGTGCCTTCATAGAGACGATCCTTACGTCACAGACAGGATTGCTGCTTCACATAAAGGATTGTGACTTCATGGAGAGGACTGTTGCTTCATAGAATGGATTAAGACTTTATAGACAGCCTTGTTACTTCATTGAGAGGGTTCTTACATAATCGACAGGATTGTTATGTCAGCGAGAGTATTGTTACCTCATAGACTGGATTGTGCCTTCATAGAGATGATTGTTACGTCACAGACAGGATTCCTACTTCACAGAGAGCATTTTGACTTCATAGAGAAGATTGTTACTTCATAGACTGGATTGTGACTTCATAGACAGCATTGATACTTCATAGACAGGATTGTTACTTCATAAACAGGATTGTTACTTCATACACTGGATTGTGACTTCATAGAAAGGATTGTTACTTCATAAACAGGATTGTTACTTCATAGACAGTATTTTTACTTCATAGACAGTGTTGTTACATCAACGACAGGATTGGTTACTCATAGAGAGGATTCTTAATTCATAGACTGCATTGTGACTTCATAGAAGGGATTGTTACCTCATAAGCAGGATTGTTACTTCATAGGCTAGAGTGTTACTTCATAGACAGGGTGGTTACATCCTAAACAGGATTGTGACGTCAAAGAGAGAATTGCTACTTCATACACTGGATTGTGACTTCATAGAAAGGATTGTTACATCTTAAAGAGGATTGTTGCTTCATAGACTGTATTATTACTTCATAGAGAGTGTTGTTACATAATAGACAGGGTTGTTAACTCATCGAGAGTATTGTTACTTCATAGAATGTATTTTTACATCATAGACAGGATTTAGACTTCATAGAGAGGATTGTTACTCATAGACAGCATTGTGATTTCATAGACAGGATTGTTACTTCATAGGAAGGAGTGTTACTTCATAGACTGGATTGTTACTTCATAGACAGGGTTGTTACATCATAGACAGCATTGTTACTTCATAAACAGCATTGTTACTTCATAGAGAGCGTTCTTACATCATAGACAGGATTGTGATGTCATCGAGAGTATTGTTACTTCGTAGACAGGATTGTGACGTCATAGATACGATGGTTACATCATAGACTGGATTGATATTTCATAGACAGCATTGTTACTTCATAGACTGGATTGTGACTTCATAGAGAGCACTGTAACTTCATAGAGAGTATTCTTACATCATAGACAGGATTGTGATGTCATCGAGAGTATTGTTACCTCATAGACTGGATTGTGCCTTCATAGAGATGATTGTTACGTCACAGACAGGATTCCTACTTCACAGAGAGGATTTTGACTTCATAGAGATTATTCTTACTTCATAGACTGGATTGTGACTTCATAGACAGCATTGTGACTTCATAGACAGGATTGTTACATAATAAACAGTATTGTTACTTCATAGGATGTATTGTTATTTCATAGACAGTGTTGTTACATCATACACAGGATTGTTAACTCACAGAGAGGATTGATACTTCATAGACTGTATTTATACATCATAGACTGGATTGTGACTTCATAGAGAGGATTGTTACCTCATAAACAGGATTGTTACTTCATAGACTGTATTGTTACTTCATAGACAGTGCTGTTACATCATAGACAGGGTTGTTAACTCATGGAGAGGATTGTTACTTCATAGACAGGGTTGTTACATCATAGACAGCATTGTTACTTCATAGACAGCATTGTTACTTCATAGAGATGGTTCTTACATCATAGACAGGATTGTGATGTCATCGAGAGTATTGTTACTTCATAGACAGGATTGTGACATCATAGATACGATGGTTACATCATAGACTGGGTTGTGATTTCATAGACTGCATTGTTACTTCATAGACTGGATTGTGACTTCATAGAGAGCACTGTTACTTCATAGAGAGGGTTCATACATCATAGACAGGATTGTGATGTCATCGAGAGTATTGTTATTTCATAGACAGGATTGTGACGTCATAGATACGATGGTTACATCATAGACTGGGTTGTGATTTCATAGACTGCATTGTTACTTCATAGACTGGATTGTGACTTCATAGAGAGCACTGTTACATCATAGAGAGGGTTCATACATCATAGACAGGATTGTGATGTCATCGAGAGTATTATTACCTCATAGACTGGATTGTGCCTTCATAGAGATGATTGTTACGTCACAGACAGGTTTTCTACTTCCCAGACAGGATTTTGACATTATAGAGAGGATTGTTACTTCAAAGATTGGATTGTGACTTCATAGACAGCATTGTGACTTCATAGACAGGATTGTTACATAATAAAAAGTATTGTTACTTCATAGGATGTATAGTTACATCATAGAAAGTGTTGTTACATCATAGACAGGATTGTTAACTCACTGTGAGGATTGTTACTTCATAGACTGTATTTTGACATCATAGTCTGGATTGTGACTTCATAGACAGCATTGTGACTTCATAGACAGGATTGTTACATAATAAACAGTATTGTTACTTCATAGAATGTATTGTTACTTCATAGACCGTGTTGTTACTTCGCAGACAGGATTGTTAACTCATGGAGAGGATTGTTACTTCATAGACTGTGTTTTTACATCATAGACAGGATTGTGACTTCATAGACAGGATTGTTAACTCATGGAGAGGATTGTTACTTCATAGACTGTATTTTTACATCATAGACAGGATTGTGACTTCATAGAGAGGATTGTTACTTCATAGATTGCATTGTGACTTCATAGACAGTATTGTTACTTCATACGTAGGAGTGTTACTTCATAGACTGGATTGTTACATCATAGACTGGATTGTTACTTCATAGACAGGGTTGTTACATCATAGACAGCATTGTTACTTCATAGACAGCATTGTTACTTCATAGAGAGGGTTCTTACATCATAGACAGGATTGTGATGTCATTGACAGTATTGTTACATCATAGACAGGATTGTGACGTCATAGATACGATGGTTACATCATAGACTGGATTGTGAATTCATAGACAGCATTGTTATTTCATAGACTGGATTGTGACTTAATAGACAGCATTGTTACTTCATAGAGACGGTTCTTACATAATAGAGAGGATTGTGAAATCATCGAGGGTATTGTTACCTCACAGTCTCTTTTGTGCCTTCATAGAGACGATCCTTACGTCACAGACAGGATTGCTGCTTCACATAAAGGATTGTGACTTCATGGAGAGGACTGTTGCTTCATAGAATGGATTAAGACTTTATAGACAGCCTTGTTACTTCATTGAGAGGGTTCTTACATAATCGACAGGATTGTTATGTCAGCGAGAGTATTGTTACCTCATAGACTGGATTGTGCCTTCATAGAGATGATTGTTACGTCACAGACAGGATTCCTACTTCACAGAGAGCATTTTGACTTCATAGAGAAGATTGTTACTTCATAGACTGGATTGTGACTTCATAGACAGCATTGATACTTCATAGACAGGATTGTTACTTCATAAACAGGATTGTTACTTCATACACTGGATTGTGACTTCATAGAAAGGATTGTTACTTCATAAACAGGATTGTTACTTCATAGACAGTATTTTTACTTCATAGACAGTGTTGTTACATCAACGACAGGATTGGTTACTCATAGAGAGGATTCTTAATTCATAGACTGCATTGTGACTTCATAGAAGGGATTGTTACCTCATAAGCAGGATTGTTACTTCATAGGCTAGAGTGTTACTTCATAGACAGGGTGGTTACATCCTAAACAGGATTGTGACGTCAAAGAGAGAATTGCTACTTCATACACTGGATTGTGACTTCATAGAAAGGATTGTTACATCTTAAAGAGGATTGTTGCTTCATAGACTGTATTATTACTTCATAGAGAGTGTTGTTACATAATAGACAGGGTTGTTAACTCATCGAGAGTATTGTTACTTCATAGAATGTATTTTTACATCATAGACAGGATTTAGACTTCATAGAGAGGATTGTTACTCATAGACAGCATTGTGATTTCATAGACAGGATTGTTACTTCATAGGAAGGAGTGTTACTTCATAGACTGGATTGTTACTTCATAGACAGGGTTGTTACATCATAGACAGCATTGTTACTTCATAAACAGCATTGTTACTTCATAGAGAGCGTTCTTACATCATAGACAGGATTGTGATGTCATCGAGAGTATTGTTACTTCGTAGACAGGATTGTGACGTCATAGATACGATGGTTACATCATAGACTGGATTGATATTTCATAGACAGCATTGTTACTTCATAGACTGGATTGTGACTTCATAGAGAGCACTGTAACTTCATAGAGAGTATTCTTACATCATAGACAGGATTGTGATGTCATCGAGAGTATTGTTACCTCATAGACTGGATTGTGCCTTCATAGAGATGATTGTTACGTCACAGACAGGATTCCTACTTCACAGAGAGGATTTTGACTTCATAGAGATTATTCTTACTTCATAGACTGGATTGTGACTTCATAGACAGCATTGTGACTTCATAGACAGGATTGTTACATAATAAACAGTATTGTTACTTCATAGGATGTATTGTTATTTCATAGACAGTGTTGTTACATCATACACAGGATTGTTAACTCACAGAGAGGATTGATACTTCATAGACTGTATTTATACATCATAGACTGGATTGTGATTTCATAGAGAGGATTGTTACCTCATAAACAGGATTGTTACTTCATAGACTGTATTGTTACTTCATAGACAGTGCTGTTACATCATAGACAGGGTTGTTAACTCATGGAGAGGATTGTTACTTCATAGACAGGGTTGTTACATCATAGACAGCATTGTTACTTCATAGACAGCATTGTTACTTCATAGAGATGGTTCTTACATCATAGACAGGATTGTGATGTCATCGAGAGTATTGTTACTTCATAGACAGGATTGTGACATCATAGATACGATGGTTACATCATAGACTGGGTTGTGATTTCATAGACTGCATTGTTACTTCATAGACTGGATTGTGACTTCATAGAGAGCACTGTTACTTCATAGAGAGGGTTCATACATCATAGACAGGATTGTGATGTCATCGAGAGTATTGTTATTTCATAGACAGGATTGTGACGTCATAGATACGATGGTTACATCATAGACTGGGTTGTGATTTCATAGACTGCATTGTTACTTCATAGACTGGATTGTGACTTCATAGAGAGCACTGTTACATCATAGAGAGGGTTCATACATCATAGACAGGATTGTGATGTCATCGAGAGTATTATTACCTCATAGACTGGATTGTGCCTTCATAGAGATGATTGTTACGTCACAGACAGGTTTTCTACTTCCCAGACAGGATTTTGACATTATAGAGAGGATTGTTACTTCAAAGATTGGATTGTGACTTCATAGACAGCATTGTGACTTCATAGACAGGATTGTTACATAATAAAAAGTATTGTTACTTCATAGGATGTATAGTTACATCATAGAAAGTGTTGTTACATCATAGACAGGATTGTTAACTCACTGTGAGGATTGTTACTTCATAGACTGTATTTTGACATCATAGACTGGATTGTGACTTCATAGACAGCATTGTGACTTCATAGACAGGATTGTTACATAATAAACAGTATTGTTACTTCATAGAATGTATTGTTACTTCATAGACCGTGTTGTTACTTCGCAGACAGGATTGTTAACTCATGGAGAGGATTGTTACTTCATAGACTGTGTTTTTACATCATAGACAGGATTGTGACTTCATAGAGAGGATTGTTACTTCATAGATTGCATTATGACTTCATAGACAGTATTGTTACTTCATACGTAGGAGTGTTACTTCATAGACTGGATTGTTACATCATAGACTGGATTGTTACTTCATAGACAGGGTTGTTACATCATAGACAGCATTGTTACTTCATAGACAGCATTGTTACTTCATAGAGAGGGTTCTTACATCATAGATAGGATTGTGATGTCATTGACAGTATTGTTACATCATAAACAGGATTGTGACGTCATAGATACGATGGTTACATCATAGACTGGATTGTGAATTCATAGACAGCATTGTTATTTCATAGACTGGATTGTGAGTTAATAGACAGCATTGTAACTTCATAGAGATGGTTCTTACATAATAGATAGGATTGTGAAATCGTCGAGGGTATTGTTACCTCACAGTCTGTTTTGTGCCTTCATAGAGACGATACTTACGTCACAGACAGGATTGCTGCTTCACATAAAGGATTGTGACTTCATGGAGAGGACTGTAGCTTCATAGAATGGATTAAGACTTCATAGACAGCCGTGTTACTTCATTGAGAGGGTTCTTACATAATCGACAGGATTGTTATGTCAGCGAGAGTATTGTTACCTCATAGACTGGATTGTGACTTCATAGAGATGATTGTTACGTCACAGACAGGATTCCTACTTCACAGACAGCATTTTGACTTCATAGAGAAGATTGTTACTTCATAGACTGGATTGTGACTTCATAGACAGCATTGTGACTTCATAGACAGGATTGTTACTTCATAAACAGGATTGTTACTTCATACACTGTATTGTGACTTCATAGAAAGGATTGTTACTTCATAAACAGGATTGTGACTTCATAGACAGCCTTGTTACATCATAGAGAGGGTTCTTACATAATAGACAGGATTATGATGTCATCGAGAGTATTGTTACCTCATAGACTGCACTGTGCCTTCATAGAGAGGATTGTTGCATCACAGACAGGTTTCCTACTTCACAGACAGAATTTTGACTTCATAGAGAGCATTGTTACTTCATAGACTGGATTGTGACTTCATAGACAGCATTGTGACATTATAGACAGAATTGTTACATAACAAATAGTATTGTTACTTCATAGAATGTATTGTTACTTCATAGACAGTGTTGTTACATCATAGACAGGATTGTTAACTCATAGAGAGGATTGTTACTTCATAGATTGTATTTTTACATCATAGACTGGATTGTGACTTCATAGACTGGATTGTTACCTCAGAAACAGGATTGTTACATCATAGACTGGATTGCGACTTCATAAACAGGATTGTTACTTCATTAACAGGATTGTTACTTCATAGACAGTATTTATACTTCATAGACAGTGTTGTTACATCATAGACAGGGTTGTTAACTCATGTAGAGGATTGTTACTTCATAGACAGTGTTGTTACATCATAGACAGGATTTAGACTTCATAGAGAGGATTGTTACTCATAGACAGCATTGTGACTTCATAGACAGGATTGTTACTTCATAGGAAGGAGTGTTACTTCTTAGACTGGATTGTTACTTCATAGACAGGGTTGCTACATCATAGACAGCATTGTTACTTCATAAACAGCATTTTTACTACATAGAGAGGGTTCTTACATCATAGACAGGATTGTGATGTCATCGAGAGTATTGTTACTTCGTAGACAGGATTGTGATGTCATAGATACGATGGTTACATCATAGACTGGATTGATATTTCATAGACAGCATTGTTACTTCATAGACTGGATTGTGACTTCATAGAGAGCACTGTAACTTCATAGAGAGGGTTCTTACATCATAGACAGGATTGTGATGTCATCGAGAGTATTGTTACTTCATAGACAGGATTGTGACATCATAGATATGATGGTTACATCATAGACTGGGTTGTGATTTCATAGACAGCATTGTTACTTCATAGACTGGATTGTGACTTCATAGAGAGCACTGTTACTTCATAGAGAGGGTTCATACATCATAGACAGGATTGTGATGTCATCGAGAGTATTGTTACTTCATAGACAGGATTGTGACGTCATAGATACGATGGTTACATCATAGATTGGGTTGTGATTTCATAGACTGCATTGTTACTTCATAGACTGGATTGTGACTTCATAGAGACCACTGTTACTTCATAGAGAGGGTTCATACATCATAGACAAAATTGTGATGTCATCGAGAGTATTATTACCTCATAGACTGGATTGTGCCTTCATAGAGATGATTGTTACGTCACAGACAGGATTCCTACTTCACAGACAGCATTTTGACTTCATAGAGAAGATTGTTACTTCATAGACTGGATTGTGACTTCATATACAGCATTGTGACTTCATAGACAGGATTGTTACTTCATAAACAGGATTGTTACTTCATACACTGGATTGTGACTTCATAGAAAGGATTGTTACTTCATAAACAGGATTTTTACTTCATAGACAGTATTTTTACTTCATAGAGAGTGTTGTTACATCATAGACAGGATTGTTACTTCATAAACAGCATTGTTACTTCATAGAGAGGGTTCTTACTTCATAGACAGGATTGTGATGTCATCGAGAGTATTGTTACTTCGTAGACAGGATTGTGACGTCATAGATACGATGGTTACATCATAGATTGGATTGATATTTCATAGACAGCATTGTTACTTCATAGACTGTATTGTGACTTCATAGAGAGCACTGTAACTTCATAGAGAGGTTTCTTACATCATAGACAGGATTGTGATGTCATCGAGAGTATTGTTACCTCATCGACTGGATTGTGCCTTCATAGAGATGATTGTTACGTCACAGACAGGATTCCCACTTCACAGAGAGGATTTTGAATTCATAGACATCATTGTGACTTCATAGACTGGATTGTGACTTCATAGACATCATTGTGACTTCATAGACAGGATTGTTACATAATAAAAAGTATTGTTACTTCATAGGATGTATAGTTACTTCATAGAAAGTGTTGTTACATCATAGACAGGATTGTTAACTCACAGAGAGGATTGTTACTTCATAGACTGTATTTTGACATCATAGACTGGATTGTGACTTCATAGACAGCATTGTGACTACATAGACAGGATTGTTAACTCATGGAGAGGATTGTTACTTCATAGACTGTATTTTTACATCATAGACAGGATTGTGACTTCATAGAGAGGATTGTTACTTCATAGACTGCATTGTGACTTCATAGAGAGTATTGTTACTTCATACGTAGGAGTTTTACTTCATAGACTGGATTGTTACATCATAGACGGGATTGTTACTTCATAGACCGGGTTGTTACATCATAGACAGCATTGTTACTTCATAGACAGCATTGTTACTTCATAGAGAGGGTTCTTACATCATAGACAGGATTGTGATGTCATTGACAGTATTCTTACATCATAGACAGGATTGTGACGTCATAGATACGATGGTTACATCATAGACTGGATTGTGAATTCATAGACAGCATTGTTATTTCATAGACTGGATTGTGACTTAATAGACAGCATTGTTACTTCATAGAGATGGTTCTTACATAATAGATAGGATTGTGAAATCATCGAGGGTATTGTTACCTCACAGTCTGTTTTGTGCCTTCATAGAGACGATACTTACGTCACAGACAGGATTGCTGCTTCACATAAAGGATTGTGACTTCATGGAGAGGACTGTTGCTTCATAGAATGGATTAAGACTTCATAGACAACCTTGTTACTTCATTGAGAGGGTTCTTACATAATCGACAGGATTGTTATGTCAGCGAGAGTATTGTTACCTCATAGACTGGATTGTGCATTCATAGAGATGATTGTTACGTCACAGACAGGATTCCTACTTCACAGACAGCATTTTGACTTCATAGAGAAGAATGGTAATTCATAGACTGGATTGTGACTTCATAGACAGCATTGTGACTTCATAGACAGGATTGTTACTTCATAGACTGTATTTTTACATCATAGACTGGATTGTGACTTCATAGAAAGGATTGTTACTTCATAAACAGGATTGTTACTTCATAGACAGTATTTTTACTTCATAGACAGTGTTGTTACATCATAGACAGGATTGGTTACTCATGGAGAGGATTCTTAATTCATAGACTGCATTGTGACTTCATAGAAGGGATTGTTACCTCATAAGCAGGATTGTTACTTCATAGGATAGAGTGTTACTTCATAGACAGGGTGGTTACATCCTATACAGGATTGTGACGTCAAAGAGAGAATTGCTACTTCATACACTGGATTGTGACTTCATAGAAAGGATTGTTACATCTTAAAGAGGATTGTTGCTTCATAGATTGTATTATTACTTCATAGAGAGTGTTGTTACATAATAGACAGGGTTGTTAACTCATCGAGAGTATTGTTACTTCATAGACTGTATTTTTACATTATAGACAGGATTTAGACTTCATAGAGAGGATTGTTACTTCATAGACAGCATTGTGACTTCATAGACAGGATTGTTACTTCATAGGAAGGACTGTTACTTCATAGACTGGATTGTTACTTCATAGACAGTGTTGTTACATCATAGACAGCATTGTTACTTCATAATCAGCATTGTTACTTCATAGAGAGGGTTCTTACATCATAGACAGGATTGTGATGTCATCGAGTGTATTGTTACTTCGTAGACAGGATTGTGACGTCATAGATACGATGGTTACATCATAGACTGGATTGATATTTCATAGACAGCATTGTTACTTCATAGACTGGATTGTGACTTCATAGAGAGCACTGTAACTTCATAGAGAGGGTTCTTACATCATAGACAGGATTGTGATGTCATCGAGAGTATTGTTACCTCATAGACTGGATTGTGCCTTCATAGAGATGATTGTTACGTCACAGACAGGATTCCTACTTCACAGAGAGGATTTTGACTTCATAGAGAGGATTCTTACTTCATAGACTGGATTGTGACTTCATAGACAGCATTGTGACTTCATAGACAGGATTGTTACATAATAAACAGTATTGTTACTTCATAGGATGTATTGTTATTTCATACACAGTGTTGTTACATCATAGACAGGATTGTTAATTCACAGAGAGGATTGTTACTTCATAGACTGTATTTTTACATCATAGACTGGATTGTGACTTCAGTGAGAGGATTGTTACTTCATAAACAGGATTGTTACTTCATAGACTGTATTGTTACTTCATAGACAGTGCTGTTACATCATAGACAGGGTTGTTAACTCATGGAGAGGATTGTTACTTCATAGACAGTGTTGTTACATCATAGACTGCATTGTTACTTCATAGACAGCATTGTTACTTCATAGAGATGGTTCTTACTTCATAGACAGGATTGTGATGTCATCGAGAGTATTGTTACTTCATAGACAGGATTGTGACGTCATAGATACGATGGTTACATCATAGACTGGGTTGTGATTTCATAGACAGCATTGTTACTTCATAGACTGGATTGTGACTTCATAGAGAGCACTGTTACTTCATAGAGAGGGTTCATACATCATAGACAGGATTGTGATGTCATCGAGAGTATTATTACATCATAGACTGGATTGTGCCTTCATAGAGATGATTGTTACGTCACAGACAGGTTTCCTACTTCCCAAACAGGATTTTGACATCATAGAGAGGATTGTTACTTCAAAGACTGTATTTTTACATCGTAGACAGGATTGTGACTTCATAAAGAGGATTGTTACTTCATAAACTGCATTGTGACTTCATAGACAGCATTGTTACTTCATAGAGATGGTTCTTACATCATAGACAGGATTGTGATGTCATCGAGAGTATTGTTACTTCATAGACAGGA
Source organism: Myotis nattereri (assembly GCF_964212035.1). NCBI lineage: Eukaryota > Metazoa > Chordata > Mammalia > Chiroptera > Vespertilionidae > Myotis > Myotis nattereri. The sequence continues at coordinate 7,775,830 of NC_138088.1, forward strand.
TTGTGACATCATAGATACGATGGTTACATCATAGACTGGGTTGTGATTTCATAGACTGCATTGTTACTTCATAGACTGGATTGTGACTTCATAGAGAGCACTGTTACTTCATAGAGAGGGTTCATACATCATAGACAGGATTGTGATGTCATCGAGAGTATTGTTATTTCATAGACAGGATTGTGACGTCATAGATACGATGGTTACATCATAGACTGGGTTGTGATTTCATAGACTGCATTGTTACTTCATAGACTGGATTGTGACTTCATAGAGAGCACTGTTACATCATAGAGAGGGTTCATACATCATAGACAGGATTGTGATGTCATCGAGAGTATTATTACCTCATAGACTGGATTGTGCCTTCATAGAGATGATTGTTACGTCACAGACAGGTTTTCTACTTCCCAGACAGGATTTTGACATTATAGAGAGGATTGTTACTTCAAAGATTGGATTGTGACTTCATAGACAGCATTGTGACTTCATAGACAGGATTGTTACATAATAAAAAGTATTGTTACTTCATAGGATGTATAGTTACATCATAGAAAGTGTTGTTACATCATAGACAGGATTGTTAACTCACTGTGAGGATTGTTATTTCATAGACTGTATTTTGACATCATAGACTGGATTGTGACTTCATAGACAGCATTGTGACTTCATAGACAGGATTGTTACATAATAAACAGTATTGTTACTTCATAGAATGTATTGTTACTTCATAGACCGTGTTGTTACTTCGCAGACAGGATTGTTAACTCATGGAGAGGATTGTTACTTCATAGACTGTGTTTTTACATCATAGACAGGATTGTGACTTCATAGACAGGATTGTTAACTCATGGAGAGGATTGTTACTTCATAGACTGTATTTTTACATCATAGACAGGATTGTGACTTCATAGAGAGGATTGTTACTTCATAGATTGCATTGTGACTTCATAGACAGTATTGTTACTTCATACGTAGGAGTGTTACTTCATAGACTGGATTGTTACATCATAGACTGGATTGTTACTTCATAGACAGGGTTGTTACATCATAGACAGCATTGTTACTTCATAGACAGCATTGTTACTTCATAGAGAGGGTTCTTACATCATAGACAGGATTGTGATGTCATTGACAGTATTGTTACATCATAGACAGGATTGTGACGTCATAGATACGATGGTTACATCATAGACTGGATTGTGAATTCATAGACAGCATTGTTATTTCATAGACTGGATTGTGACTTAATAGACAGCATTGTTACTTCATAGAGACGGTTCTTACATAATAGAGAGGATTGTGAAATCATCGAGGGTATTGTTACCTCACAGTCTCTTTTGTGCCTTCATAGAGACGATCCTTACGTCACAGACAGGATTGCTGCTTCACATAAAGGATTGTGACTTCATGGAGAGGACTGTTGCTTCATAGAATGGATTAAGACTTTATAGACAGCCTTGTTACTTCATTGAGAGGGTTCTTACATAATCGACAGGATTGTTATGTCAGCGAGAGTATTGTTACCTCATAGACTGGATTGTGCCTTCATAGAGATGATTGTTACGTCACAGACAGGATTCCTACTTCACAGAGAGCATTTTGACTTCATAGAGAAGATTGTTACTTCATAGACTGGATTGTGACTTCATAGACAGCATTGATACTTCATAGACAGGATTGTTACTTCATAAACAGGATTGTTACTTCATACACTGGATTGTGACTTCATAGAAAGGATTGTTACTTCATAAACAGGATTGTTACTTCATAGACAGTATTTTTACTTCATAGACAGTGTTGTTACATCAACGACAGGATTGGTTACTCATAGAGAGGATTCTTAATTCATAGACTGCATTGTGACTTCATAGAAGGGATTGTTACCTCATAAGCAGGATTGTTACTTCATAGGCTAGAGTGTTACTTCATAGACAGGGTGGTTACATCCTAAACAGGATTGTGACGTCAAAGAGAGAATTGCTACTTCATACACTGGATTGTGACTTCATAGAAAGGATTGTTACATCTTAAAGAGGATTGTTGCTTCATAGACTGTATTATTACTTCATAGAGAGTGTTGTTACATAATAGACAGGGTTGTTAACTCATCGAGAGTATTGTTACTTCATAGAATGTATTTTTACATCATAGACAGGATTTAGACTTCATAGAGAGGATTGTTACTCATAGACAGCATTGTGATTTCATAGACAGGATTGTTACTTCATAGGAAGGAGTGTTACTTCATAGACTGGATTGTTACTTCATAGACAGGGTTGTTACATCATAGACAGCATTGTTACTTCATAAACAGCATTGTTACTTCATAGAGAGCGTTCTTACATCATAGACAGGATTGTGATGTCATCGAGAGTATTGTTACTTCGTAGACAGGATTGTGACGTCATAGATACGATGGTTACATCATAGACTGGATTGATATTTCATAGACAGCATTGTTACTTCATAGACTGGATTGTGACTTCATAGAGAGCACTGTAACTTCATAGAGAGTATTCTTACATCATAGACAGGATTGTGATGTCATCGAGAGTATTGTTACCTCATAGACTGGATTGTGCCTTCATAGAGATGATTGTTACGTCACAGACAGGATTCCTACTTCACAGAGAGGATTTTGACTTCATAGAGATTATTCTTACTTCATAGACTGGATTGTGACTTCATAGACAGCATTGTGACTTCATAGACAGGATTGTTACATAATAAACAGTATTGTTACTTCATAGGATGTATTGTTATTTCATAGACAGTGTTGTTACATCATACACAGGATTGTTAACTCACAGAGAGGATTGATACTTCATAGACTGTATTTATACATCATAGACTGGATTGTGACTTCATAGAGAGGATTGTTACCTCATAAACAGGATTGTTACTTCATAGACTGTATTGTTACTTCATAGACAGTGCTGTTACATCATAGACAGGGTTGTTAACTCATGGAGAGGATTGTTACTTCATAGACAGGGTTGTTACATCATAGACAGCATTGTTACTTCATAGACAGCATTGTTACTTCATAGAGATGGTTCTTACATCATAGACAGGATTGTGATGTCATCGAGAGTATTGTTACTTCATAGACAGGATTGTGACATCATAGATACGATGGTTACATCATAGACTGGGTTGTGATTTCATAGACTGCATTGTTACTTCATAGACTGGATTGTGACTTCATAGAGAGCACTGTTACTTCATAGAGAGGGTTCATACATCATAGACAGGATTGTGATGTCATCGAGAGTATTGTTATTTCATAGACAGGATTGTGACGTCATAGATACGATGGTTACATCATAGACTGGGTTGTGATTTCATAGACTGCATTGTTACTTCATAGACTGGATTGTGACTTCATAGAGAGCACTGTTACATCATAGAGAGGGTTCATACATCATAGACAGGATTGTGATGTCATCGAGAGTATTATTACCTCATAGACTGGATTGTGCCTTCATAGAGATGATTGTTACGTCACAGACAGGTTTTCTACTTCCCAGACAGGATTTTGACATTATAGAGAGGATTGTTACTTCAAAGATTGGATTGTGACTTCATAGACAGCATTGTGACTTCATAGACAGGATTGTTACATAATAAAAAGTATTGTTACTTCATAGGATGTATAGTTACATCATAGAAAGTGTTGTTACATCATAGACAGGATTGTTAACTCACTGTGAGGATTGTTACTTCATAGACTGTATTTTGACATCATAGACTGGATTGTGACTTCATAGACAGCATTGTGACTTCATAGACAGGATTGTTACATAATAAACAGTATTGTTACTTCATAGAATGTATTGTTACTTCATAGACCGTGTTGTTACTTCGCAGACAGGATTGTTAACTCATGGAGAGGATTGTTACTTCATAGACTGTGTTTTTACATCATAGACAGGATTGTGACTTCATAGAGAGGATTGTTACTTCATAGATTGCATTATGACTTCATAGACAGTATTGTTACTTCATACGTAGGAGTGTTACTTCATAGACTGGATTGTTACATCATAGACTGGATTGTTACTTCATAGACAGGGTTGTTACATCATAGACAGCATTGTTACTTCATAGACAGCATTGTTACTTCATAGAGAGGGTTCTTACATCATAGATAGGATTGTGATGTCATTGACAGTATTGTTACATCATAGACAGGATTGTGACGTCATAGATACGATGGTTACATCATAGACTGGATTGTGAATTCATAGACAGCATTGTTATTTCATAGACTGGATTGTGAGTTAATAGACAGCATTGTAACTTCATAGAGATGGTTCTTACATAATAGATAGGATTGTGAAATCGTCGAGGGTATTGTTACCTCACAGTCTGTTTTGTGCCTTCATAGAGACGATACTTACGTCACAGACAGGATTGCTGCTTCACATAAAGGATTGTGACTTCATGGAGAGGACTGTAGCTTCATAGAATGGATTAAGACTTCATAGACAGCCGTGTTACTTCATTGAGAGGGTTCTTACATAATCGACAGGATTGTTATGTCAGCGAGAGTATTGTTACCTCATAGACTGGATTGTGACTTCATAGAGATGATTGTTACGTCACAGACAGGATTCCTACTTCACAGACAGCATTTTGACTTCATAGAGAAGATTGTTACTTCATAGACTGGATTGTGACTTCATAGACAGCATTGTGACTTCATAGACAGGATTGTTACTTCATAAACAGGATTGTTACTTCATACACTGGATTGTGACTTCATAGAAAGGATTGTTACTTCATAAACAGGATTGTGACTTCATAGACAGCCTTGTTACATCATAGAGAGGGTTCTTACATAATAGACAGGATTATGATGTCATCGAGAGTATTGTTACCTCATAGACTGGACTGTGCCTTCATTGAGAGGATTGTTGCATCACAGACAGGTTTCCTACTTCACAGACAGGATTTTGACTTCATAGAGAGCATTGTTACTTCATAGACTGGATTGTGACTTCATAGACAGCATTGTGACATTATAGACAGAATTGTTACATAACAAATAGTATTGTTACTTCATAGAATGTATTGTTACTTCATAGACAGTGTTGTTACATCATAGACAGGATTGTTAACTCATAGAGAGGATTGTTACTTCATAGATTGTATTTTTACATCATAGACTGGATTGTGACTTCATAGACTGGATTGTTACCTCAGAAACAGGATTGTTACATCATAGACTGGATTGCGACTTCATAAACAGGATTGTTACTTCATTAACAGGATTGTTACTTCATAGACAGTATTTATACTTCATAGACAGTGTTGTTACATCATAGACAGGGTTGTTAACTCATGTAGAGGATTGTTACTTCATAGACAGTGTTGTTACATCATAGACAGGATTTAGACTTCATAGAGAGGATTGTTACTCATAGACAGCATTGTGACTTCATAGACAGGATTGTTACTTCATAGGAAGGAGTGTTACTTCTTAGACTGGATTGTTACTTCATAGACAGGGTTGCTACATCATAGACAGCATTGTTACTTCATAAACAGCATTTTTACTACATAGAGAGGGTTCTTACATCATAGACAGGATTGTGATGTCATCGAGAGTATTGTTACTTCGTAGACAGGATTGTGATGTCATAGATACGATGGTTACATCATAGACTGGATTGATATTTCATAGACAGCATTGTTACTTCATAGACTGGATTGTGACTTCATAGAGAGCACTGTAACTTCATAGAGAGGGTTCTTACATCATAGACAGGATTGTGATGTCATCGAGAGTATTGTTACTTCATAGACAGGATTGTGACATCATAGATATGATGGTTACATCATAGACTGGGTTGTGATTTCATAGACAGCATTGTTACTTCATAGACTGGATTGTGACTTCATAGAGAGCACTGTTACTTCATAGAGAGGGTTCATACATCATAGACAGGATTGTGATGTCATCGAGAGTATTGTTACTTCATAGACAGGATTGTGACGTCATAGATACGATGGTTACATCATAGATTGGGTTGTGATTTCATAGACTGCATTGTTACTTCATAGACTGGATTGTGACTTCATAGAGACCACTGTTACTTCATAGAGAGGGTTCATACATCATAGACAAAATTGTGATGTCATCGAGAGTATTATTACCTCATAGACTGGATTGTGCCATCATAGAGATGATTGTTACGTCACAGACAGGATTCCTACTTCACAGACAGCATTTTGACTTCATAGAGAAGATTGTTACTTCATAGACTGGATTGTGACTTCATATACAGCATTGTGACTTCATAGACAGGATTGTTACTTCATAAACAGGATTGTTACTTCATACACTGGATTGTGACTTCATAGAGAGTGTTGTTACATCATAGACAGGATTGTTACTTCATAAACAGCATTGTTACTTCATAGAGAGGGTTCTTACTTCATAGACAGGATTGTGATGTCATCGAGAGTATTGTTACTTCGTAGACAGGATTGTGACGTCATAGATACGATGGTTACATCATAGATTGGATTGATATTTCATAGACAGCATTGTTACTTCATAGACTGGATTGTGACTTCATAGAGAGCACTGTAACTTCATAGAGAGGTTTCTTACATCATAGACAGGATTGTGATGTCATCGAGAGTATTGTTACCTCATCGACTGGATTGTGCCTTCATAGAGATGATTGTTACGTCACAGACAGGATTCCCACTTCACAGAGAGGATTTTGAATTCATAGACATCATTGTGACTTCATAGACTGGATTGTGACTTCATAGACATCATTGTGACTTCATAGACAGGATTGTTACATAATAAAAAGTATTGTTACTTCATAGGATGTATAGTTACTTCATAGAAAGTGTTGTTACATCATAGACAGGATTGTTAACTCACAGAGAGGATTGTTACTTCATAGACTGTATTTTGACATCATAGACTGGATTGTGACTTCATAGACAGCATTGTGACTTCATAGACAGGATTGTTAACTCATGGAGAGGATTGTTACTTCATAGACTGTATTTTTACATCATAGACAGGATTGTGACTTCATAGAGAGGATTGTTACTTCATAGACTGCATTGTGACTTCATAGAGAGTATTGTTACTTCATACGTAGGAGTTTTACTTCATAGACTGGATTGTTACATCATAGACGGGATTGTTACTTCATAGACCGGGTTGTTACATCATAGACAGCATTGTTACTTCATAGACAGCATTGTTACTTCATAGAGAGGGTTCTTACATCATAGACAGGATTGTGATGTCATTGACAGTATTCTTACATCATAGACAGGATTGTGACGTCATAGATACGATGGTTACATCATAGACTGGATTGTGAATTCATAGACAGCATTGTTATTTCATAGACTGGATTGTGACTTAATAGACAGCATTGTTACTTCATAGAGATGGTTCTTACATAATAGATAGGATTGTGAAATCATCGAGGGTATTGTTACCTCACAGTCTGTTTTGTGCCTTCATAGAGACGATCCTTACGTCACAGACAGGATTGCTGCTTCACATAAAGGATTGTGACTTCATGGAGAGGACTGTTGCTTCATAGAATGGATTAAGACTTCATAGACAACCTTGTTACTTCATTGAGAGGGTTCTTACATAATCGACAGGATTGTTATGTCAGCGAGAGTATTGTTACCTCATAGACTGGATTGTGCATTCATAGAGATGATTGTTACGTCACAGACAGGATTCCTACTTCACAGACAGCATTTTGACTTCATAGAGAAGAATGGTAATTCATAGACTGGATTGTGACTTCATAGACAGCATTGTGACTTCATAGACAGGATTGTTACTTCATAGACTGTATTTTTACATCATAGACTGGATTGTGACTTCATAGAAAGGATTGTTACTTCATAAACAGGATTGTTACTTCATAGACAGTATTTTTACTTCATAGACAGTGTTGTTACATCATAGACAGGATTGGTTACTCATGGAGAGGATTCTTAATTCATAGACTGCATTGTGACTTCATAGAAGGGATTGTTACCTCATAAGCAGGATTGTTACTTCATAGGATAGAGTGTTACTTCATAGACAGGGTGGTTACATCCTATACAGGATTGTGACGTCAAAGAGAGAATTGCTACTTCATACACTGGATTGTGACTTCATAGAAAGGATTGTTACATCTTAAAGAGGATTGTTGCTTCATAGATTGTATTATTACTTCATAGAGAGTGTTGTTACATAATAGACAGGGTTGTTAACTCATCGAGAGTATTGTTACTTCATAGACTGTATTTTTACATTATAGACAGGATTTAGACTTCATAGAGAGGATTGTTACTTCATAGACAGCATTGTGACTTCATAGACAGGATTGTTACTTCATAGGAAGGACTGTTACTTCATAGACTGGATTCTTACTTCATAGACAGTGTTGTTACATCATAGACAGCATTGTTACTTCATAATCAGCATTGTTACTTCATAGAGAGGGTTCTTACATCATAGACAGGATTGTGATGTCATCGAGTGTATTGTTACTTCGTAGACAGGATTGTGACGTCATAGATACGATGGTTACATCATAGACTGGATTGATATTTCATAGACAGCATTGTTACTTCATAGACTGGATTGTGACTTCATAGAGAGCACTGTAACTTCATAGAGAGGGTTCTTACATCATAGACAGGATTGTGATGTCATCGAGAGTATTGTTACCTCATAGACTGGATTGTGCCTTCATAGAGATGATTGTTACGTCACAGACAGGATTCCTACTTCACAGAGAGGATTTTGACTTCATAGAGAGGATTCTTACTTCATAGACTGGATTGTGACTTCATAGACAGCATTGTGACTTCATAGACAGGATTGTTACATAATAAACAGTATTGTTACTTCATAGGATGTATTGTTATTTCATACACAGTGTTGTTACATCATAGACAGGATTGTTAATTCACAGAGAGGATTGTTACTTCATAGACTGTATTTTTACATCATAGACTGGATTGTGACTTCAGTGAGAGGATTGTTACTTCATAAACAGGATTGTAACTTCATAGACTGTATTGTTACTTCATAGACAGTGCTGTTACATCATAGACAGGGTTGTTAACTCATGGAGAGGATTGTTACTTCATAGACAGTGTTGTTACATCATAGACTGCATTGTTACTTCATAGACAGCATTGTTACTTCATAGAGATGGTTCTTACTTCATAGACAGGATTGTGATGTCATCGAGAGTATTGTTACTTCATAGACAGGATTGTGACGTCATAGATACGATGGTTACATCATAGACTGGGTTGTGATTTCATAGACAGCATTGTTACTTCATAGACTGGATTGTGACTTCATAGAGAGCACTGTTACTTCATAGAGAGGGTTCATACATCATAGACAGGATTGTGATGTCATCGAGAGTATTATTACATCATAGACTGGATTGTGCCTTCATAGAGATGATTGTTACGTCACAGACAGGTTTCCTACTTCCCAAACAGGATTTTGACATCATAGAGAGGATTGTTACTTCAAAGACTGGATTGTGACTTCATAGACAGCATTGTGACTTCATAGACAGGATTGTTACATAATAAACAGTATTGTTACTTCATAGAATGTATTGTGACTTCATAGACAGTGTTGCTACATCATGCACTGTATTGTTAACTGATAGAGAGGATTGTTACATCATAGACTGTATTTTTACATCATAGACTGTATTGTGACTTCATAGACAGGATTGTTACTTCATAAACAGTATTGTTACTTCATACACTGGATTGTGATTTCATAGAAACGATTGTTACTTCATAAATAGGATTGTTACTTCATAGGCAGTATTTTTACTTCATATACAGTGTTGTTACATCATAGACAGGGTTGTTAACTCATGGAGAGGATTGTTACTTCATAGACTGTATTTTTACATCATAGACAGGATTGTGAATTCATAGAGAGGATTGTTACTTCATAGATTGCATTGTAACTTCACAGAGGGATTGTTACTTCATAAGCAGGATTGTTACTTCATAGGCTAGAGTGTTACTTCACAGACAGGGTTGTTATATCATAAACAGGATTGTGACGTCAAAGAGAGAATTGTTACTTCAAACACTGTATTGTGACTTCATAGAAAGGATTGTTACATCATAAACAGGATTATTGCTTCATAGACTGTATTTTTACTTCATAGACAGTGTTGTTACATCATAGGCAGGGTTGTTAACTCATGGAGAGGATTGTTACTTCATAGACTGTATTTTTACATCATAAACAGGATTGTGACTTCATAGAGAGGATTGTTACTTCATAGACTGCATTGTGACTTCATAGACAGGATTGTTACTTCATAGGCAGGAGTGTTACTTCATAGACTGGATTGTTACTTCATAGACAGGGTTGTTACATCATAGACAGCAATGTTACATCATAGACAGCATTGTTACTTCATAGAGAGTGTTCTTACATCATAGACAGGATTGTGATGTCATGTAGAGTATTGTTACTTCATAGACAGGATTGTGACATCATAGATACGATGGTTACATGATAGACTGGATTGTGACTTTATAGACAGCATTGTTACTTCATAGACTGGATTGTGACTTCATAGACAGCACTGTTACTTCATAGAGAGGGTTCTTACATCGTAGACAGGATTGTGATGTCATCGAGAGTATTGTTACATCATACACTGGATTGTGACTTCATAGACATGATTGTTACGTCACAGACAGTATTCCTACTTCACAGACAGGATTTTGACGTCATAGAGAGGATAGTTACTTCTAGACTGCATTGTGACTTCATAGACAGCATTGTGACTTCATAGACAGAGTTGTTACATAATAAACACTATTGTTACTTCATAGAATGTATTGTGACTTCATAGACAGTGTTGCTACATCATGGACTGGATTGTTAACTCATAGTGAGGATTGTTACTTCATAGGCTGTATTTTTACATCATAGACTGGATTGTGACTTCATAGACAGGATTGTTACTTCATAAACAGGATTGTTACTTCATAGGCAGTATTTTTACATCATATACAGTGTTGTTACATCATAGACAGGGTTGTTAACTCATGGAGAGGATTGTTCCTTCATAGACTGTATTTTTACATCATAGACAGGATTGTGACTTCATAGAGAGGATTGTTACTTCATAGATTGCATTGTAACTTCACAGATGGGCTGGTTACCTCATAAGCAGGATTGCTACTTCATAGGCTAGAGTGTTACTTCATAGACAGGGTGTTACATCATAAACAGCATTGTGACGTCAAAGAGAGAATTGTTACTTCATACACTGGATTGTGACTTCATAGAAAGGATTGTTACATCATAAACAGGATTGTTGCATCATAGACTGTATTTTTACTTCATGGACAGTGTTGGTACATCATAGTCAAGGTTGTTAACTCATGGAGAGGATTGTTACTTCATAGACTGTATTTTTACATCATAGACAGGATTGTGACTTCATAGACAGGATTGTTACTTCATAGGCAGGTGTGTTACTTCATAGACTGGATTGTTACTTCATAGACAGGGTTGTTACATCATAGACAGCATTGTTACTTCATAGAGAGGGTTCGTACATCATAGACAGGATGGTGATGTCAAGTAGAGTATTGTTACTTCATAGACAGGATTGTGACATCATAGATACGATGGTTACATGATAGACTGGATTTTGACTTCATAGACAGCATTGTTACTTCATAGACTGGATTGTGACTTCATAGACAGCACTGTTACTTCATAGAGAGGATTCTTACATCATAGACAGGATTGTGATGTCATCTAGACTATTGTTACCTCATAGACTGGATTGTGCCTTCATAGAGACGATTGTTACGTCACAGGCAGGATTGCTGCTTCACAGACAGGATCTTGACTTAATAGAGAGGATAGTTACTTCATAGACTGGATTGTGACTTCATAGACAGCATTGTGACATCATAGACAGGATTGTTACATAATAAACAGTATTGTTACTTCATAGAATTGTGAGACCCCCAAAGAGGGACCCTCACTCTGTCCCATAGATTGACGGCGACCCCAATCATCCGCAGGAGACGTCACTTGATGCAAACCGCAAGAGGCTTTATTCCAGCGCGCTGGGGCTCAACTCGTCCTCATGCAGGAGCAGAGGAGTTGGGCCCCCAGCAAGGGGTCTTTCAGCTATTTATATGCAAAAATCACACATCAGGGAGGGGTTGCATGCAGGAGAGGAGAACAAAGAAATTCCAAAGGGTCTGGTTTGTGTCTTGATAGGGATAGAGCATTCCTGCCTGGTGTTTTTACAACCTGTTTATCTCAAGGTTGATTGAAGCCTGGTTTACTCAGCCCGCCCTTTGTTGGGGCTGTCTCCTGGAGGAGCAGCCTTGGGGAGGGCGTCATTCTCTCTGTTCCTATCTCTAGTGGGGGAAGCCTAGGGAGTTGAGATAAAACAGGCAGCTAGGCCTGGCAGCTGGGCATGTGCAGTTTGTAACATTCTTTCAGAATGTATTGTTACTTCCTAGACAGTGTTGTTACATCATAGACAGGACTGTTAACTCATAGAGAGGATTGTTACTTCTTAGACTGTATTTTTACATCATAGACTGGATTGTGACTTCATAGACAGGATTGTTACTTCACAAACAGGATTGGTACTTCATAAACTGGATAGTGACTTCATAGAAAGGATTGTTACTTCATAAACAGGATTTTTACTTCATAGACAGTGTTTTTATTTCATAGACAGTGTTGTTACATCATAGACAGGGTTGTTAACTCATGGAGAGGATTGTTACTTCATAGACTGTATTTTTACATCGTAGACAGGATTGTGACTTCATAAAGAGGATTGTTACTTCATAAACTGCATTGTGACTTCATAGACAGGATTGTTACTTCATAGGCAAGATTGTTACTTCATAGACTGGATTGTGACTTCATAGACAGTGTTGTTACTTCATAGACGGCATTGTTACTTCATAGACAGCATTGTTACTTCATAGAGAGGGTTCTTACATCATAGACAGGATTGTGATGTCATGTAGAGTATTGTTACATCATAGACTGAATTGTGACTTCATAGACAGCATTGTTACTTCATAGATTGGATTGTAACTTCATAGACAGCACTGTTACTTCATAGACTGGATTGTGACTTCATAGACAGCACTGTTACTTCATAGAGAGGGTTCTTACATCATAGACAGGATTGTGATGTCATAGAGAGTATTGTTACCTCATAGACTAGATTGTGCCTTCATAGAGACGATTGTTACGTCACAGACAAGATTGCTGCTTCCAAGAGAGGCTTGTGACTTCATAGAGAGGACTGTAGCTTCATGGAATGGACTGTGACTTCATAGACAGCATTGTGACTTCATAGACAGGATTGTTACATAATAAACAGTATTGTTACTTCATAGAATGTATTGTGACTTCATAGACAGTGTTGCTACATCATGGACTGTATTGTTAAATGATAGAGAGGATTGTTACATCATAGACTGTATTTTTACAACATAGACTGTATTGTGACTTCATAGACAGGATTGTTACTTCATAAACAGTATTGTTACTTCATACACTGGATTGTGATTTCATAGAAAGGATTGTTACTTCATAAATAGGATTGTTACTTCATAGGAAGTATTTTTACTTCATATACAGTGTTGTTACATCATAGACAGGGTTGTTAACTCATGGAGAGGATTGTTGCTTCATAGACTGTATTTTTACATCATAGACAGGATTGTGACTTCATGGAGAGGATTGTTACCTCATAGATTGCATTGTAACTTCACAGAAGGGATTGTTACTTCATAAGCAGGATTGTTACTTCATAGGCTAGAGTGTTACTTCACAGACAGGGTTGTTATATCATAAACAGGATTGTGACGACAAAGAGAGAATTGTTACTTCATACACTGGATTGTGACTTCATAGAAAGGATTGTTACATCATAAACAGGATTATTGCTTCATAGACTGTATTTTTACTTCATAGACAGTGTTGTTACATCATAGGCAGGGTTGTTAACTCATGGAGAGGATTGTTACTTCATAGACTGTATTTTTACATCATAAACAGGATTGTGACTTCATAGAGAGGATTGTTACTTCATAGACTGCATTGTGACTTCATAGACAGGATTGTTACTTCATAGGCAGGAGTGTTACTTCATAGACTGGATTGTTACTTCATAGACAGGGTTGTTACATCATAGACAGCATTGTTACTTCATAGACAGCATTGTTACTTCATAGAGAGGGTTCTTACATCATAGACAGGATTGTGATGTCATGTAGAGTATTGTTACTTCATAGACAGGATTGTAACATTATAGACACGATGGTTACATGATAGACTGGATTGTGACTTTATAGACAGCATTGTTACTTCATAGGCTGGATTGTGACTTCATAGACAGCACTGTTACTTCATAGAGAGGGTTCTTACATCATAGACAGGATTGTGATATGATCGAGAGTATTGTTACCTCATACACTGGATTGTGCCTTCATAGAGATGATTGTTACGTCACAGACAGTATTCCTACTTCACAGACAGGATTTTGACGTCATAGAGAGGATAGTTACTTCTAGACTGCATTGTGACTTCATAGACAGCATTGTGACTTCATAGACAGGGTTGTTACATAATAAACACTATTGTTACTTCATAGAATGTATTGTGACTTCATAGACAGTGTTGCTACATCATGGACTGGATTGTTAACTCATAGTGAGGATTGTTACTTCATAGGCTGTATTTTTACATCATAGACTGGATTGTGACTTCATAAGGAGGATTGTTACTTCATAAAATGCATTGTGACTTCATAGGCAGTATTTTTACTTCATATACAGTGTTGTTACATCATAGACAGGGTTGTTAACTCATGGAGAGGATTGTTCCTTCATAGACTGTATTTTTACATCATAGACAGGATTGTGACTTCATAGAGAGGATTGTTACTTCATAGATTGCATTGTAACTTCACAGAAGGGCTGGTTACCTCATAAGCAGGATTGCTACTTCAGAGGCTAGAGTGTTACTTCATAGACAGGGTTGTTACATCATAAACAGGATTGTGACGTCAAAGAGAGAATTGTTACTTCATACACTGGATTGTGACTTCATAGAAAGGATTGTTACATCATAAACAGGATTGTTGCTTCATAGACTGTATTTTTACTTCATGGACAGTGTTGTTACATCATAGTCAAGGTTGTTAACTCATGGAGAGGATTGTTACTTCATAGACTGTATTTTTACATCATAGACAGGATTGTGACTTCATAGACAGGATTGTTACTTCATAGGCAGGTGTGTTACTTCATAGACTGGATTGTTACTTCATAGACAGGGTTGTTACATCATAGACAGCATTGTTACTTCATAGAGAGGGTTCGTACATCATAGACAGGATTGTGATGTCAAGTAGAGTATTGTTACTTCATAGACAGGATTGTGACATCATAGATACGATGGTTACATGATAGACCGGATTTTGACTTCATAGACAGCATTGTTACTTCATAGAATGGATTTTGACTTCATAGACAGCACTGTTACTTCATAGAGAGGGTTCTTACATCATAGACAGGATTGTGATGTCATCGAGAGTATTGTTACCTCATACACTGGATTGTGCCTTCATAGAGATGATTGTTACGTCACAGACAGTATTCCTACTTCACAGACAGGATTTTGACGTCATAGAGAGGATAGTTACTTCTAGACTGCATTGTGACTTCATAGACAGCATTGTGACTTCATAGACAGGGTTGTTACATAATAAACACTATTGTTACTTCATAGAATGTATTGTGACTTCATAGACAGTGTTGCTACATCATGGACTGGATTGTTAACTCATAGTGAGGATTGTTACTTCATAGGCTGTATTTTTACATCATAGACTGGATTGTGACTTCATAAGGAGGATTGTTACTTCATAAAATGCATTGTGACTTCATAGGCAGTATTTTTACTTCATATACAGTGTTGTTACATCATAGACAGGGTTGTTAACTCATGGAGAGGATTGTTCCTTCATAGACTGTATTTTTACATCATAGACAGGATTGTGACTTCATAGAGAGAATTGTTACTTCATAGATTGCATTGTAACTTCACAGAAGGGCTGGTTACCTCATAAGCAGGATTGCTACTTCAGAGGCTAGAGTGTTACTTCATAGACAGGGTTGTTACATCATAAACAGGATTGTGACGTCAAAGAGAGAATTGTTACTTCATACACTGGATTGTGACTTCATAGAAAGGATTGTTACATCATAAACAGGATTGTTGCTTCATAGACTGTATTTTTACTTCATGGACAGTGTTGTTACATCATAGTCAAGGTTGTTAACTCATGGAGAGGATTGTTAATTCATAGACTGTATTTTTACATCATAGACAGGATTGTGACTTCATAGACAGGATTGTTACTTCATAAGCAGGTGTGTTACTTCATAGACTGGATTGTTACTTCATAGACAGTTTTGTTACATCATAGACAGCATTGTTACTTCATAGAGAGGGTTCGTACATCATAGACAGGATTGTGATGTCAAGTAGAGTATTGTTACTTCATAGACAGGATTGTGACATCATAGATACGATGGTTACATGATAGACTGGATTTTGACTTCATAGACAGCATTGTTACTTCATAGACTGGATTGTGACTTCATAGACAGCACTGTTACTTCATAGAGAGGATTCTTACATCATAGACAGGATTGTGATGTCATCTAGACTATTGTTACCTCATAGACTGGATTGTGCCTTCATAGAGACGATTGTTACGTCACAGGCAGGATTGCTGCTTCACAGACAGGATCTTGACTTAATAGAGAGGATAGTTACTTCATAGACTGGATTGTGACTTCATAGACAGCATTGTGACATCATAGACAGGATTGTTACATAATAAACAGTATTGTTACTTCATAGAATTGTGAGACCCCCCAAGAGGGACCCTCGCTCTGTCCCATAGATTGACGGCGACCCCAATCATCCGCAGGAGACGTCACTTGATGCAAACCGCAAGAGGCTTTATTCCAGCGCGCTGGGGCTCAACTCGTCCTCATGCAGGAGCAGAGGAGTTGGGCCCCCAGCAAGGGGTCTTTCAGCTATTTATATGCAAAAATCACACACCAGGGAGGGGTTGCATGCAGGAGAGGAGAACAAAGAAATTCCAAAGGGTCTGGTTTGTGTCTTGATAGGGATAGAGCATTCCTGCCTGGTGTTTTTACAACCTGTTTATCTCAAGGTTGATTGAAGCCTGGTTTACTCAACCCGCCCTTTGTTGGGGCTGTCTCCTGGAGGAGCAGCCTTGGGGAGGGCGTCATTCTCTCTGTTCCTATCTCTAGTGGGGGAAGCCTAGGGAGTTGAGATAAAACAGGCAGCTAGGCCTGGCAGCTGGGCATGTGCAGTTTATAACATTCTTTCAGAATGTATTGTTACTTCCTAGACAGTGTTGTTACATCATAGACAGGATTGTTAACTCATAGAGAGGATTGTTACTTCTTAGACTGTATTTTTACATCATAGAATGGATTGTGACTTCATAGACAGGATTGTTACTTCACAAACAGGATTGGTACTTCATAAACTGGATAGTGACTTCATAGAAAAGATTGTTACTTCATAAACAGGATTTTTACTTCATAGACAGTGTTTTTATTTCATAGACAGTGTTGTTACATCAGAGACAGGGTTGTTAACTCATGGAGAGGATTGTTACTTCATAGACTGTATTTTTACATCATAGACAGGATTGTGACTTCATAAAGAGGATTGTTACTTCATAAACTGCATTGTGACTTCATAGACAGGATTGTTACTTCATAGGCAAGATTGTTACTTCATAGACTGGATTGTTACTTAAAAGACAGGGTTGTTACTTCATAGACAGCATTGTTACTTCATAGACAGCATTGTTACTTCATAGAGAGGGTTCTTACATCATAGACAGGATTGTGATGTCATGTAGAGTATTGTTACATCATAGACAGGATTGTGACATCATAGATACGATGGTTACATCATAGACTGAATCGTGACTTCATAGACAGCATTGTTACTTCATAGACTGGATTGTGACTTCATAGACAGCACTGTTACTTCATACACTGGATTGTGACTTCATAGACAGCACTGTTACTTCATAGAGAGGGTTCTTACATCATAGACAGGATTGTGATGTCATAGAGAGTATTGTTACCTCATAGACCAAATTGTGCCTTCATAGAGATGATTGTTACGTCACAGGCAAGATTGCTTCTTCACAGAGAGGCTTGTGACTTCATAGAGAGGACTGTAGCTTCATAGAATGGATTGTGACTTCATAGACAGCATTGTGACTTCATAGACAGGATTGTTACATAATAAACAGTATTGTTACTTCATAGAATGTATTGTGACTTCATAGACAGTGTTGCTACATCATGGACTGTATTGTTAACTGATAGAGAGGATTGTTACATCATAGACTGTATTTTTGCATCATAGACTGTATTGTGACTTCATAGACAGGATTGTTACTTCATAAACAGTATTGTTACTTCATACACTGGATTGTGATTTCATAGAAAGGATTGTTAATTCATAAATAGGATTATTACTTCATAGGAAGTATTTTACTTCATATACAGTGTTGTTACATCATAGACAGGGTTCTTAACTCATGGAGAGGATTGTTCCTTCATAGACTGTATTTTTACATCATAGACAGGATTGTGACTTCATAGAGAGGATTGTTACTACATAGATTGCATTGTAACTTCACAGAAGGGATTGTAACTTCATAAGCAGGATTGTTACATCATAGGCTAGAGTGTTACTTCACAGACAGGGTTGTTATATCATAAACAGGATTGTGACGTCAAAGAGAGAATTGTTACTTCATACACTGGATTGTGACTTCATAGAAATGATTGTTACATCATAAACAGGATTATTGCTTCATAGACTGTATTTTTACTTCATAGACAGTGTTGTTACATCATAGTCAGGGTTGTTAACTCTTGGAGAGTATTGTTACTTCATAGACTGTATTTTTACATCATAGACAGGATTGTGACTTCATAGAGAGGATTGTTACTTCATAGACTGCATTGTGACTTCATAGAAAGGATTGTTACTTCATAGGCAGGAGTGTTACTTCATAGACTGGATTGTGACTTCATAGACAGAACTGTTACTTAATAGAGAAGGTTCTTACATCATAGACAGGATTGTGATGTCATAGAGAGTATTGTTACCTCATAGACTAGATTGTGCCTTCATAGAGACGCTTGTTACGTCACAGGCAAGATTGCTGCTTCACAGAGAGGCTTGTGACTTTATAGAGAGGACTGTAGCTTCATAGAATGGATTGTGACTTCATAGACAGCATTGTGACTTCATAGACAGGATTGTTACATAATAAACAGTATTGTTACTTCATAGAATGTATAGTGACTTCATAGACAGTGTTGCTCCATCATGGACTGTATTGTTAACTGATAGAGAGGATTGTTACATCATAGACTGTATTTTTACATCATAGACTGTATTGTGACTTCATAGACAGGATTGTTACTTCATAAACAGTATTGTTACTTCATACACTGGATTGTGACTTCATAGAAATGATTGTTACATCATAAACAGGATTATTGCTTCATAGACTGTATTTTTACTTCATAGACAGTGTTGTTACATCATAGTCAGGGTTGTTAACTCGTGGAGAGGATTGTTACTTCATAGACTGTATTTTTACATCATAGACAGGATTGTGACTTCATAGAGAGGATTGTTACTTCATAGATTGCATTGTAAGGTCACAGAAGGGATGGTTACTTCATAAGCAGGATTGTTACTTCATAGGCTAGAGTGTTACTTCATAGATAGGGTTGTTACATCAGAAAAAGCATTGTGACGTCAAAGAGAGAATTGTTACTTCATACACTGGATTGTGACTTCATAGAAAGGACTGATACATCATAACAGGATTGTTGCTTCATAGACTGTATTTTTACTTCATAGACAGTGTTGTTCCATCATAGTCAGGGTTGTTAACTCATGGAGAGGATTGTTACTTCATAGACTGTATTTTTACATCATAGACAGGATTGTGAATTCATAGACAGGATTGTTACTTCATAGGCAGGTGTGTTACTTCATAGACTGGATTGTTACTTCATAGATAGGGTTGTTACATCATATACTGCATTGTTACTTCATAGACAGCATTGTTACTTCATAGAGAGGGTTCGTACATCATAGACAGGATTGTGATGTCATGTAGAGTATTGTTACTTCATAGACAGGATTGTGACATCATAGATACGATGGTTACATGATAGACTGGATTTTGACTTCATAGACAGCATTGTTACTTCATAGACTGGATTGTGACTTCATAGACAGCACTGTTACTTCATAGAGAGGATTCTTACATCATATACAGGATTGTGATGTCATCGAGACTATTGTTACCTCATACACTGGATTGTGCCTTCATAGAGACGATTGTTACGTCACAGGCAGCATTGCTGCTTCACAGACAGGCTTGTGACTTCATAGAGAAGACTGTAGCTTCATAGAATGGATTGTGCCTTTATAGACATCATTGTTACTTCATAGAGAGGGTTCTTACATAATAGACAGGATTGTGATGTCATCGAGAGTATTATTACCTCATAGACTGGATTGTGCCTTCATAGAAATGATTGTTACGTCACAGACAGGATTACTACTTCACTGACAGGATCTTGACTTCATAGAGAGGATAGTTACTTCATAGAATGTATTGTGACTTCATAGACAGTGTTGTTACATCATAGACAGGATTGTTAACTCATAGAGAGGATTGTTACTTCTTAGACTGTATTTTTACATCATAGACAGGATTGTGACTTCATAGACAGGATTGTTACTTCACAAACAGGATTGGTACTTCATAAACAGGATTGTTACTTCATAGGCAGTACTTTTACTTCATATACAGTGTTGTTACATCATAGACAGGGTTGTTAACTCATGGAGAGGATTGTTCCTTCTTAGACTGTATTTTTACATCATAGACAGGATTGTGACTTCATAGACAGGATTGTTACTTCACAAACAGGATTGGTACTTCATACACTGGATTGTGACTTCATAGAAAGGATTGTTACTTCATAAACAGAATTGTTACTTCATAGACAGTGTTTTTATTTCATAGAGAGTGTTGTTACATCATAGACAGGGTTGTTAACTCATGGAGAGGATTGTTACTTCATAGACTGTATTTTTACATCATAGACAGGATTGTGACTTCATAGAGAGGATTGTTACTACATAAACTGCATTGTGACTTCATAGACAGGATAGTTACTTCATAGGCAGGATTGTTACTTCATAGACTGGATTGTTACTTCATAGACAGGGTTTTTACTTCATAGACGGCATTGTTACTTCATAGACAGCATTGTGACTTCATAGAGAGGATTCTTAAATAATAAACAGTATTGTTACTTCATAGAATGTATTGTGACTTCATAGACAGTGTTGCTACATCATGGACTGGATTGTTACCTCATAGAGAGGATTGTTACTTCATAGACTGTATTTTTACATCATAGACAGGATTGTGACTTCATAGAGAGGATTGTTACTTCATAGATTGCATTGTTACTTCACAGAAGGGATTGTTACTTCATAAGCAGGATTGTTACTTCATAGGCTAGAGTGTTACTTCATAGACAGGATTGTTATATCAAAAACAGGATTGTGACGTCAATGAGAGAATTGTTACTTCGTAGAGAGGGTTCTCACATCATAGACAGGATTGTGATGTCATCGAGAGTATTGTTACTTCATACACAGGTTGTGATGTCATAGATACGATGGTTACATCATAGACTGGATTGTGACTTCAAAGACAGCATTGTTACTTCATAGACTGGATTGTGACTTCATAGACAGCACTGTTACTTCATAGAGAGGGTTCTTACATCATAGACAGGATTGTGATGTCATCGAGAGTATTGTTACCTCATAGACTGGATTGTGCCTTCATAGAGATGATTGTTATGTCACAGACAGAATTCGTACTTCACCGACAGGATTTTGACTTCATAGAGAGGATAGTTACTTCATAGACTGGATTGTGACTTCATACACAGTATTGGGACATCATAGACTGGATTGTTACATAATAAACAGTATTGTTACTTCATAGAATGTATTGTTACTTCATAGACAGTGTTGTTACTTCATAGGGAGGATTCTTACATCATAGACAGGATTTTGATGTCGTGGAGAGTATTGTTACTCCATATACAGGATTGTGAAATCATAGATACGATGGTTACATCATAGACTGGATTGTGACTTCATTGACAGCATTGTTACTTCATAGACTGGATTGTGACTTCATAGACAGAACTGTTACTTCATAGAGAGGGTTCTTACATAATAGACAGGATTGTGATGTCATTGAGAGTATTGTTACCTCATAGAATGGATTGTGCCTTCATAGAGATGATTGTTACGTCACAGCAGAATATCTACGTCACAGACAGGATTTTGACTTCATAGAGAGGATAGTTACTTCATAGACTGGATTGTGACTTCATAGACAGCATTGTGACTTCATAGACAGTACTTTTACTTCATAGACAGTGTTGTTACATCATACACAGGGTTGTTAACTCATGGAGAGGATTGTTACTTCATAGACTGTATTTTTACAACATAGACAGGCTTGTGACTTCATAGAGAGGACTGTAGCTTCATAGAATGGATTGTGCCTTCATAGAGAGCCTTGTTACTTCATAGATAGGGTTCTTACATAATAGACAGGATTGTGAAGTCATCGAGAGTATTGTTACCTCATAGACTGGATTGTGCCTTCATAAACATGACTGTTACGTCACAGACAGGATTCCTACTTCACAGACACGATTTTGACGTCATAGAGAAGAGAGTTACTTCTAGACTGGATTGTGACTTCATAGACAGCATTGTGACTTCATAGACAGGATTGTTACTTCATAGGCAGGATTGTTACTTCATAGACTGGATTGTTACTTCATAGACAGTGTTGTTACTTCATAGACGGCATTTTTACTTCATAGAAAGCATTGTTACATCATAGAGAGGGTTCTTACATCATAGACAGGATTGTGATGTCATGTAGAGTGTTGTTACATCATAGACAGGATTGTGACATCATAGATACGATGGTTACATCATACACTGAATTGTGACTTCATAGACAGCATTGTTACTTCATAAATTGGATTGTGACTTCATAGACATCACTGTTACTTCATAGACTGGATTGTGACTACATAGACAGCACTGTCACTTCATAGAGAGGGTTCGTACATCATAGACAGGATTGTGATTTCATCAAGAGTATTGTTCCCTCATAGACTGGATTGTGCCTTCATGGAGACGATTGTTACGTCACAGACAGGATTGCTGATTCACAGACAGTCTTGTGACTTCATCGAGAGGACTGTAGCTTCATAGAATGGACTGTGCCTTCATAGACAGCCTTGTTACTTCATAGATAGGGTTCTTACCTAATAGACAGGATAGTGATGTCATCGAGAGTATTGTTACCTCATAGACTGGATTGTGCCTTCATAGACATGACTGTTACGTCACAGACAGGATTCCTACTTCACAGACAGGATTTTGACGTCATAGAGAGGATAGTTACTTCTAGTCTGGATTGTGACTTCATAGACAGCATTGCGACTTCATAGACAGGATTGTTACATAATAAACACTATTGTTACTTCATAGAATGTATTGTGACTTCATAGACAGTGTTGCTACATCATGGACTGAATTGTTAACTCATAGAGAGGATTGTTACTTCATAGACTGTATTTTTACATCATAGACTGGATTGTGACTTCATAGACAGGATTGTTACTTCATAAACAGGATTGTTACTTCATAGGCAGTACTTTTACTTCATATACAGTGTTGTTACATCATAGACAGTGTTGTTAACTCATGGAGAGGATTGTTCCTTCTTAGACTGTATTTTTACATCATAGACAGGATTGTGACTTCATAGAGAGGATTGTTACTTCATAGATTGCATTGTAAGGTCACAGAAGGGATGGTTACTTCATAAGCAGGATTGTTACTTCATAGGCTAGAGTGTTACTTCAAAGATAGGGTTGTTACATCAGAAAAAGCATTGTCACGTCAAAGAGAGAATTGTTACTTCATACACTGGATTGTGACTTCATAGAAAGGACTGTTACATCATAAACAGGATTGTTGCTTCATAGACTGTATTTTTACTTCATAGACAGTGTTGTTCCATCATAGTCAGGGTTGTTAACTCATGGAGAGGATTGTTACTTCATAGACTGTATTTTTACATCATAGACAGGATTGTGAATTCATAGACAGGATTGTTACTTCATAGGCAGGTGTGTTACTTCATAGACTGGATTGTTACTTCATAGACAGGGTTGTTACATCAAGACAGCATTGTTACTTCATAGACAGCATTGTTACTTCATAGAGAGGGTTCGAACATCATAGACAGGATTGTGATGTCATGTAGAGTATTGTTACTTCATAGACAGGATTGTGACATCATAGATACGATGGTTACATGATGGACTGGATTTTGACTTCATAGACAGCATTGTTACTTCATAGACTGGATTGTGACTTCATAGACAGCACTGTTACTTCATAGAGAGGATTCTTACATCATAGACAGGATTGTGATGTCATCGAGACTATTGTTACCTCATACACTGGATTGTGCCTTCATAGAGATGATTGTTACGTCACAGGCAGCATTGCTGCTTCACAGACAGGCTTGTGACTTCATAGAGAAGACTGTAGCTTCATAGAATGGATTGTGCCTTTATAGACATCATTGTTACTTCATAGAGAGGGTTCTTACATAATAGACAGGATTGTGATGTCATCGAGAGTATTATTACCTCATAGACTGGATTGTGCCTACATAGAAATGATTGTTACGTCACAGACAGGATTGCTACTTCACTGACAGGATCTTGACTTCATAGAGAGGATAGTTACTTCATAGACTGGATTGTGACTTCATAGACAGGATTGTTACTTCACAAACAGGATTGGTACTTCATACACTGGATTGTGACTTCATAGAAAGGATTGTTACTTCATAAACAGAATTGTTACTTCATAGACAGTGTTTTTATTTCATAGAGAGTGTTGTTACATCATAGACAGGGTTGTTAACGCATGGAGAGGATTGTTACTTCATAGACTGTATTTTGACATCATAGACAGGATTGTGACTTCATAGAGAGGATTGTTACTACATAAACTGCATTGTGACTTCATAGACAGGATAGTTACTTCATAAGCAGGATTGTTACTTCATAGACTGGATTGTTACTTCATAGAAAGGGTTTTTACTTCATAGACGGCATTGTTACTTCATAGACAGCATTGTTACTTCATAGAGAGGGTTCTTACATAATAGACAGGATTGTGATGTCATGTAGAGTGTTGTTACATTATAGACAGAATTGTGACATCATAGATACGATGGTTACATCATAGACTGAATTGTGACTTCATAGACAGCATTGTTACTTCATAAAATGGATTGTGACTTCATAGACAGCAGTGTTACTTCATAGAGAGCGTTCTTACATCATAGACAGGATTGTGATGTCATTGAGAGTATTGTTACTTCATAGACAGGATTGTTACATCATAGATACGATGGTTACATGATAGACTGGATTGTGACTTCATAGACAGCATTGTTACTTCATAGACTGGATTGTGACTTCATAGACAGCACTGTTACTTCATAGAGAAGGTTCTTACATCATAGACAGGATTGTGATGTCATCAAGAGTATTGTTACCTCATAGACTGCATTGTGCCTTCATAGAGACGATTGTTACGTCACAGGCAGGATTGCTGCTTCACAGACAGGCTTGTGACTTCATAGAGAGGACTGTAGCTTCATAGAATGGATTGTGCCTTCATAGACAGCCTTGTTACTTCATAGATAGGGTTCTTACATAATAGACAGGATTGTGATGTCATCGAGAGTATTGTTACCTCATAGACTGGATTGTGCCTTCAAAAACATGACTGTTACGTCACAGACAGGATTCCTACTTCACAGACACGATTTTGATGTCATAGAGAGGAGAGTTACTTCTAGACTGGATTGTGACTTCATAGACAGCATTGTAACTTCGTAGACAGGACTGTTACCTCATAGGCAGGATTTTTACTTCATAGACTGGATTGTTACTTCATAGACAGGGTTGTTACTTCATAGACGGCATTTTTACTTCATAGAAAGCATTGTTACATCATAGAGAGGGTTCTTACATCATAGACAGGATTGTGATGTCATGTAGAGTGTTGTTACATCATAGACAGGATTGTGACATCATAGATACGATGGTTACATCATAGACTGAATTGTGACTTCATAGACAGCATTGTTACTTCATAAAATGGATTGTGACTTCATAGACAGCAGTGTTACTTCATAGAGAGGGTTCTTACATCATAGACAGGATTGTGATGTCATTGAGAGTATTGTTACTTCATAGACAGGATTGTGACATCATAGATATGATGGTTACATGATAGACTGGATTGTGACTTCATAGACAGCATTGTTACTTCATAGACTGGATTGTGACTTCATAGACAACACTGTTACTTCATAGAGAGGGTTCTTACATCATAGACAGGATTGTGATGTCATCAAGAGTATTGTTACCTCATAGACTGGATTGTGCCTTCATAGAGACGATTGTTACGTCACAGGCAGGATTGCTGCTTCACAGACAGGCTTGTGACTTCATAGAGAGGACTGTAGCTTCATAGAATGGATTGTGCTTTCATAGACAGCCTTGTTACTTCATAGATAGGGTTCTTTCATAATAGACAGGATTTTGATGTCATCGAGAGTATTGTTACCTCATAGACTGGATTGTGCCTTCATAAACATGACTGTTACGTCACAGACAGGATTCCTACTTCACAGACACGATTTTGACGTCATAGAGAGGAGAGTTACTTCTAGACTGGATTGTGACTTCATAGACAGCATTGTTACTTCATAGACTGGATTGTGACTTCATAGACAGCACTGTTACTTCATAGAGAGGGTTCTTACATCATAGACAGGATTGTGATGTCATCAAGAGTATTGTTACCTCATAGACTGGATTGTGCCTTCATGGAGACGATTGTTACGTCACAGACAGGATTGTTGCTTCACAGACAGTCTTGTGACGTCATAGAGAGGACTGTAGCTTCATAGAATGGATTGTGACTTCATAGACAGCCTTGTTACTTCATGGAGAGGGTTCTTACATAATAGACAGGATTGTGATGTCATTGAGAGTATTGTTACTTCATAGACTGGATTGTGCCTTCATAGACATCATTGTTAGGTCACAGACAGGATTCCTACTTCACAGACACGATTTTGACACTATAGAGAGGATAGTTACTTCATAGACTGGATTGTGAATCATAGACAGCATTGTGACTTCATAGACTGGATTGTGACTTCATAGACAGCACTGTTACTTCATAGAGAGGGTTCTTACATCATAGACAGGATTGTGATGTCATCGAGAGTATTGTTACCTCATACACTGGATTGTGCCTTCATAGAGACGATTGTTACGTCACAGACAGGATTGCTGCTTCACAGTCTTGTGACTTCATAGAGATGACTGTAGCTTCATAGAATGGATTGTGACTTTATAGACAGCCTTGTTACTTCATAGAGAGGTTTCTTACATAATAGACAGGATTGTGATGTCATCGAGAGTATTGTTACCTCATAGACTGGATTGTGCCTTCATAGAGATGATTGTTATGTCACAGACAGTATTCCTACTTCACAGACAGGATTTTGACTTCATAGAGAGGATAGTTACTTCATAGACTGGATTGTGACTTCATAGACAGTATTGGGACATCATAGACTGGATTGTTACATAATAAACAGTATTGTTACTTCATAGAATGTATTGTTACTTCATAGACAGTGTTGTTACTTCACAGAGAGGGTTCTTACATCATAGACAGGATTTTGATGTCATCGAGAGTATTGTTACTCCATAGACGGGATTGTGACATCATAGATACGATGGTTACATCATAGACTGGATTGTGACTTCATTGACAGCATTGTTACTTCATAGACTGGATTGTGACTTCATAGACAGCTTTGTGACTTCATAGACAGGATTGTTACTTCATAGGAAGGAGTGTTACTTCATAGACTGGATTGTTACTTCAAAGACAGGGTTGATACATCATAGACAGCATTGGTACTTCATAGACAGCATTGTTACTTAATAGAGAGGGTTTTTACATCATAGACAGGATTGTGGTGTCATCGAGAGTATTGTTACTTCATACACAGGTGTGATGTCATAGATACGATCGTTACATCATAGACTGGATTGTGACTCCATATATAGCATTGTTACTTCATAGACTGGATTGTGACTTCATAGACAGCACTATTACTGCATAGAGAGGGTTCTTACATCATAGACAGGATTGTGATGTCATCGAGAGTATTGTTACCTCATAGACTGTATTTTGCCTTCATAGAGAGGATTGTTACATCACAGACAGGATTGCTGCTTCACAGACAGTCTTGTGACATCATAGAGATGACTGTAGCTTCATAGAATGGATTGTGACTTCATAGACAGCCTCGTTACTTCATAGAGAGGGTTCTTACATAATAGACAGGATTGTGATGTCATCGAGAGTATTGTTACCTCATAGACTGGATTGTGCCTTCATAGAGATGATTGTTATGTCACAGACAGTATTCCTACTTCACAGACAGGATTTTGACTTCATAGAGAGGATAGTTACTTCATAGACTGGATTGTGACTTCATAGACAGTATTGGGACATCATAGACTGGATTGTTACATAATAAACAGTATTGTTACTTCATAGAATGTTTTGTTACTTCATAGACAGTGCTGTTATTTCACAGAGAGGGTTCTTACATCATAGACAGGATTTTGATATCATGGAGAGTATTGTTACTCCATACACAGGTTGTGACGTCATAGATACGATGGTTACATCATAGACTGGATTGTGACTTCATTGACAGTATTGTTACTTCATAGACTGGATTGTGACTTCATAGACAGCACTGTTACTTCATAGAGAGGGTTTTTACATCATAGACAGGATTGTGATGTCATCGAGAGTATTGTTACCTCATACACTGGATTGTGCCTTCATAGAGACGATTGTTACGTCATAGGCAGGATTGCTGCTTCACAGACAGTCTTGTGACTTCATAGAGATGACTGTAGCTTCATAGAATGGATTGTGACTTCATAGACAGCCTTGTTACTTGATAGAGAGGGTACTTACATAATAGACAGGATTGTGATGTCATCGAGAGTATTGTTACCTCATAGACTGGATTGTGCCTTCATAGAGATGATTGTTATGTCACAGACAGTATTCCTACTTCACAGACAGGATTTTGACTTCATAGAGAGGATAGTTACTTCATAGACTGGATTGTGACTTCATAGACAGTATTGGGACATCATAGACTGGATTGTTACATAATAAACAGTATTGTTACTTCATAGAATGTATTGTTACTTCATAGACAGTGTTGTTACTTCATAGAGAGGATTCTTACATCATAGACAGGATTTTGATGTCATGGAGAGTATTGTTACTCCATATACAGGATTGTGACATCATAGATACGATCGTTACATCATAGACTGGATTGTGACTTCATTTACAGTATTGCTACTTCATAGACTGGATTGTGACTTCATAGACAGCAATGTTACTTCATAGAGAGGGTTCTTACATAATAGACAGGATTGTGATGTCATTGAGAGTATTGTTACCTCATAGACTGTATTGTGCCTTCATAGAGATGATTGTTACGTCACAGCAGAATATCTACGTCACAGACAGGATTTTGACTTCATAGAGAGGATAGTTACTTCATAGACTGGATTGTGACTTCATAGAAAGCATTGTGACTTCATAGACAGGATTGTTACATAATAAACAGTATTGTTACTTCATAGAATGTATTGTGACTTCATAGACAGTGTTGTTACATCATACACAGGATTGTTAACTCATAGAGAGGATTGTTACTTCATAGACTGTATTTTTACATCATAGACTGGATTGTGACTTCATAGACAGGATTGTTACTTTTTAAGCAGGACTGTTACTTCATACACTGGATTGTGACTTCATAGAAAGGATTGTTACTTCATAAACAGGATTGTTACTTCATACACAGTATTTTTTCTGCATAGACAGTGTTGTTATATGATAGACAGGGTTGTTAACTCATGGAGAGAATTGTTACATCATAGACTGTATTTTTACATCATAGACAGAATTGTGACTTCATAGAGAGGATTGTTACTTCATAGACTGCATTTTGACTTCATAGACAGGATTGTTACTTCATAGGCAGGAGTGTTACTTCATAAACTGGATTGTAACTTCAAAGACAGCGTTGTTACATCATAGACAGCATTGGTACTTCATAGACAGCATTGTTACTTCATAGAGAGGGTTCTTACATCATAGACAAGATTGTGATGTCATCGAGAGTATTGTTACTTCATAGACAGGATTGTGACATCATAGATACGATGGTTACATGATAGACTGGATTGTGACTTCATAGCACTGTTACTTCATAGAGAGGGTTCTTACATCATAGACAGGATTGTGATGTCATCAAGAGTATTGTTACCTCATAGACTGGATTGTGCCTTCATAGAGATGATTGTTACGTCACAGGCAGGATTGCTGCTTCACAGACAGGCTTGTGACTTCATAGAGAGGACTGTAGCTTCATAGAATGGATTTAGCCTTCATAGACAGCCTTGTTACTTCATAGATAGGGTTCTTACATAAAAGACAGGATTGTGATGTCATCGAGAGTATTGTTACCTCATAGACTGGATTGTGCCTTCATAGACATGACTGTTACGTCACAGACAGGATTCCTACTTCACACACACGATTTTGACGTCATAGAGAGGAGAGTTACTTCTAGTCTGGATTGTGACTTCATAGACAGCATTGCGACTTCATAGACAGGATTGTTACATAATAAACACTATTGTTACATCATAGAATGTATTGTGACTTCATAGACAGTGTTGTTACATCATAGACAGGATTGTTAACTCATAGAGAGGATTGTTACTTCATAGATTGTATTTTTACATCATAGACTGGATTGTGACTTCATAGACAGTATTGTTACATTTTCAACAGGATTGTTACTTCATACACTGGATTGTGACTTCATAGAAAGGATTGTACTTCATAAACAGAATTGTTACTTCATAGACAGTATTTTTACTTCATAGACAGTGTTGTTACATCATAGACAGGGTTGTTAACTCATGGAGAGGATTGTTACATCATAGACTGCATTGTGACTTCATAGACATTTTGTTACTTCATAGTCGGGATTGTTACTTCATAGACTGGATTGTTACATCATAGACAGAGTTGTTACATCATAGACAGCATTGTTACTTCATAGACAGCATTGTTACTTCATAGAGAGGGTTCTTACATCATAGACAGGATTGTGATATCATGGAGAGTATTGTTACTTCATAGACAGGATTGTGACATCATAGATACGATGGTTACATCATAGACTGTATTGTGACTTCATAGACAGGATTGTTACTTCATAAAAAGTATTATTACTTCATACACTGGATTGTGACTTCATAGAAAGGATTGTTACTTCATAAACAGGATTTTTACTTCATAGACAGTATTTTTACTTCATAAACAGGGTTGTTACATCATAGACAGGGTTGTTAACTCATGGAGAGGATTGTGGCTTCATAGACTGTATTTTTACATCATAGACAGGATTGTGTCTTCATGGAGAGGATTGTTACTTGATAGACTGCATTGTCACTTCACAGAAGGGATTTTTACTTCATAAGCAGGATTGTTACTTCATAGGCTAGAGTGTCACTTCATAGACCGGGTTGATACATCATAAACAGGATTGTGACGTCAAAGAGAGAATTGTTACTTCATACCCTGGATTGTGACTTCATAGGCAGTATTGTTACATCATAAACAGGATTGTTGCTTCATAGACTGTATTTTTACTTCATAGACAGTGTTGTTACATCATACTCAGGGTTGTAAACTCATGGAGAGGATTGTTACTTCATAGACTGTATTTTTACATCATAGACAGAATTGTGACTTCATGGAGAGGATTGTTACTTCATGGACTGCATTGTCACTTCATAGACAGGATTGTTACATAATAAACAGTATTGTTACTTCATACAATGTATTGTGACTTCATAGACAGTGTTGCTACTTCATAGACTGGATTGTTAACTCATAGAGAGGATTGTTACTTCATAGACTGTATTTTTACATCATAGACTGGATTGTGACTTCATAGACAGGATTGTTACTTCATAAAAAGGATTGTTACTTCATACACTGGATTGTGACTTCATTGAAAGGATTGTTACTTCATAAACAGGATTGTTACTTCATAGACAGTATTTTTACTTCATAGACAGTGTTGTTACATCATAGACAGGGTTGTTAACTCATGGAGAGGATTGTTATTTCATAGAATGTATTTTTACATCATAGACTGGATTGTGACTTCATAGACAGGATTGTTACATTTTAAACACGATTGTTACTTCAGACACTGGATTGTGACTTCATAGAAAGGATTGTTACTGCTTAAACAGGATTGTTACTTCATAGACAGTATTTTTACTGCTTAGACAGTGTTGTTATATCATAGACACGGTTGTTAACTCATGGAGAGGATTGTTACATCATAGACTGTATTTTTACATCATAGACAGGATTGTGAATTCATAGAGAGGATTGTTACTTCATAGACTGCATTGTGACTTCATAGACTGGATTGTTACTTCATAGACAGGTTAGTTACATCATAGACAGCATTGTTACTTCATAGACAGCATTTTTACTTCATAGAGAGGTTTCTTACATCATAGACAGGATTGTGATGTCATAGAGAGTATTGTTACTTCATACACAGAATTGTGATGTCATAGAAACGATGGTTACATCATAGACTGGATTGAGACTTCATAGACAGCATTGTTACTTCATAGACTGGATTGTGACTTCATAGACAGCACTGTTACTTCATAGAGAGGGTTCTTACATCATAGACAGGATTGTGATGTCATTGAGAGTATTGTTACCTCATACACTGGATTGTGCCTTCATAGACAGTGTTGTTACATCATTGACAGTGTTGTTAACTCATGGAGAGGACTGTTACTTCATAGACTGTATTGTGACTTCATAGACAGGATTGTTACTTCATTGACGGCATTGTTACTTCAGAGACAGCATTGTTACTTCATAGAGAGGGTTCTTACATCAAAGACAGGATTTTGATGTCATGGAGAGTATTGTTACTCCATAGACAGGATTGTGACATCATAGATACGATCGTTACATCATAGACTGGATTGTGACTTCATAGAGAGCATTGTTACTTCATAGACTGGATTGTGACTTCATAGAGAGCAATGTTACTTCATATAGAGGGTTCTTACATCATAAACAGGATTGTGATGTCATCGAGAGTATCCTTACCTCATAGACTGGATTGTGCCTTCGTAGAGATGATTGTTACGTCACAGCAGGATATCTACTTCACAGACAGGATTTTGACGTAATAGAGAGGATTGTAACTTCATAGACTGGATTGTGACTTCATAGACAGCATTGTGACTTCATAGACAGGATTCTTACATAATAAACAGTATTGTTACTTCATAGAATGTATTGTGACTTCATAGACAGTGTTGTTACATCAAAGACAGGATTGTTAACTCATAGAGAGGATTGTTACTTCATTGACTGCATTTTTACTTCATAGACTGGATTGTGACTTCATAGACAGTATTGTTACATTTTAAACAGGATTGTTACTTCGTACACTGGATTGTGACTTCATAGAAAGGATTGTACTTCATAAACAGGATTGTTACTTCATAGACAGTATTTTTACTTCATAGACAGTGTTGTTACATCATAGACAGGGTTGTTAACTCATGGAGAGTATTGTTACTTCATAGACTGTATTTTTACATCATAGACAGGATTGTGACTTCATGGAGAGGATTGTTACTTGATAGACTGCATTGTCACTTCACAGAAGGGATTTTTATTTCATAAGCAGGATTGTTACTTCATAGGCTAGAGTGTCACTTCATAGACAGGGTTGATACATCATAAACAGGATTGTGACGTCAAAGAGAGAATTGTTACTTCATACCCTGGATTGTGACTTTATAGGCAGTATTGTTACATCATAAACAGGATTGTTGCTTCATAGACTGTATTTTTACTTAATAGACAGTGTTGTTACATCATAGTCAGGTTTGTAAACTCATGGAGAGGATTGTTCCTTCATAGACTGTATTTTTACATCATAGACAGGATTGTGACTTCATGGAGAGGATTGTTACTTCATGGACTGCATTGTCACTTCATAGACAGGATTGTTACATAATAAACAGTATTGTTACTTCATACAATGTATTGTGACTTCATAGACAGTGTTGCTACATCATAGACTGGATTGTTAACTCATAGAGAGGATTGTTACTTCATAGACTGTATTTTTACATCATAGACTGGATTGTGACTTCATAGACAGGATTGTTACTTCATAAACAGGATTGTTACTTCATACACTGGATTGTGATTTCATAGAAAGGATTGTTACTTCATAAACAGGATTGTTACTTCATAGGCAGTATTTTTACTTCATAGACAGTGTTGTTACATCATAGACAGGGTTGTTAACTCATGGAGAGGATTGTTCCTTCATAGACTGTTTTTTATATCATAGACAGGATTGCGCTTCATAGAGAGGATTGTTACTTCATAGATTGCATTGTAACTTCACAGAAGGGATTGTTACTTCATAAGCAGGATTGTTACTTCATAGGCTAGAGTGTTACTTCATAGACAGGGTTGTTATATCATAAACAGGATTGTTACTTCAGACACTGGATTGTGACTTCATAGAAAGGATTGTTACTGCATAAACAGGATTGTTACTTCATAGACAGTATTTTTACTGCTTAGACAGTGTTGTTATATCATAGACAGGGTTGTTAACTCATGGAGAGGATTGTTACATCATAGACTGTATTTTTATATCATAGACCGGATTATGACTTCATAGAGAGGATTGTTACTTCATAGACTGCATTGTGACTTCATAGACAGCACTGTTACTTCATAGAGAGGGTTCTTACATCCTAGACAGGATTGTGACGTCAAAGAGAGAATTGTTACATCATACACTGGATTGTGACTTCATAGAAAGGATTGTTACATCATAAACAGGATTGTTGCTTCATAGACTGTATTTTTACTTCATAGACAGTGTTGTTACATCATAGTCAGTGTTGTTAACTCATGGAGAGGATTGTTAATTCATAGACTGCGTTGTGACTTCATAGACAGGATTGTGACTTCATAGGCAGGAGTGTTACTTCATAGACTGGATTGTTACTTCATATACAGGGTTGTTACATCATAGACAGCATTGTTACTTCATAGACAGCATTGTTACTTCATAGAGAGTGTTCTTACATCATAGACAGGATTGTGATGTCATGTAGAGTATTGTTATATCATAGACAGGATTGTGACATCATAGATACGATGGTTACATTGTAGACTGGATTGTGACTTCATAGACACCATTGTTACTTCATAGACTGGATTGTGACTTCATAGACAGCACGGTTACTTCATAGAGAGAGTTCTTACATCATAGACAGGATTGAGATGTCATCGAGAGTATTGTTTCCTCATAGACTGGATTGTGCCTTCATAGAGAAGATTGTTACGTCACAGGCAGGATTGCTGCTTCACAGACAGGCTTGTGACTTCATAGAGAGTACTGTAGCTTCATAGAATGAATGGTGCCTTCATAGACAGCCTTGTTACTTCATAGAGAGGGTTCTTACATAATAGACAGGATTGTGATGATATTGAGAGTATTGTTACCTCATAGACTGGATTGTGCCTTCATAGAGATGATTGTTACATCACAGGATTACTACTTCACAGACAGGATTTTGACTTCATAGAGAGGACAGTTACTTCATAGACTGGATTGTGACTTCATAGACAGCATTGAGACATCATAGACAGGATTGTTACATAACGAAAAATATTGTTACTTCATAGAATGTATTCTTTCTTCAGAGACTGTGTTTTTACATCATAGACTGGATTGTGACTTCATAGACAGGATTGTTACTTCATAAACAGGATTGTTACTTCATAGACAGTACTTTTACTACATAGACAGTGTTGTTACATCATACACAGTGTTGTTAACTCATGGAGAGGATTGTTACTTCATAGACTGTATTTTTACATCATAGACAGGATTGTGACTTCATAGACAGGATTGTTACTTCATAGACAGTATTTTTACTTCATAGACAGTGTTGTTACATCATAGACAGTGTTGTTAACTCATGGAGAGGATTGTTGCATCATAGACTGTATTTTTACATCATAGACTGGATTGTGACTTCATAGACAGGATTGTTACTTCATAAACAGGATTGTTACTTCATAAACTGGATTGTGACCTCATAGAAAGGATTGTTACATCATAAACCGGATTGTTGCTTCATAGACTGTGTTTTTAGTTCATAGACAGTGTTGTTACATCATAGTCAGGGTTGTTAACTCATGGAGAGTATTGTTACTTCATAGACTGTATTTGTACATCATAGACAAGATTGTAACTTCATAGATTTGTTACTTCATAGATGCATTGTAACTTCAAAGAAGGGATTGTTACTTCATAAGCAGGATTGTTACTTCATAGGCTAGAGTGTGACTTAATAGACAGGGTTGATACATCATAAACAGGATTGTGACGTCAAAGAGAGAATTGTTACTTCATACACTGGATTGTGACCTCATAGAAAGGATTGTTACATCATAAACAGGATTGTTGCTTCATAGACTGTGTTTTTACTTCATAGACAGTGTTGTTACATCGTAGTCAGGATTGTTAACTCATGGAGAGGATTGTTACTTCATAGACTGTATTTTTACATCATAGACAATATTGTGACTTCATAGAGAGGATTGTTACTTCATAGACTGCATTGTGGCTTCATAGACAGGATTGTTACTTCATAGGCAGGAGTGTTACTTCATAGACTGGATTGTTATTTCATAGACTGGGTTGTTACATCATAGACAGCATTGTTACTTCATAGACAGCATTGTTACTTCATAGAGAGTGTTATTACATTATAGACAGTATTGGGATGTCATCGAGAGTATTGTTACTTCATACACAGGATTGTGACGTCATAGATACGATGGTTACATCATAGACTGGATTGTGACTTCATAGACAGCATTATTACTTCATAGACTGGATTGTGACTTCATATACAGCACTGTTACTTCATAGAGGGGGTTCTTACATAATAGACAGGATTGTGATGTCATCGAGAGTATTGTTACCTCATAGACTGGATTGTCCCTTCTTAGAGATGATTGTAACCTCACAGACAGGATATCTACTTCACAGACAGGATTTTGACTTCATAGAGAGGATAGTTACTTCATAGACTGGATTGTTACTTCATAGACAGCATTGTGAAATCGTAGACAGGATTGTCACATAATAAATAGTATTGTTACTTCATAGAATGTATTGTTACATCATAGACAGAATTGTTAACTCATAGAGAGGATTGTTACTTCATAGACTGTTTTTTTACATCATAGAATGGATTGTGACTTCATACACAGGATTGTTACTTTTTAAGCAGGATTGTTACTTCATACACTGGATTGTGACTTCATAGAAAGGATTGTTACTTCATAAACAGGATTGTTACTTCATAGTATTTTTACTGCATAGACAGTGTTGTTATATCATAGACAGGGTTGTTAACTCATGGAGAGGATTGTTACATCATAGACTGTATTTTTACATCATAGACAGGATTGTGACTTCATAGAGAGGATTGTTACTTCATAGGCAGGAGTGTTACTTCATAGACTAGATTGTTACTTCATAGACAGGGTTGTTACATCATAGACAGCATTGTTACTTCATAGACAGCATTGTTACTTCATAGATAGGGTTCTTACATCATAGACTGAATTGTGATGTCATCGAGAGTATTGTTACTTCATAGACAGGATTGTGGCGTCAT
Source organism: Myotis nattereri (assembly GCF_964212035.1). Lineage (NCBI taxonomy): Eukaryota > Metazoa > Chordata > Mammalia > Chiroptera > Vespertilionidae > Myotis > Myotis nattereri. The sequence continues at coordinate 7,814,173 of NC_138088.1, forward strand.
AGATACGATGGTTACATCATAGACTGGATTGTGACTTCATAGACAGCATTGTTACTTCATAGACTAGATTGTGACTTCATAGACAGCACTGTTACTTCATAGAGAGGGTTCTTACATCATAGAGAGGATTGTGATGTCATAGAGAGTATTGTTACCTCATAGACTGGATTGTGCCTTCATAGAGACGATTGTTACATCACAGGCAGGATTGCTGCTTCACAGACAGGCTTGTGACTTCATAGAGAGGACTGTAGCTTCATAGAATGGATTGTGCCTTCATAGACAGCCTTGTTACTTCATAGAGAGGGTTCTTACATAATAGACAGGATTGTGATGTCATCGAGAGTATTGTTACCTCATAGACTGGATTGTGCCTTCATAGAGATGATTGTTATGTCACAGACAGGATTACTACTTCACAGACAGGATTTTGACTTCATTGAGAGGATAGTTACTTCATAGACTGGATTGTGACTTCATAGACAGCATTGTGACATCATAGACAGGATTGTTACATAATAAACAGTATTGTTACTTCATGGAATGTATTGTTACTTCATAGAAAGTTTTGTTACATCATAGACAGGATTGTTAACTCATAGAGAGGATTGTAACTTCATAGACTGTATTTTTACATCATAGAATTGATTGTGACTTAATAGACAGGATTGTTACTTCATAAACAGGATTGTTACTTCATACACTGGATTGTGACCTCATAGAAAGGATTGTTACAGCATAAACAGGATTGTTGCTTCATAGACTGTGTTTTTACTTCATAGACAGTGTTGTCACATCATAGTAAGAGTTGTTAACTCATGGAGAGGATTGTTACTTCATAGACTGTATTTTTACATCATAGACAGGATTGTGACTTCAAGGGGAGGATTGTTACTTCGTAGACTGCATTGTGACTTCATAGACAGGATTGTTAATTCATAGGCGGGATTGTTACTTCATAGACTGGATTGTTACTTCATAGAAAGGGTTGTTACATCATAGACAGCATTGTTACTTCATAGACAGCATTGTTACTTCATAGAGAGGGTTCTTACATCATAGACAGCATTGTGATGTCATGGAGAGTATTGTTCCTTCATAGACAGGATTGTGACATCATAGATACGATGGTTACATCATAGACTGTATTGTGACTTCATAGACAGCATTGTTACTTCATAGACTGGATTGTGACTGCATAGACAGCACTGTTACTTCATAGAGAGAGTTCTTACATCATACACAGGATTGTGATGTCATCGAGAGTATTGTTACCTCATAGACTGGATTGTGCCTTCATAGAGATGATTGTTACGTCACAGGCAGGATTGCTGCTTCACAGACAGGCTTGTGACTTCAGAGAGAGGACTGTAGCTTCATAGAATGAATGGTGCCTTCATAGACAGCCTTGTTACTTCATAGAGAGGGTTCTTACATAATAGACAGGATTGTGATGATATTGAGAGTATTGTTACCTCATAGACTGGATTGTGCCTTCATAGAGACGATTGTTACATCACAGGATTACTACTTCACAGACAGGATTTTGACTTCATAGAGAGGACAGTTACTTCATAGACTGGATTGTGACTTCATAGACAGCATTGAGACATCATAGACAGGATTGTTACATAATAAACAGTATTGTTAATTCATAGAATGTATTCTTTCTTCATAGACAGTGTTGTTACATCATAGACAGGATTGTTAATTCAGAGAGTATTGTTACTTCATAGACTGTATTTTTACATCATAGACTGGATTGTGACTTCATAGACAGGATTGTTACTTCATAAACAGGATTGTTACTTCATACACTGGATAGTGACCTCATAGAAAGGATTGTTACATGATACACAGGGTTGTTAACTCATGGAGAGGATTGTTACTTCATAGACTGTATTTTTACATCATAGAGAGGATTGTGACTTCATAGACAGGATTGTTACTTCATAGACAGTATTTTTACTTCATAGACAGTGTTGTTACATCATAGACAGTGTTGTTAACTCATTGAGAGGATTGTTACATCATAGACTGTATTTTTACATCATAGACTGGATTGTGACTTCATAGACAGGATTGTTACTTCATACACAGGATTGTTACTTCATACACAGGATTGTGACCTCATAGAAAGGATTGTTACATCATAAACAGGATTGTTGCTTCATAGACTGTGTTTTCACTTCATAGACAGTGTTGTTACATCATAGTCAGGGTTGTTAACTCATGGAGAGGATTGTTACTTCATAGACTGAATTTCTACATCATAGACAGGATTGTGACTTCATAGAGAGGATTGTTACTTCATAGACTGCATTGTGACTTCATAGACAGGATTGTTACTTCATAGGCGGGATTGTTACTTCATAGACTGGATTGTTACTTCATAGACAGGGTTGTTACATCATAGACAGCATTGTTACTTCATAGACAGCATTGTTACTTCATAGAGAGGGTTCTTACATCATAGACAGCATTGTGATGTCATGGAGAGTATTGTTACTTCTTAGACAGGATTGTGACATCATAGATACGATGGTTACATCATAGACTGGATTGTGACTTCATAGACAGCATTGTTACTTCATAGACTGGATTGTGACTTCATAGACATCGCTGTTACTTCATAGAGAGAGTTCTTACACTATAGACAGGATTGTGATGTCATCGAGAGTATTGTTACCTCATAGACTGGATGGTGCCTTCATGGAGATGATTGTTACGTCACAGCAGGATATCTACTTCACAGACAGGATTTTGACTTAATAGAGAGGATTGTAACTTCATAGACTGGATTGTGACTTCATCGACAGCATTGTGACTTCATAGAGAGGATTGTTAACTCATAGAGAGAATTGTTACTTCATAGACTGTATTTTTACATCATAGACTGGATTGTGACTTCATAGACATGATTGTTACTTTTTAAACAGGATTGTTACTTCATAGACTGGATTGTGAAATCATAGACAGCATTGTTACTTCATAGACTGGATTGTGACTTAATAGACAGCATTGTTACTTCATAGAGAGGGTTCTTACATAATAGACAGGATTGTGATGTCATCGAGAGTATTGTTACCTCACCGTCTGGATTGTGCCTTCATAGAGACGATTCTTACATCAAAGACAGGATTGCTGCTTCACAGGAAGGATTGTGACTTCATAGAGAGGACGGTTGCTTCATAGATTGGATAGTGACTTCATAGACAGCCTTGTTACTTCATAGAGGGGGTTCTTACATAATAGACAGGATTGTGATGTCATCGAGAGTATTGTTACCTCATAGACTGGATTGTGCCTTCATAGAAATGATTGTTACGTCATAGGCAGGATTCCTACTTCACAGACAGGATTTTGACTTCATAGAGAGGATTGTTGCTTCATAGACTGGATTGTGACTTCATAGACAGCATTGTGACTTCATAGCGAGGGTTCTTACATCATAGACAGGATTGGGATGTCATCGAAAGTATTGTTACCTCATAGACTGGATTGTGTCTTCATTGATATGATTGTTACGTCACAGACAGGATCCCTACTTCACAGACAGAATTTTGACTTCATAGAGAGGATAGTTACTTCATAGACTGGATTGGGACTTCATAGACAGCACTGTGATATCATAGACAGGATTGTTATATAATAAAAAGTATTGTTACTTCTTAGAATGTATTGTTACTTCATAGACAGTGTTGTTACATCATAGACAGGACTGTTAACTCATAGAGAGGATTGTTACTTCATAGACTGTATTTTGACATCATAGACTGGATTGTGAATTCATAGACAGGATTGTTACTTTTTAAACAGAATTGTGACTTCATACACTAGATTGTGACTTCATATAAAGGATTGTTACTTCATAAACAGGATTGTTACTTCATAGACAGTATTTTTACTTCATAGACAGTGCTGTTACATCATAGACAGGATGGTTAACTCATGGAGAGGATTGTTCCTTCATAGACTGTATCTTTACATCATAGGCAGGTTATTATCTCATGGAGAGGATTGTTCCTTCATAGACTGTATTTTTACATCATAGACAGGATTGTGACTTCATAGATAGGATTGTTACTTCATAGATTGCATCGTAACTTCACAGAAGGGATTGATACTTCATAAGCAGGTTTGTTACTTCATCGGCTAGAGTGTTACTTCATAGACAGGGTTGTTATATCATAAACAGGATTGTGACATCAAAGAGAGAATTGTTACATCATACACTGGATTGTGACTTCATAGAAAGTATTGTTACATCATAAACAGGATTGTTGCTTCATAGACTGTATTTTTACTTCATAGACAGTGTTGTTACATCATAGTCAGGGTTGTTAACTCATGGAGAGGATTGTTACTTCATAGACTGCATTGTGACTTCATAGACAGGATTGTGACTTCATAGGCAGGAGTGTTACTTCATAGACTGGATTGTTACTTCATAGACAGGGTTGTTACATCATAGACAGCATTGTTACTTCATAGACAGCATTGTTACTTCATAGAGAGGGTTCTTACATCATAGACAGCATTGTGATGTCATGGAGAGTATTGTTACTTCTTAGACAGGATTGTGACATCATAGATACGATGGTTACATCATAGACTGGATTGTGACTTCATAGACAGCATTGTTACTTCATAGACTGGATTGTGACTTCATAGACATCACTGTTACTTCATAGAGAGAGTTCTTACACTATAGACAGGATTGTGATGTCATCGAGAGTATTGTTACCTCATAGACTGGATGGTGCCTTCATGGAGATGATTGTTACGTCACAGCAGGATATCTACTTCACAGACAGGATTTTGACTTAATAGAGAGGATTGTAACTTCATAGACTGGATTGTGACTTCATCTACAGCATTGTGACTTCATAGAGAGGATTGTTAACTCATAGAGAGAATTGTTACTTCATAGACTGTATTTTTACATCATAGACTGGATTGTGACTTCATAGTCATGATTGTTACTTTTTAAAAAGGATTGTTACTTCATAGACTGGATTGTGAAATCATAGACAGCATTGTTACTTCATAGACTGGATTGTGACTTAATAGACAGCATTGTTACTTCATAGAGAGGGTTCTTACATCATAGACAGGATTGTGCCTTCATAGAAATGATTGTTACGTCATAGGCAGGATTCCTACTTCACAGACAGGATTTTGACTTCATAGAGAGGATTGTTGCTTCATAGACTGGATTGTGACTTCATAGACAGCATTGTGACTTCATAGCGAGGGTTCTTACATCATAGACAGGATTGTGATGTCATCGAGAGTATTGTTACCTCATAGACTGGATTGTGTCTTCATTGATATGATTGTTACGTCACAGACAGGATCCCTACTTCACAGACAGAATTTTGACTTCATAGAGAGGATAGTTACTTCATAGACTGGATTGTGACTTCATAGACAGCACTGTGACATCATAGACAGGATTGTTATATAATAAAAAGTATTGTTACTTCTTAGAATGTATTGTTACTTCATAGACAGTGTTGTTACATCATAGACAGGATTGTTAACTCATAGAGAGGATTGTTACTTCATAGACTGTATTTTGACATCATAGACTGGATTGTGAATTCATAGACAGGATTGTTACTTTTTAAACAGAATTGTGACTTCATACACTAGATTGTGACTTCATATAAAGGATTGTTACTTCATAAACAGGATTGTTACTTCATAGACAGTATTTTTACTTCATAGACAGTGCTGTTACATCATAGACAGGATGGTTAACTCATGGAGAGGATTGTTCCTTCATAGACTGTATCTTTACATCATAGGCAGGGTTGTTATCTCATGGAGAGGATTGTTCCTTCATAGACTGTATTTTTACATCATAGACAGGATTGTGACTTCATAGAGAGGATTGTTACTTCATAGACAGGGTTGTTACATCATAGACAGCATTGTTACTTCATAGACAGCATTGTTACTTCATAGATAGGGTTCTTACATCATAGACTGAATTGTGATGTCATCGAGAGTATTGTTACTTCATAGACAGGATTGTGGCGTCATAGATACGATGGTTACATCATAGACTGGATTGTGACTTCATAGACAGCATTGTTACTTCATAGACTAGATTGTGACTTCATAGACAGCACTGTTACTTCATAGAGAGGGTTCTTACATCATAGACAGGATTGTGATGTCATAGAGAGTATTGTTACCTCATAGACTGGATTGTGCCTTCATAGAGACGATTGTTACATCACAGGCAGGATTGCTGCTTCACAGACAGGCTTGTGACTTCATAGAGAGGACTGTAGCTTCATAGAATGGATTGTGCCTTCATAGACAGCCTTGTTACTTCATAGAGAGGGTTCTTACATAATAGACAGGATTGTGATGTCATCGAGAGTATTGTTACCTCATAGACTGGATTGTGCCTTCATAGAGATGATTGTTATGTCACAGACACGATTACTACTTCACAGACAGGATTTTTACTTCATTGAGAGGATAGTTACTTCATAGACTGGATTGTGACTTCATAGACAGCATTGTGACATCATAGACAGGATTGTTACATAATAAACAGTATTGTTACTTCATGGAATGTATTGTTACTTCATAGAAAGTTTAGTTACATCATAGACAGGATTGTTAACTCATAGAGAGGATTGTAACTTCATAGACTGTATTTTTACATCATAGAATTGATTGTGACTTAATAGACAGGATTGTTACTTCATAAACAGGATTGTTACTTCATACACTGGATTGTGACCTCATAGAAAGGATTGTTACAGCATAAACAGGATTGTTGCTTCATAGACTGTGTTTTTACTTCATAGACAGTGTTGTCACATCATAGTAAGAGTTGTTAACTCATGGAGAGGATTGTTACTTCATAGACTGTATTTTTACATCATAGACAGGATTGTGACTTCAAGGGGAGGATTGTTACTTCGTAGACTGCATTGTGACTTCATAGACAGGATTGTTAATTCATAGGCGGGATTGTTACTTCATAGACTGGATTGTTACTTCATAGAAAGGGTTGTTACATCATAGACAGCATTGTTACTTCATAGACAGCATTGTTACTTCATAGATAGGGTTCTTACATCATAGACAGCATTGTGATGTCATGGAGAGTATTGTTCCTTCATAGACAGGATTGTGACATCATAGATACGATGGTTACATCATAGACTGTATTGTGACTTCATAGACAGCATTGTTACTTCATAGACTGGATTGTGACTGCATAGACAGCACTGTTACTTCATAGAGAGAGTTCTTACATCATACACAGGATTGTGATGTCATCGAGAGTATTGTTACCTCATAGACTGGATTGTGCCTTCATAGAGACGATTGTTACGTCACAGGCAGGATTGCTGCTTCACAGACAGGCTTGTGACTTCAGAGAGAGGACTGTAGCTTCATAGAATGAATGGTGCCTTCATAGACAGCCTTGTTACTTCATAGAGAGGGTTCTTACATAATAGACAGGATTGTGATGATATTGAGAGTATTGTTACCTCATAGACTGGATTGTGCCTTCATAGAGACGATTGTTACATCACAGGATTACTACTTCACAGACAGGATTTTGACTTCATAGAGAGGACAGTTACTTCATAGACTGGATTGTGACTTCATAGACAGCATTGAGACATCATAGACAGGATTGTTACATAATAAACAGTATTGTTAATTCATAGAATGTATTCTTTCTTCATAGACAGTGTTGTTACATCATAGACAGGATTGTTAATTCAGAGAGTATTGTTACTTCATAGACTGTATTTTTACATCATAGACTGGATTGTGACTTCATAGACAGGATTGTTACTTCATAAACAGGATTGTTACTTCATACACTGGATAGTGACCTCATAGAAAGGATTGTTACATGATACACAGGGTTGTTAACTCATGGAGAGGATTGTTACTTCATAGACTGTATTTTTACATCATAGAGAGGATTGTGACTTCATAGACAGGATTGTTACTTCATAGACAGTATTTTTACTTCATAGACAGTGTTGTTACATCATAGACAGTGTTGTTAACTCATTGAGAGGATTGTTACATCATAGACTGTATTTTTACATCATAGACTGGATTGTGACTTCATAGACAGGATTGTTACTTCATACACAGGATTGTTACTTCATACACAGGATTGTGACCTCATAGAAAGGATTGTTACATCATAAACAGGATTGTTGCTTCATAGACTGTGTTTTCACTTCATAGACAGTGTTGTTACATCATAGTCAGGGTTGTTAACTCATGGAGAGGATTGTTACTTCATAGACTGAATTTCTACATCATAGACAGGATTGTGACTTCATAGAGAGGATTGTTACTTCATAGACTGCATTGTGACTTCATAGACAGGATTGTTACTTCATAGGCGGGATTGTTACTTCATAGACTGGATTGTTACTTCATAGACAGGGTTGTTACATCATAGACAGCATTGTTACTTCATAGACAGCATTGTTACTTCATAGAGAGGGTTCTTACATCATAGACAGCATTGTGATGTCATGGAGAGTATTGTTACTTCTTAGACAGGATTGTGACATCATAGATACGATGGTTACATCATAGACTGGATTGTGACTTCATAGACAGCATTGTTACTTCATAGACTGGATTGTGACTTCATAGACATCGCTGTTACTTCATAGAGAGAGTTCTTACACTATAGACAGGATTGTGATGTCATCGAGAGTATTGTTACCTCATAGACTGGATGGTGCCTTCATGGAGATGATTGTTACGTCACAGCAGGATATCTACTTCACAGACAGGATTTTGACTTAATAGAGAGGATTGTAACTTCATAGACTGGATTGTGACTTCATCGACAGCATTGTGACTTCATAGAGAGGATTGTTAACTCATAGAGAGAATTGTTACTTCATAGACTGTATTTTTACATCATAGACTGGATTGTGACTTCATAGACATGATTGTTACTTTTTAAACAGGATTGTTACTTCATAGACTGGATTGTGAAATCATAGACAGCATTGTTACTTCATAGACTGGATTGTGACTTAATAGACAGCATTGTTACTTCATAGAGAGGGTTCTTACATAATAGACAGGATTGTGATGTCATCGAGAGTATTGTTACCTCACCGTCTGGATTGTGCCTTCATAGAGACGATTCTTACATCAAAGACAGGATTGGTGCTTCACAGGAAGGATTGTGACTTCATAGAGAGGACGGTTGCTTCATAGATTGGATAGTGACTTCATAGACAGCCTTGTTACTTCATAGAGGGGGTTCTTACATAATAGACAGGATTGTGATGTCATCGAGAGTATTGTTACCTCATAGACTGGATTGTGCCTTCATAGAAATGATTGTTACGTCATAGGCAGGATTCCTACTTCACAGACAGGATTTTGACTTCATAGAGAGGATTGTTGCTTCATAGACTGGATTGTGACTTCATAGACAGCATTGTGACTTCATAGCGAGGGTTCTTACATCATAGACAGGATTGGGATGTCATCGAAAGTATTGTTACCTCATAGACTGGATTGTGTCTTCATTGATATGATTGTTACGTCACAGACAGGATCCCTACTTCACAGACAGAATTTTGACTTCATAGAGAGGATAGTTACTTCATAGACTGGATTGGGACTTCATAGACAGCACTGTGACATCATAGACAGGATTGTTATATAATAAAAAGTATTGTTACTTCTTAGAATGTATTGTTACTTCATAGACAGTGTTGTTACATCATAGACAGGAGTGTTAACTCATAGAGAGGATTGTTACTTCATAGACTGTATTTTGACATCATAGACTGGATTGTGAATTCATAGACAGGATTGTTACTTTTTAAACAGAATTGTGACTTCATACACTAGATTGTGAATTCATATAAAGGATTGTTACTTCATAAACAGGATTGTTACTTCATAGACAGTATTTTTACTTCATAGACAGTGCTGTTACATCATAGACAGGATGGTTAACTCATGGAGAGGATTGTTCCTTCATAGACTGTATCTTTACATCATAGGCAGGTTGTTATCTCATGGAGAGGATTGTTCCTTCATAGACTGTATTTTTACATCATAGACAGGATTGTGACTTCATAGAGAGGATTGTTACTTCATAGATTGCATCTTAACTTCACAGAAGGGATTGTTACTTCATAAGCAGGTTTGTTACTTCATCGGCTAGAGTGTTACTTCATAGACAGGGTTGTTATATCATAAACAGGATTGTGACGTCAAAGAGAGAATTGTTACATCATACACTGGATTGTGACTTCATAGAAAGGATTGTTACATCATAAACAGGATTGTTGCTTCATAGACTGTATTTTTACTTCATAGACAGTGTTGTTACATCATAGTCAGGGTTGTTAACTCATGGAGAGGATTGTTACTTCATAGACTGCATTGTGACTTCATAGACAGGATTGTGACTTCATAGGCAGGAGTGTTACTTCATAGACTGGATTGTTACTTCATAGACAGGGTTGTTACATCATAGACAGCATTGTTACTTCATAGACAGCGTTGTTACTTCATAGAGAGGGTTCTTACATCATAGACAGCATTGTGATGACATGGAGAGTATTGTTACTTCTTAGACAGGATTGTGACATCATAGATACGATGGTTACATCATAGACTGGATTGTGACTTCATAGACAGCATTGTTACTTCATAGACTGGATTGTGACTTCATAGACATCACTGTTACTTCATAGAGAGAGTTCTTACACAATAGACAGGATTGTGATGTCATCGAGAGTATTGTTACCTCATAGACTGGATGGTGCCTTCATGGAGATGATTGTTACGTCACAGCAGGATATCTACTTCACAGACAGGATTTTGACTTAATAGAGAGGATTGTAACTTCATAGACTGGATTGTGACTTCATCTACAGCATTGTGACTTCATAGAGAGGATTGTTAACTCATAGAGAGAATTGTTACTTCATAGACTGTATTTTTACATCATAGACTGGATTGTGACTTCATAGTCATGATTGTTACTTTTTAAAAAGGATTGTTACTTCATAGACTGGATTGTGAAATCATAGACAGCATTGTTACTTCATAGACTGGATTGTGACTTAATAGACAGCATTGTTACTTCATAGAGAGGGTTCTTACATCATAGACAGGATTGTGCCTTCATAGAAATGATTGTTACGTCATAGGCAGGATTCCTACTTCACAGACAGGATTTTGACTTCATAGAGAGGATTGTTGCTTCATAGACTGGATTGTGACTTCATAGACAGCATTGTGACTTCATAGCGAGGGTTCTTACATCATAGACAGGATTGTGATGTCATCGAGAGTATTGTTACCTCATAGACTGGATTGTGTCTTCATTGATATGATTGTTACGTCACAGACAGGATCCCTACTTCACAGACAGAATTTTGACTTCATAGAGAGGATAGTTACTTCATAGACTGGATTGGGACTTCATAGACAGCACTGTGACATCATAGACAGGATTGTTATATAATAAAAAGTATTGTTACTTCTTAGAATGTATTGTTACTTCATAGACAGTGTTGTTACATCATAGACAGGATTGTTAACTCATAGAGAGGATTGTTACTTCATAGACTGTATTGTGACATCATAGACTGGATTGTGAATTCATAGACAGGATTGTTACTTTTTAAACAGAATTGTGACTTCATACACTAGATTGTGACTTCATATAAAGGATTGTTACTTCATAAACAGGATTGTTACTTCATAGACAGTATTTTTACTTCATAGACAGTGCTGTTACATCATAGACAGGATGGTTAACTCATGGAGAGGATTGTTCCTTCATAGACTGTATCTTTACATCATAGGCAGGGTTGTTATCTCATGGAGAGGATTGTTCCTTCATAGACTGTATTTTTACATCATAGACAGGATTGTGACTTCATAGAGAGGATTGTTACTTCATAGACAGGGTTGTTACATCATAGACAGCATTGTTACTTCATAGACAGCATTGTTACTTCATAGATAGGGTTCTTACATCATAGACTGAATTGTGATGTCATCGAGAGTATTGTTACTTCATAGACAGGATTGTGGCGTCATAGATACGATGGTTACATCATAGACTGGATTGTGACTTCATAGACAGCATTGTTACTTCATAGACTAGATTGTGACTTCATAGACAGCACTGTTACTTCATAGAGAGGGTTCTTACATCATAGACAGGATTGTGATGTCATAGAGAGTATTGTTACCTCATAGACTGGATTGTGCCTTCATAGAGACGATTGTTACATCACAGGCAGGATTGCTGCTTCACAGACAGGCTTGTGACTTCATAGAGAGGACTGTAGCTTCATAGAATGGATTGTGCCTTCATAGACAGCCTTGTTACTTCATAGAGAGGGTTCTTACATAATAGACAGGATTGTGATGTCATCGAGAGTATTGTTACCTCATAGACTGGATTGTGCCTTCATAGAGATGATTGTTATGTCACAGACAGGATTACTACTTCACAGACAGGATTTTGACTTCATTGAGAGGATAGTTACTTCATAGACTGGATTGTGACTTCATAGACAGCATTGTGACATCATAGACAGGATTGTTACATAATAAACAGTATTGTTACTTCATGGAATGTATTGTTACTTCATAGAAAGTTTTGTTACATCATAGACAGGATTGTTAACTCATAGAGAGGATTGTAACTTCATAGACTGTATTTTTACATCATAGAATTGATTGTGACTTAATAGACAGGATTGTTACTTCATAAACAGGATTGTTACTTCATACACTGGATTGTGACCTCATAGAAAGGATTGTTACAGCATAAACAGGATTGTTGCTTCATAGACTGTGTTTTTACTTCATAGACAGTGTTGTCACATCATAGTAAGAGTTGTTAACTCATGGAGAGGATTGTTACTTCATAGACTGTATTTTTACATCATAGACAGGATTGTGACTTCAAGGGGAGGATTGTTACTTCGTAGACTGCATTGTGACTTCATAGACAGGATTGTTAATTCATAGGCGGGATTGTTACTTCATAGACTGGATTGTTACTTCATAGAAAGGGTTGTTACATCATAGACAGCATTGTTACTTCATAGACAGCATTGTTACTTCATAGAGAGGGTTCTTACATCATAGACAGCATTGTGATGTCATGGAGAGTATTGTTCCTTCATAGACAGGATTGTGACATCATAGATACGATGGTTACATCATAGACTGTATTGTGACTTCATAGACAGCATTGTTACTTCATAGACTGGATTGTGACTGCATAGACAGCACTGTTACTTCATAGAGAGAGTTCTTACATCATACACAGGATTGTGATGTCATCGAGAGTATTGTTACCTCATAGACTGGATTGTGCCTTCATAGAGACGATTGTTACGTCACAGGCAGGATTGCTGCTTCACAGACAGGCTTGTGACTTCAGAGAGAGGACTGTAGCTTCATAGAATGAATGGTGCCTTCATAGACAGCCTTGTTACTTCATAGAGAGGGTTCTTACATAATAGACAGGATTGTGATGATATTGAGAGTATTGTTACCTCATAGACTGGATTGTGCCTTCATAGAGACGATTGTTACATCACAGGATTACTACTTCACAGACAGGATTTTGACTTCATAGAGAGGACAGTTACTTCATAGACTGGATTGTGACTTCATAGACAGCATTGAGACATCATAGACAGGATTGTTACATAATAAACAGTATTGTTAATTCATAGAATGTATTCTTTCTTCATAGACAGTGTTGTTACATCATAGACAGGATTGTTAATTCAGAGAGTATTGTTACTTCATAGACTGTATTTTTACATCATAGACTGGATTGTGACTTCATAGACAGGATTGTTACTTCATAAACAGGATTGTTACTTCATACACTGGATAGTGACCTCATAGAAAGGATTGTTACATGATACACAGGGTTGTTAACTCATGGAGAGGATTGTTACTTCATAGACTGTATTTTTACATCATAGAGAGGATTGTGACTTCATAGACAGGATTGTTACTTCATAGACAGTATTTTTACTTCATAGACAGTGTTGTTACATCATAGACAGTGTTGTTAACTCATTGAGAGGATTGTTACATCATAGACTGTATTTTTACATCATAGACTGGATTGTGACTTCATAGACAGGATTGTTACTTCATACACAGGATTGTTACTTCATACACAGGATTGTGACCTCATAGAAAGGATTGTTACATCATAAACAGGATTGTTGCTTCATAGACTGTGTTTTCACTTCATAGACAGTGTTGTTACATCATAGTCAGGGTTGTTAACTCATGGAGAGGATTGTTACTTCATAGACTGAATTTCTACATCATAGACAGGATTGTGACTTCATAGAGAGGATTGTTACTTCATAGACTGCATTGTGACTTCATAGACAGGATTGTTACTTCATAGGCGGGATTGTTACTTCATAGACTGGATTGTTACTTCATAGACAGGGTTGTTACATCATAGACAGCATTGTTACTTCATAGACAGCATTGTTACTTCATAGAGAGGGTTCTTACATCATAGACAGCATTGTGATGTCATGGAGAGTATTGTTACTTCTTAGACAGGATTGTGACATCATAGATACGATGGTTACATCATAGACTGGATTGTGACTTCATAGACAGCATTGTTACTTCATAGACTGGATTGTGACTGCATAGACAGCACTGTTACTTCATAGAGAGAGTTCTTACATCATACACAGGATTGTGATGTCATCGAGAGTATTGTTACCTCATAGACTGGATTGTGCCTTCATAGAGACGATTGTTACGTCACAGGCAGGATTGCTGCTTCACAGACAGGCTTGTGACTTCAGAGAGAGGACTGTAGCTTCATAGAATGAATGGTGCCTTCATAGACAGCCTTGTTACTTCATAGAAAGGGTTCTTACATAATAGACAGGATTGTGATGATATTGAGAGTATTGTTACCTCATAGACTGGATTGTGCCTTCATAGAGACGATTGTTACATCACAGGATTACTACTTCACAGACAGGATTTTGACTTCATAGAGAGGACAGTTACTTCATAGACTGGATTGTGACTTCATAGACAGCATTGAGACATCATAGACAGGATTGTTACATAATAAACAGTATTGTTAATTCATAGAATGTATTCTTTCTTCATAGACAGTGTTGTTACATCATAGACAGGATTGTTAATTCAGAGAGTATTGTTACTTCATAGACTGTATTTTTACATCATAGACTGGATTGTGACTTCATAGACAGGATTGTTACTTCATAAACAGGATTGTTACTTCATACACTGGATAGTGACCTCATAGAAAGGATTGTTACATGATACACAGGGTTGTTAACTCATGGAGAGGATTGTTACTTCATAGACTGTATTTTTACATCATAGAGAGGATTGTGACTTCATAGACAGGATTGTTACTTCATAGACAGTATTTTTACTTCATAGACAGTGTTGTTACATCATAGACAGTGTTGTTAACTCATTGAGAGGATTGTTACATCATAGACTGTATTTTTACATCATAGACTGGATTGTGACTTCATAGACAGGATTGTTACTTCATACACAGGATTGTTACTTCATACACAGGATTGTGACCTCATAGAAAGGATTGTTACATCATAAACAGGATTGTTGCTTCATAGACTGTGTTTTCACTTCATAGACAGTGTTGTTACATCATAGTCAGGGTTGTTAACTCATGGAGAGGATTGTTACTTCATAGACTGAATTTCTACATCATAGACAGGATTGTGACTTCATAGAGAGGATTGTTACTTCATAGACTGCATTGTGACTTCATAGACAGGATTGTTACTTCATAGGCGGGATTGTTACTTCATAGACTGGATTGTTACTTCATAGACAGGGTTGTTACATCATAGACAGCATTGTTACTTCATAGACAGCATTGTTACTTCATAGAGAGGGTTCTTACATCATAGACAGCATTGTGATGTCATGGAGAGTATTGTTACTTCTTAGACAGGATTGTGACATCATAGATACGATGGTTACATCATAGACTGGATTGTGACTTCATAGACAGCATTGTTACTTCATAGACTGGATTGTGACTTCATAGACATCGCTGTTACTTCATAGAGAGAGTTCTTACACTATAGACAGGATTGTGATGTCATCGAGAGTATTGTTACCTCATAGACTGGATGGTGCCTTCATGGAGATGATTGTTATGTCACAGCAGGATATCTACTTCACAGACAGGATTTTGACTTAATAGAGAGGATTGTAACTTCATAGACTGGATTGTGACTTCATCGACAGCATTGTGACTTCATAGAGAGGATTGTTAACTCATAGAGAGAATTGTTACTTCATAGACTGTATTTTTACATCATAGACTGGATTGTGACTTCATAGACATGATTGTTACATTTTAAACAGGATTGTTACTTCATAGACTGGATTGTGAAATCATAGACAGCATTGTTACTTCATAGACTGGATTGTGACTTAATAGACAGCATTGTTACTTCATAGAGAGGGTTCTTACATAATAGACAGGATTGTGATGTCATCGAGAGTATTGTTACCTCACCGTCTGGATTGTGCCTTCATAGAGACGATTCTTACATCAAAGACAGGATTGCTGCTTCACAGGAAGGATTGTGACTTCATAGAGAGGACGGTTGCTTCATAGATTGGATAGTGACTTCATAGACAGCCTTGTTACTTCATAGAGGGGGTTCTTACATAATAGACAGGATTGTGATGTCATCGAGAGTATTGTTACCTCATAGACTGGATTGTGCCTTCATAGAAATGATTGTTACGTCATAGGCAGGATTCCTACTTCACAGACAGGATTTTGACTTCATAGAGAGGATTGTTGCTTCATAGACTGGATTGTGACTTCATAGACAGCATTGTGACTTCATAGCGAGGGTTCTTACATCATAGACAGGATTGGGATGTCATCGAAAGTATTGTTACCTCATAGACTGGATTGTGTCTTCATTGATATGATTGTTACGTCACAGACAGGATCCCTACTTCACAGACAGAATTTTGACTTCATAGAGAGGATAGTTACTTCATAGACTGGATTGGGACTTCATAGACAGCACTGTGACATCATAGACAGGATTGTTATATAATAAAAAGTATTGTTACTTCTTAGAATGTATTGTTACTTCATAGACAGTGTTGTTACATCATAGACAGGAGTGTTAACTCATAGAGAGGATTGTTACTTCATAGACTGTATTTTGACATCATAGACTGGATTGTGAATTCATAGACAGGATTGTTACTTTTTAAACAGAATTGTGACTTCATACACTAGATTGTGACTTCATATAAAGGATTGTTACTTCATAAACAGGATTGTTACTTCATAGACAGTATTTTTACTTCATAGACAGTGCTGTTACATCATAGACAGGATGGTTAACTCATGGAGAGGATTGTTCCTTCATAGACTGTATCTTTACATCATAGGCAGGTTGTTATCTCATGGAGAGGATTGTTCCTTCATAGACTGTATTTTTACATCATAGACAGGATTGTGACTTCATAGAGAGGATTGTTACTTCATAGATTGCATCTTAACTTCACAGAAGGGATTGTTACTTCATAAGCAGGTTTGTTACTTCATCGGCGAGAGTGTTACTTCATAGACAGGGTTGTTATATCATAAACAGGATTGTGACGTCAAAGAGAGAATTGTTACATCATACACTGGATTGTGACTTCATAGAAAGGATTGTTACATCATAAACAGGATTGTTGCTTCATAGACTGTATTTTTACTTCATAGACAGTGTTGTTACATCATAGTCAGGGTTGTTAACTCATGGAGAGGATTGTTACTTCATAGACTGCATTGTGACTTCATAGACAGGATTGTGACTTCATAGGCAGGAGTGTTACTTCATAGACTGGATTGTTACTTCATAGACAGGGTTGTTACATCATAGACAGCATTGTTACTTCATAGACAGCGTTGTTACTTCATAGAGAGGGTTCTTACATCATAGACAGCATTGTGATGTCATGGAGAGTATTGTTACTTCTTAGACAGGATTGTGACATCATAGATACGATGGTTACATCATAGACTGGATTGTGACTTCATAGACAGCATTGTTACTTCATAGACTGGATTGTGACTTCATAGACATCACTGTTACTTCATAGAGAGAGTTCTTACACTATAGACAGGATTGTGATGTCATCGAGAGTATTGTTACCTCATAGACTGGATGGTGCCTTCATGGAGATGATTGTTACGTCACAGCAGGATATCTACTTCACAGACAGGATTTTGACTTAATAGAGAGGATTGTAACTTCATAGACTGGATTGTGACTTCATCTACAGCATTGTGACTTCATAGAGAGGATTTTTAACTCATAGAGAGAATTGTTACTTCATAGACTGTATTTTTACATCATAGACTGGATTGTGACTTCATAGTCATGATTGTTACTTTTTAAAAAGGATTGTTACTTCATAGACTGGATTGTGAAATCATAGACAGCATTGTTACTTCATAGACTGGATTGTGACTTAATAGACAGCATTGTTACTTCATAGAGAGGGTTCTTACATCATAGACAGGATTGTGCCTTCATAGAAATGATTGTTACGTCATAGGCAGGATTCCTACTTCACAGACAGGATTTTGACTTCATAGAGAGGATTGTTGCTTCATAGACTGGATTGTGACTTCATAGACAGCATTGTGACTTCATAGCGAGGGTTCTTACATCATAGACAGGATTGTGATGTCATCGAGAGTATTGTTACCTCATAGACTGGATTGTGTCTTCATTGATATGATTGTTACGTCACAGACAGGATCCCTACTTCACAGACAGAATTTTGACTTCATAGAGAGGATAGTTACTTCATAGACTGGATTGGGACTTCATAGACAGCACTGTGACATCATAGACAGGATTGTTATATAATAAAAAGTATTGTTACTTCTTAGAATGTATTGTTACTTCATAGACAGTGTTGTTACATCATAGACAGGATTGTTAACTCATAGAGAGGATTGTTACTTCATAGACTGTATTTTGACATCATAGACTGGATTGTGAATTCATAGACAGGATTGTTACTTTTTAAACAGAATTGTGACTTCATACACTAGATTGTGACTTCATATAAAGGATTGTTACTTCATAAACAGGATTGTTACTTCATAGACAGTATTTTTACTTCATAGACAGTGCTGTTACATCATAGACAGAATGGTTAACTCATGGAGAGGATTGTTCCTTCATAGACTGTATCTTTACATCATAGGCAGGGTTGTTAACTCATGGAGAGGATTGTTCCTTCATAGACTGTATTTTTACATCATAGACAGGATTGTGACTTCATAGAGAGGATTGTTACTTCATAGATTGCATCGTAACTTCACAGAAGGGATTGTTACTTCATAAGCAGGTTTGTTACTTCATCGGCTAGAGTGTTACTTCATAGACAGGGTTGTTACATCATAAACAGGATTGTGACGTCAAAGAGAGAATTGTTACATCATACACTGGATTTTGACTTCATAGAAAGGATTGTTACATCATAAACAGGATTGTTGCTTCATAGACTGTATTTTTACATCATAGACAGTGTTGTTACATCATAGTCAGGGTTGTTAACTCATGGAGAGGATTGTTACTTCATAGACTGCATTGTGACTTCATAGACAGGATAGTGACTTCATAGGCAGGAGTGTTACTTCATAGACTGGATTGTTACTTCTTAGACAGGGTTGTTACATCATAGACAGCATTGTTACTTCATAGACAGCATTGTGACTTCATAGCGAGGGTTCTTACATCATAGACAGGATTGTGATGTCATTGACAGTATTGTTACATCATAGACAGGATTGTGACGTCATAGATACGATGGTTACATCATAGACTGGATTGTGAATTCATAGACAGCATTGTTATTTCATAGACTGGATTGTGACTTAATAGACAGCATTGTTACTTCATAGAGATGGTTCTTACATAATAGATAGGATTGTGAAATCATCGAGGGTATTGTTACCTCACAGTCTGTTTTGTGCCTTCATAGAGACGATACTTACGTCACAGACAGGATTGCTGCTTCACATAAAGGATTGTGACTTCATGGAGAGGACTGTTGCTTCATAGAATGGATTAAGACTTCATAGACAGCCTTGTTACTTCATTGAGAGGGTTCTTACATAATCGACAGGATTGTTATGTCAGCGAGAGTATTGTTACCTCATAGACTGGATTGTGCCTTCATAGAGATGATTGTTACGTCACAGACAGGATTCCTACTTCACTGAGAGGATTTTGACTTCATAGAGAGGATTGTTACTTCATAGACTGGATTGCGACTTCATAGACAGCATTGTGACTTCATAGACAGGATTGTTACATAATCAACAGTATTGTTACTTCATAGGATGTATTGTTATTTCATAGACAGTGTTGTTACATCATAGACAGGATTGTGATGTCATGTAGAGTATTGTTATATCATAGACAGTATTGTGACATCATATATACGATGGTTACATTATAGACTGTATTGTGACTTCATAGACAGCTTTGTTACTTCATAGACTGGATTGTGACTTCATAGACAGCACTGTTACTTCATAGAGAGAGTTCTTACATCATACACAGGATTGTGATGTCATCGAGAGTATTGTTACCTCATAGACTGGATTGTGCCTTCATAGAGATGATTGTTACGTCACAGGCAGGATTGCTGCTTCACAGACAGGCTTGTGACTTCATAGAGAGGACTGTAGCTTCATAGAATGAATGGTGCCTTCATAGACAGCCTTGTTACTTCATAGAGAGGGTTCTTACATAATAGACAGGATTGTGATGATATTGAGAGTATTGTTACCTCATAGACTGGATTGTGCCTTCATAGAGATGATTGTTACATCACAGGATTACTACTTCACAGACAGGATTTTGACTTCATAGAGAGGACAGTTACTTCATAGACTGGATTGTGACTTCATAGACAGCATTGAGACATCATAGACAGGATTGTTACATAATAAAAAGTATTGTTACTTCATAGAATGTATTCTTTCTTCATAGACAGTGTTGTTACATCATAGACAGGATTGTTAATTCAGAGAGTATTGTTACTTCATAGACTGTATTTTTACATCATAGACTGGATTGTGACTTTATAGACAGGATTGTTACTTCATAAACAGGATTGTTACTTCATAGACAGTACTTTTACTTCATAGACAGTGTTGTTACATCTTACACAGGGTTGTTAACTCATGGAGAGGATTGTTACTTCATAGACTGTATTTTTACATCATAGACAGGATTGTGAATTCATAGACAGGATTGTTACTTCATATACAGTATTTTTACTTCATAGACAGTGTTGTTACATCATAGACAGTGTTGTTAACTCATGGAGAGGATTGTTACATCATAGACTGTATTTTTACATCATAGACTGGATTGTGACTTCATTGACAGGATTGTTACTTCATAAACAGGATTGTTACTTCATACACTGGATTGTGACCTCATAGAAAGGTTTGTTACATCATAAACAGGATTGTTGCTTCATAGACTGTGTTTTCACTTCATAGACAGTGTTGTTACATCATAGTCAGGGTTGTTAACTCATGGAGATGATTGGTACTTCATAGAGTGTATTTTTACATCATAGACAGGATTGTGACTTCATAGAGAGGAATGTTACTTCATAGACTGCATTGTGACTTCATAGACAGGATTGTTACTTCATAGG
Source organism: Myotis nattereri (assembly GCF_964212035.1). NCBI lineage: Eukaryota > Metazoa > Chordata > Mammalia > Chiroptera > Vespertilionidae > Myotis > Myotis nattereri. The sequence continues at coordinate 7,835,977 of NC_138088.1, forward strand.
CGGGATTGTTACTTCATAGACTGGATTGTTACTTCATAGACAGGGTTGTTACATCATAGACAGCATTGTTACTTCATAGACAGCATTGTTACTTCACAGAGAGGGTTCTTACATCATAGACAGCATTGTGATGTCATGGAGAGTATTGTTCCTTCATAGACAGGATTGTGACATCATAGATACGATGGTTACATCATAGACTGGATTGTGACTTCATAGAAAGCATTGTTACTTCATAGACTGGATTGTGACTTATTAGACAGCACTGTTACTTCATAGAGGGAGTTCTTACATCATACACAGGATTGTGATGTCATCGAGAGTATTGTTACCTCATAGACTGGTCTGTGCCTTCATAGAGACGATTGTTACATCACAGGCAGGATTGCTGCTTCACAGACAGGCTTGTGACTTCATAGAGAGGACTGTAGCTTCATAGAATGAATGGTGCCTTCATAGACAGCCTTGTTACTTCATAGAGAGGGTTCTTACATAATAGACAGGATTGTGATGATATTGAGAGTATTGTTACCTCATAGACTGGATTGTGCCTTCATAGAAATGATTGTTACGTCATAGGCAGGATTCCTACTTCACAGACAGGATTTTGACTTCATAGAGAGAATTGTTGCTTCATAGACTGGATTGTGACTTCATAGACAGCATTGTGACTTCATTGCGAGGGTTCTTACATCATAGACAGGATTGTGATGTCATCGAGAGTATTGTTACCTCATAGACTGGATTGTGTCTTCATTGATATGATTGTTAGGTCACAGACAGGATCCCTACTTCACAGACAGAATTTTGACTTCATAGAGAGGATAGTTACTTCATAGACTGGATTGTGACTTCATAGACAGAACTGTGACATCATAGACAGGATTGTTATATAATAAAAAGTATTGTTACTTCTTAGAATGTATTGTTACTTCATAGACAGTGTTGTTACATCATAGACAGGATTGTTAACTCATAGAGAGGATTGTTACTTCATAGACTGTATTTTGACATCATAGACTGGATTGTGAATTCATAGACAGGATTGTTACTTTTTAAACAGAATTGTGACTTCATACACTAGATTGTGACTTCATATAAAGGATTGTTACTTCATAAACAGGATTGTTACTTCATAGACAGTATTTTTACTTCATAGACAGTGCTGTTACATCATAGACAGGATGGTTAACTCATGGAGAGGATTGTTCCTTCATAGACTGTATCTTTACATCATAGGCAGGGTTGTTATCTCATGGAGAGGATTGTTCCTTCATAGACTGTATTTTTACATCATAGACAGGATTGTGACTTCATAGAGAGGATTGTTACTTCATAGACAGGGTTGTTACATCATAGACAGCATTGTTACTTCATAGACAGCATTGTTACTTCATAGATAGGGTTCTTACATCATAGACTGAATTGTGATGTCATCGAGAGTATTGTTACTTCATAGACAGGATTGTGGCGTCATAGATACGATGGTTACATCATAGACTGGATTGTGACTTCATAGACAGCATTGTTACTTCATAGACTAGATTGTGACTTCATAGACAGCACTGTTACTTCATAGAGAGAGTTCTTACATCATACACAGGATTGTGATGTCATCGAGAGTATTGTTACCTCATAGACTGGATTGTGCCTTCATAGAGATGATTGTTACGTCACAGGCAGGATTGCTGCTTCACAGACAGGCTTGTGACTTCATAGAGAGGACTGTAGCTTCATAGAATGAATGGTGCCTTCATAGACAGCCTTGTTACTTCATAGAGAGGGTTCTTACATAATAGACAGGATTGTGATGATATTGAGAGTATTGTTACCTCATAGACTGGATTGTGCCTTCATAGAGATGATTGTTACATCACAGGATTACTACTTCACAGACAGGATTTTGACTTCATAGAGAGGACAGTTACTTCATAGACTGGATTGTGACTTCATAGACAGCATTGAGACATCATAGACAGGATTGTTACATAATAAAAAGTATTGTTACTTCATAGAATGTATTCTTTCTTCATAGACAGTGTTGTTACATCATAGACAGGATTGTTAATTCAGAGAGTATTGTTACTTCATAGACTGTATTTTTACATCATAGACTGGATTGTGACTTTATAGACAGGATTGTTACTTCATAAACAGGATTGTTACTTCATAGACAGTACTTTTACTTCATAGACAGTGTTGTTACATCTTACACAGGGTTGTTAACTCATGGAGAGGATTGTTTCTTCATAGACTGTATTTTTACATCATAGACAGGATTGTGAATTCATAGACAGGATTGTTACTTCATATACAGTATTTTTACTTCATAGACAGTGTTGTTACATCATAGACAGTGTTGTTAACTCATGGAGAGGATTGTTACATCATAGACTGTATTTTTACATCATAGACTGGATTGTGACTTCATTGACAGGATTGTTACTTCATAAACAGGATTGTTACTTCATACACTGGATTGTGACCTCATAGAAAGGTTTGTTACATCATAAACAGGATTGTTGCTTCATAGACTGTGTTTTCACTTCATAGACAGTGTTGTTACATCATAGTCAGGGTTGTTAACTCATGGAGAGGATTGGTACTTCATAGACTGTATTTTTACATCATAGACAGGATTGTGACTTCATAGAGAGGAATGTTACTTCATAGACTGCATTGTGACTTCATAGACAGGATTGTTACTTCATAGGCGGGATTGTTACTTCATAGACTGGATTGTTACTTCATAGACAGGGTTGTTACATCATAGACAGCATTGTTACTTCATAGACAGCATTGTTACTTCACAGAGAGGGTTCTTACATCATAGACAGCATTGTGATGTCATGGAGAGTATTGTTCCTTCATAGACAGGATTGTGACATCATAGATACGATGGTTACATCATAGACTGGATTGTGACTTCATAGAAAGCATTGTTACTTCATAGACTGGATTGTGACTTCATAGACAGCACTGTTACTTCATAGAGGGAGTTCTTACATCATACACAGGATTGTGATGTCATCGAGAGTATTGTTACCTCATAGACTGGTCTGTGCCTTCATAGAGACGATTGTTACATCACAGGCAGGATTGCTGCTTCACAGACAGGCTTGTGACTTCATAGAGAGGACTGTAGCTTCATAGAATGAATGGTGCCTTCATAGACAGCCTTGTTACTTCATAGAGAGGGTTCTTACATAATAGACAGGATTGTGATGATATTGAGAGTATTGTTACCTCATAGACTGGATTGTGCCTTCATAGAAATGATTGTTACGTCATAGGCAGGATTCCTACTTCACAGACAGGATTTTGACTTCATAGAGAGGATTGTTGCTTCATAGACTGGATTGTGACTTCATAGACAGCATTGTGACTTCATAGCGAGGGTTCTTACATCATAGACAGGATTGTGATGTCATCGAGAGTATTGTTACCTCATAGACTGGATTGTGTCTTCATTGATATGATTGTTAGGTCACAGACAGGATCCCTACTTCACAGACAGAATTTTGACTTCATAGAGAGGATAGTTACTTCATAGACTGGATTGTGACTTCATAGACAGCACTGTGACATCATAGACAGGATTGTTATATAATAAAAAGTATTGTTACTTCTTAGAATGTATTGTTACTTCATAGACAGTGTTGTTACATCATAGACAGGATTGTTAACTCATAGAGAGGATTGTTACTTCATAGACTGTATTTTGACATCATAGACTGGATTGTGAATTCATAGACAGGATTGTTACTTTTTAAACAGAATTGTGACTTCATACACTAGATTGTGACTTCATTAAAGGATTGTTACTTCATAAACAGGATTGTTACTTCATAGACAGTATTTTTACTTCATAGACAGTGCTGTTACATCATAGACAGAATGGTTAACTCATGGAGAGGATTGTTCCTTCATAGACTGTATCTTTACATCATAGGCAGGGTTGTTAACTCATGGAGAGGATTGTTCCTTCATAGACTGTATTTTTACATCATAGACTTGATTGTGACTTCATAGAGAGGATTGTTACTTCATAGATTGCATCGTAACTTCACAGAAGGGATTGTTACTTCATAAGCAGGTTTGTTACTTCATCGGCTAGAGTGTTACTTCATAGACAGGGTTGTTACATCATAAACAGGATTGTGATGTCAAAGAGAGAATTATTACATCATACACTGGATTGTGACTTCATAGAAAGGATTGTTACATCATAAACAGGATTGTTGCTTCATAGACTGTATTTTTACTTCATAGACAGTGTTGTTACATCATAGACAGGATTGTGATGTCATGTAGAGTATTGTTATATCATAGACAGTATTGTGACATCATATATACGATGGTTACATTATAGACTGGATTGTGACTTCATAGACAGCATTGTTACTTCATAGACTGGATTGTGACTTCATAGACAGCACTGTTACTTCATAGAGAGAGTTCTTACATCATACACAGGATTGTGATGTCATCGAGAGTATTGTTACCTCATAGACTGGATTGTGCCTTCATAGAGACGATTGTTACGTCACAGGCAGGATTGCTGCTTCACAGACAGGCTTGTGACTTCATAGAGAGGACTGTAGCTTCATAGAATGAATGGTGCCTTCATAGACAGCCTTGTTACTTCATAGAGAGGGTTCTTACATAATAGACAGGATTGTGATGATATTGAGAGTATTGTTACCTCATAGACTGGATTGTGCCTTCATAGAGATGATTGTTACATCACAGGATTACTACTTCACAGACAGGATTTTGACTTCATAGAGAGGACAGTTACTTCATAGACTGGATTGTGACTTCATAGACAGCATTGAGACATCATAGACAGGATTGTTACATAATAAAAAGTATTGTTACTTCATAGAATGTATTCTTTCTTCATAGACAGTGTTGTTACATCATAGACAGGATTGTTAATTCAGAGAGTATTGTTACTTCATAGACTGTATTTTTACATCATAGACTGGATTGTGACTTTATAGACAGGATTGTTACTTCATAAACAGGATTGTTACTTCATAGACAGTACTTTTACTTCATAGACAGTGTTGTTACATCTTACACAGGGTTGTTAACTCATGGAGAGGATTGTTACTTCATAGACTGCATTTTTACATCATAGACAGGATTGTGAATTCATAGACAGGATTGTTACTTCATATACAGTATTTTTACTTCATAGACAGTGTTGTTACATCATAGACAGTGTTGTTAACTCATGGAGAGGATTGTTACATCATAGACTGTATTTTTACATCATAGACTGGATTGTGACTTCATTGACAGGATTGTTACTTCATAAACAGGATTGTTACTTCATACACTGGATTGTGACCTCATAGAAAGGTTTGTTACATCATAAACAGGATTGTTGCTTCATAGACTGTGTTTTCACTTCATAGACAGTGTTGTTACATCATAGTCAGGGTTGTTAACTCATGGAGAGGATTGGTACTTCATAGAGTGTATTTTTACATCATAGACAGGATTGTGACTTCATAGAGAGGAATGTTACTTCATAGACTGCATTGTGACTTCATAGACAGGATTGTTACTTCATAGGCGGGATTGTTACTTCATAGACTGGATTGTTACTTCATAGACAGGGTTGTTACATCATAGACAGCATTATTACTTCATAGACAGCATTGTCACTTCACAGAGAGGGTTCTTACATCATAGACAGCATTGTGATGTCATGGAGAGTATTGTTCCTTCATAGACAGGATTGTGACATCATAGATACGATGGTTACATCATAGACTGGATTGTGACTTCATAGAAAGCATTGTTACTTCATAGACTGGATTGTGACTTCATAGACAGCACTGTTACTTCATAGAGGGAGTTCTTACATCATACACAGGATTGTGATGTCATCGAGAGTATTGTTACCTCATAGACTGGTCTGTGCCTTCATAGAGACGATTGTTACATCACAGGCAGGATTGCTGCTTCACAGACAGGCTTGTGACTTCATAGAGAGGACTGTAGCTTCATAGAATGAATGGTGCCTTCATAGACAGCCTTGTTACTTCATAGAGAGGGTTCTTACATAATAGACAGGATTGTGATGATATTGAGAGTATTGTTACCTCATAGACTGGATTGTGCCTTCATAGAAATGATTGTTACGTCATAGGCAGGATTCCTACTTCACAGACAGGATTTTGACTTCATAGAGAGAATTGTTGCTTCATAGACTGGATTGTGACTTCATAGACAGCATTGTGACTTCATAGCGAGGGTTCTTACATCATAGACAGGATTGTGATGTCATCGAGAGTATTGTTACCTCATAGACTGGATTGTGTCTTCATTGATATGATTGTTAGGTCACAGACAGGATCCCTACTTCACAGACAGAATTTTGACTTCATAGAGAGGATAGTTACTTCATAGACTGGATTGTGACTTCATAGACAGAACTGTGACATCATAGACAGGATTGTTATATAATAAAAAGTATTGTTACTTCTTAGAATGTATTGTTACTTCATAGACAGTGTTGTTACATCATAGACAGGATTGTTAACTCATAGAGAGGATTGTTACTTCATAGACTGTATTTTGACATCATAGACTGGATTGTGAATTCATAGACAGGATTGTTACTTTTTAAACAGAATTGTGACTTCATACACTAGATTGTGACTTCATATAAAGGATTGTTACTTCATAAACAGGATTGTTACTTCATAGACAGTATTTTTACTTCATAGACAGTGCTGTTACATCATAGACAGGATGGTTAACTCATGGAGAGGATTGTTCCTTCATAGACTGTATCTTTACATCATAGGCAGGGTTGTTATCTCATGGAGAGGATTGTTCCTTCATAGACTGTATTTTTACATCATAGACAGGATTGTGACTTCATAGAGAGGATTGTTACTTCATAGACAGGGTTGTTACATCATAGACAGCATTGTTACTTCATAGACAGCATTGTTACTTCATAGATAGGGTTCTTACATCATAGACTGAATTGTGATGTCATCGAGAGTATTGTTACTTCATAGACAGGATTGTGGCGTCATAGATACGATGGTTACATCATAGACTGGATTGTGACTTCATAGACAGCATTGTTACTTCATAGACTAGATTGTGACTTCATAGACAGCACTGTTACTTCATAGAGAGAGTTCTTACATCATACACAGGATTGTGATGTCATCGAGAGTATTGTTACCTCATAGACTGGATTGTGCCTTCATAGAGATGATTGTTACGTCACAGGCAGGATTGCTGCTTCACAGACAGGCTTGTGACTTCATAGAGAGGACTGTAGCTTCATAGAATGAATGGTGCCTTCATAGACAGCCTTGTTACTTCATAGAGAGGGTTCTTACATAATAGACAGGATTGTGATGATATTGAGAGTATTGTTACCTCATAGACTGGATTGTGCCTTCATAGAGATGATTGTTACATCACAGGATTACTACTTCACAGACAGGATTTTGACTTCATAGAGAGGACAGTTACTTCATAGACTGGATTGTGACTTCATAGACAGCATTGAGACATCATAGACAGGATTGTTACATAATAAAAAGTATTGTTACTTCATAGAATGTATTCTTTCTTCATAGACAGTGTTGTTACATCATAGACAGGATTGTTAATTCAGAGAGTATTGTTACTTCATAGACTGTATTTTTACATCATAGACTGGATTGTGACTTTATAGACAGGATTGTTACTTCATAAACAGGATTGTTACTTCATAGACAGTACTTTTACTTCATAGACAGTGTTGTTACATCTTACACAGGGTTGTTAACTCATGGAGAGGATTGTTTCTTCATAGACTGTATTTTTACATCATAGACAGGATTGTGAATTCATAGACAGGATTGTTACTTCATATACAGTATTTTTACTTCATAGACAGTGTTGTTACATCATAGACAGTGTTGTTAACTCATGGAGAGGATTGTTACATCATAGACTGTATTTTTACATCATAGACTGGATTGTGACTTCATTGACAGGATTGTTACTTCATAAACAGGATTGTTACTTCATACACTGGATTGTGACCTCATAGAAAGGTTTGTTACATCATAAACAGGATTGTTGCTTCATAGACTGTGTTTTCACTTCATAGACAGTGTTGTTACATCATAGTCAGGGTTGTTAACTCATGGAGAGGATTGGTACTTCATAGACTGTATTTTTACATCATAGACAGGATTGTGACTTCATAGAGAGGAATGTTACTTCATAGACTGCATTGTGACTTCATAGACAGGATTGTTACTTCATAGGCGGGATTGTTACTTCATAGACTGGATTGTTACTTCATAGACAGGGTTGTTACATCATAGACAGCATTGTTACTTCATAGACAGCATTGTTACTTCACAGAGAGGGTTCTTACATCATAGACAGCATTGTGATGTCATGGAGAGTATTGTTCCTTCATAGACAGGATTGTGACATCATAGATACGATGGTTACATCATAGACTGGATTGTGACTTCATAGAAAGCATTGTTACTTCATAGACTGGATTGTGACTTCATAGACAGCACTGTTACTTCATAGAGGGAGTTCTTACATCATACACAGGATTGTGATGTCATCGAGAGTATTGTTACCTCATAGACTGGTCTGTGCCTTCATAGAGACGATTGTTACATCACAGGCAGGATTGCTGCTTCACAGACAGGCTTGTGACTTCATAGAGAGGACTGTAGCTTCATAGAATGAATGGTGCCTTCATAGACAGCCTTGTTACTTCATAGAGAGAGTTCTTACATAATAGACAGGATTGTGATGATATTGAGAGTATTGTTACCTCATAGACTGGATTGTGCCTTCATAGAAATGATTGTTACGTCATAGGCAGGATTCCTACTTCACAGACAGGATTTTGACTTCATAGAGAGGATTGTTGCTTCATAGACTGGATTGTGACTTCATAGACAGCATTGTGACTTCATAGCGAGGGTTCTTACATCATAGACAGGATTGTGATGTCATCGAGAGTATTGTTACCTCATAGACTGGATTGTGTCTTCATTGATATGATTGTTAGGTCACAGACAGGATCCCTACTTCACAGACAGAATTTTGACTTCATAGAGAGGATAGTTACTTCATAGACTGGATTGTGACTTCATAGACAGCACTGTGACATCATAGACAGGATTGTTATATAATAAAAAGTATTGTTACTTCTTAGAATGTATTGTTACTTCATAGACAGTGTTGTTACATCATAGACAGGATTGTTAACTCATAGAGAGGATTGTTACTTCATAGACTGTATTTTGACATCATAGACTGGATTGTGAATTCATAGACAGGATTGTTACTTTTTAAACAGAATTGTGACTTCATACACTAGATTGTGACTTCATTAAAGGATTGTTACTTCATAAACAGGATTGTTACTTCATAGACAGTATTTTTACTTCATAGACAGTGCTGTTACATCATAGACAGAATGGTTAACTCATGGAGAGGATTGTTCCTTCATAGACTGTATCTTTACATCATAGGCAGGGTTGTTAACTCATGGAGAGGATTGTTCCTTCATAGACTGTATTTTTACATCATAGACTTGATTGTGACTTCATAGAGAGGATTGTTACTTCATAGATTGCATCGTAACTTCACAGAAGGGATTGTTACTTCATAAGCAGGTTTGTTACTTCATCGGCTAGAGTGTTACTTCATAGACAGGGTTGTTACATCATAAACAGGATTGTGATGTCAAAGAGAGAATTATTACATCATACACTGGATTGTGACTTCATAGAAAGGATTGTTACATCATAAACAGGATTGTTGCTTCATAGACTGTATTTTTACTTCATAGACAGTGTTGTTACATCATAGACAGGATTGTGATGTCATGTAGAGTATTGTTATATCATAGACAGTATTGTGACATCATATATACGATGGTTACATTATAGACTGGATTGTGACTTCATAGACAGCATTGTTACTTCATAGACTGGATTGTGACTTCATAGACAGCACTGTTCCTTCATAGAGAGAGTTCTTACATCATACACAGGATTGTGATGTCATCGAGAGTATTGTTACCTCATAGACTGGATTGTGCCTTCATAGAGACGATTGTTACGTCACAGGCAGGATTGCTGCTTCACAGACAGGCTTGTGACTTCATAGAGAGGACTGTAGCTTCATAGAATGAATGGTGCCTTCATAGACAGCCTTGTTACTTCATAGAGAGGGTTCTTACATAATAGACAGGATTGTGATGATATTGAGAGTATTGTTACCTCATAGACTGGATTGTGCCTTCATAGAGATGATTGTTACATCACAGGATTACTACTTCACAGACAGGATTTTGACTTCATAGAGAGGACAGTTACTTCATAGACTGGATTGTGACTTCATAGACAGCATTGAGACATCATAGACAGGATTGTTACATAATAAAAAGTATTGTTACTTCATAGAATGTATTCTTTCTTCATAGACAGTGTTGTTACATCATAGACAGGATTGTTAATTCAGAGAGTATTGTTACTTCATAGACTGTATTTTTACATCATAGACTGGATTGTGACTTTATAGACAGGATTGTTACTTCATAAACAGGATTGTTACTTCATAGACAGTACTTTTACTTCATAGACAGTGTTGTTACATCTTACACAGGGTTGTTAACTCATGGAGAGGATTGTTACTTCATAGACTGCATTTTTACATCATAGACAGGATTGTGAATTCATAGACAGGATTGTTACTTCATATACAGTATTTTTACTTCATAGAGAGTGTTGTTACATCATAGACGGTGTTGTTAACTCATGGAGAGGATTGTTACATCATAGACTGTATTTTTACATCAAAGACTGGATTGTGACTTCATTGACAGGATTGTTACTTCATAAACAGGATTGTTACTTCATACACTGGATTTTGACCTCATAGAAAGGTTTGTTACATCATAAACAGGATTGTTGCTTCATAGACTGTGTTTTCACTTCATAGACAGTGTTGTTACATCATAGTCAGGGTTGTTAACTCATGGAGAGGATTGGTACTTCATAGACTGTATTTTTACATCATAGACAGGATTGTGACTTCATAGAGAGGATTGTTACTTCATAGACTGCATTGTGACTTCATAGACAGGATTGTTACTTCATAGGCGGGGTTGTTACTTCATAGACTGGATTGTTACTTCATAGACAGGGTTGTTACATCATAGACAGCATTGTTACTTCATAGACAGCATTGTTACTTCACAGAGAGGGTTCTTACATCATAGACAGCATTGTGATGTCATGGAGAGTATTGTTACTTCATAGACAGGATTGTGACATCATAGATACGATGGTTACATCATAGACTGGATTGTGACTTCATAGACAGCATTGTTACTTCATAGACTGGATTGTGACTTCATAGACAGCACTGTTACTTCATAGAGGGAGTTCTTACATCATACACAGGATTGTGATGTCATCGAGAGTATTGTTACCTCATAGACTGGTTTGTGCCTTCATAGAGACGATTGTTACATCACAGGCAGGATTGCTGCTTCACAGACAGGCTTGTGACTTCATAGAGAGGACTGTAGCTTCATAGAATGAATGGTGCCTTCATAGACAGCCTTGTTACTTCATAGAGAGGGTTCTTACATAATAGACAGGATTGTGATGATATTGAGAGTATTGTTACCTCATAGACTGGATTGTGCCTTCATAGAAATGATTGTTACGTCATAGGCAGGATTCCTACTTCACAGACAGGATTTTGACTTCATAGAGAGGATTGTTGCTTCATAGACTGGATTGTGACTTCATAGACAGCATTGTGACTTCATAGCGAGGGTTCTTACATCTTAGACAGGATTGTGATGTCATCGAGAGTATTGTTACCTCATAGACTGGATTGTGTCTTCATTGATATGATTGTTAGGTCACAGACAGGATCCCTACTTCACAGACAGAATTTTGACTTCATAGAGAGGATAGTTACTTCATAGACTGGATTGTGACTTCATAGACAGCACTGTGACATCATAGACAGGATTGTTATATAATAAAAAGTATTGTTACTTCTTAGAATGTATTGTTACTTCATAGACAGTGTTGTTACATCATAGACAGGATTGTTAACTCATAGAGAGGATTGTTACTTCATAGACTGTATTTTGACATCATAGACTGGATTGTGAATTCATAGACAGGATTGTTACTTTTTAAACAGAATTGTGACTTCATACACTAGATTGGGACTTCATATAAAGGATTGTTACTTCATAAACAGGATTGTTACTTCATAGACAGTATTTTTACTTCATAGACAGTGCTGTTACATCATAGACAGGATGGTTAACTCATGGAGAGGATTGTTCCTTCATAGACTGTATCTTTACATCATAGGCAGGGTTGTTATCTCATGGAGAGGATTGTTCCTTCATAGACTGTATTTTTACATCATAGACAGGATTGTGACTTCATAGAGAGGATTGTTACTTCATAGACAGGGTTGTTACATCATAGACAGCATTGTTACTTCATAGACAGCATTGTTACTTCATAGATAGGGTTCTTACATCATAGACTGAATTGTGATGTCATCGAGAGTATTGTTACTTCATAGACAGGATTGTGGCGTCATAGATACGATGGTTACATCATAGACTGGATTGTGACTTCATAGACAGCATTGTTACTTCATAGACTAGATTGTGACTTCATAGACAGCACTGTTACTTCATAGAGAGGGTTCTTACATCATAGACAGGATTGTGATGTCATAGAGAGTATTGTTACCTCATAGACTGGATTGTGCCTTCATAGAGACGATTGTTACATCACAGGCAGGATTGCTGCTTCACAGACAGGCTTGTGACTTCATAGAGAGGACTGTAGCTTCATAGAATGGATTGTGCCTTCATAGACAGCCTTGTTACTTCATAGAGAGGGTTCTTACATAATAGACAGGATTGTGATGTCATCGAGAGTATTGTTACCTCATAGACTGGATTGTGCCTTCATAGAGATGATTGTTATGTCACAGACAGGATTACTACTTCACAGACAGGATTTTGACTTCATTGAGAGGATAGTTACTTCATAGACTGGATTGTGACTTCATAGACAGCATTGTGACATCATAGACAGGATTGTTACATAATAAACAGTATTGTTACTTCATGGAATGTATTGTTACTTCATAGAAAGTTTTGTTACATCATAGACAGGATTGTTAACTCATAGAGAGGATTGTAACTTCATAGACTGTATTTTTACATCATAGAATTGATTGTGACTTAATAGACAGGATTGTTACTTCATAAACAGGATTGTTACTTCATACACTGGATTGTGACCTCATAGAAAGGATTGTTACAGCATAAACAGGATTGTTGCTTCATAGACTGTGTTTTTACTTCATAGACAGTGTTGTCACATCATAGTAAGAATTGGTAACTCATGGAGAGGATTGTTACTTCATAGACTGTATTTTTACATCATAGACAGGATTGTGACTTCAAGGGGAGGATTGTTACTTCGTAGACTGCATTGTGACTTCATAGACAGGATTGTTAATTCATAGGCGGGATTGTTACTTCATAGACTGGATTGTTACTTCATAGAAAGGGTTGTTACATCATAGACAGCATTGTTACTTCATAGACAGCATTGTTACTTCATAGAGAGGGTTCTTACATCATAGACAGCATTGTGATGTCATGGAGAGTATTGTTCCTTCATAGACAGGATTGTGACATCATAGATACGATGGTTACATCATAGACTGTATTGTGACTTCATAGACAGCATTGTTACTTCATAGACTGGATTGTGACTGCATAGACAGCACTGTTACTTCATAGAGAGAGTTCTTACATCATACACAGGATTGTGATGTCATCGAGAGTATTGTTACCTCATAGACTGGATTGTGCCTTCATAGAGACGATTGTTACGTCACAGGCAGGATTGCTGCTTCACAGACAGGCTTGTGACTTCAGAGAGAGGACTGTAGCTTCATAGAATGAATGGTGCCTTCATAGACAGCCTTGTTACTTCATAGAAAGGGTTCTTACATAATAGACAGGATTGTGATGATATTGAGAGTATTGTTACCTCATAGACTGGATTGTGCCTTCATAGAGACGATTGTTACATCACAGGATTACTACTTCACAGACAGGATTTTGACTTCATAGAGAGGACAGTTTCTTCATAGACTGGATTGTGACTTCATAGACAGCATTGAGACATCATAGACAGGATTGTTACATAATAAACAGTATTGTTAATTCATAGAATGTATTCTTTCTTCATAGACAGTGTTGTTACATCATAGACAGGATTGTTAATTCAGAGAGTATTGTTACTTCATAGACTGTATTTTTACATCATAGACTGGATTGTGACTTCATAGACAGGATTGTTACTTCATAAACAGGATTGTTACTTCATACACTGGATAGTGACCTCATAGAAAGGATTGTTACATGATACACAGGGTTGTTAACTCATGGAGAGGATTGTTACTTCATAGACTGTATTTTTACATCATAGAGAGGATTGTGACTTCATAGACAGGATTGTTACTTCATAGACAGTATTTTTACTTCATAGACAGTGTTGTTACATCATAGACAGTGTTGTTAACTCATTGAGAGGATTGTTACATCATAGACTGTATTTTTACATCATAGACTGGATTGTGACTTCATAGACAGGATTGTTACTTCATACACAGGATTGTTACTTCATACACAGGATTGTGACCTCATAGAAAGGATTGTTACATCATAAACAGGATTGTTGCTTCATAGACTGTGTTTTCACTTCATAGACAGTGTTGTTACATCATAGTCAGGGTTGTTAACTCATGGAGAGGATTGTTACTTCATAGACTGAATTTCTACATCATAGACAGGATTGTGACTTCATAGAGAGGATTGTTACTTCATAGACTGCATTGTGACTTCATAGACAGGATTGTTACTTCATAGGCGGGATTGTTACTTCATAGACTGGATTGTTACTTCATAGACAGGGTTGTTACATCATAGACAGCATTGTTACTTCATAGACAGCATTGTTACTTCATAGAGAGGGTTCTTACATCATAGACAGCATTGTGATGTCATGGAGAGTATTGTTACTTCTTAGACAGGATTGTGACATCATAGATACGATGGTTACATCATAGACTGGATTGTGACTTCATAGACAGCATTGTTACTTCATAGACTGGATTGTGACTTCATAGACATCACTGTTACTTCATAGAGAGAGTTCTTACACTATAGACAGGATTGTGATGTCATCGAGAGTATTGTTACCTCATAGACTGGATGGTGCCTTCATGGAGATGATTGTTACGTCACAGCAGGATATCTACTTCACAGACAGGATTTTGACTTAATAGAGAGGATTGTAACTTCATAGACTGGATTGTGACTTCATCGACAGCATTGTGACTTCATAGAGAGGATTGTTAACTCATAGAGAGAATTGTTACTTCATAGACTGTATTTTTACATCATAGACTGGATTGTGACTTCATAGACATGATTGTTACATTTTAAACAGGATTGTTACTTCATAGACTGGATTGTGAAATCATAGACAGCATTGTTACTTCATAGACTGGATTGTGACTTAATAGACAGCATTGTTACTTCATAGAGAGGGTTCTTACATAATAGACAGGATTGTGATGTCATCGAGAGTATTGTTACCTCACCGTCTGGATTGTGCCTTCATAGAGACGATTGTTACATCACAGGCAGGATTGCTGCTTCACAGACAGGCTTGTGACTTCATAGAGAGGACTGTAGCTTCATAGAATGGATTGTGCCTTCATAGACAGCCTTGTTACTTCATAGAGAGGGTTCTTACATAATAGACAGGATTGTGATGTCATCGAGAGTATTGTTACCTCATAGACTGGATTGTGCCTTCATAGAGATGATTGTTATGTCACAGACAGGATTACTACTTCACAGACAGGATTTTGACTTCATTGAGAGGATAGTTACTTCATAGACTGGATTGTGACTTCATAGACAGCATTGTGACATCATAGACAGGATTGTTACATAATAAACAGTATTGTTACTTCATGGAATGTATTGTTACTTCATAGAAAGTTTTGTTACATCATAGACAGGATTGTTAACTCATAGAGAGGATTGTAACTTCATAGACTGTATTTTTACATCATAGAATTGATTGTGACTTAATAGACAGGATTGTTACTTCATAAACAGGATTGTTACTTCATACACTGGATTGTGACCTCATAGAAAGGATTGTTACAGCATAAACAGGATTGTTGCTTCATAGACTGTGTTTTTACTTCATAGACAGTGTTGTCACATCATAGTAAGAATTGGTAACTCATGGAGAGGATTGTTACTTCATAGACTGTATTTTTACATCATAGACAGGATTGTGACTTCAAGGGGAGGATTGTTACTTCGTAGACTGCATTGTGACTTCATAGACAGGATTGTTAATTCATAGGCGGGATTGTTACTTCATAGACTGGATTGTTACTTCATAGAAAGGGTTGTTACATCATAGACAGCATTGTTACTTCATAGACAGCATTGTTACTTCATAGAGAGGGTTCTTACATCATAGACAGCATTGTGATGTCATGGAGAGTATTGTTCCTTCATAGACAGGATTGTGACATCATAGATATGATGGTTACATCATAGACTGTATTGTGACTTCATAGACAGCATTGTTACTTCATAGACTGGATTGTGACTGCATAGACAGCACTGTTACTTCATAGAGAGAGTTCTTACATCATACACAGGATTGTGATGTCATCGAGAGTATTGTTACCTCATAGACTGGATTGTGCCTTCATAGAGACGATTGTTACGTCACAGGCAGGATTGCTGCTTCACAGACAGGCTTGTGACTTCAGAGAGAGGACTGTAGCTTCATAGAATGAATGGTGCCTTCATAGACAGCCTTGTTACTTCATAGAAAGGGTTCTTACATAATAGGATTGTGATGATATTGAGAGTATTGTTACCTCATAGACTGGATTGTGCCTTCATAGAGACGATTGTTACATCACAGGATTACTACTTCACAGACAGGATTTTGACTTCATAGAGAGGACAGTTACTTCATAGACTGGATTGTGACTTCATAGACAGCATTGAGACATCATAGACAGGATTGTTACATAATAAACAGTATTGTTAATTCATAGAATGTATTCTTTCTTCATAGACAGTGTTGTTACATCATAGACAGGATTGTTAATTCAGAGAGTATTGTTACTTCATAGACTGTATTTTTACATCATAGACTGGATTGTGACTTCATAGACAGGATTGTTACTTCATAAACAGGATTGTTACTTCATACACTGGATAGTGACCTCATAGAAAGGATTGTTACATGATACACAGGGTTGTTAACTCATGGAGAGGATTGTTACTTCATAGACTGTATTTTTACATCATAGAGAGGATTGTGACTTCATAGACAGGATTGTTACTTCATAGACAGTATTTTTACTTCATAGACAGTGTTGTTACATCATAGACAGTGTTGTTAACTCATTGAGAGGATTGTTACATCATAGACTGTATTTTTACATCATAGACTGGATTGTGACTTCATAGACAGGATTGTTACTTCATACACAGGATTGTTACTTCATACACAGGATTGTGACCTCATAGAAAGGATTGTTACATCATAAACAGGATTGTTGCTTCATAGACTGTGTTTTCACTTCATAGACAGTGTTGTTACATCATAGTCAGGGTTGTTAACTCATGGAGAGGATTGTTACTTCATAGACTGAATTTCTACATCATAGACAGGATTGTGACTTCATAGAGAGGATTGTTACTTCATAGACTGCATTGTGACTTCATAGACAGGATTGTTACTTCATAGGCGGGATTGTTACTTCATAGACTGGATTGTTACTTCATAGACAGGGTTGTTACATCATAGACAGCATTGTTACTTCATAGACAGCATTGTTACTTCATAGAGAGGGTTCTTACATCATAGACAGCATTGTGATGTCATGGAGAGTATTGTTACTTCTTAGACAGGATTGTGACATCATAGATACGATGGTTACATCATAGACTGGATTGTGACTTCATAGACAGCATTGTTACTTCATAGACTGGATTGTGACTTCATAGACATCACTGTTACTTCATAGAGAGAGTTCTTACACTATAGACAGGATTGTGATGTCATCGAGAGTATTGTTACCTCATAGACTGGATGGTGCCTTCATGGAGATGATTGTTACGTCACAGCAGGATATCTACTTCACAGACAGGATTTTGACTTAATAGAGAGGATTGTAACTTCATAGACTGGATTGTGACTTCATCGACAGCATTGTGACTTCATAGAGAGGATTGTTAACTCATAGAGAGAATTGTTACTTCATAGACTGTATTTTTACATCATAGACTGGATTGTGACTTCATAGACATGATTGTTACATTTTAAACAGGATTGTTACTTCATAGACTGGATTGTGAAATCATAGACAGCATTGTTACTTCATAGACTGGATTGTGACTTAATAGACAGCATTGTTACTTCATAGAGAGGGTTCTTACATAATAGACAGGATTGTGATGTCATCGAGAGTATTGTTACCTCACCGTCTGGATTGTGCCTTCATAGAGACGATTCTTACATCAAAGACAGGATTGCTGCTTCACAGGAAGGATTGTGACTTCATAGAGAGGACGGTTGCTTCATAGATTGGATAGTGACTTCATAGACAGCCTTGTTACTTCATAGAGGGGGTTCTTACATAATAGACAGGATTGTGATGTCATCGAGAGTATTGTTACCTCATAGACTGGATTGTGCCTTCATAGAAATGATTGTTACGTCATAGGCAGGATTCCTACTTCACAGACAGGATTTTGACTTCATAGAGAGGATTGTTGCTTCATAGACTGGATTGTGACTTCATAGACAGCATTGTGACTTCATAGCGAGGGTTCTTACATCATAGACAGGATTGTGATGTCATCGAGGGTATTGTTACCTCATAGACTGGATTGTGTCTTCATTGATATGATTGTTAGGTCACAGACAGGATCCCTACTTCACAGACAGAATTTTGACTTCATAGAGAGGATAGTTACTTCATAGACTGGATTGTGACTTCATAGACAGCACTGTGACATCATAGACAGGATTGTTATATAATAAAAAGTATTGTTACTTCTTAGAATGTATTGTTACTTCATAGACAGTGTTGTTACATCATAGACAGGATTGTTAACTCATAGAGAGGATTGTTACTTCATAGACTGTATTTTGACATCATAGACTGGATTGTGAATTCATAGACAGGATTGTTACTTTTTAAACAGAATTGTGACTTCATACACTAGATTGTGACTTCATTAAAGGATTGTTACTTCATAAACAGGATTGTTACTTCATAGACAGTATTTTTACTTCATAGACAGTGCTGTTACATCATAGACAGAATGGTTAACTCATGGAGAGGATTGTTCCTTCATAGACTGTATCTTTACATCATAGGCAGGGTTGTTAACTCATGGAGAGGATTGTTCCTTCATAGACTGTATTTTTACATCATAGACAGGATTGTGACTTCATAGAGAGGATTGTTACTTCATAGATTGCATCGTAACTTCACAGAAGGGATTGTTACTTCATAAGCACGTTTGTTACTTCATCGGCTAGAGTGTTACTTCATAGACAGGGTTGTTACATCATAAACAGGATTGTGACGTCAAAGAGAGAATTGTTACATCATACACTGGATTTTGACTTCATAGAAAGGATTGTTACATCATAAACAGGATTGTTGCTTCATAGACTGTATTTTTACATCATAGACAGTGTTGTTACATCATAGTCAGTGTTGTTAACTCATGGAGAGGATTGTTACTTCATAGACTGCATTGTGACTTCATAGATAGGATAGTGACTTCATGGGCAGGAGTGTTACTTCATAGACTGGATTGTTACTTCTTAGACAGGGTTGTTACATCATAGACAGCATTGTTACTTCATAGACAGCATTGTGACTTCATAGCGAGGGTTCTTACATCATAGACAGGATTGTGATGTCATTGACAGTATTGTTACATCATAGACAGGATTGTGACGTCATAGATACGATGGTTACATCATAGACTGGATTGTGAATTCATAGACAGCATTGTTATTTCATAGACTGGATTGTGACTTAATAGACAGCATTGTTACTTCATAGAGATGGTTCTTACATAATAGATAGGATTGTGAAATCATCGAGGGTATTGTTACCTCACAGTCTGTTTTGTGCCTTCATAGAGACGATACTTACGTCACAGACAGGATTGCTGCTTCACATAAAGGATTGTGACTTCATGGAGAGGACTGTTGCTTCATAGAATGGATTAAGACTTCATAGACAGCCTTGTTACTTCATTGAGAGGGTTCTTACATAATCGACAGGATTGTTATGTCAGCGAGAGTATTGTTACCTCATAGACTGGATTGTGCCTTCATAGAGATGATTGTTACGTCACAGACAGGATTCCTACTTCACAGAGAGGATTTTGACTTCATAGAGAGGATTGTTACTTCATAGACTGGATTGCGACTTCATAGACAGCATTGTGACTTCATAGACAGGATTGTTACATAATCAACAGTATTGTTACTTCATAGGATGTATTGTTATTTCATAGACAGTGTTGTTACATCATAGACAGGATTGTGATGTCATGTAGAGTATTGTTATATCATAGACAGTATTGTGACATCATATATACGATGGTTACATTATAGACTGGATTGTGACTTCATAGACAGCATTGTTACTTCATAGACTGGATTGTGACTTCATAGACAGCACTGTTACTTCATAGAGAGAGTTCTTACATCATACACAGGATTGTGATGTCATCGAGAGTATTGTTACCTCATAGACTGGATTGTGCCTTCATAGAGACGATTGTTACGTCACAGGCAGGATTGCTGCTTCACAGACAGACTTGTGACTTCATAGAGAGGACTGTAGCTTCATAGAATGAATGGTGCCTTCATAGACAGCCTTGTTACTTCATAGAGAGGGTTCTTACATAATAGACAGGATTGTGATGATATTGAGAGTATTGTTACCTCATAGACTGGATTGTGCCTTCATAGAGATGATTGTTACATCACAGGATTACTACTTCACAGACAGGATTTTGACTTCATAGAGAGGACAGTTACTTCATAGACTGGATTGTGACTTCATAGACAGCATTGAGACATCATAGACAGGATTGTTACATAATAAAAAGTATTGTTACTTCATAGAATGTATTCTTTCTTCATAGACAGTGTTGTTACATCATAGACAGGATTGTTAATTCAGAGAGTATTGTTACTTCATAGACTGTATTTTTACATCATAGACTGGATTGTGACTTTATAGACAGGATTGTTACTTCATAAACAGGATTGTTACTTCATAGACAGTACTTTTACTTCATAGACAGTGTTGTTACATCTTACACAGGGTTGTTAACTCATGGAGAGGATTGTTACTTCATAGACTGTATTTTTACATCATAGACAGGATTGTGAATTCATAGACAGGATTGTTACTTCATATACAGTATTTTTACTTCATAGACAGTGTTGTTACATCATAGACAGTGTTGTTAACTCATGGAGAGGATTGTTACATCATAGACTGTATTTTTACATCATAGACTGGATTGTGACTTCATTGACAGGATTGTTACTTCATAAACAGGATTGTTACTTCATACACTGGATTGTGACCTCATAGAAAGGTTTGTTACATCATAAACAGGATTGTTGCTTCATAGACTGTGTTTTCACTTCATAGACAGTGTTGTTACATCATAGTCAGGGTTGTTAACTCGTGGAGAGGATTGGTACTTCATAGACTGTATTTTTACATCATAGACAGGATTGTGACTTCATAGAGAGGAATGTTACTTCATAGACTGCATTGTGACTTCATAGACAGGATTGTTACTTCATAGGCGGGATTGTTACTTCATAGACTGGATTGTTACTTCATAGACAGGGTTGTTACATCATAGACAGCATTGTTACTTCATAGACAGCATTGTTACTTCACAGAGAGGGTTCTTACATCATAGACAGCATTGTGATGTCATTGAGAGTATTGTTCCTTCATAGACAGGATTGTGACATCATAGATACGATGGTTACATCATAGACTGGATTGTGACTTCATAGAAAGCATTGTTACTTCATAGACTGGATTGTGACTTCATAGACAGCACTGTTACTTCATAGAGGGAGTTCTTACATCATACACAGGATTGTGATGTCATCGAGAGTATTGTTACCTCATAGACTGGTCTGTGCCTTCATAGAGACGATTGTTACATCACAGGCAGGATTGCTGCTTCACAGACAGGCTTGTGACTTCATAGAGAGGACTGTAGCTTCATAGAATGAATGGTGCCTTCATAGACAGCCTTGTTACTTCATAGAGAGGGTTCTTACATAATAGACAGGATTGTGATGATATTGAGAGTATTGTTACCTCATAGACTGGATTGTGCCTTCATAGAAATGATTGTTACGTCATAGGCAGGATTCCTACTTCACAGACAGGATTTTGACTTCATAGAGAGGATTGTTGCTTCATAGACTGGATTGTGACTTCATAGACAGCATTGTGACTTCATAGCGAGGGTTCTTACATCATAGACAGGATTGTGATGTCATCGAGAGTATTGTTACCTCATAGACTGGATTGTGTCTTCATTGATATGATTGTTAGGTCACAGACAGGATCCCTACTTCACAGACAGAATTTTGACTTCATAGAGAGGATAGTTACTTCATAGACTGGATTGTGACTTCATAGACAGCACTGTGACATCATAGACAGGATTGTTATATAATAAAAAGTATTGTTACTTCTTAGAATGTATTGTTACTTCATAGACAGTGTTGTTACATCATAGACAGGATTGTTAACTCATAGAGAGGATTGTTACTTCATAGACTGTATTTTGACATCATAGACTGGATTGTGAATTCATAGACAGGATTGTTACTTTTTAAACAGAATTGTGACTTCATACACTAGATTGTGACTTCATTAAAGGATTGTTACTTCATAAACAGGATTGTTACTTCATAGACAGTATTTTTACTTCATAGACAGTGCTGTTACATCATAGACAGAATGGTTAACTCATGGAGAGGATTGTTCCTTCATAGACTGTATCTTTACATCATAGGCAGGGTTGTTAACTCATGGAGAGGATTGTTCCTTCATAGACTGTATTTTTACATCATAGACTTGATTGTGACTTCATAGAGAGGATTGTTACTTCATAGATTGCATCGTAACTTCACAGAAGGGATTGTTACTTCATAAGCAGGTTTGTTACTTCATCGGCTAGAGTGTTACTTCATAGACAGGGTTGTTACATCATAAACAGGATTGTGATGTCAAAGAGAGAATTGTTACATCATACACTGGATTGTGACTTCATAGAAAGGATTGTTACATCATAAACAGGATTGTTGCTTCATAGACTGTATTTTTACTTCATAGACAGTGTTGTTACATCATACACAGGATTGTGATGTCATGTAGAGTATTGTTATATCATAGACAGTATTGTGACATCATATATACGATGGTTACATTATAGACTGGATTGTGACTTCATAGACAGCATTGTTACTTCATAGACTGGATTGTGACTTCATAGACAGCACTGTTACTTCATAGAGAGAGTTCTTACATCATACACAGGATTGTGATGTCATCGAGAGTATTGTTACCTCATAGACTGGATTGTGCCTTCATAGAGACGATTGTTACGTCACAGGCAGGATTGCTGCTTCACAGACAGGCTTGTGACTTCATAGAGAGGACTGTAGCTTCATAGAATGAATGGTGCCTTCATAGACAGCCTTGTTACTTCATAGAGAGGGTTCTTACATAATAGACAGGATTGTGATGATATTGAGAGTATTGTTACCTCATAGACTGGATTGTGCCTTCATAGAGATGATTGTTACATCACAGGATTACTACTTCACAGACAGGATTTTGACTTCATAGAGAGGACAGTTACTTCATAGACTGGATTGTGACTTCATAGACAGCATTGAGACATCATAGACAGGATTGTTACATAATAAAAAGTATTGTTACTTCATAGAATGTATTCTTTCTTCATAGACAGTGTTGTTACATCATAGACAGGATTGTTAATTCAGAGAGTATTGTTACTTCATAGACTGTATTTTTACATCATAGACTGGATTGTGACTTTATAGACAGGATTGTTACTTCATAAACAGGATTGTTACTTCATAGACAGTACTTTTACTTCATAGACAGTGTTGTTACATCTTACACAGGGTTGTTAACTCATGGAGAGGATTGTTACTTCATAGACTGCATTTTTACATCATAGACAGGATTGTGAATTCATAGACAGGATTGTTACTTCATATACAGTATTTTTACTTCATAGAGAGTGTTGTTACATCATAGACAGTGTTGTTAACTCATGGAGAGGATTGTTACATCATAGACTGTATTTTTACATCATAGACTGGATTGTGACTTCATTGACAGGATTGTTACTTCATAAACAGGATTGTTACTTCATACACTGGATTTTGACCTCATAGAAAGGTTTGTTACATCATAAACAGGATTGTTGCTTCATAGACTGTGTTTTCACTTCATAGACAGTGTTGTTACATCATAGTCAGGGTTGTTAACTCATGGAGAGGATTGGTACTTCATAGACTGTATTTTTACATCATAGACAGGATTGTGACTTCATAGAGAGGATTGTTACTTCATAGACTGCATTGTGACTTCATAGACAGGATTGTTACTTCATAGGCGGGATTGTTACTTCATAGACTGGATTGTTACTTCATAGACAGGGTTGTTACATCATAGACAGCATTGTTACTTCATAGACAGCATTGTTACTTCACAGAGAGGGTTCTTACATCATAGACAGCATTGTGATGTCATGGAGAGTATTGTTACTTCATAGACAGGATTGTGACATCATAGATACGATGGTTACATCATAGACTGGATTGTGACTTCATAGACAGCATTGTTACTTCATAGACTGGATTGTGACTTCATAGACAGCACTGTTACTTCATAGAGGGAGTTCTTACATCATACACAGGATTGTGATGTCATCGAGAGTATTATTACCTCATAGACTGGTTTGTGCCTTCATAGAGACGATTGTTACATCACAGGCAGGATTGCTGCTTCACAGACAGGCTTGTGACTTCATAGAGAGGACTGTAGCTTCATAGAATGAATGGTGCCTTCATAGACAGCCTTGTTACTTCATAGAGAGGGTTCTTACATAATAGACAGGATTGTGATGATATTGAGAGTATTGTTACCTCATAGACTGGATTGTGCCTTCATAGAAATGATTGTTACGTCATAGGCAGGATTCCTACTTCACAGACAGGATTTTGACTTCATAGAGAGGATTGTTGCTTCATAGACTGGATTGTGACTTCATAGACAGCATTGTGACTTCATAGCGAGGGTTCTTACATCATAGACAGGATTGTGATGTCATCGAGAGTATTGTTACCTCATAGACTGGATTGTGTCTTCATTGATATGATTGTTAGGTCACAGACAGGATCCCTACTTCACAGACAGAATTTTGACTTCATAGAGAGGATAGTTACTTCATAGACTGGATTGTGACTTCATAGACAGCACTGTGACATCATAGACAGGATTGTTATATAATAAAAAGTATTGTTACTTCTTAGAATGTATTGTTACTTCATAGACAGTGTTGTTACATCATAGACAGGATTGTTAACTCATAGAGAGGATTGTTACTTCATAGACTGTATTTTGACATCATAGACTGGATTGTGAATTCATAGACAGGATTGTTACTTTTTAAACAGAATTGTGACTTCATACACTAGATTGTGACTTCATTAAAGGATTGTTACTTCATAAACAGGATTGTTACTTCATAGACAGTATTTTTACTTCATAGACAGTGCTGTTACATCATAGACAGAATGGTTAACTCATGGAGAGGATTGTTCCTTCATAGACTGTATCTTTACATCATAGGCAGGGTTGTTAACTCATGGAGAGGATTGTTCCTTCATAGACTGTATTTTTACATCATAGACTTGATTGTGACTTCATAGAGAGGATTGTTACTTCATAGATTGCATCGTAACTTCACAGAAGGGATTGTTACTTCATAAGCAGGTTTGTTACTTCATCGGCTAGAGTGTTACTTCATAGACAGGGTTGTTACATCATAAACAGGATTGTGATGTCAAAGAGAGAATTGTTACATCATACACTGGATTGTGACTTCATAGAAAGGATTGTTACATCATAAACAGGATTGTTGCTTCATAGACTGTATTTTTACTTCATAGACAGTGTTGTTACATCATACACAGGATTGTGATGTCATGTAGAGTATTGTTATATCATAGACAGTATTGTGACATCATATATACGATGGTTACATTATAGACTGGATTGTGACTTCATAGACAGCATTGTTACTTCATAGACTGGATTGTGACTTCATAGACAGCACTGTTACTTCATAGAGAGAGTTCTTACATCATACACAGGATTGTGATGTCATCGAGAGTATTGTTACCTCATAGACTGGATTGTGCCTTCATAGAGACGATTGTTACGTCACAGGCAGGATTGCTGCTTCACAGACAGGCTTGTGACTTCATAGAGAGGACTGTAGCTTCATAGAATGAATGGTGCCTTCATAGACAGCCTTGTTACTTCATAGAGAGGGTTCTTACATAATAGACAGGATTGTGATGATATTGAGAGTATTGTTACCTCATAGACTGGATTGTGCCTTCATAGAGATGATTGTTACATCACAGGATTACTACTTCACAGACAGGATTTTGACTTCATAGAGAGGACAGTTACTTCATAGACTGGATTGTGACTTCATAGACAGCATTGAGACATCATAGACAGGATTGTTACATAATAAAAAGTATTGTTACTTCATAGAATGTATTCTTTCTTCATAGACAGTGTTGTTACATCATAGACAGGATTGTTAATTCAGAGAGTATTGTTACTTCATAGACTGTATTTTTACATCATAGACTGGATTGTGACTTTATAGACAGGATTGTTACTTCATAAACAGGATTGTTACTTCATAGACAGTACTTTTACTTCATAGACAGTGTTGTTACATCTTACACAGGGTTGTTAACTCATGGAGAGGATTGTTACTTCATAGACTGCATTTTTACATCATAGACAGGATTGTGAATTCATAGACAGGATTGTTACTTCATATACAGTATTTTTACTTCATAGAGAGTGTTGTTACATCATAGACAGTGTTGTTAACTCATGGAGAGGATTGTTACATCATAGACTGTATTTTTACATCATAGACTGGATTGTGACTTCATTGACAGGATTGTTACTTCATAAACAGGATTGTTACTTCATACACTGGATTTTGACCTCATAGAAAGGTTTGTTACATCATAAACAGGATTGTTGCTTCATAGACTGTGTTTTCACTTCATAGACAGTGTTGTTACATCATAGTCAGGGTTGTTAACTCATGGAGAGGATTGGTACTTCATAGACTGTATTTTTACATCATAGACAGGATTGTGACTTCATAGAGAGGATTGTTACTTCATAGACTGCATTGTGACTTCATAGACAGGATTGTTACTTCATAGGCGGGATTGTTACTTCATAGACTGGATTGTTACTTCATAGACAGGGTTGTTACATCATAGACAGCATTGTTACTTCATAGACAGCATTGTTACTTCACAGAGAGGGTTCTTACATCATAGACAGCATTGTGATGTCATGGAGAGTATTGTTACTTCATAGACAGGATTGTGACATCATAGATACGATGGTTACATCATAGACTGGATTGTGACTTCATAGACAGCATTGTTACTTCATAGACTGGATTGTGACTTCATAGACAGCACTGTTACTTCATAGAGGGAGTTCTTACATCATACACAGGATTGTGATGTCATCGAGAGTATTATTACCTCATAGACTGGTTTGTGCCTTCATAGAGACGATTGTTACATCACAGGCAGGATTGCTGCTTCACAGACAGGCTTGTGACTTCATAGAGAGGACTGTAGCTTCATAGAATGAATGGTGCCTTCATAGACAGCCTTGTTACTTCATAGAGAGGGTTCTTACATAATAGACAGGATTGTGATGATATTGAGAGTATTGTTACCTCATAGACTGGATTGTGCCTTCATAGAAATGATTGTTACGTCATAGGCAGGATTCCTACTTCACAGACAGGATTTTGACTTCATAGAGAGGATTGTTGCTTCATAGACTGGATTGTGACTTCATAGACAGCATTGTGACTTCATACCGAGGGTTCTTACATCTTAGACAGGATTGTGATGTCATCGAGAGTATTGTTACCTCATAGACTGGATTGTGTCTTCATTGATATGATTGTTAGGTCACAGACAGGATCCCTACTTCACAGACAGAATTTTGACTTCATAGAGAGGATAGTTACTTCATAGACTGGATTGTGACTTCATAGACAGCACTGTGACATCATAGACAGGATTGTTATATAATAAAAAGTATTGTTACTTCTTAGAATGTATTGTTACTTCATAGACAGTGTTGTTACATCATAGACAGGATTGTTAACTCATAGAGAGGATTGTTACTTCATAGACTGTATTTTGACATCATAGACTGGATTGTGAATTCATAGACAGGATTGTTACTTTTTAAACAGAATTGTGACTTCATACACTAGATTGTGACTTCATATAAAGGATTGTTACTTCATAAACAGGATTGTTACTTCATAGACAGTATTTTTACTTCATAGACAGTGCTGTTACATCATAGACAGGATGGTTAACTCATGGAGAGGATTGTTCCTTCATAGACTGTATCTTTACATCATAGGCAGGGTTGTTATCTCATGGAGAGGATTGTTCCTTCATAGACTGTATTTTTACATCATAGACAGGATTGTGACTTCATAGAGAGGATTGTTACTTCATAGACAGGGTTGTTACATCATAGACAGCATTGTTACTTCATAGACAGCATTGTTACTTCATAGATAGGGTTCTTACATCATAGACTGAATTGTGATGTCATCGAGAGTATTGTTACTTCATAGACAGGATTGTGGCGTCATAGATACGATGGTTACATCATAGACTGGATTGTGACTTCATAGACAGCATTGTTACTTCATAGACTAGATTGTGACTTCATAGACAGCACTGTTACTTCATAGAGAGGGTTCTTACATCATAGACAGGATTGTGATGTCATAGAGAGTATTGTTACCTCATAGACTGGATTGTGCCTTCATAGAGACGATTGTTACATCACAGGCAGGATTGCTGCTTCACAGACAGGCTTGTGACTTCATAGAGAGGACTGTAGCTTCATAGAATGGATTGTGCCTTCATAGACAGACTTGTTACTTCATAGAGAGGGTTCTTACATAATAGACAGGATTGTGATGTCATCGAGAGTATTGTTACCTCATAGACTGGATTGTGCCTTCATAGAGATGATTGTTATGTCACAGACAGGATTACTACTTCACAGACAGGATTTTGACTTCATTGAGAGGATAGTTACTTCATAGACTGGATTGTGACTTCATAGACAGCATTGTGACATCATAGACAGGATTGTTACATAATAAACAGTATTGTTACTTCATGGAATGTATTGTTACTTCATAGAAAGTTTTGTTACATCATAGACAGGATTGTTAACTCATAGAGAGGATTGTAACTTCATAGACTGTATTTTTACATCATAGAATTGATTGTGACTTAATAGACAGGATTGTTACTTCATAAACAGGATTGTTACTTCATACACTGGATTGTGACCTCATAGAAAGGATTGTTACAGCATAAACAGGATTGTTGCTTCATAGACTGTGTTTTTACTTCATAGACAGTGTTGTCACATCATAGTAAGAGTTGTTAACTCATGGAGAGGATTGTTACTTCATAGACTGTATTTTTACATCATAGACAGGATTGTGACTTCAAGGGGAGGATTGTTACTTCGTAGACTGCATTGTGACTTCATAGACAGGATTGTTAATTCATAGGCGGGATTGTTACTTCATAGACTGGATTGTTACTTCATAGAAAGGGTTGTTACATCATAGACAGCATTGTTACTTCATAGACAGCATTGTTACTTCATAGAGAGGGTTCATACATCATAGACAGCATTGTGATGTCATGGAGAGTATTGTTCCTTCATAGACAGGATTGTGACATCATAGATACGATGGTTACATCATAGACTGTATTGTGACTTCATAGACAGCATTGTTACTTCATAGACTGGATTGTGACTGCATAGACAGCACTGTTACTTCATAGAGAGAGTTCTTACATCATACACAGGATTGTGATGTCATCGAGAGTATTGTTACCTCATAGACTGGATTGTGCCTTCATAGAGACGATTGTTACGTCACAGGCAGGATTGCTGCTTCACAGACAGGCTTGTGACTTCAGAGAGAGGACTGTAGCTTCATAGAATGAATGGTGCCTTCATAGACAGCCTTGTTACTTCATAGAGAGGGTTCTTACATAATAGACAGGATTGTGATGATATTGAGAGTATTGTTACCTCATAGACTGGATTGTGCCTTCATAGAGACGATTGTTACATCACAGGATTACTACTTCACAGACAGGATTTTGACTTCATAGAGAGGACAGTTACTTCATAGACTGGATTGTGACTTCATAGACAGCATTGAGACATCATAGACAGGATTGTTACATAATAAACAGTATTGTTAATTCATAGAATGTATTCTTTCTTCATAGACAGTGTTGTTACATCATAGACAGGATTGTTAATTCAGAGAGTATTGTTACTTCATAGACTGTATTTTTACATCATAGACTGGATTGTGACTTCATAGACAGGATTGTTACTTCATAAACAGGATTGTTACTTCATACACTGGATAGTGACCTCATAGAAAGGATTGTTACATGATACACAGGGTTGTTAACTCATGGAGAGGATTGTTACTTCATAGACTGTATTTTTACATCATAGAGAGGATTGTGACTTCATAGACAGGATTGTTACTTCATAGACAGTATTTTTACTTCATAGACAGTGTTGTTACATCATAGACAGTGTTGTTAACTCATTGAGAGGATTGTTACATCATAGACTGTATTTTTACATCATAGACTGGATTGTGACTTCATAGACAGGATTGTTACTTCATACACAGGATTGTTACTTCATACACAGGATTGTGACCTCATAGAAAGGATTGTTACATCATAAACAGGATTGTTGCTTCATAGACTGTGTTTTCACTTCATAGACAGTGTTGTTACATCATAGTCAGGGTTGTTAACTCATGGAGAGGATTGTTACTTCATAGACTGAATTTCTACATCATAGACAGGATTGTGACTTCATAGAGAGGATTGTTACTTCATAGACTGCATTGTGACTTCATAGACAGGATTGTTACTTCATAGGCGGGATTGTTACTTCATAGACTGGATTGTTACTTCATAGACAGGGTTGTTACATCATAGACAGCATTGTTACTTCATAGACAGCATTGTTACTTCATAGAGAGGGTTCTTACATCATAGACAGCATTGTGATGTCATGGAGAGTATTGTTACTTCTTAGACAGGATTGTGACATCATAGATACGATGGTTACATCATAGACTGGATTGTGACTTCATAGACAGCATTGTTACTTCATAGACTGGATTGTGACTTCATAGACATCGCTGTTACTTCATAGAGAGAGTTCTTACACTATAGACAGGATTGTGATGTCATCGAGAGTATTGTTACCTCATAGACTGGATGGTGCCTTCATGGAGATGATTGTTACGTCACAGCAGGATATCTACTTCACAGACAGGATTTTGACTTAATAGAGAGGATTGTAACTTCATAGACTGGATTGTGACTTCATCGACAGCATTGTGACTTCATAGAGAGGATTGTTAACTCATAGAGAGAATTGTTACTTCATAGACTGTATTTTTACATCATAGACTGGATTGTGACTTCATAGACATGATTGTTACTTTTTAAACAGGATTGTTACTTCATAGACTGGATTGTGAAATCATAGACAGCATTGTTACTTCATAGACTGGATTGTGACTTAATAGACAGCATTGTTACTTCATAGAGAGGGTTCTTACATAATAGACAGGATTGTGATGTCATCGAGAGTATTGTTACCTCACCGTCTGGATTGTGCCTTCATAGAGACGATTCTTACATCAAAGACAGGATTGCTGCTTCACAGGAAGGATTGTGACTTCATAGAGAGGACGGTTGCTTCATAGATTGGATAGTGACTTCATAGACAGCCTTGTTACTTCATAGAGGGGGTTCTTACATAATAGACAGGATTGTGATGTCATCGAGAGTATTGTTACCTCATAGACTGGATTGTGCCTTCATAGAAATGATTGTTACGTCATAGGCAGGATTCCTACTTCACAGACAGGATTTTGACTTCATAGAGAGGATTGTTGCTTCATAGACTGGATTGTGACTTCATAGACAGCATTGTGACTTCATAGCGAGGGTTCTTACATCATAGACAGGATTGGGATGTCATCGAAAGTATTGTTACCTCATAGACTGGATTGTGTCTTCATTGATATGATTGTTACGTCACAGACAGGATCCCTACTTCACAGACAGAATTTTGACTTCATAGAGAGGATAGTTACTTCATAGACTGGATTGGGACTTCATAGACAGCACTGTGACATCATAGACAGGATTGTTATATAATAAAAAGTATTGTTACTTCTTAGAATGTATTGTTACTTCATAGACAGTGTTGTTACATCATAGACAGGAGTGTTAACTCATAGAGAGGATTGTTACTTCATAGACTGTATTTTGACATCATAGACTGGATTGTGAATTCATAGACAGGATTGTTACTTTTTAAACAGAATTGTGACTTCATACACTAGATTGTGACTTCATATAAAGGATTGTTACTTCATAAACAGGATTGTTACTTCATAGACAGTATTTTTACTTCATAGACAGTGCTGTTACATCATAGACAGGATGGTTAACTCATGGAGAGGATTGTTCCTTCATAGACTGTATCTTTACATCATAGGCAGGTTGTTATCTCATGGAGAGGATTGTTCCTTCATAGACTGTATTTTTACATCATAGACAGGATTGTGACTTCATAGAGAGGATTGTTACTTCATAGATTGCATCTTAACTTCACAGAAGGGATTGTTACTTCATAAGCAGGTTTGTTACTTCATCGGCTAGAGTGTTACTTCATAGACAGGGTTGTTATATCATAAACAGGATTGTGACATCAAAGAGAGAATTGTTACATCATACACTGGATTGTGACTTCATAGAAAGTATTGTTACATCATAAACAGGATTGTTGCTTCATAGACTGTATTTTTACTTCATAGACAGTGTTGTTACATCATAGTCAGGGTTGTTAACTCATCGAGAGGATTGTTACTTCATAGACTGCATTGTGACTTCATAGACAGGATTGTGACTTCATAGGCAGGAGTGTTACTTCATAGACTGGATTGTTACTTCATAGACAGGGTTGTTACATCATAGACAGCATTGTTACTTCATAGACAGCATTGTTACTTCATAGAGAGGGTTCTTACATCATAGACAGCATTGTGATGTCATGGAGAGTATTGTTACTTCTTAGACAGGATTGTGACATCATAGATACGATGGTTACATCATAGACTGGATTGTGACTTCATAGACAGCATTGTTACTTCATAGACTGGATTGTGACTTCATAGACATCACTGTTACTTCATAGAGAGAGTTCTTACACTATAGACAGGATTGTGATGTCATCGAGAGTATTGTTACCTCATAGACTGGATGGTGCCTTCATGGAGATGATTGTTACGTCACAGCAGGATATCTACTTCACAGACAGGATTTTGACTTAATAGAGAGGATTGTAACTTCATAGACTGGATTGTGACTTCATCTACAGCATTGTGACTTCATAGAGAGGATTGTTAACTCATAGAGAGAATTGTTACTTCATAGACTGTATTTTTACATCATAGACTGGATTGTGACTTCATAGTCATGATTGTTACTTTTTAAAAAGGATTGTTACTTCATAGACTGGATTGTGAAATCATAGACAGCATTGTTACTTCATAGACTGGATTGTGACTTAATAGACAGCATTGTTACTTCATAGAGAGGGTTCTTACATCATAGACAGGATTGTGCCTTCATAGAAATGATTGTTACGTCATAGGCAGGATTCCTACTTCACAGACAGGATTTTGAACTCATAGAGAGGATTGTTGCTTCATAGACTGGATTGTGACTTCATAGACAGCATTGTGACTTCATAGCGAGGGTTCTTACATCATAGACAGGATTGTGATGTCATCGAGAGTATTGTTACCTCATAGACTGGATTGTGTCTTCATTGATATGATTGTTACGTCACAGACAGGATCCCTACTTCACAGACAGAATTTTGACTTCATAGAGAGGATAGTTACTTCATAGACTGGATTGGGACTTCATAGACAGCACTGTGACATCATAGACAGGATTGTTATATAATAAAAAGTATTGTTACTTCTTAGAATGTATTGTTACTTCATAGACAGTGTTGTTACATCATAGACAGGATTGTTAACTCATAGAGAGGATTGTTACTTCATAGACTGTATTTTGACATCATAGAC
The DNA here is from genome assembly GCF_964212035.1 of Myotis nattereri. Lineage (NCBI taxonomy): Eukaryota > Metazoa > Chordata > Mammalia > Chiroptera > Vespertilionidae > Myotis > Myotis nattereri. Next base: position 7,870,844 of record NC_138088.1, read on the forward strand.
TGGATTGTGAATTCATAGACAGGATTGTTACTTTTTAAACAGAATTGTGACTTCATACACTAGATTGTGACTTCATATAAAGGATTGTTACTTCATAAACAGGATTGTTACTTCATAGACAGTGCTGTTACATCATAGACAGGATGGTTAACTCATGGAGAGGATTGTTCCTTCATAGACTGTATCTTTACATCATAGGCTGGGTTGTTAACTCATGGAGAGGATTGTTCCTTCATAGCCTGTATTATTACATCATAGACAGGATTGTGACATCATAGAGAGGATTGTTACTTCATAGATTGCATCGTAACTTCACCGAAGGGATTGTTACTTCATAAGCAGGTTTGTTTCTTCATCGGCTAGAGTGTTACTTCATAGACAGGGTTGTTACATCATAAACAGGATTGTGACGTCAAAGAGAGAATTGTTACATCATACACTGGATTGTGACTTCATAGAAAGGATTGTTACATCATAAACAGGATTGTTGCTTCGCAGACTGTATTTTTACTTCATAGACAGTGTTGTTACATCATAGTCAGGGTTTTTAACTCATGGAGAGGATTATTACTTCATAGACTGCATTGTGACTTCATAGACAGGATTGTGACTTCATAGGCAGGAGTGTTACTTCATAGACTGGATTGTTACTTCATAGACAGGGTTGTAACATCATAGACAGAATTTTTACTTCTTAGACAGCATTGTTACTTCATAGAGAGTGTTCTTACATCATAGACAGGATTGTGATGTCATTTAGAGTATTGTTATATCATAGACAGGATTGTGACATCATAGATACGATGGTTACATTTTAGACTGTATTGTGACTTCATAGACAGCATTGTTACTTCATAGACTGGATTGTGACTTCATAGACAGCATTGTTACTTCATAGAGAGGGTTCTTACATCATAGACAGGATTGTGATGTCATCGAGAGTATTGTTACCTCACAGTCTGGATTGTGCCTTCATAGAGACGATTCTTACGTCAAAGACAGGATTGCTGCTTCACAGGAAGGATTGTGACTTCATAGAGAGGACTGTTGCTTCATAGATTGGATAGTGACTTCATAGACAGCCTTGTTACTTCATAGAGGGGGTTCTTACATAATAGACAGGATTGTGATGTCATCGAGAGTATTGTTACCTCATAGACTGGATTGTGTCTTCATTGATATGATTGTTAGGTCACAGACAGGATCCCTACTTCACAGACAGAATTTTGACTTCATAGAGAGGATAGTTACTTCATAGACTGGATTGTGACTTCATAGACAGCACTGTGACATCATAGACAGGATTGTTATATAATAAAAAGTATTGTTACTTCTTAGAATGTATTGTTACTTCATAGACAGTGTTGTTACATCATAGACAGGATTGTTAACTCATAGAGAGGATTGTTACTTCATAGACTGTATTTTGACATCATAGACTGGATTGTGAATTCATAGACAGGATTGTTACTTTTTAAACAGAATTGTTACTTCATACACTAGATTGGGACTTCATATAAAGGATTGTTACTTCATAAACAGGATTGTTACTTCATAGACAGTATTTTTACTTCATAGACAGTGCTGTTACATCATAGACAGGATGGTTAACTCATGGAGAGGATTGTTCCTTCATAGACTGTATCTTTACATCATAGGCAGGGTTGTGACTTCATAGAGAGGATTGTTACTTCATAGATTGCATCGTAACTTCACAGAAGGGATTGTTACTTCATAAGCAGGTTTGTTACTTCATCGGCTAGAGTGTTACTTCATAGACAGGGTTGTTACATCATAAACAGGATTGTGACGTCAAAGAGAGAATTGTTACATCATACACTGGATTGTGACTTCTTAGAAAGGATTATTACATCATAAACAGGATTGTTGCTTCATAGACTGTATTTTTACTTCATAGACAGTATCGTTACATCATAGTCAGGGTTGTTAACTCATGGAGAGGATTGTTACTTCATAGACTGCATTGTGACTTCATAGACAGGATTGTGACTTCATAGGCAGGAGTGTTACTTCATAGACTGGATTGTTACTTCTTAGACAGGGTTGTTACATCATAGACAGCATTGTTTCTTCATAGACAGCATTGTTACTTCATAGAGAGGGTTCTTACATTATAGACAGGATTGTGATGTCATGTAGAGTATTGTTATATCATAGACAGTATTGTGACATCATATATACGATGGTTACATTATAGACTGCATTGTGACTTCATAGACAGCATTGTTACTTCATAGACTGGATTGTGACTTCATAGACAGCACTGTTACTTCATAGAGAGAGTTCTTACATCATACACAGGATTGTGATGTCATCGAGAGTATTGTTACCTCATAGACTGGATAGTGCCTTCATAGAGACGATTGTTACGTCACAGGCAGGATTGCTACTTCACAGACAGGCTTGTGACTTCATAGAGAGGACTGTAGCTTCATAGAATGAATGGTGCCTTCATAGACAGCATTGTTTCTTCATAGAGAGGGTACTTACATAATAGACAGGATTGTGATGATATTGAGAGTATTGTTACCTCATAGACTGGATTGTGCCTTCATAGAGATGATTGTTACATCACAGGATTACTACTTCACAGACAGGATTTTGACTTCATAGAGAGGACAGTTACATCATAGACTGGATTGTTACTTCATAGACAGCATTGTGACATCGTAGACAGGATTGTGACTTCATAGACAGGATTGTTACTTCATAAACAGGATTGTTACTTCATACACTGGATTGTGACCTCATAGAAAGGATTGTTACATCATAAAAAGGATTGTTGCTTCATAGACTGTGTTTTCACTTCATAGACAGTGTTGTTACATCATAGTCAGGGTTGTTAACTCATGGAGAGGATTGTTACTTGATAGACTGTATTTTTACATCATAGACAGGATTGTGACTTCATAGACAGGATTGTTACTTCATAGGCGGGATTGTTACTTCATAGACTGGATTGTTACTTCATAGACAGGGTTGTTACATCATAGACAGCATTGTTATTTCATAGACAGCATTGTTACTTCATAGAGAGGGTTCTTACATCATAGACAGCATTGTGATGTCATGGAGAGTATTGTTACTTCATAGACAGGATTGTGACATCATAGATACGATGGTTACATCATAGACTGGATTGTGACTTCATAGACAGCATTGTTACTTCATAGACTGGATTGTGACTTCATAGACAGCACTGTTACTTCATAGAGAGAGTTCTTACACAATAGACAGGATTGTGATGTCATCGAGAGTATTGTTACCTCACAGTCTGGATTGTGCCTTCATAGAGACGATTCTTACATCAAAGACAGGATTGCTGCTTCACAGGAAGGATTGTGACTTCATAGAGAGGACGGTTGCTTCATAGATTGGATAGTGACTTCATAGACAGCCTTGTTACTTCATAGAGGGGGTTCTTACATAATAGACAGGATTGTGATGTCATCGAGAGTATTGTTACCTCATAGACTGGATTGTGCCTTCATAGAAATGATTGTTACGTCATATGCAGGATTCCTACTTCACAGACAGGATTTTGACTTCATAGAGAGGATTGTTGCTTCATAGACTGGATTGTGACTTCATAGACAGCATTGTGACTTCATAGCGAGGGTTCTTACATCATAGACAGGATTGTGATGTCATCGAGAGTATTGTTACCTCATAGACTGGATTGTGTCTTCATTGATATGATTGTTACGTCACAGACAGGATCCCTACTTCACAGACAAATTTTGACTTCATAGAGAGGATAGTTACTTCATAGACTGGATTGTGACTTCATAGACAGCACTGTGACATCATAGACAGGATTGTTATATAATAAAAAGTATTGTTACTTCTTAGAATGTATTGTTACTTCATAGACAGTGTTGTTACATCATAGACAGGATTGTTAACTCATAGAGAGGATTGTTACTTCATAGACTGTATTTTGACATTATAGACTGGATTGTGAATTCATAGACAGGATTGTTACTTTTTAAACAGAATTGTTACATCATACACTAGATTTTGACTTCATATAAAGGATTGTTACTTCATAAACAGGATTGTTACTTCATAGACAGTATTTTTACTTCATAGACAGTGCTGTTACATCATAGACAGGATGCTTAACTCATGGAGAGGATTGTTCCTTCATAGACAGTATCTTTACATCATAGGCAAGGTTGTTAACTCATGGAGAGGATTGTTCCTTCATAGACTGAATTATTACATCATAGACAGGATTGTGACTTCATAGAGAGGATTGTTACATCAAAGATTGCATCGTAACTTCACAGAAGGAATTGTTACTTCATAAGCAGGTTTGTTACTTCATCGGCTAGAGTGTTACTTCATAGACAGGGTTGTTACATCATAAACAGGATTGTGACGTCAAAGAGAGAATTGTTACATCATACACTAAATTGTGACTTCATAGAAAGGATTGTTACATCATAAACAGGATTGTTGCTTCATAGACTGTATTTTTACTTCATAGACAGTGTTGTTACATCATAGTCAGGGTTGTTAACTCATGGAGAGGATTGTTACTTCATAGACTGCATTGTGACTTCATAGGATTGTGACTTCATAGGCAGGAGTGTTACTTCATAGACTGGATTCTTACTTCATAGACAGGGTTGTGAGATCATAGACAGCATTTTTACTTCTTAGACAGCATTGTTACTTCATAGAGAGTGTTCTTACATCATAGACAGGATTGTGATGTCATGTAGAGTATTGTTATATCATAGACAGGATTGTGACATCATAGATACGATGGTTACATTATAGACTGTATTGTGACATCATAGACAGCATTGTTACTTCATAGACTGGATTGTGACTTCATAGACAGCATTGTTACTTCATAGAGAGGGTTCTTACATCATAGACAGGATTGTGATGTCATCGAGAGTATTGTTACCTCACAGTCTGGATTGTGCCTTCATAGAGACGATTCTTACGTCAAAGACAGGATTGCTGCTTCACAGGAAGGATTGTGACTTCATAGAGAGGACTGTTGCTTCATAGATTGGATAGTGACTTCATAGACAGCCTTGTTACTTCATATAGGGGTTTCTTACATAATAGACAGGATTGTGATGTCATCGAGAGTATTGTTACCTCATAGACTGGATTGTGCCTTCATAGAAATGATTGTTACGTCATAGGCAGGATTCCTACTTCACAGACAGGATTTTGACTTCATAGAGAGGATTGTTGCTTCATAGACTGGATTGTGACTTCATAGACAGCACTGTTACTTCATAGAGAGAGTTCTTACATCATACACAGGATTGTGATGTCATCGAGAGTATTGTTACCTCATCGACTGGATTGTGCCTTCATAGAGACGATTGTTACGTCACAGGCAGGATTGCTGCTTCACAGACAGGCTTGTGACTTCATAGAGAGGACTGTAGCTTCATAGAATGAATGGTGCCTTCATAGACAGCCTTGTTACTTCATAGAGAGGGTTCTTACATAATAGACAGGATTGTGATGATATTGAGAGTATTGTTACCTCATAGACTGGATTGTGCCTTCATAGAGATGATTGTTACATCACAGGATTACTACTTCACAGACAGGATTTTGACTTCATAGAGAGGACAGTTACTTCATAGACTGGATTGTGACTTCATAGACAGCATTGAGACATCATAGACAGGATTGTTACATAATAAAAAGTATTGTTACTTCATAGAATGTATTGTTACTTCATAGACAGTGTTGTTACATCATAGACAGGATTGTTAACTCATAGAGAGGATTGTTACTTCATAGACTGTATTTTGACATCATAGACTGGATTGTGAATTCATAGACAGGATTGTTACTTTTTAAACAGAATTGTTACTTCATACACTAGATTGGGACTTCATATAAAGGATTGTTACTTCATAAACAGGATTGTTACTTCATAGACAGTATTTTTACTTCATAGACAGTGCTATTACATCATAGACAGGATGGTTAACTCATGGAGAGGATTGTTCCTTCATAGACTGTATCTTTACATCATAGGCAGGTTGTTAACTCATGGAGAGGATTGTTCCTTCATAGACTGTATTATTACATCATAGACAGGATTGTGACTTCATAGAGAGGATTGTTACTTCATAGATTGCATCGTAACTTCACAGAAGGGATTGTTACTTCATAAGCAGGTTTGTTACTTCATCGGCTAGAGTGTTACTTCATAGACAGGGTTGTTACATCATAAACAGGATTGTGACGTCAAAGAAAGAATTGTTACATCATACACTGGATTGAGACTTCATAGAAAGGATTGTTACATCATAAACAGGATTGTTGCTTCATAGACTGTATTTTTACTTCATAGACAGTGTTGTTACATCATAGTCAGGGTTGTTAACGCATGGAGAGGATTGTTACTTCATAGACTGCATTGTGACTTCATAGACAGGATTGTGACTTCATAGACAGCATTGTTATTTCATAGAGAGGGTTCTTACATCATAGACAGGATTGTGATGTCATGTAGAGTATTGTTATATCATAGACAGTATTGTGACATCATATATACGATGGTTACATTACAGACTGCATTGTGACTTCATAGACAGCATTGTTACTTCATAGACTGGATTGTGACTTCATAGACAGCACTGTTACTTCATAGAGAGAGTTCTTACATCATACACAGGATTGTGATGTCATCGAGAGTATTGTTACCTCATAGACTGGATTGTGCCTTCATAGAGACGATTGTTACGTCACAGGCAGGATTGCTGCTTCACAGACAGGCTTGTGACTTCATAGAGAGGACTGTAGCTTCATAGAATGAATGGTGCCTTCATAGACAGTCTTGTTTCTTCTTAGAGAGGGTACTTACATAATAGACAGGATTGTGATGATATTGAGAGTATTGTTACCTCATAGACTGGATTGTGCCTTCATAGAGATGATTGTTACATCACAGGATTACTACTTCACAGACAGGATTTTGACTTCATAGAGAGGACAGTTACTTCATAGACTGGATTGTGACTTCATAGACAGCATTGAGACATCATAGACAGGATTGTTACATAATAAAAAGTATTGTTACTTCATAGAATGTATTCTTTCTTCATAGACAGTGTTGTTACATCATAGACAGGATTGTTAATTCAGAGAGTATTGTTACTTCATAGACTGTATTTTTACATCATAGACTGGATTGTGACTTTATAGACAGGATTGTTACTTCATAAACAGGATTGTTACTTCATAGACAGTACTTTTACTTCATAGACAGTGTTGTTACATCATACACAGGGTTGTTAACTCATGGAGAGGATTGTTACTTCATAGACTGTATTTTTACATCATAGACTGGATTGTGACTTCATAGACAGGATTGTTACTTCATAGACAGTATTTTTACTACATAGACAGTATTGTTACATCATAGACAGTGTTGTTAACTCATTGAGAGGATTGTTACATCATAGACTGTATTTTTACATCATAGACTGGATTGTGACATCATAGAAAGGATTGTTACATCATAAACAGGATTGTTGCTTCATAGACTGTGTTTTCACTTCATAGACAGTGTTGTTACATCATAGTCAGGGTTGTTAACTCTTGGAGACGATTGTTACTTCATAGACTGTATTTTTACATCATAGACAGGATTGTGACTTCATAGAGAGGATTGTTACTTCATAGACTGCATTGTGACTTCATAGACAGAATTGTTACTTCATAGGCGGGATTGTTACTTCATAGACTGGATTGTTACTTCATAGACAGGGTTGTTACATCATAGACAGCATTGTTACTTCATAGACAGCATTGTTACTTCATAGAGAGGGTTCTTACATCATAGACAGCATTGTGATGTCATGGAGAGTATTGTTACTTCATAGACAGGATTGTGACATCATAGATACGATGGTTACATCATAGACTGGATTGTGACTTCATAGACAGCATTGTTACTTCATAGACTGGATTGTGACTTCATAGACAGCACTGTTACTTCATAGAGAGAGTTCTTACACAATAGACATGATTGTGATATCATCGAGAGTATTGTTACCTCACAGTCTGGATTGTGCCTTCATAGAGACGATTCTTACATCAAAGACAGGATTGCTGCTTCACAGGAAGGATTGTGACTTCATAGAGAGGACGGTTGCTTCATAGATTGGATAGTGACTTCATAGACAGCCTTGTTACTTCATAGAGGGGGTTCTTACATAATAGACAGGATTGTGATGTCATCGAGAGTATTGTTACCTCATAGACTGGATTGTGTCTTCATAGAAATGATTGTTACGTCATAGGCAGGATTCCTACTTCACAGACAGGATTTTGACTTCATAGAGAGGATTGTTGCTTCATAGACTGGATTGTGACTTCATAGACAGCATTGTGACTTCATAGCGAGGGTTCTTACATCATAGACAGGATTGTGATGTCATCGAGAGTATTGTTACCTCATAGACTGGATTGTGTCTTCATTGATATGATTGTTACGTCACAGACAGGATCCCTACTTCACAGACAGAATTTTGACTTCATAGAGAGGATAGTTACTTCATAGACTGGATTGGGACTTCAGAGACAGCACTGTGACATCATAGACAGGATTGTTATATAATAAAAAGTATTGTTACTTCTAAGAATGTATTGTTACTTCATAGACAGTGTTGTTACATCATAGACAGGATTGTTAACTCACAGAGAGGATTGTTACTTCATTGACTGTATTTTTACATCATAGACTGGATTGTGACTTCATAGAGAGGATTGTTACTTCATAAAAAGGATTGTTACTTCATAGACTGTATTGTTACTTCATAGACAGTGTTGTTACATCATAGACAGGATTGTTAACTCATAGAGAGGATTGTTACTTCATAGACTGTATTTTGACATCATAGACTGGATTGTGAATTCATAGACAGGATTGTTACTTTTTAAACAGAATTGTGACTTCATACACTAGATTGTGACTTCATATAAAGGATTGTTACTTCATAAACAGGATTGTTACTTCATAGACAGTATTTTTACTTCATAGACAGTGCTGTTACATCATAGACAGGATGGTTAACTCATGGAGAGGATTGTTCCTTCATAGACTGTATCTTTACATCATAGGCAGGTTGTTAACTCATGGAGAGGATTGTTCCTTCATAGACTGTATTATTACATCATAGACAGGATTGTGACTTCATAGAGAGGATTGTTACTTCATAGATTGCATCGTAACTTCACAGAAGGGATTGTTACTTCATAAGCAGGTTTGTTACTTCATCGGCTAGAGTGTTACTTCATAGACAGGGTTGTTATATCATAAACAGGATTGTGACGTCAAAGAAAGCATTGTTACATCATACACTGGATTGAGACTTCATAGAAAGGATTGTTACAACACAAACAGGATTGTTGCTTCATAGACTGTATTTTTACTTCATAGACAGTGTTGTTACATCATAGTCAGGGTTGTTAACTCATGGAGAGGATTGTTACTTCATAGACTGCATTGTGACTTCATAGACAGGATTGTGACTTCATAGGCAGGAGTGTTACTTCATAGACTGGATTGTTACTTCTTAGACAGGGTTGTTACATCATAGACAGCATTGTTACTTCATAGACAGCATTGTTACTTCATAGAGAGGGTTCTTACATCATAGACAGGATTGTGATGTCATGTAGAGTATTGTTATATCGTAGACAGTATTGTGACATCATATATACGATGGTTACATTACAGACTGCATTGTGACTTCATAGACAGCATTGTTACTTCATAGACTGGATTGTGACTTCATAGACAGCACTGTTACTTCATAGAGAGAGTTCTTACATCATACACAGGATTGTGATGTCATCGAGAGTATTGTTACCTCATAGACTGGATTGTGCCTTCATAGAGACGATTGTTACGTCACAGGCAGGATTGCTGCTTCACAGACAGGCTTGTGACTTCATAGAGAGGACTGTAGCTTCATAGAATGAATGGTGCCTTCATAGACAGTCTTGTTTCTTCATAGAGAGGGTACTTACATAATAGACAGGATTGTGATGATATTGAGAGTATTGTTACCTCATAGACTGGATTGTGCCTTCATAGAGATGATTGTTACATCACAGGATTACTACTTCACAGACAGGATTTTGACTTCATAGAGAGGACAGTTACTTCATAGACTGGATTGTGACTTCATAGACAGCATTGAGACATCATAGACAGGATTGTTACATAATAAAAAGTATTGTTACTTCATAGATTGTATTCTTTCTTCATAGACAGTGTTGTTACATCATAGACAGGATTGTTAATTCAGAGAGTATTGTTACTTCATAGACTGTATTTTTACATCATAGACTGGATTGTGACTTTATAGACAGGATTGTTACTTCATAAACAGGATTGTTACTTCATTGACAGTATTTTTACTACATAGACAGTGTTGTTACATCATAGACAGTGTTGTTAACTCATGGAGAGGATTGTTACATCATAGACTGTATTTTTACATCATAGACTGGATTGTGACTTCATAGACAGGACTGTTACTTCATAAACAGGATTGTTACTTCATACACTGGATTGTGACCTCATAGAAAGGATTGTTACATCATAAACAGGATTGTTGCTTCATAGACTGTGTTTTCACTTCATAGACAGTGTTGTTACATCATAGTCAGGGTTGTTAACTCATGGAGAGGATTGTTACTTCATAGACTGTATTTTTACATCATAGACAGGATTGTGACTTCATAGAGAGGATTGTTACTTCATAGACTGCATTGTGACTTCATAGACAGGATTGTGACTTCATAGGCGGGATTGTTACTTCATAGACTGGATTGTTACTTCATAGACAGGGTTGTTACATCATAGACAGCATTGTTACTTCATAGACAGCATTGTTACTTCATAGAGAGGGTTCTTACATCATAGACAGCATTGTGATGTCATGGAGAGTATTGTTACTTCATAGACAGGATTGTGACATCATAGATACGATGGTTACATCATAGACTGGATTGTGACTTCATAGACAGCATTGTTACTTCATAGACTGGATTGTGACTTCATAGACAGCACTGTTACTTCATAGAGAGAGTTCTTACACAATAGACAGGATTGTGATATCATCGAGAGTATTGTTACCTCACAGTCTGGATTGTGCCTTCATAGAGACGATTCTTACATCAAAGACAGGATTGCTGCTTCACAGGAAGGATTGAGACTTCATAGAGAGGACGGTTGCTTCATAGATTGGATAGTGACTTCATAGACAGCCTTGTTACTTCATAGAGGGGGTTCTTACATAATAGACAGGATTGTGATGTCATCGAGAGTATTGTTACCTCATAGACTGGATTGTGCCTTCATAGAAATGATTGTTACGTCATAGGCAGGATTCCTACTTCACAGACAGGATTTTGACTTCATAGAGAGGATTGTTGCTTCATACACTGGATTGTGACTTCATAGACAGCATTGTGACGTCATAGCGAGGGTTCTTACATCATAGACAGGATTGTGATGTCATCGAGAGTATTGTTACCTCATAGACTGGATTGTGTCTTCATTGATATGATTGTTACGTCACAGACAGGATCCCTACTTCACAGAAAGAATTTTGACTTCATAGAGAGGATAGTTACTTCATAGACTGGATTGTGACTTCATAGACAGCACTGTGACATCATAGACAGGATTGTTATATAATAAAAAGTATTGTTACTTCTTAGAATGTATTGTTACTTCATAGACAGTGTTGTTACATCATAGACAGGATTGTTAACTCATAGAGAGGATTGTTACTTCATAGACTGTATTTTGACATCATAGACTGGATTGTGAATTCATAAACAGGATTGTTACTTTTTAAACAGAATTGTTACTTCATACACTAGATTGTGACTTCATATAAAGGATTGTTACATCTTAAACAGGATTGTCGCTTCATAGACTGTATTTTTACTTCATAGACAGTGTTGTTACATCATAGACAGGATTGTGATGTCATGTAGAGTATTGTTATATCATAGACAGTATTGTGACATCATATATACGATGGTTACATTATAGACTGGATTGTGACTTCATAGACAGCATTGTTACTTCATAGCCTGGATTGTGACTTCATAGACAGCACTGTTACTTCATAGAGAGAGTTCTTACATCATACACAGGATTGTGATGTCATCGAGAGTATTGTTACCTCATAGACTGGATTGTGCCCTCATAGAGACGATTGTTACGTCACAGGCAGGATTGCTGCTTCACAGACAGGCTTGTGACTTCATAGAGAGGACTGTAGCTTCATAGAATGAATGGTGCCTTCATAGACAGCCTTGTTACTTCATAGAGAGGGTTCTTACATAATAGACAGGATTGTGATGATATTGAGAGTATTGTTACCTCATAGACTGGATTGTGCCTTCATAGAGATGATTGTTACAACACAGGATTAATACTTCACAGACAGGATTTTGACTTCATAGAGAGGACAGTTACTACATAGACTGGATTGTGACTTCATAGACAGCATTGAGACATCATAGACAGGATTGTTACATAATAAAAAGTATTGTTACTTCATAGAATGTATTGTTACTTCATAGACAGTGTTGTTACATCATAGACAGGATTGTTAATTCAGAGAGTATTGTTACTTCATAGACTGTATTTTTACATCATAGACTGGATTGTGACTTTATAGACAGGATTGTTACTTCATAAACAGGATTGTTACTTCATAGACAGTACTTTTACTTCATAGACAGTGTTGTTACATCATACACAGGGTTGTTAACTCATGGAGAGGATTGTTACTTCATAGACCGTATTTTTACATCATAGACTGGATTGTGAATTCATAGACAGGATTTTTACTTTTTAAACAGAATTGTTACTTCATACACTAGATTGGGACTTCATATAAAGGATTGTTACTTCATAAACAGGATTGTTACTTCATAGACAGTATTTTTACTTCATAGACAGTGCTGTTACATCATAGACAGGATGGTTAACTCATGGAGAGGATTGTTCCTTCATAGACTGTATCTTTACATCATAGGCAGGGTTGTTAATTCATGGAGAGGATTGTTCCTTCATAGACTGTATTATTACATCATAGACAGGATTGTGACTTCATAGAGAGGATTGTTACTTCATAGATTGCATCGTAACTTCACAGAAGGGATTGTTACTTCATTAGCAGGTTTGTTACTTCATCGGCTAGAGTGTTACTTCATAGACAGGGTTGTTACATCATAAACAGGATTGTGAAGTCAAAGAGAGAATTGTTACATCATACACTGGATTGTGACTTCATAGAAAGGATTGTTACATCATAAACAGGATTGTTGCTTCATAGACTGTATTTTTACTTCATAGACAGTGTTGTTACATCATAGTCAGGGTTGTTAACTCATGGAGAGGATTGTTACTTCATAGACTGCATTGTGACTTCATAGACAGGATTGTGACTTCATAGGCAGGAATGTTACTTCATAGACTGGATTGTTACTTCTTAGACAGGGTTGTTACATCATAGACAGCATTGTTACTTCATAGACAGCATTGTTACTTCATAGAGAGGGTTCTTACATCATAGACAGGATTGTGATGTCATGTAGAGTATTGTTATATCATAGACAGTATTGTGACATCATATATACGATGGTTACATTATAGACTGCATTGTGACTTCATAGACAGCATTGTTACTTCATAGACTGGATTGTGACTTCATAGACAGCACTGTTACTTCATAGAGAGTTCTTACATCATACACAGGATTGTGATGTCATCGAGAGTATTGTTACCTCATAGACTGGATTGTGCCTTCATAGAGACGATTGTTACGTCACAGGCAGGATTGCTGCTTCACAGACAGGCTTATGACTTCATAGAGAGGACTGTAGCTTCATAGAATGAATGGTGCCTTCATAGACAGCCTTGTTTCTTCATAGAGAGGGTACTTACATAATAGACAGGATTGTGATGATATTGAGAGTATTGTTACCTCATAGACTGGATTGTGCCTTCATAGAGATGATTGTTACATCACAGGATTACTACTTCACAGACAGGATTTTGACTTCATAGAGAGGACAGTTACTTCATAGACTGGATTGTGACTTCATAGACAGCATTGAGACATCATAGAGAGGATTCTTACATAATAAACAGTATTGTTACTTCATAGAATGTATTCTTTCTTCATAGACAGTGTTGTTACATCATAGACAGGATTGTTAATTCAGAGAGTATTGTTACTTCATAGACTGTATTTTTACATCATAGACTGGATTGTGACTTTATAGACAGGATTGTTACTTCATAAACAGGATTGTTACTTCATAGACAGTACTTTTACTTCATAGACAGTGTTGTTACATCATACACAGGGTGGTTAACTCATGGAGAGGATTGTTACTTCATAGACTGTATTTTTACATCATAGACAGGATTGTGACATCATAGACAGGATTGTTACTTCATAGACAGTATTTTTACTACATAGACAGTGTTGTTACATCATAGACAGTGTTGTTAACTCATGGAGAGGATTGTTACATCATAGACTGTATTTTTACATCATAGACTGGATTGTGACTTCATAGACAGGATTGTTACTTCATAAACAGGATTGTTACTTCATACACTGGATTGTGACCTCATAGAAAGAATTGTTACATCATAAACAGGATTGTTGCTTCATAGACTGTGTTTTCACTTCATAGACAGTGTTGTTACATCATAGTCAGGGTTGTTAACTCATGGAGAGGATTGTTACTTCATAGACTGTATTTTTACATCATAGACAGGATTGTGACTTCATAGAGAGGATTGTTACTTCATAGACTGCATTTTGACTTCATAGACAGGAGTGTTACTTCATAGGCGGGATTGTTACTTCATAGACTGGATTGTTACTTCATAGACAGGGTTGTTACATCATAGACAGCATTGTTACTTCATAGACAGCATTGTTACTTCATAGAGAGGGTTCTTACATCATAGACAGCATTGTGATGTCATGGAGAGTATTGTTACTTCATAGACAGGATTGTGACATCATAGATACGATGGTTACATCATAGACTGGATTGTGACTTCATAGACAGCATTGTTACTTCATCGACTGGATTGTGACTTCATAGACAGCACTATTACTTCATAGAGAGAGTTCTTACACAATAGACAGGATTGTGATGTCATCGAGAGTATTGTTACCTCACAGTCTGGATTGTGCCTTCATAGAGACGATTCTTACATCAAAGACAGGATTGCTGCTTCACAGGAAGGATTGTGACTTCATAGAGAGGACGGTTGCTTCATAGATTGGATAGTGACTTCATAGACAGCCTTGTTACTTCATAGAGGGGGTTCTTACATAATAGGATTGTGATGTCATCGAGAGTATTGTTACCTCATAGACTGGATTGTGCCTTCATAGAAATGATTGTTACGTCATAGGCAGGATTCCTACTTCACAGACAGGATTTTGACTTCATAGAGAGGATTGTTGCTTCATAGACTGGATTGTGACTTCATAGACAGCATTGTGACTTCATAGCGAGGGTTCTTACATCATAGACAGGATTGTGATGTCATCGAGAGTATTGTTACCTCATAGACTGTATTGTGTCTTCATTAATATGATTGTTACGTCACAGACAGGATCCCTACTTCACAGACAGAATTTTGACTTCATAGAGAGGATAGTTACTTCATAGACTGGATTGTGACTTCATAGACAGCACTGTGACATCATAGACAGGATTGTTATATAATAAAAAGTATTGTTACTTCTTAGAATGTATTGTTACTTCATAGACAGTGTTGTTACATCATAGACAGGATTGTTAACTCATAGAGAGGATTGTTACTTCATAGACTGTATTTTGACATCATAGACTGGATTGTGAATTCATAAACAGGATTGTTACTTTTGAAACAGAATTATTACTTCATACACTAAATTGTGACTTCATATAAAGGATTGTTACTTCATAAACAGGATTGTTCCTTCATAGACAGTATTTTTACTTCATAGACAGTGCTGTTACATCATAGACAGGATGGTTAACTCATGGAGAGGATTGTTCCTTCATAGACTGTATCTTTACATCATAGGCAGGTTGTTAACTCATGGAGAGGATTGTTCCTTCATAGACTGTATTATTACATCATAGACAGGATTGTGACTTCATAGAGAGGATTGTTACTTCATAGATTGCATCGTAACTTCACAGAAGGGATTGTTACTTCATAAGCAGGTTTGTTACTTCATCGGCTAGAGTGTTACTTCATAGACAGGGTTGTTACATCATAAACAGGATTGTGACGTCAAAGAAAGAATTGTTACATCATACACTGGATTGAGACTTCATAGAAAGTATTGTTACATCATAAACAGGATTGTTGCTTCATAGACTGTATTTTTACTTCATAGACAGTGTTGTTACATCATAGTCAGGGTTGTTAACTCATGGAGAGGATTGTTACTTCATAGACTGTATTTTTACATCATAGACTGGATTGTGCCTTCATAGAGACGATTGTTACGTCACAGGCAGGATTGCTGCTTCACAGACAGGCTTGTGACATCATAGAGAGGACTGTAGCTTCATAGAATGAATGGTGCCTTCATAGACAGTCTTGTTTCTTCATAGAGAGGGTACTTACATAATAGGATTGTGATGATATTGAGAGTATTGTTACCTCATAGACTGGATTGTGCCTTCATAGAGACGATTGTTACATCACAGGATTACTACTTCACAGACAGGATTTTGACTTCATAGAGAGGACAGTTACTTCATAGACTGGATTGTGACTTCATATACAGCATTGAGACATCATAGACAGGATTGTTACATAATAAACAGTATTGTTACTTCATAGAATGTATTCTTTCTTCATAGACAGTGTTGTTACATCATAGACAGGATTTTTAATTCAGAGAGTATTGTTACTTCATAGACTGTATTTTTACATCATAGACTGGATTGTGACTTCATAGACAGAATTGTTACTTCATAAACAGGATTGTTACTTCATACACTGGATTTTGACTTCATAGAAAGGATTGTTACTTCATAAACAGGATTGTTACTTCATAGACAGTATTTTTACTGCATAGACAGTGTTGTTATATCATAGACAGGGTTGTTAACTCATGGAGAGGATTTTTACATCATAGACTGTATTTTTACACCATAGACTGGATTGTGACTTCATAGAGAGGATTGTTACTTCATAGACTGCATTGTGACTTCATAGACAGTATTGTTACTTCATAGGCAGGAGTGTTACTTCATAGACTGGATTGTTACTTCATAGACAGGGTTGTTACATCATAGACAGCATTGTTACTTCATAGACAGCATTGTTACTTCATAGATAGGGTTCTTATATCATAGACTGAATTGTGATGTCATCGAAAGTATTGTTACTTCATAGACAGGATTGTGACGTCATAGATACAATTGGTATATCATAGACTGGATTGTGACTTCATAGACAGCATTGTGACTTCATAGACTGGATTGTGACTTCATAGACAGCACTGTTACTTCATAGAGAAGGTTCTTACATCATAGACAGGATTGTGATGTCATCGAGTGTATTGTTACCTCATACACTGGATTGTGCCTTCATAGAGACGATTGTTATGTCACAGACAGGATTGCTGCTTCACAGACAGTCTTGTGACTTCATAGAGAGGACTGTAGCTTCATAGAATGGATTGTGACTTCATAGACAGCCTTGTTACTTCATAGAGAGGGTTCTTACATAATAGACAGGATTGTGATGTCATCGAGAGTATTGTTACCTCATAGACTGGATTGTGCCTTCATAGAGATGATAATTACGTCACAGACAGTATTCCTACTTCACAGACAGGATTTTAACTTCACAGAGAGGATAGTTACTTCATAGACTGGATTGTGACTTCATAGACAGTGTTGGGACATCATAGACTGGATTGTTACATAATAAACAGTATTGTTACTTCATAGAATGTACTGTTACTTCATAGACAGTGTTGTTACATCAAAGACAGGATTGTTAACTCATAGAGAGGATTGTTACTTCATAGACTGTATTTTTACATCATAGACTGGATTGTGACTTCATAGACAGGATTGTGACGTCAAAGAGAGAATTGGTACTTCATACACTGGATTGTGACTTCATAGAAAGGATTGTTACATCATAAACAGGATTGTTGCTTCATAGACTGTATTTTTACTTCATAGACAGTGTTGTTACATCATAGTCAGGGTTGTTAACTCATGGAGAGGATAGTTACTTCATAGACTGTATTTTTACATGATAGACAGGATTGTGACTTCATAGAGAGGATTGTTACTTCATGACTGCATTGTGACTTCATAGACAGGATTGTGACTTCATAGGCAGGATTGTTACTTCATACACTGGATTGTTACTTCATAGACAGAGTTGGCACATCATAGACAGCATTGTTACTTCATAGAGAGGGTTCTTACATCATAGACAGGATTGTGATGTCATGGAGAGTATCCTTAATTCATAGACAGGGTTGTGACATCATAGATACGATGGTTACATCATAGACTGGATTGTGACTTCATAGACAGCATTGTTACTTCATAGACTGGATTGTGACTTCATAGACAGCACTGTTACTTCGTAGAGAGGGTTCTTACATAATAGACAGGATTGTGATGTCATCGAGAGTATTGTTACCTCATAGACTGGATTGTGCCTTCTTAGAGATGATTGTTACGTCACAGACAGGATTCTTACTCACAGACAGGATTTTGACTTCATAGAGAGGATAGTTACATCATAGACTGGATTGTGACTTCATAGACAGCATTGTGACATCGTAGACAAGATTGTTACATAATAAACAGTATTGTTACTTCATAGACAGTATTTTTAATGCAAAGACAGTGTTGTTATATCATAGACAGGGTTGTTAACTCATGGAGAGAATTGTTACATCATAGACTGTATTTTTACATCATAGACAGGATTGTGACTTCATAGAGAGGATTGTTACTTCATAGACTGCATTGTGAATTCGTAGACAGGATTGTTACTTCATAGGCAGGAGTGTTACTTCATAGACTGGATTCTTACTTAATAGACAGGTTTGTTACATCATAAACAGCATTGTTACTTCATAGAGAGGGTTCTTACATAATAGAAAGGATTGTGATGTCATCGAGAGTATTGTTACTTCATACACAGAATTGTGACGTCTTAGATACGATGGTTAAATCATAGACTGGATTGTGACTTCATAGACAGCATTGTTACTTCATAGACTGGATTGTTACTTCATAGACAGCACTGTTACTTCATAGAGAGGGTTCTTACATCATAGACAGGATTGTGATGTCATCGAGAGTATTGTTATCTCATACACTGGATTGTGCCTTCATAGAGACGATTGTTACGTCACAGACAGGATTGCTGCTTCACAGACAGTCTTGTGACTTCATAGAGAGGACTGTAGCTTCATAGAATGGATTGTGACTTCATAGACAGCCTTGTTACTTCATAGAGAGGATTCTTACATAATAGTCAGGATTGTGATGTCATCGAGAGTATTGTTACCTCATAGACTGGATTGTGCCTTCATAGAGATGATTGTTACGTCACAGACAGTATTCCTACTTCACAGACAGGATTTTAACTTCACAGAGAGGATAGTTACTTCATAGACTGGATTGTGACTTCATAGACAGTATTGGGACATCATAGACTGGATTGTTACATAATAAACAGTATTGTTACTTCATAGAATGTATTGTGACTTCATAGACAGTGTTTTTACATCATAGACAGGATTGTTAATTCATAGAGAGGATTGTTACTTCATAGACTGTATTTTTACAACATATACTGGATTGTGACTTCCTAGTCAGGATTGTTACTTCATAAACAGGATTGTTACTTCATACACTGGATTATGACTTCATAGAAAGGATTGTTACTTCATAAACAGGATTGTTACTTCATAGACAGTATTTTTACTTCATAGACAGGGTTGTTACATCATAGACAGGGTTGTTAACTCATGGAGAGGATTGTTCCAACATAGACTGTATTTCTACATCATAGACAGGATTGTGACTTCATAGAGAGGATTGTTACTTCATAGATTGCATTGTAACTTCACAGAAGGGATTGTTACTTCATAAGCAGGATTGTTACTTCATAGGCTAGAGTGTTACTTCATAGACAGGGTTGTTACATCATAGACAGGATTGTGACTTCATAGAGAGGATTGTTACTTCATAGACTGCATTGTTACTTCATAGAGAGGATTGTTACTTCATAGGCAGTAGTGTAACTTCATAGACTGGATTGTTACTTCATAGACAGGGTTGTTACATCATAGACAGCATTGTTACTTCATAGAAAGCATTGTTACTTCCTAGAGAGGGTTCTTACATCATAGACAGCATTGTGCTGTCATGGAGAGTATTGTTACTTCATAGACAGGATTGTGACATCATAGATACGATGGTTACATCATAGACTGGATTGTGACTTCATAGACAGCATTGTTACTTCATAGACTGGATTGTGACTTCATAGACAGCACTGTTACTTCATAGAGAGGTTTCTTACATCATAGACAGGATTGTGATGTCATAGAGAGTATTGTTACCTCATAGACTGGATTGTGCCTTCATAGAGACGATTGTTACGTCACAGGCAGGATTGCTGCTTCACAGACAGGCTTGTGACTTCATAGAGAGGACTGTAGCTTCATAGAATGGATTGTGCCTTCATAGACAGCCTTGTTACTTCATAGAGAGGGTTCTTACATAATTTACAAGATTGTGATGTCATCGAGAGTATTGTTACCTCATAGACTGGATTGTGCCTTCATAGAGATGATTGTTATGTCACAGACAGGATGACTACTTCACAGACAGGATTTTGACTTCATTGAGAGGATAGTTACTTCATAGACTGGATTGTGACTTCATAGACAGCATTGTGACATCATAGACAGGATTATTACATAATAAACAGTATTGGTACTTCATAGAATGTATTGTTACTTCATAGAAAGTTTTGTTACATCATAGACAGGATTGTTAACTCATAGAGAGGATTGTTACTTCATAGACTGTATTTTTACATCATAGAATTTATTGTGACTTAATAGACAGGATTGTTACTTCATAAACAGGATTGTTACTTCATACACTGGATTGTGACTTCATAGACAGTACTTTTACTTCATAGACATTGTTGTTACATCATACACAGGGTTGTTAACTCATGGAGAGGATTGTTACTTCATAGACTGTATTTTTACATCATAGACAGGCTTTTGACTTCATAGAGAGGACTGTAGCTTCATAGAATGGATTGTGCCTTCATAGAAAGCCTTGTTACTTCATAGAGAGGGTTCTTACATAATTGACAGGATTGTGATGTCATCGAGAGTATTGTTACCTCATAGACTGGATTGTGCCTTCATAGAGATGATTGTTATGTCACAGACAGGATTACTACTTCACAGACAGGATGTTGACTTCATTGAGAGGATAGTTACTTCATAGACTGGATTGTGACTTCATAGACAGCATTGTGACATCATAGATAGGATTGTTACATAATAAACAGTATTGTTCCTTCATAGAATGTATTGTTACTTCATAGAAAGTTTTGTTACATCATAGACAGGATTGTTAACTCATAGAGAGTATTATTACTTCATAGACTGTATTTTTACATCATAGAATTTATTGTGACTTAATAGACAGGATTGTTACTTCATAAACAGGATTGTTACTTCATACACTGGATTGTGACTTCAAGGAAGGATTGTTACTTCATAAACAGGATTGTTACTTCATAGACAGTACTTTTACTTCATAGACAGTGTTGTTACATCATACACAGGGTTGTTAACTCATGGAGAGGATTGTTACTTCATAGACTGTATTTTTACATCATAGACAGGATTGTGACTTCATAGACAGGATTGTTACTTCATAGACAGTATTTTTACTTCATAGACAGTGTTGTTACATCATAGACAGTGTTGTTAACTCATGGAGAGGATTGTTACATCATAGACTGTATTTTTACATCATAGAGTGGATTGTGACTTCATAGACAGGATTGTTACTTCATAAACAGGATTGTTACTTCATACCCTGGAATGTGACCTCATAGAAAGGATTATTACATCATAAACAGGATTGTTGCTTCATAGACTGTGTTTTTACTTCATAGACAGTGTTTTTACATCATAGTCAGGGTTGTTAACTCATGGAGAGGATTGTTACTTCATAGACTGTATTTTTACATCATAGACAGGATTGTGACTTCATAGAGAGGATTGTTACTTCATAGACTGAATTGTGACTTCATAAACAGCACTGTTACTTCGAGAGGGGGTTCTTACATAATAGACAGGATTGTGATATCATCGAGAGTATTGTTTCCTCATAGACTGGATTGTGCCTTCATAGAGATGATTGTTATGTCACAGACAGGATTACTACTTCACAGACAGGATTTTGACTTCATTGAGAGGATAGTTACTTCATAGACTGGATTGTGACTTCATAGACAGCATTGTGACATCATAGACAGGATTGTTACATAATAAACAGTATTGTTACTTCATAGAATGTATTGTTACTTCATAGAAAGTTTTGTTACATCATAGACAGGATTGTTAACTCATAGAGAGGATTGTTACTTCATAGACTGTAGTTTTACATCATAGAATTTATTGTGACTTAATAGACAGGATGGTTACTTCATAAACAGGATTGTTACTTCATAGACAGTACTTTTACTTCATAGACAGTGTTGTTACATCATACACAGGGTTGTTAACTCATGGAGAGGATTGTTACTTCATAGACTGTATTTTTACATCATAGACAGGATTGTGACTTCATAGACAGGATTGTTACTTCATAAACAGGATTGTTACTTCATACCCTGGATTGTGACCTCATAGAAAGGATTGTTACATCATAAACAGGATTGTTGCTTCATAGACTGTGTTTTTACTTCATAGAGAGTGTTTTTACATCATAGTCAGGGTTGTTAACTCATGGAGAGGATTGTTACTTCATAGACTGTATTTTTACATCATAGACAGGATTGTGACTTCATAGAGAGGATTGTTACTTCAAGACTGCATTGTGACTTCTTAGACAGGATTGTGACTTCATAGGCAGGATTGTTACTTCATAGACTGGATTGTTACTTCATAGACAGGGTTGGTACATCATAGACAGCATTGTTACTTCATAGAGAGGGTTCTTACATCATAGACAGGATTGTGATGTCATGGAGAGTATCCTTACTTCATAGACAGGATTGTGACATCATAGATACGATGGTTACATCATAGACTGGATTGTGACTTCATAGACAGCATTGTGACTTCATAGACAGCACTGTTACTTCGTAGAGAGGGTTCTTACATAATAGACAGGATTGTGATGTCATCGAGAGTATTGTTACCTCATAGACTGGATTGTGCCTTCATAGAGATGATAATTACGTCACAGACAGTATTCCTACTTCACAGACAGGATTTTAACTTCACAGAGAGGATAGTTACTTCATAGACTGGATTGTGACTTCATAGACAGTGTTGGGACATCATAGACTGGATTGTTACATAATAAACAGTATTGTTACTTCATAGAATGTATTGTTACTTCATAGACAGTGTTGTTACATCATAGACAGGATTGTTAACTCATAGAGAGGATTGTTACTTCATAGGCTGTATTTTTACATCATATACTGGATTGTGACTTCCTAGTCAGGATTGTTACTTCATAAACAGGATTGTTACTTCATACACTGGATTGTGACTTCATAGAAAGGATTGTTACTTCATAAACAGGATTGTTAATTCATAGACAGTATTTTTACTTCATAGACAGGGTTGTTACATCATAGACAGGGTTGTTAACTCATGGAGAGGATTGTTCCTACATAGACTGTATTTCTACATCATAGACAGCATTGTGACTTCATAGAGAGGATTGTTACTTCATAGATTGCATTGTAACTTCACAGAAGGGATTGTTACTTCATAAGCAGGATTGTTATTCATAGGCTAGAGTGTTACTTCATAGACAGGGTTGTTACATCATAGACAGGGTTGTGACTTCATAGAGAGGATTGTTACTTCATAGACTGCATTGTTACTTCATAGAGAGGATTGTTACTTCATAGGCAGTAGTGTAACTTCATAGACTGGATTGTTACTTCATAGACAGGGTTGTTACATCATAGACAGCATTGTTACTTCATAGACACCATTGTTACTTCCTAGAGAGGGTTCTCACATCATAGACAGCATTGTGATGTCATGGAGAGTATTGTTACTTCATAGACAGGATTGTGACATCATAGATACGATGGTTACATCATAGACTGGATTGTGACTTCATAGACAGCATTGTTACTTCATAGACTGGATTGTGACTTCATAGACAGCACTGTTACTTCATAGAGAGGGTTCTTACATCATAGACAGGATTGTGATGTCATAGAGAGTATTGTTACCTCATAGACTGGATTGTGCCTTCATAGAGATGATTGTTATGTCACAGACAGGATTACTACTTCACAGACAGGATTTTGACTTCATTGAGAGGATAGTTACTTCATAGTCTGGATTGTGACTTCATAGACAGCATTGTGACATCATAGACAGGATTGTTACATAATAAACAGTATTGTTACTTCATAGAATGTATTGTTACTTCATAGAAAGTTTTGTTACATCATAGACAGGATTGTTAACTCATAGAGAGGATTGTTACTTCATAGACTGTATTTTTACATCATAGAATTTATTGTGACTTAATAGACAGGATTGTTACTTCATAAACAGGATTGTTACTTCATACACTGGATTGTGACTTCATAGACAGTACTTTTACTTCATAGACAGTGTTGTTACATCATACACAGGGCTGTTAACTCATGGAGAGGATTGTTACTTCATAGACTGTATTTTTACATCATAGACAGGCTTGTGACTTCATAGAGAGGACTGTAGCTTCATAGAATGGATTGTGCCTTCATAGACAGCCTTGTTACTTCATAGAGAGGGTTCTTACATAATTGACAGGATTGTGATGTCATCGAGAGTATTGTTACCTCATAGACTGGATTGTGCCTTCATAGAGATGATTGTTATGTCACAGACAGGATTACTACTTCACAGACAGGATTTTGACTTCATTGAGAGGATAGTTACTTCATAGACTGGATTGTGACTTCATAGACAGCATTGTGACATCATAGACAGGATTGTTACATAATAAACAGTATTGTTACTTCATAGAATGTATTGTTACTTCATAGAAAGTTTTGTTACATCATAGACAGGATTGTTAACTCATAGAGAGGATTGTTACTTCACAGACTGTATTTTGACATCATAGAATTTATTGTGACTTAATAGACAGGATTGTTACTTCATAAACAGGATTGTTACTTCATACACTGGATTGTGACTTCATAGAAAGGATTGTTACTTCATAAACAGGATTGTTACTTCATTGACAGTATTTTTACTTCATAGACAGTGTTGTTACATCATAGACAGTGTTGTTAACTCATGGAGAGGATTGTTACATCATAGACTGTATTTTGACATCATAGACTGGATTGTGACTTCATAGACAGCACTGTTACTTCGTAGAGAGGGTTCTTACATAATAGACAGGATTGTGATGTCATCGAGAGTATTGTTACCTCATAGACTGGATTGTGCCTTCTTAGAGATGATTGATACGTCACAGACAGGATTCCTACTTCACAGACAGGATTTTGACTTCATAGAGAGGATAGTTACTTCATAGACAGGATTGTGACTTCATAGACAGCATTGTGACATCGTAGACAGGATTGTTACATAATAAACAGTATTGTTACTTCATAGACAGTACTTTTACTTCATAGACAGTGTTGTTACATCATACACAGGGTTGTTAACTCATGGAGAGGATTGTTACTTCATAGACTGTATTTTTACATCATAGACAGGATTGTGACTTCATAGACAGGATTGTTACTTCATAGATAGTATTTTTACTTCATAGACAGTGTTGTTACATCATAGACAGTGTTGTTATCTCATGGAGAGGATTGTTACATCATAGACTGTATTTTTACATCATAGACTGGATTGTGACTTCATAGACAGGATTGTTACTTCATAAACAGGATTGTTACTTCATACCCTGGATTGTGACCTCATAGAAAGGATTGTTACATCATAAACAGGATTGTTGCTTCATAGACTGTGTTTTTACTTCATAGACAGTGTTGTTACATCATAGTCAGGGTTGTTAACTCATGGAGAGGATTGTTACTTCATAGACTGTATTTTTACATCATAGTCAGGATTGTGACTTCCTAGAGAGGATTGTTACTTCATAGACTGGATTGTGACTTCATAGACTGCACTGTTACTTCATAGAGGGGGTTCTTACATAATAGACAGGATTGTGATGTCATCGAGAGTACTGTTACCTCATAGATTGGATTGTGCCTTCTTAGAGATGATTGTTACCTCACAGACAGGATTCCTACTTCACAGACAGGATTTTGACTTCATAGAGAGGACAGTTACTTCATAGACTGGATTGTTACTTCATAGAAAGCATTGTGACTTCGTAGACAGGATTGTTACATAATAAACAGTATTGTTACTTCATCGAATGTATTGTTACTTCATAGACAGTGTTGTTACATCATAGACAGAATTGTTAACTCATAGAGAGGATTGTTACTTCATAGACTGTTTTTTTACATCATAGACTGGATTGTGACTTCATACACAGGATTGTTACTTTTTAAGCAGGATTGTTACATCATACACTGGATTGTGACTTCATAGAAAGGATTGTTACTTCATAAACAGGATTGTGACTTCATAGACAGTATTTTTACGGCATAGACAGTGTTGTTATATCATAGACAGGGTTGTTAACTCATGGAGAGGATTGTTACCTCATAGACTGTATTTTTACATCATAGACAGGATTGTGACTTCATAGAGAGGATTGTTACTTCATAGACTGCATTGTGACTTCAGAGACAGGATTGTTACTTCATAGGCAGGAGTGCTACTTCATAGACTGGATTGTTACTTCATAGACAGGGTTGTTACATCATAGACAGCATTGTTACTTCATAGACAGCATTGTTACTTCATAGATAGGGTTCTTACATCATTGACTGAATTGTGATGTTATCGAGAGTATTGTTACTTCATAGACAGGATTGTGACGTCATAGATACGATGGTTACATCATAGACTGGATTGTGACTTCATGGACAGCATTGTTACTTCATAGACTGGATTGTGACTTCAAAGACAGCACTGTTACTTCATAGAGAGGGTTCTTACATCATAGACAGGATTGTGATGTCATCGAGAGTATTGTTACCTCATACACTGGATTGTGCCTTCATAGAGACGATTGTTACGTCACAGACAGGATTGCTGCTTAACAGACAGTCTTGTGACTTCATAGAGAGGACTGTAGCTTCATAGAATGGATTGTGACTTCATAGACAGCCTTGTTACTTCATAGAGAGGGTTCTTACATAATAGACAGGATTGTGATGTCATCGAGAGTATTGTTACCTCATAGACTGGATTGTGCCTTCATAGAGATGATAATTACGTCATAGACAGTATTCCTACTTCACAGACAGGATTTTAACTTCACAGAGAGGATAGTTACTTCATAGACTGGATTGTGACTTCATAGACAGTGTTGGGACATCATAGACTGGATTGTTACATAATAAACAGTATTGTTACTTCATACATTGTATTGTTACTTCATAGACAGTGTTGTTACATCATAGACAGGATTGTTAACTCATAGAGAGGATTGTTACTTCATAGACTGTATTTTTACATCATAGACTGGATTGTGACTTCATTGACAGGATTGTGACGTCAAAGAGAGAATTGGTACTTCATACACTGGATTGTGACATCATAGAAAGGATTGTTACATCATAAACAGGATTGTTGCTTCATAGACTGTATTTTTACTTCATAGACAGTGTTGTTATATCATAGTCAGGGTTGTTAACTCATGGAGAGGATTGTTACTTCATAGACTGTATTTTTACATCATAGACAGGATTGTGACTTCATAGAGAGGATTGTTACTTCATGACTGCATTGTGACTTCATAGACAGAAGTGTTACTTCATAGGCAGGATTGTTACTTCATAGACTGGATTGTTACTTCATAGACAGGGTTGGTACATCATAGACAGCATTGTTACTTCATAGACAGCATTGTTACTTCATAGAGAGGGTTCTTACATCATGGACAGGATTGTGATGTCATCGAGAGTATTGTTACCTCACAGTCTGGATTGGGCCTTCATATAGACGATTCTTACGTCAAAGACAGGATTGCTGCTTCACAGGAAGGATTGTGACTTCATAGAGAGGACTGTTGCTTCATAGATTGGATAGTGACTTCATAGACAGCCTTGTTACTTCATAGAGGGGATTCTTACATAATAGACAGGATTGTGATGTCATCGAGAGTATTGTTACCTCGTAGACTGGATTTTGCCTTCATAGAAATGATTGTTACGTCATAGGCAGGATTCCTACTTCACAGACAGGATTTTGACTTCATAGAGAGGATTGTTGCTTCATAGACTGGATTGTGACTTCATAGACAGCATTGTGACTTCATAGTGAGGGTTCTTACATCATAGACAGGATTGTGATGTCATCGAGAGTATTGTTACCTCATAGACTGGATTGTGTCTTCATTGATATGATTGTTACGTCACAGACAGGATCCCTACTTCACAGACAGAATTTTGACTTCATAGAGAGGATAGTTACTTCATAGACTGGATTGTGACTTCATAGACAGAACTGTGACATCATAGACAGGATTGTTATATAATAAAAAGTATTGTTACTTCTTAGAATGTATTTTTACTTCATAGACAGTGTTGTTACATCATAGACAGGATTGTTAACTCATAGAGAGGATTGTTACTTCATAGACTGTATTTTGACATCATAGACTGGATTGTGAATTCATAGACAGGATTGTTACTTTTTAAACAGAATTGTTACTTCATACACTAGATTGTGACATCATATAAAGGATTGTTACTTCAAAAACAGGATTGTTACTTCATAGACAGTATTTTTAATTCATAGACAGTGCTGTTACATCATAGACAGTGTGGTTAACTCATGGAGAGGATTGTTCCTTCATAGACTGTATCTTTACATCATAGGCAGGGTTGTTAACTCATGGAGAGGATTGTTCCTTCATAGACTGTATTTTTACATCATAGACAGGATTGTGACTTCATAGAGAGGATTGTTACTTCATAGTTTGCATCGTAACTTCCCAGAAGGAATTGTTACTTCATAAGCAGGTTTGTTACTTCATCGGCTAGAGTGTTACTTCATAGACAGGGTTGTTACATCATAAACAGGATTGTGACGTCAAAGAGAGAATTGTTACATCATACACTGGATTGTGACTTCATAAAAAGGATTGTTACATCATAAACAGGATTGTTGCTTCATAGACTGTATTTTTACTTCATAGACAGTGTTGTTACATCATAGTCAGGGTTGTTAACTCATGGAGAGAATTGTTACTTCATAGACTGCATTGTGACTTCATAGACAGGATTGTGACTTCATAGGCAGGAGCGTTACTTCATACACTGGATTGTTAATTCATAGACAGGGTTGTTACATCATAGACAGCATTGTTACTTCATAGACAGCATTGTTACTTCATAGAGAGTGTTCTTACATCTTAGACAGGATTGTGATGTCATGTAGAGTATTGTTATATCATAGACAGGATTGTGACATCATAGATACGATGGTTACATTATAGACTGGATTGTGACTTCATAGACAGCATTGTTACTTCATCGACTGGATTGTGACTTCATAGACAGCACTGTTACTTCATAGGAGAGTTCTTACATCATAGACAGGATTGTGATGTCATCGAGTGTATTGTTACCTCATAGACTGGATTGTGCCTTCATAGAGACGATTGTTACGTCACAGGCAGGATTGCTGCTTCACAGACAGCCTTGTTACTTCATAGAGAGGGTTCTTACATACTGGACAGGATTGTGATGATATTGAGAGTATTGTTACCTCATAGACTGGATTGTGCATTCATAGAGATGATTGTTACATCACAGGATTACTACATCACAGACAGGATTTTGACTTCATAGAGAGGACAGTTACTTCATAGACTGGATTGTGACTTCTTAGACAGCATTGAGACATCATAGACAGGATTGTTACATAATAAACAGTATTGTTACTTCATAGAATGTATTCTTTCTTCATAGACAGTGTTGTTACATCATAGACAGGATTGTTAATTCAGAGAGTTTTGTTACTTCATAGACTGTATTTTTACAACATAGACTGGATTGTGACTTCATAGACAGGATTGTTACTTCATAAACAGGATTGTTACTTCATACACTGGATTGTGACCTCATAGAAAGGATTGTTACTTCATAAACAGGATTGTTACTTCATACACTGGATTGTGACCTCATAGAAAGGATTGTTACTTCATAAACAGGATTGTTACTTCAAAGACAGTATTTTTACTTCATAGACAGTGTTGTTACATCATAGACAGGGTTGTTAACTCATGGAGAGGATTGTTACTTCATAGACTGTATTTTTACATCATAGACAGGATTGTGACTTCATAGAGAGATTTGTTACTTCATAGATTGCATTGTAACTTCAAAGAAGGGATTGTTACTTCATAAGCAGTATTGTTACTTCATAGGCTAGAGTGTGACTTCATAGACAGGATTGATACATCATAAACAGGATTGTGACGTCAAAGAGAGAATTGTTACTTCATACACTGGATTGTGACCTCATAGAAAGGATTGTTACATCATAAACAGGATTGTTGCT
Source organism: Myotis nattereri (assembly GCF_964212035.1). Lineage (NCBI taxonomy): Eukaryota > Metazoa > Chordata > Mammalia > Chiroptera > Vespertilionidae > Myotis > Myotis nattereri. Next base: position 7,901,866 of record NC_138088.1, read on the forward strand.
TCATAGACTGTGTTTTTACTTCATAGACAGTGTTGTTACATCATAGTCAGGATTGTTAACTCATGGAGAGGATTGTTACTTCATAGACTGCATTTTTACATCATAGACAAGATTGTGACTTCATAGAGAGGATTGTTACTTCATAGACTGCATTGTGGCTTCATAGACAGGATTGTTACTTCACAGGCGGGATTGTTACTTCATAGACTGGATTGATACTTCATAGACAGCATTGTGACTTCATAGATTGGATTGTGACTTCATATACAGCACTGTTACTTCATAGAGATGGTTCTTACATAATAGACAGGATTGTGATGTCATCGAGAGTATTGTTACCTCAAAGACTGGATTGTGCCTTCATAGAGATGATTGTTATGTCACAGACAGGATTTCTACTTCACAGACAGGATTTTGACTTAATAGAGAGGATTGTAACTTCATAGACTGGATTATGAGTTCATAGACATCATTGTGACTTCATAGACAGGATTGTTACATAATAAACAGTATTGTTACTTCATAGAATGTATTGTTACTTCATAGACAGTGTTGTTACATCATAGACAGAATTGTTAACTCATAGAGAGGATTGTTACTTCATAGACTGTTTTTTTACATCATAGACTGGATTGTGACTTCATAGACAGGACTGTTACTTTTTAAGCAGGATTGTTACTTCATACACTGGATTGTGACTTCATAGACAGAATTTTTACTGCATAGACAGTGTTGTTATATTATAGACAGGGTTCTTAACTCATGGAGAGAATTGTTACATCATAGACTGTATTTTTACATCATAGACAGGATTGTGACTTCATAGAGAGGATTGTTACTTCATAGACTGCATTGTGGCTTCATAGACAGGATTGTTACTTCATAGGCAGGAGTGTTACTTCCTATACTGGATTGTTACTTCATAGACTGGGTTGTTACATCATAGACAGCATTGTTACTTCATAGACAGCATTGTTAATTTATAGAGAGTGTTCTTAAATCATAGACAGGATTGTGATGTCATCGAGAGTATTGTTACTTCATACACAGGATTGTGACGTCATAGATACGATGGTTACATCATAGACTGGATTGTGACTTCATAGACAGCATTGTTACTTCATAGACTGGATTGTGACTTCATAGACAGCATTGTTACTTCATAAACAGGATTGTGACTTCATAGACAGAATTTTTACTGCATAGACAGTGTTGTTATATTATAGACAGGGTTCTTAACTCATGGAGAGAATTGTTACATCATAGACTGTATTTTTACATCATAGACAGGATTGTGACTTCATAGAGAGGATTGTTACTTCATAGACTGCATTGTGGCTTCATAGATAGGATTGTTACTTCATAGGCCGGAGTGTTACTTCCTATTCTGGATTGTTACTTCATAGACTGGGTTGTTACATCATAGACAGCATTGTTACTTCATAGACAGCATTGTTAATTTATAGAGAGTGTTCTTACATCATAGACAGGATTGTGATGTCATCGAGAGTATTGTTACTTCATACACAGGATTGTGACGTCATAGATACGATGGTTACATCATAGACTGGATTGTTACTTCATAGACAGCATTGTTACTTCATAGACTGGATTGTGACTTCATAGACAGCACTGTTACTTCATAGAGGGGGTTCTTACGTAATAGACAGGATTGTGATGTCATTGAGAGTATTGTTACCTCATAGACTGGATTGTGCCTTCTTAGAGATGATTGTTACCTCACAGACAGGATTCCTACTTCACAGACGGGATTTTGACTTCATAGAGAGGATAGTTACTTCATAGACTTGATTGTTACTTCATAGACAGCATTGTGACATCGTAGACAGGATTGTTACATAATAAACAGTATTGTTACTTCATAGAATGTATTATTACATCATAGACAGAATTGTTAACTCATAGAGAGGATTGTTACTTCATAGACTGTTTTTTTACATCATAGACTGAATTGTGACTTCATACACAGGATTGTTACTTTTTAAGCAGGATTGTTACTTCATACACTGGATTGTGACTTCATAGAAAGGATTGTTACTTCATAAACAGGATTGTTACTTCATAGACAGTATTTTAACTGCATAGACAGTGTTGTTATATCATAGACAGGGTTGTTAACTCATGGAGAGGATTGTTACATCATAGACTGTATTTTTACATCATAGACAGGATTGTGACTTCAAAGAGAGGATTGTTACTTCATAGACTGCATTATGACTTCATAGACAGGATTGTTACTTCATAGGCAGGAGTGTTACTTCATAGACTGGATTGTTACTTCATAGACAGGGTTGTTACATCATAGACAGCATTGTTAATTCATAGACAGCATTGTTACTTCATAGATAGGGTTCTTACATCATAGACTGAATTGTGATGTCATCGAGAGTATTGTTACTTCATAGACAGGATTGTGACGTCATAGATACGATGGTTACATCATAGACTGGATTGTTACTTCATAGACAGCATTGTTACTTCATAGACTGGATTGTGACTTCATAGACAGCACTGTTACTTCATAGAGAGGTTTCTTACATCATAGACAGGATTGTGATGTCATCGAGAGTATTGTTACCTCATACACTGGATTGTGCCTTCATAGCGACGATTGTTACATCACAGACAGGATTGCTGCTTCACAGACAGTCTTGTGACTTCATAGAGAGGACTGTAGCTTCATAGAATGGATTGTGACTTCATTGACAGCCTTGTTACTTCATAGAGAGGGTTCTTACATAATAGACAGGATTGTGATGTCATCGAGAGTATTGTTACCTCATAGACTGGATTGTGCCTTCATAGAGATGATAATTACGTCACAGACAGTATTCCTACTTCACAGACAGGATTTTAACTTCACAGAGAGGATAGTTACTTCATAGACTGGATTGTGACTTCATAGACAGTGTTGGGACATAATAGACTGGATTGTTACATAATAAACAGTATTGTTACCTCATAGAATGTACTGTTAGTTCATAGACAGTGTTGTTACATCATAGACAGGATTGTTAACTCATAGAGAGGATTGTTACTTCATAGACTGTATTTTTACATCATAGACTGGATTGTGACTTCATAGACAGGATTGTGACGTCAAAGAGAGAATTGGTACTTCATACACTGGATTGTGACTTCATAGAAAGGATTGTTACATCATAAACAGGATTGTTGCTTCATAGACTGTATTTTTACTTCATAGACAGTGTTGTTACATCATAGTCAGGGTTGTTAACTCATGGAGAGGATAGTTACTTCATAGACTGTATTTTTACATGATAGACAGGATTGTGACTTCATAGAGAGGATTGTTACTTCATGACTGCATTGTGACTTCATAGACAGGATTGTGACTTCATAGGCAGGATTGTTACTTCATACACTGGATTGTTACTTCATAGACAGAGTTGGCACATCATAGACAGCATTGTTACTTCATAGAGAGGGTTCTTACATCATAGACAGGATTGTGATGTCATGGAGAGTATCCTTAATTCATAGACAGGGTTGTGACATCATAGATACGATGGTTACATCATAGACTGGATTGTGACTTCATAGACAGCATTGTTACTTCATAGACTGGATTGTGACTTCATAGACAGCACTGTTACTTCGTAGAGAGGGTTCTTACATAATAGACAGGATTGTGATGTCATCGAGAGTATTGTTACCTCATAGACTGGATTGTGCCTTCTTAGAGATGATTGTTACGTCACAGACAGGATTCTTACTCACAGACAGGATTTTGACTTCATAGAGAGGATAGTTACATCATAGACTGGATTGTGACTTCATAGACAGCATTGTGACATCGTAGACAAGATTGTTACATAATAAACAGTATTGTTACTTCATAGACAGTATTTTTAATGCAAAGACAGTGTTGTTATATCATAGACAGGGTTGTTAACTCATGGAGAGAATTGTTACATCATAGACTGTATTTTTACATCATAGACAGGATTGTGACTTCATAGAGAGGATTGTTACTTCATAGACTGCATTGTGAATTCGTAGACAGGATTGTTACTTCATAGGCAGGAGTGTTACTTCATAGACTGGATTCTTACTTAATAGACAGGTTTGTTACATCATAAACAGCATTGTTACTTCATAGAGAGGGTTCTTACATAATAGAAAGGATTGTGATGTCATCGAGAGTATTGTTACTTCATACACAGAATTGTGACGTCTTAGATACGATGGTTAAATCATAGACTGGATTGTGACTTCATAGACAGCATTGTTACTTCATAGACTGGATTGTTACTTCATAGACAGCACTGTTACTTCATAGAGAGGGTTCTTACATCATAGACAGGATTGTGATGTCATCGAGAGTATTGTTATCTCATACACTGGATTGTGCCTTCATAGAGACGATTGTTACGTCACAGACAGGATTGCTGCTTCACAGACAGTCTTGTGACTTCATAGAGAGGACTGTAGCTTCATAGAATGGATTGTGACTTCATAGACAGCCTTGTTACTTCATAGAGAGGATTCTTACATAATAGTCAGGATTGTGATGTCATCGAGAGTATTGTTACCTCATAGACTGGATTGTGCCTTCATAGAGATGATTGTTACGTCACAGACAGTATTCCTACTTCACAGACAGGATTTTAACTTCACAGAGAGGATAGTTACTTCATAGACTGGATTGTGACTTCATAGACAGTATTGGGACATCATAGACTGGATTGTTACATAATAAACAGTATTGTTACTTCATAGAATGTATTGTGACTTCATAGACAGTGTTTTTACATCATAGACAGGATTGTTAATTCATAGAGAGGATTGTTACTTCATAGACTGTATTTTTACAACATATACTGGATTGTGACTTCCTAGTCAGGATTGTTACTTCATAAACAGGATTGTTACTTCATACACTGGATTATGACTTCATAGAAAGGATTGTTACTTCATAAACAGGATTGTTACTTCATAGACAGTATTTTTACTTCATAGACAGGGTTGTTACATCATAGACAGGGTTGTTAACTCATGGAGAGGATTGTTCCAACATAGACTGTATTTCTACATCATAGACAGGATTGTGACTTCATAGAGAGGATTGTTACTTCATAGATTGCATTGTAACTTCACAGAAGGGATTGTTACTTCATAAGCAGGATTGTTACTTCATAGGCTAGAGTGTTACTTCATAGACAGGGTTGTTACATCATAGACAGGATTGTGACTTCATAGAGAGGATTGTTACTTCATAGACTGCATTGTTACTTCATAGAGAGGATTGTTACTTCATAGGCAGTAGTGTAACTTCATAGACTGGATTGTTACTTCATAGACAGGGTTGTTACATCATAGACAGCATTGTTACTTCATAGAAAGCATTGTTACTTCCTAGAGAGGGTTCTTACATCATAGACAGCATTGTGCTGTCATGGAGAGTATTGTTACTTCATAGACAGGATTGTGACATCATAGATACGATGGTTACATCATAGACTGGATTGTGACTTCATAGACAGCATTGTTACTTCATAGACTGGATTGTGACTTCATAGACAGCACTGTTACTTCATAGAGAGGTTTCTTACATCATAGACAGGATTGTGATGTCATAGAGAGTATTGTTACCTCATAGACTGGATTGTGCCTTCATAGAGACGATTGTTACGTCACAGGCAGGATTGCTGCTTCACAGACAGGCTTGTGACTTCATAGAGAGGACTGTAGCTTCATAGAATGGATTGTGCCTTCATAGACAGCCTTGTTACTTCATAGAGAGGGTTCTTACATAATTTACAAGATTGTGATGTCATCGAGAGTATTGTTACCTCATAGACTGGATTGTGCCTTCATAGAGATGATTGTTATGTCACAGACAGGATGACTACTTCACAGACAGGATTTTGACTTCATTGAGAGGATAGTTACTTCATAGACTGGATTGTGACTTCATAGACAGCATTGTGACATCATAGACAGGATTATTACATAATAAACAGTATTGGTACTTCATAGAATGTATTGTTACTTCATAGAAAGTTTTGTTACATCATAGACAGGATTGTTAACTCATAGAGAGGATTGTTACTTCATAGACTGTATTTTTACATCATAGAATTTATTGTGACTTAATAGACAGGATTGTTACTTCATAAACAGGATTGTTACTTCATACACTGGATTGTGACTTCATAGACAGTACTTTTACTTCATAGACATTGTTGTTACATCATACACAGGGTTGTTAACTCATGGAGAGGATTGTTACTTCATAGACTGTATTTTTACATCATAGACAGGCTTGTGACTTCATAGAGAGGACTGTAGCTTCATAGAATGGATTGTGCCTTCATAGAAAGCCTTGTTACTTCATAGAGAGGGTTCTTACATAATTGACAGGATTGTGATGTCATCGAGAGTATTGTTACCTCATAGACTGGATTGTGCCTTCATAGAGATGATTGTTATGTCACAGACAGGATTACTACTTCACAGACAGGATGTTGACTTCATTGAGAGGATAGTTACTTCATAGACTGGATTGTGACTTCATAGACAGCATTGTGACATCATAGACAGGATTGTTACATAATAAACAGTATTGTTCCTTCATAGAATGTATTGTTACTTCATAGAAAGTTTTGTTACATCATAGACAGGATTGTTAACTCATAGAGAGTATTATTACTTCATAGACTGTATTTTTACATCATAGAATTTATTGTGACTTAATAGACAGGATTGTTACTTCATAAACAGGATTGTTACTTCATACACTGGATTGTGACTTCAAGGAAGGATTGTTACTTCATAAACAGGATTGTTACTTCATAGACAGTACTTTTACTTCATAGACAGTGTTGTTACATCATACACAGGGTTGTTAACTCATGGAGAGGATTGTTACTTCATAGACTGTATTTTTACATCATAGACAGGATTGTGACTTCATAGACAGGATTGTTACTTCATAGACAGTATTTTTACTTCATAGACAGTGTTGTTACATCATAGACAGTGTTGTTAACTCATGGAGAGGATTGTTACATCATAGACTGTATTTTTACATCATAGAGTGGATTGTGACTTCATAGACAGGATTGTTACTTCATAAACAGGATTGTTACTTCATACCCTGGAATGTGACCTCATAGAAAGGATTATTACATCATAAACAGGATTGTTGCTTCATAGACTGTGTTTTTACTTCATAGACAGTGTTTTTACATCATAGTCAGGGTTGTTAACTCATGGAGAGGATTGTTACTTCATAGACTGTATTTTTACATCATAGACAGGATTGTGACTTCATAGAGAGGATTGTTACTTCATAGACTGAATTGTGACTTCATAAACAGCACTGTTACTTCGAGAGGGGGTTCTTACATAATAGACAGGATTGTGATATCATCGAGAGTATTGTTTCCTCATAGACTGGATTGTGCCTTCATAGAGATGATTGTTATGTCACAGACAGGATTACTACTTCACAGACAGGATTTTGACTTCATTGAGAGGATAGTTACTTCATAGACTGGATTGTGACTTCATAGACAGCATTGTGACATCATAGACAGGATTGTTACATAATAAACAGTATTGTTACTTCATAGAATGTATTGTTACTTCATAGAAAGTTTTGTTACATCATAGACAGGATTGTTAACTCATAGAGAGGATTGTTACTTCATAGACTGTAGTTTTACATCATAGAATTTATTGTGACTTAATAGACAGGATGGTTACTTCATAAACAGGATTGTTACTTCATAGACAGTACTTTTACTTCATAGACAGTGTTGTTACATCATACACAGGGTTGTTAACTCATGGAGAGGATTGTTACTTCATAGACTGTATTTTTACATCATAGACAGGATTGTGACTTCATAGACAGGATTGTTACTTCATAAACAGGATTGTTACTTCATACCCTGGATTGTGACCTCATAGAAAGGATTGTTACATCATAAACAGGATTGTTGCTTCATAGACTGTGTTTTTACTTCATAGAGAGTGTTTTTACATCATAGTCAGGGTTGTTAACTCATGGAGAGGATTGTTACTTCATAGACTGTATTTTTACATCATAGACAGGATTGTGACTTCATAGAGAGGATTGTTACTTCAAGACTGCATTGTGACTTCTTAGACAGGATTGTGACTTCATAGGCAGGATTGTTACTTCATAGACTGGATTGTTACTTCATAGACAGGGTTGGTACATCATAGACAGCATTGTTACTTCATAGAGAGGGTTCTTACATCATAGACAGGATTGTGATGTCATGGAGAGTATCCTTACTTCATAGACAGGATTGTGACATCATAGATACGATGGTTACATCATAGACTGGATTGTGACTTCATAGACAGCATTGTGACTTCATAGACAGCACTGTTACTTCGTAGAGAGGGTTCTTACATAATAGACAGGATTGTGATGTCATCGAGAGTATTGTTACCTCATAGACTGGATTGTGCCTTCATAGAGATGATAATTACGTCACAGACAGTATTCCTACTTCACAGACAGGATTTTAACTTCACAGAGAGGATAGTTACTTCATAGACTGGATTGTGACTTCATAGACAGTGTTGGGACATCATAGACTGGATTGTTACATAATAAACAGTATTGTTACTTCATAGAATGTATTGTTACTTCATAGACAGTGTTGTTACATCATAGACAGGATTGTTAACTCATAGAGAGGATTGTTACTTCATAGGCTGTATTTTTACATCATATACTGGATTGTGACTTCCTAGTCAGGATTGTTACTTCATAAACAGGATTGTTACTTCATACACTGGATTGTGACTTCATAGAAAGGATTGTTACTTCATAAACAGGATTGTTAATTCATAGACAGTATTTTTACTTCATAGACAGGGTTGTTACATCATAGACAGGGTTGTTAACTCATGGAGAGGATTGTTCCTACATAGACTGTATTTCTACATCATAGACAGCATTGTGACTTCATAGAGAGGATTGTTACTTCATAGATTGCATTGTAACTTCACAGAAGGGATTGTTACTTCATAAGCAGGATTGTTATTCATAGGCTAGAGTGTTACTTCATAGACAGGGTTGTTACATCATAGACAGGGTTGTGACTTCATAGAGAGGATTGTTACTTCATAGACTGCATTGTTACATCATAGAGAGGATTGTTACTTCATAGGCAGTAGTGTAACTTCATAGACTGGATTGTTACTTCATAGACAGGGTTGTTACATCATAGACAGCATTGTTACTTCATAGACACCATTGTTACTTCCTAGAGAGGGTTCTCACATCATAGACAGCATTGTGATGTCATGGAGAGTATTGTTACTTCATAGACAGGATTGTGACATCATAGATACGATGGTTACATCATAGACTGGATTGTTACTTCATAGACAGCATTGTTACTTCATAGACTGGATTGTGACTTCATAGACAGCACTGTTACTTCATAGAGAGGGTTCTTACATCATAGACAGGATTGTGATGTCATAGAGAGTATTGTTACCTCATAGACTGGATTGTGCCTTCATAGAGATGATTGTTATGTCACAGACAGGATTACTACTTCACAGACAGGATTTTGACTTCATTGAGAGGATAGTTACTTCATAGTCTGGATTGTGACTTCATAGACAGCATTGTGACATCATAGACAGGATTGTTACATAATAAACAGTATTGTTACTTCATAGAATGTATTGTTACTTCATAGAAAGTTTTGTTACATCATAGACAGGATTGTTAACTCATAGAGAGGATTGTTACTTCATAGACTGTATTTTTACATCATAGAATTTATTGTGACTTAATAGACAGGATTGTTACTTCATAAACAGGATTGTTACTTCATACACTGGATTGTGACTTCATAGACAGTACTTTTACTTCATAGACAGTGTTGTTACATCATACACAGGGCTGTTAACTCATGGAGAGGATTGTTACTTCATAGACTGTATTTTTACATCATAGACAGGCTTGTGACTTCATAGAGAGGACTGTAGCTTCATAGAATGGATTGTGCCTTCATAGACAGCCTTGTTACTTCATAGAGAGGGTTCTTACATAATTGACAGGATTGTGATGTCATCGAGAGTATTGTTACCTCATAGACTGGATTGTGCCTTCATAGAGATGATTGTTATGTCACAGACAGGATTACTACTTCACAGACAGGATTTTGACTTCATTGAGAGGATAGTTACTTCATAGACTGGATTGTGACTTCATAGACAGCATTGTGACATCATAGACAGGATTGTTACATAATAAACAGTATTGTTACTTCATAGAATGTATTGTTACTTCATAGAAAGTTTTGTTACATCATAGACAGGATTGTTAACTCATAGAGAGGATTGTTACTTCACAGACTGTATTTTGACATCATAGAATTTATTGTGACTTAATAGACAGGATTGTTACTTCATAAACAGGATTGTTACTTCATACACTGGATTGTGACTTCATAGAAAGGATTGTTACTTCATAAACAGGATTGTTACTTCATTGACAGTATTTTTACTTCATAGACAGTGTTGTTACATCATAGACAGTGTTGTTAACTCATGGAGAGGATTGTTACATCATAGACTGTATTTTGACATCATAGACTGGATTGTGACTTCATAGACAGCACTGTTACTTCGTAGAGAGGGTTCTTACATAATAGACAGGATTGTGATGTCATCGAGAGTATTGTTACCTCATAGACTGGATTGTGCCTTCTTAGAGATGATTGATACGTCACAGACAGGATTCCTACTTCACAGACAGGATTTTGACTTCATAGAGAGGATAGTTACTTCATAGACAGGATTGTGACTTCATAGACAGCATTGTGACATCGTAGACAGGATTGTTACATAATAAACAGTATTGTTACTTCATAGACAGTACTTTTACTTCATAGACAGTGTTGTTACATCATACACAGGGTTGTTAACTCATGGAGAGGATTGTTACTTCATAGACTGTATTTTTACATCATAGACAGGATTGTGACTTCATAGACAGGATTGTTACTTCATAGATAGTATTTTTACTTCATAGACAGTGTTGTTACATCATAGACAGTGTTGTTATCTCATGGAGAGGATTGTTACATCATAGACTGTATTTTTACATCATAGACTGGATTGTGACTTCATAGACAGGATTGTTACTTCATAAACAGGATTGTTACTTCATACCCTGGATTGTGACCTCATAGAAAGGATTGTTACATCATAAACAGGATTGTTGCTTCATAGACTGTGTTTTTACTTCATAGACAGTGTTGTTACATCATAGTCAGGGTTGTTAACTCATGGAGAGGATTGTTACTTCATAGACTGTATTTTTACATCATAGTCAGGATTGTGACTTCCTAGAGAGGATTGTTACTTCATAGACTGGATTGTGACTTCATAGACTGCACTGTTACTTCATAGAGGGGGTTCTTACATAATAGACAGGATTGTGATGTCATCGAGAGTACTGTTACCTCATAGATTGGATTGTGCCTTCTTAGAGATGATTGTTACCTCACAGACAGGATTCCTACTTCACAGACAGGATTTTGACTTCATAGAGAGGACAGTTACTTCATAGACTGGATTGTTACTTCATAGAAAGCATTGTGACTTCGTAGACAGGATTGTTACATAATAAACAGTATTGTTACTTCATCGAATGTATTGTTACTTCATAGACAGTGTTGTTACATCATAGACAGAATTGTTAACTCATAGAGAGGATTGTTACTTCATAGACTGTTTTTTTACATCATAGACTGGATTGTGACTTCATACACAGGATTGTTACTTTTTAAGCAGGATTGTTACATCATACACTGGATTGTGACTTCATAGAAAGGATTGTTACTTCATAAACAGGATTGTGACTTCATAGACAGTATTTTTACGGCATAGACAGTGTTGTTATATCATAGACAGGGTTGTTAACTCATGGAGAGGATTGTTACCTCATAGACTGTATTTTTACATCATAGACAGGATTGTGACTTCATAGAGAGGATTGTTACTTCATAGACTGCATTGTGACTTCAGAGACAGGATTGTTACTTCATAGGCAGGAGTGCTACTTCATAGACTGGATTGTTACTTCATAGACAGGGTTGTTACATCATAGACAGCATTGTTACTTCATAGACAGCATTGTTACTTCATAGATAGGGTTCTTACATCATTGACTGAATTGTGATGTTATCGAGAGTATTGTTACTTCATAGACAGGATTGTGACGTCATAGATACGATGGTTACATCATAGACTGGATTGTGACTTCATGGACAGCATTGTTACTTCATAGACTGGATTGTGACTTCAAAGACAGCACTGTTACTTCATAGAGAGGGTTCTTACATCATAGACAGGATTGTGATGTCATCGAGAGTATTGTTACCTCATACACTGGATTGTGCCTTCATAGAGACGATTGTTACGTCACAGACAGGATTGCTGCTTAACAGACAGTCTTGTGACTTCATAGAGAGGACTGTAGCTTCATAGAATGGATTGTGACTTCATAGACAGCCTTGTTACTTCATAGAGAGGGTTCTTACATAATAGACAGGATTGTGATGTCATCGAGAGTATTGTTACCTCATAGACTGGATTGTGCCTTCATAGAGATGATAATTACGTCATAGACAGTATTCCTACTTCACAGACAGGATTTTAACTTCACAGAGAGGATAGTTACTTCATAGACTGGATTGTGACTTCATAGACAGTGTTGGGACATCATAGACTGGATTGTTACATAATAAACAGTATTGTTACTTCATACATTGTATTGTTACTTCATAGACAGTGTTGTTACATCATAGACAGGATTGTTAACTCATAGAGAGGATTGTTACTTCATAGACTGTATTTTTACATCATAGACTGGATTGTGACTTCATTGACAGGATTGTGACGTCAAAGAGAGAATTGGTACTTCATACACTGGATTGTGACATCATAGAAAGGATTGTTACATCATAAACAGGATTGTTGCTTCATAGACTGTATTTTTACTTCATAGACAGTGTTGTTATATCATAGTCAGGGTTGTTAACTCATGGAGAGGATTGTTACTTCATAGACTGTATTTTTACATCATAGACAGGATTGTGACTTCATAGAGAGGATTGTTACTTCATGACTGCATTGTGACTTCATAGACAGAAGTGTTACTTCATAGGCAGGATTGTTACTTCATAGACTGGATTGTTACTTCATAGACAGGGTTGGTACATCATAGACAGCATTGTTACTTCATAGACAGCATTGTTACTTCATAGAGAGGGTTCTTACATCATGGACAGGATTGTGATGTCATCGAGAGTATTGTTACCTCACAGTCTGGATTGGGCCTTCATATAGACGATTCTTACGTCAAAGACAGGATTGCTGCTTCACAGGAAGGATTGTGACTTCATAGAGAGGACTGTTGCTTCATAGATTGGATAGTGACTTCATAGACAGCCTTGTTACTTCATAGAGGGGATTCTTACATAATAGACAGGATTGTGATGTCATCGAGAGTATTGTTACCTCGTAGACTGGATTTTGCCTTCATAGAAATGATTGTTACGTCATAGGCAGGATTCCTACTTCACAGACAGGATTTTGACTTCATAGAGAGGATTGTTGCTTCATAGACTGGATTGTGACTTCATAGACAGCATTGTGACTTCATAGTGAGGGTTCTTACATCATAGACAGGATTGTGATGTCATCGAGAGTATTGTTACCTCATAGACTGGATTGTGTCTTCATTGATATGATTGTTACGTCACAGACAGGATCCCTACTTCACAGACAGAATTTTGACTTCATAGAGAGGATAGTTACTTCATAGACTGGATTGTGACTTCATAGACAGAACTGTGACATCATAGACAGGATTGTTATATAATAAAAAGTATTGTTACTTCTTAGAATGTATTTTTACTTCATAGACAGTGTTGTTACATCATAGACAGGATTGTTAACTCATAGAGAGGATTGTTACTTCATAGACTGTATTTTGACATCATAGACTGGATTGTGAATTCATAGACAGGATTGTTACTTTTTAAACAGAATTGTTACTTCATACACTAGATTGTGACATCATATAAAGGATTGTTACTTCAAAAACAGGATTGTTACTTCATAGACAGTATTTTTAATTCATAGACAGTGCTGTTACATCATAGACAGTGTGGTTAACTCATGGAGAGGATTGTTCCTTCATAGACTGTATCTTTACATCATAGGCAGGGTTGTTAACTCATGGAGAGGATTGTTCCTTCATAGACTGTATTTTTACATCATAGACAGGATTGTGACTTCATAGAGAGGATTGTTACTTCATAGTTTGCATCGTAACTTCCCAGAAGGAATTGTTACTTCATAAGCAGGTTTGTTACTTCATCGGCTAGAGTGTTACTTCATAGACAGGGTTGTTACATCATAAACAGGATTGTGACGTCAAAGAGAGAATTGTTACATCATACACTGGATTGTGACTTCATAAAAAGGATTGTTACATCATAAACAGGATTGTTGCTTCATAGACTGTATTTTTACTTCATAGACAGTGTTGTTACATCATAGTCAGGGTTGTTAACTCATGGAGAGAATTGTTACTTCATAGACTGCATTGTGACTTCATAGACAGGATTGTGACTTCATAGGCAGGAGCGTTACTTCATACACTGGATTGTTAATTCATAGACAGGGTTGTTACATCATAGACAGCATTGTTACTTCATAGACAGCATTGTTACTTCATAGAGAGTGTTCTTACATCTTAGACAGGATTGTGATGTCATGTAGAGTATTGTTATATCATAGACAGGATTGTGACATCATAGATACGATGGTTACATTATAGACTGGATTGTGACTTCATAGACAGCATTGTTACTTCATCGACTGGATTGTGACTTCATAGACAGCACTGTTACTTCATAGGAGAGTTCTTACATCATAGACAGGATTGTGATGTCATCGAGTGTATTGTTACCTCATAGACTGGATTGTGCCTTCATAGAGACGATTGTTACGTCACAGGCAGGATTGCTGCTTCACAGACAGCCTTGTTACTTCATAGAGAGGGTTCTTACATACTGGACAGGATTGTGATGATATTGAGAGTATTGTTACCTCATAGACTGGATTGTGCCTTCATAGAGATGATTGTTACATCACAGGATTACTACATCACAGACAGGATTTTGACTTCATAGAGAGGACAGTTACTTCATAGACTGGATTGTGACTTCTTAGACAGCATTGAGACATCATAGACAGGATTGTTACATAATAAACAGTATTGTTACTTCATAGAATGTATTCTTTCTTCATAGACAGTGTTGTTACATCATAGACAGGATTGTTAATTCAGAGAGTTTTGTTACTTCATAGACTGTATTTTTACAACATAGACTGGATTGTGACTTCATAGACAGGATTGTTACTTCATAAACAGGATTGTTACTTCATACACTGGATTGTGACCTCATAGAAAGGATTGTTACTTCATAAACAGGATTGTTACTTCATACACTGGATTGTGACCTCATAGAAAGGATTGTTACTTCATAAACAGGATTGTTACTTCAAAGACAGTATTTTTACTTCATAGACAGTGTTGTTACATCATAGACAGGGTTGTTAACTCATGGAGAGGATTGTTACTTCATAGACTGTATTTTTACATCATAGACAGGATTGTGACTTCATAGAGAGATTTGTTACTTCATAGATTGCATTGTAACTTCAAAGAAGGGATTGTTACTTCATAAGCAGTATTGTTACTTCATAGGCTAGAGTGTGACTTCATAGACAGGATTGATACATCATAAACAGGATTGTGACGTCAAAGAGAGAATTGTTACTTCATACACTGGATTGTGACCTCATAGAAAGGATTGTTACATCATAAACAGGATTGTTGCTTCATAGACTGTGTTTTTACTTCATAGACAGTGTTGTTACATCATAGTCAGGATTGTTAACTCATGGAGAGGATTGTTACTTCATAGACTGCATTTTTACATCATAGACAAGATTGTGACTTCATAGAGAGGATTGTTACTTCATAGACTGCATTGTGGCTTCATAGACAGGATTGTTACTTCACAGGCGGGATTGTTACTTCATAGACTGGATTGATACTTCATAGACAGCATTGTGACTTCATAGATTGGATTGTGACTTCATATACAGCACTGTTACTTCATAGAGATGGTTCTTACATAATAGACAGGATTGTGATGTCATCGAGAGTATTGTTACCTCAAAGACTGGATTGTGCCTTCATAGAGATGATTGTTATGTCACAGACAGGATTTCTACTTCACAGACAGGATTTTGACTTAATAGAGAGGATTGTAACTTCATAGACTGGATTATGAGTTCATAGACATCATTGTGACTTCATAGACAGGATTGTTACATAATAAACAGTATTGTTACTTCATAGAATGTATTGTTACTTCATAGACAGTGTTGTTACATCATAGACAGAATTGTTAACTCATAGAGAGGATTGTTACTTCATAGACTGTTTTTTTACATCATAGACTGGATTGTGACTTCATAGACAGGACTGTTACTTTTTAAGCAGGATTGTTACTTCATACACTGGATTGTGACTTCATAGACAGAATTTTTACTGCATAGACAGTGTTGTTATATTATAGACAGGGTTCTTAACTCATGGAGAGAATTGTTACATCATAGACTGTATTTTTACATCATAGACAGGATTGTGACTTCATAGAGAGGATTGTTACTTCATAGACTGCATTGTGGCTTCATAGACAGGATTGTTACTTCATAGGCAGGAGTGTTACTTCC
Organism: Myotis nattereri; assembly: GCF_964212035.1. NCBI lineage: Eukaryota > Metazoa > Chordata > Mammalia > Chiroptera > Vespertilionidae > Myotis > Myotis nattereri. The sequence goes on from NC_138088.1 coordinate 7,918,735, forward strand.
TATACTGGATTGTTACTTCATAGACTGGGTTGTTACATCATAGACAGCATTGTTACTTCATAGACAGCATTGTTAATTTATAGAGAGTGTTCTTAAATCATAGACAGGATTGTGATGTCATCGAGAGTATTGTTACTTCATACACAGGATTGTGACGTCATAGATACGATGGTTACATCATAGACTGGATTGTGACTTCATAGACAGCATTGTTACTTCATAGACTGGATTGTGACTTCATAGACAGCATTGTTACTTCATAAACAGGATTGTGACTTCATAGACAGAATTTTTACTGCATAGACAGTGTTGTTATATTATAGACAGGGTTCTTAACTCATGGAGAGAATTGTTACATCATAGACTGTATTTTTACATCATAGACAGGATTGTGACTTCATAGAGAGGATTGTTACTTCATAGACTGCATTGTGGCTTCATAGATAGGATTGTTACTTCATAGGCCGGAGTGTTACTTCCTATTCTGGATTGTTACTTCATAGACTGGGTTGTTACATCATAGACAGCATTGTTACTTCATAGACAGCATTGTTAATTTATAGAGAGTGTTCTTACATCATAGACAGGATTGTGATGTCATCGAGAGTATTGTTACTTCATACACAGGATTGTGACGTCATAGATACGATGGTTACATCATAGACTGGATTGTTACTTCATAGACAGCATTGTTACTTCATAGACTGGATTGTGACTTCATAGACAGCACTGTTACTTCATAGAGGGGGTTCTTACGTAATAGACAGGATTGTGATGTCATTGAGAGTATTGTTACCTCATAGACTGGATTGTGCCTTCTTAGAGATGATTGTTACCTCACAGACAGGATTCCTACTTCACAGACGGGATTTTGACTTCATAGAGAGGATAGTTACTTCATAGACTTGATTGTTACTTCATAGACAGCATTGTGACATCGTAGACAGGATTGTTACATAATAAACAGTATTGTTACTTCATAGAATGTATTATTACATCATAGACAGAATTGTTAACTCATAGAGAGGATTGTTACTTCATAGACTGTTTTTTTACATCATAGACTGAATTGTGACTTCATACACAGGATTGTTACTTTTTAAGCAGGATTGTTACTTCATACACTGGATTGTGACTTCATAGAAAGGATTGTTACTTCATAAACAGGATTGTTACTTCATAGACAGTATTTTAACTGCATAGACAGTGTTGTTATATCATAGACAGGGTTGTTAACTCATGGAGAGGATTGTTACATCATAGACTGTATTTTTACATCATAGACAGGATTGTGACTTCAAAGAGAGGATTGTTACTTCATAGACTGCATTATGACTTCATAGACAGGATTGTTACTTCATAGGCAGGAGTGTTACTTCATAGACTGGATTGTTACTTCATAGACAGGGTTGTTACATCATAGACAGCATTGTTAATTCATAGACAGCATTGTTACTTCATAGATAGGGTTCTTACATCATAGACTGAATTGTGATGTCATCGAGAGTATTGTTACTTCATAGACAGGATTGTGACGTCATAGATACGATGGTTACATCATAGACTGGATTGTTACTTCATAGACAGCATTGTTACTTCATAGACTGGATTGTGACTTCATAGACAGCACTGTTACTTCATAGAGAGGTTTCTTACATCATAGACAGGATTGTGATGTCATCGAGAGTATTGTTACCTCATACACTGGATTGTGCCTTCATAGCGACGATTGTTACATCACAGACAGGATTGCTGCTTCACAGACAGTCTTGTGACTTCATAGAGAGGACTGTAGCTTCATAGAATGGATTGTGACTTCATTGACAGCCTTGTTACTTCATAGAGAGGGTTCTTACATAATAGACAGGATTGTGATGTCATCGAGAGTATTGTTACCTCATAGACTGGATTGTGCCTTCATAGAGATGATAATTACGTCACAGACAGTATTCCTACTTCACAGACAGGATTTTAACTTCACAGAGAGGATAGTTACTTCATAGACTGGATTGTGACTTCATAGACAGTGTTGGGACATAATAGACTGGATTGTTACATAATAAACAGTATTGTTACCTCATAGAATGTACTGTTAGTTCATAGACAGTGTTGTTACATCATAGACAGGATTGTTAACTCATAGAGAGGATTGTTACTTCATAGACTGTATTTTTACATCATAGACTGGATTGTGACTTCATAGACAGGATTGTGACGTCAAAGAGAGAATTGGTACTTCATACACTGGATTGTGACTTCATAGAAAGGATTGTTACATCATAAACAGGATTGTTACTTCATACATTGTATTGTTACTTCATAGACAGTGTTGTTACATCATAGACAGGATTGTTAACTCATAGAGAGGATTGTTACTTCATAGACTGTATTTTTACATCATAGACAGGATTGTGACTTCATAGACAGGATTGTGACGTCAAAGAGAGAATTGGTACTTCGTACACTGGATTGTGACTTCATAGAAAGGATTGTTACATCATAAACAGGATTGTTGCTTCATAGACTGTATTTTTACTTCATAGATAGTGTTGTTACATCATAGTCAGTGTTGTTAACTCATGGAGAGGATTGTTACTTCATAGACTGTATTTTTACATCATAGACAGGATTGTGACTTCATAGAGAGGATTGTTACTTCATGACTGCATTGTGACTTCATAGACAGGATTGTTACTTCATAGGCAGGATTGTTACTTCATAGACTGGATTGTTACTTCATAGACAGGGTTGGTACATCATAGACAGCATTGTTACTTCATAGACAGCATTGTTACTTCATAGAGAGGGTTCTTACATCATGGACAGGATTGTGATGTCATCGAGAGTATTGTTACCTCACAGTCTGGATTGTGCCTTCATAGAGACGATTCTTACGTCAAAGACAGGATTGCTGCTTCACAGGAAGGATTGTGACTTCATAGAGAGGACTGTTGCTTCATAGATTGGATAGTGACTTCATAGACAGCCTTGATACTTCATAGAGGGGATTCTTACATAATAGACAGGATTGTGATGTCATCGAGAGTATTGTTACCTCGTAGACTGGATTTTGCCTTCATAGAAATGATTGTTACGTCATAGGCAGGATTCCTACTTCACAGACAGGATTTTGACTTCATAGAGAGGATTGTTGCTTCATAGACTGGATTGTGACTTCATAGACAGCATTGTGACTTCATAGTGAGGGTTCTTACATCATAGACAGGATTGTGATGTCATCGAGAGTATTGTTACCTCATAGACTGGATTGTGTCTTCATTGATATGATTGTTACGTCACAGACAGGATCCCTACTTCACAGACAGAATTTTGACTTCATAGAGAGGATAGTTACTTCATAGACTGGATTGTGACTTCATAGACAGAACTGTGACATCATAGACAGGATTGTTATATAATAAAAAGTATTGTTACTTCTTAGAATGTATTTTTACTTCATAGACAGTGTTGTTACATCATAGACAGGATTGTTAACTCATAGAGAGGATTGTTACTTCATAGACTGTATTTTGACATCATAGACTGGATTGTGAATTCATAGACAGGATTGTTACTTTTTAAACAGAATTGTTACTTCATACACTAGATTGTGACATCATATAAAGGATTGTTACTTCAAAAACAGGATTGTTACTTCATAGACAGTATTTTTAATTCATAGACAGTGCTGTTACATCATAGACAGTGTGGTTAACTCATGGAGAGGATTGTTCCTTCATAGACTGTATCTTTACATCATAGGCAGGGTTGTTAACTCATGGAGAGGATTGTTCCTTCATAGACTGAATTTTTACATCATAGACAGGATTGTGACTTCATAGAGAGGATTGTTACTTCATAGATTGCATCGTAACTTCCCAGAAGGAATTGTTACTTCATAAGCAGGTTTGTTACTTCATCGGCTAGAGTGTTACTTCATAGACAGGGTTGTTACATCATAAACAGGATTGTGACGTCAAAGAGAGAATTGTTACATCATACACTGGATTGTGACTTCATAAAAAGGATTGTTACATCATAAACAGGATTGTTGCTTCATAGACTGTATTTTTACTTCATAGACAGTGTTGTTACATCATAGTCAGGGTTGTTAACTCATGGAGAGAATTGTTACTTCATAGACTGCATTGTGACTTCATAGACAGGATTGTGACTTCATAGGCAGGAGCGTTACTTCATACACTGGATTGTTACTTCATAGACAGGGTTGTTACATCATAGACAGCATTGTTACTTCATAGACAGCATTGTTACTTCATAGAGAGTGTTCTTACATCTTAGACAGGATTGTGATGTCATGTAGAGTATTGTTATATCATAGACAGGATTGTGACATCATAGATACGATGGTTACATTATAGACTGGATTGTGACTTCATAGACAGCATTGTTACTTCATCGACTGGATTGTGACTTCATAGACAGCACTGTTACTTCATAGGAGAGTTCTTACATCATAGACAGGATTGTGATGTCATCGAGTGTATTGTTACCTCATAGACTGGATTGTGCCTTCATAGAGACGATTGTTACGTCACAGGCAGGATTGCTGCTTCACAGACAGCCTTGTTACTTCATAGAGAGGGTTCTTACATAATGGACAGGATTGTGATGATATTGAGAGTATTGTTACCTCATAGACTGGATTGTGCCTTCATAGAGATGATTGTTACATCACAGGATTACTACATCACAGACAGGATTTTGACTTCATAGAGAGGACAGTTACTTCATAGACTGGATTGTGACTTCTTAGACAGCATTGAGACATCATAGACAGGATTGTTACATAATAAACAGTATTGTTACTTCATAGAATGTATTCTTTCTTCATAGACAGTGTTGTTACATCATAGACAGGATTGTTAATTCAGAGAGTTTTGTTACTTCATAGACTGTATTTTTACATCATAGACTGGATTGTGACTTCATAGACAGGATTGTTACTTCATAAACAGGATTGTTACTTCATACACTGGATTGTGACCTCATAGAAAGGATTGTTACTTCATAAACAGGATTGTTACTTCATACACTGGATTGTGACCTCATAGAAAGGATTGTTACTTCATAAACAGGATTGTTACTTCAAAGACAGTATTTTTACTTCATAGACAGTGTTGTTACATCATAGACAGGGTTGTTAACTCATGGAGAGGATTGTTACTTCATAGACTGTATTTTTACATCATAGACAGGATTGTGACTTCATAGAGAGATTTGTTACTTCATAGATTGCATTGTAACTTCAAAGAAGGGATTGTTACTTCATAAGCAGTATTGTTACTTCATAGGCTAGAGTGTGACTTCATAGACAGGATTGATACATCATAAACAGGATTGTGACGTCAAAGAGAGAATTGTTACTTCATACACTGGATTGTGACCTCATAGAAAGGATTGTTACATCATAAACAGGATTGTTGCTTCATAGACTGTGTTTTTACTTCATAGACAGTGTTGTTACATCATAGTCAGGATTGTTAACTCATGGAGAGGATTGTTACTTCATAGACTGCATTTTTACATCATAGACAAGATTGTGACTTCATAGAGAGGATTGTTACTTCATAGACTGCATTGTGGCTTCATAGACAGGATTGTTACTTCACAGGCGGGATTGTTACTTCATAGACTGGATTGATACTTCATAGACAGCATTGTGACTTCATAGATTGGATTGTGACTTCATATACAGCACTGTTACTTCATAGAGATGGTTCTTACATAATAGACAGGATTGTGATGTCATCGAGAGTATTGTTACCTCAAAGACTGGATTGTGCCTTCATAGAGATGATTGTTATGTCACAGACAGGATTTCTACTTCACAGACAGGATTTTGACTTAATAGAGAGGATTGTAACTTCATAGACTGGATTATGAGTTCATAGACATCATTGTGACTTCATAGACAGGATTGTTACATAATAAACAGTATTGTTACTTCATAGAATGTATTGTTACTTCATAGACAGTGTTGTTACATCATAGACAGAATTGTTAACTCATAGAGAGGATTGTTACTTCATAGACTGTTTTTTTACATCATAGACTGGATTGTGACTTCATAGACAGGACTGTTACTTTTTAAGCAGGATTGTTACTTCATACACTGGATTGTGACTTCATAGACAGAATTTTTACTGCATAGACAGTGTTGTTATATTATAGACAGGGTTCTTAACTCATGGAGAGAATTGTTACATCATAGACTGTATTTTTACATCATAGACAGGATTGTGACTTCATAGAGAGGATTGTTACTTCATAGACTGCATTGTGGCTTCATAGACAGGATTGTTACTTCATAGGCAGGAGTGTTACTTCCTATACTGGATTGTTACTTCATAGACTGGGTTGTTACATCATAGACAGCATTGTTACTTCATAGACAGCATTGTTAATTTATAGAGAGTGTTCTTACATCATAGACAGGATTGTGATGTCATCGAGAGTATTGTTACTTCATACACAGGATTGTGACGTCATAGATACGATGGTTACATCATAGACTGCATTGTGACTTCATAGACAGCATTGTTACTTCATAGACTGGATTGTGACTTCATAGACTGCATTGTTACTTCATAAACAGGATTGTGACTTCATAGACAGAATTTTTACTGCATTGACAGTGTTGTTATATTATAGAAAGGGTTCTTAACTCATGGAGAGAATTGTTACATCATAGACTGTATTTTTACATCATAGACAGGATTGTGACTTCATAGAGAGGATTGTTACTTCATAGACTGCATTGTGGCTTCATAGATAGGATTGTTACTTCATAGGCCGGAGTGTTACTTCCTATACTGGATTGTTACTTCATAGACTGGGTTGTTACATCATAGACAGCATTGTTACTTCATAGACAGCATTGTTAATTTATAGAGAGTGTTCTTACATCATAGACAGGATTGTGATGTCATCGAGAGTATTGTTACTTCATACACAGGATTGTGACGTCATAGATACGATGGTTACATCATAGACTGGATTGTGACTTCATAGACAGCATTGTTACTTCATAGACTGGATTGTGACTTCATAGACAGCACTGTTACTTCATAGAGGGGGTTCTTACGTAATAGACAGGATTGTGATGTCATTGAGAGTATTGTTACCTCACAGACAGGATTCCTACTTCACAGACGGGATTTTGACTTCATAGAGAGGATAGTTACTTCATAGACTTGATTGTTACTTCATAGACAGCATTGTGACATCGTAGACAGGATTGTTACATAATAAACAGTATTGTTACTTCATAGAATGTATTGTTACATCATAGACAGAATTGTTAACTCATAGAGAGGATTGTTACTTCATAGACTGTTTTTTTACATCATAGACTGAATTGTGACTTCATACACAGGATTGTTACTTTTTAAGCAGGATTGTTACTTCATACACTGGATTGTGACTTCATAGAAAGGATTGTTACTTCATAAACAGGATTGTTACTTCATAGACAGTATTTTAACTGCATAGACAGTGTTGTTATATCATAGACAGGGTTGTTAACTCATGGAGAGGATTGTTACATCATAGACTGTATTTTTACATCATAGACAGGATTGTGACTTCAAAGAGAGGATTGTTACTTCATAGACTGCATTATGACTTCATAGACAGGATTGTTACTTCATAGGCAGGAGTGTTACTTCATAGACTGGATTGTTACTTCATAGACAGGGTTGTTACATCATAGACAGCATTGTTAATTCATAGACAGCATTGTTACTTCATAGATAGGGTTCTTACATCATAGACTGAATTGTGATGTCATCGAGAGTATTGTTACTTCATAGACAGGATTGTGACGTCATAGATACGATGGTTACATCATAGACTGGATTGTTACTTCATAGACAGCATTGTTACTTCATAGACTGGATTGTGACTTCATAGACAGCACTGTTACTTCATAGAGAGGTTTCTTACATCATAGACAGGATTGTGATGTCATCGAGAGTATTGTTACCTCATACACTGGATTGTGCCTTCATAGCGACGATTGTTACATCACAGACAGGATTGCTGCTTCACAGACAGTCTTGTGACTTCATAGAGAGGACTGTAGCTTCATAGAATGGATTGTGACTTCATTGACAGCCTTGTTACTTCATAGAGAGGGTTCTTACATAATAGACAGGATTGTGATGTCATCGAGAGTATTGTTACCTCATAGACTGGATTGTGCCTTCATAGAGATGATAATTACGTCACAGACAGTATTCCTACTTCACAGACAGGATTTTAACTTCACAGAGAGGATAGTTACTTCATAGACTGGATTGTGACTTCATAGACAGTGTTGGGACATAATAGACTGGATTGTTACATAATAAACAGTATTGTTACCTCATAGAATGTACTGTTAGTTCATAGACAGTGTTGTTACATCATAGACAGGATTGTTAACTCATAGAGAGGATTGTTACTTCATAGACTGTATTTTTACATCATAGACTGGATTGTGACTTCATAGACAGGATTGTGACGTCAAAGAGAGAATTGGTACTTCATACACTGGATTGTGACTTCATAGAAAGGATTGTTACATCATAAACAGGATTGTTACTTCATACATTGTATTGTTACTTCATAGACAGTGTTGTTACATCATAGACAGGATTGTTAACTCATAGAGAGGATTGTTACTTCATAGACTGTATTTTTACATCATAGACAGGATTGTGACTTCATAGACAGGATTGTGACGTCAAAGAGAGAATTGGTACTTCGTACACTGGATTGTGACTTCATAGAAAGGATTGTCACATCATAAACAGGATTGTTGCTTCATAGACTGTATTTTTACTTCATAGATAGTGTTGTTACATCATAGTCAGTGTTGTTAACTCATGGAGAGGATTGTTACTTCATAGACTGTATTTTTACATCATAGACAGGATTGTGACTTCATAGAGAGGATTGTTACTTCATGACTGCATTGTGACTTCATAGACAGGATTGTTACTTCATAGGCAGGATTGTTACTTCATAGACTGGATTGTTACTTCATAGACAGGGTTGGTACATCATAGACAGCATTGTTACTTCATAGACAGCATTGTTACTTCATAGAGAGGGTTCTTACATCATAGACAGGTTTGTGATGTCATGGAGAGTATCCTTACTTCATAGATAGGATTGTGACATCATAGATACGATGGTTACATCATAGACTGGATTGTGACTTCATAGACAGCATTGTGACTTCATAGACTGGATTGTGACTTCATAGACACACTGTTACTTCGTAGAGAGGGTTCTTACATAATAGACAGGATTGTGATGTCATCGAGAGTATTGTTACCTCATAGACTGGATTGTGCCTTCATAGAGATGATAATTACGTCACAGACAGTATTCCTACTTCACAGACAGGATTTTAACTTCACAGAGAGGATAGTTACTTCATAGACTGGATTGTGACTTCATAGAGAGTGTTGGGACATCATAGACTGTATTGTTACATAATAAACAGTATTGTTACTTCATACAATGTATTGTTACTTCATAGACAGTGTTGTTACATCATAGACAGGATTGTTAACTCATAGAGAGGATTGTTACTTCATAGACTGTATTTTTACATCATACACTGGATTGTGACTTTATTGACAGCTTTGTTACTTCATAGACTGGATTGTGACTTCATAGTCAGCGCTGTTACTTCATAGAGAGGGTTCTTACATCATAGACAGGATTGTGATATCATCGAGAGTATTGTTACCTCATAGACTGTATTGTGCCTTCATGGAGACGATTGTTACGTCACAGACAGGATTGCTGCTTAACAGACAGGCTACTCACTTCATAGAGAGGACTGTAGCTTCATAGAATGGATTGTGACTTCATAGACAGCCTTGTTACTTCATAGAGTGTTCTTACATAATAGACAGGATTGTGATGTCATTGAGAGTATTGTTACCTCATAGACTGGATTGTGCCTTCATAGAGATGATTGCTACGTCATAGCAGGATTTCTACTTCACAGACAGGATTTTTACTTAATAGAGAGGATTGTAACTTCATAGACTGGATTGTGACTTCATAGACAGCATTGTGACTTCATAGACAGGATTGTTACATAATAAACAATGTTGTTACATCATAGAATGTATTGTTACTTCATAGACAATGTTGTTACATCATAGACAGGGTTGTTAACTCATGGAGAGGATTGTTACTTCATAGATTCTATTTTTACTTCATAGACAGGATTGTGACTTCATAGAGAGTATTGTTACTTCATAGACTGCATTGTGATTTCATAGACAGGATTGTTACTTCATACACTGGATTGTTCCTTCATAGACAGGGTTGTTACATCATAGAAAGCATTGGGACATCATAGAGAGGATTGTTACTTCATAGACTGGATTGTGACTTCATAGGCAGGATTGTTACGTCACAGAGGGGATTGCTACTTCACAAACAAGATGTGACTTCAAAGACAGGATTGTTACATAATAAACAGGGTTGTTACTTCATTGACTATATTGTTACTTCATAGACAGGGATGTTACATCATAGACAGAATAGTAACATCATAGAGAGGATTGTTACTTCATAGACTGGATTGTGACTTCATAGGCAGAATTGTTACATCATAATCAGGATTGGTACTTCATGGATTGTATTTTTACTTCATAGACAGTGTTGTTACATCATAGACAGGATTGTTATCTCATAGAGAGCATTGTTTCTTCATAGACTGGCTTTTTACATCGTTGAGAGAATTGTGACTTCATGGAGAGGATTCTTACTTCATAGATTGTATTGTGACTTCATAGACAGGGTTGTTACATCATAAACAGGATTTTGTCGTCAAAGAGAGAATTGTTTCTTCATAGACTGGATTGTGACATCATAGGTAGGATTGTTACTTCATAAACAGGATTGTTATTTCATAGAATGTTTGTAACTTCACTGACAGTGTTTTTACATCATAGACAGGATTGTTATCTCATAGAGAGGATTGTTACTTCATAGACTGTATTGTTACTCAATAGACAGGACTGCGAATTCATACACAGGATTGGTACTTCATAAACAGGATTTTTATTTAATACACTGGATTGTTACATCATGAACAGGATTGTTACTTCATAGACTGTATTTTTACTTCATAGACAGTGTTGTTACATCATAGACAGGGTTGTTAACTCATGGAGAGGATTGTTACTTCACAGACTCTATTTTTACATCCAAGACAGGATTATGACTTCATAGAGAGGATTGTTACTTCATAGACTGCCTTGTGACTTCATAGACAGGATTGTTACTTCATAAGCAGGATTGTTACTTCATAGAGTGGGTGGTTACATCATAGACAGCATTGTGACAACATAGATAGGACCTTTACATCATAGACTGGATTCTGACTTCATAGACAGCATTGTGACTTCATAGACAGGATTGTTACATAATAAACAGGATTGTTACCTCATAGACTGGATTGTTACTTCATAGCCTGTATTGGGACATCATAGACAGTGTTGTTCCTTCATAGACTGGATTGTTACTTCATAGACAGGGTCATTACTTCATAGACTGGATTGTGACTTCATGCATAGCATTGCTACTTAACAGACAGGATTTTTACCTCATGGATGGGATTTTCACTTCATAGAGAGTATAGTTACATCACAGTATTCTTACTTCACTGAATGTATTGTTACTTCATAGACTGTATTGATACATCATAGACAGGATTGTTACTTCATACACAAGGTTGTGACTTCATTCAGAGGATTGCTATTTCATAGACTGTATTGTGACTTCATAGACAGTGTTGTTACATCATAAACAGGATTGTGACGTCAAAGAGAGAATTGTTACATCATAGACAGGATTGTGACGTCATAGATAGGATGGTTACATCATAGACTGGATTGTGACTTCATAGATAGCATTGTTACTTCATAAACAGTGTTGTTACATCATAGACATGATTGTGACGTCATAGAGAGTATTGTGACATCTTAGACTGGATTGTACCTTCATAGAGAGGATGGTTACGTCAGAGACAGGATTGCTACTTCACCGACAGGATTGTGACTTCATAGAGAGGATTTTTACTTCATAGACTGGATTGTTACTTCATAGTCAGGGATGTTACATCATAGTCAGAATTCTGACATCATAGAGAGGATTGTTACTTCATAGACTGGGTTGTGACTTCATTGACAGGCTTGTTACTTAATAAACAGGATGGTTAGTTCCTAGACTGGACTTTGACATCATAGAGAGGATTGTTACTTCATAAACAGGATTGTTACTTCATAGACTGTATTTTTAGTTCATAGACAGTGTTGTTACATCATAGGATTGTTATCTTGTAGAGAGGATTGTTATTTCATAGACTGGATTGTGACATCATAAAGAGTATTGTTACCTCATAGACTGGATTGTGCCTTCATAGAGAGGATTGTTACATCACAGAGAGTATTGCTACTTTACAGAGTGTATTGTGACTTTATAGAGAGGATTGTTACTTCAAAGACTGGATTGTGACATCATAGACAGCATTGTGACTTCATAGACAGGATTGTTACATAATAAACAGGATTGTTACTTCATAGACTGGATTGTTACTTCATAGACAGGGATGTTACATCATAGACAGGATTGTGACATCATAGAGAGGATTGTTACTTCATAGACTGGATTGTGACTTCATAGGCAGGATTGTTACATCATAAACAGGATTGGTACTTCATAGATTGTGTTTTTACTTCATAGACAGTGTTGTTAGATCACAGACAGAATTGTTATCTCATAGAGAGCATTTTTTCTTCATAGACTGTCTTTTTACATCATTGAGAGAATTGTGACTTCATGGAGATGATTCTTACTTCATAGATTGTATTGTGACTTCATAGACAGGGTTGTTACATCATAAACAGGATTTTGACGTCAAAGAGAGAATTGTTACTTCATAGACTGCATTGTTACATCATAGGCAAGTTTGTGACTTCATAAACAGGATTGTTATTTCATAGAATGTTTGTTACTTCACTGACAGTGTTTTTACATCATAGACAGGATTGTTATCTCATAGAGAGGATTGTTACTTCATAGACTGTAGGGTTACACAATAGACAGGACTGCGAATTCATACACAGGATTGGTACTTCATAAACAGGATTGTTACTTCATACACTGGATTGTGACTTCATATAAAGGATTGTTACATCATGAACAGGATTGTTACTTCATAGACTGTATTTTTACTTCATAGAAAGTGTTGTTACATCATAGACAGGGTTGTTAACTCATGGAGAGGATTGTTACTTCACAGACTGTATTTTTACATCATATACAGGATTGTGACTTCATAGAGAGGATTATTACTTCATAGACTGCATTGTGACTTCATAGACAGGATTGTTACTTCATAAGCAGGATTGTTACTTCATAGAGTGGGTGGTTACATCATAGACAGCATTTTGACATCATAGATAGGATTGTTACATCATAGACTGGATTCTGACTTCATAGACAGCATTGTGACTTCATAGACAGTATTGTTACATAATAAACAGGATTGTTACTTCATATACTGGATTGTGAATTCATAGGCAATATAGTTACATCATAAACAGGAGTGTTACTTCATAGACAGTATTGTTACTACTTAGACAGTGTTGTTACATCATAGACAGAATTGTGAATTCATAGATTGGATTTTACTTCTTAGAATGATTTTTGACTTCATATACAGGATTGATACCTAACAGACATAATTGTTACTTCATTGATTGTACTGTTTCATCATAGACAGCATGGTGACTTCATAGAGACGATTGTTACTTCATAGAGAGTATTGTTACTTCACAGAGAGTATTGTTACTTCATAGACTGTATTGTTACTTCATAGCCTGTATTGTGACATCACAGACAGGATTATTCCTTCAAAGACTGGATTGTTACTTCATAGACAAGGTCGTTACTTCATAGACTGGATTGTGACTTCATGCAGAGCATTGCTACTTCACAGACAGGATTTGTACCTCTTGGATGGGATTTTGACTTCATAGAGAGTATTTTTACATCACAGACTGTATTCTTACTTCTTGGACTGTATTGTTACTTCATTGACTGTATTGATAAATCATAGACATGATTGTTACTTCATACACAATGTTGTGACTTCATTCAGAGGATTGTTATTTCATAGACTGTATTGTGACTTCATAGACAGGGTTGTTACATCATAAACAGGATTGTGACGTCTAAGAGAGAATTGTTACTTCATAGACAGAATTGTGACGTCATAGATAGGAAGGTTACATCATAGACTGGATTGTGACTTCATAGAAAGCATTGTTACTTCATAGACAGTGTTTTTACATCATAGACATGATTGTGACGTCATAGAGAGTATTGTGACCACATAGACTGGGTTTTACCTTCATAGAGAGGATTTTTACGTCACAGAGAGGATTGCTACTTCACCGACAGGATTGTGACTTCATAGAGAGGATTTTTACTTCATAGACTGGATTGTGACTGCATAGACAGGGATGTGACATCATAGACAGAATTCTGACATCATAGGTACGATTGTTACTTCATAGACTGGGTTGTGACTTCATTGACAGGATTGTTACTTCATAAAAGGATTGTTACTTCATACACTGGATTATGACTTCCTAGTAAGGATTGTTACATCATAAACAGGATTGTTGCTTCATAGACTGTATTTTTCCTTCATAGACAGTGTTCTTACATCATCGACAGGGTTTTTAACTCAGGTAGAAAATTGTTACCTCATAGACTGTATTTTTACATCATAGACAGGATTGTGACTTCGTAGAGAGGATTGTTACTTCATAGACTGCATTGTGACTTTATAGACAGGATTGTTACTTCATAAGCAGGATTTTTACTTCATATTATGGATTGTTACTTCATAGACAGGGTTGCTACATCATAGACAGTGTTGTTACATCCTAGACAGGATTGTGACATCATAGAGAGTATCTTTACCTCATAGACTGGATTGTGCCTTCATACAGAGGATTGTTACGTCACAGAGAGGATTGCTACTTCACAGACAAGATGTGACTTCATAGAGAGGATTGTTACTGCATAGACTGGATTGTGACTTCGTAGGCAGGATTGTTACATCATAAACAGGATTGGTACTTCATAGATTGTGTTTTTACTTCATAGACAGTGTTGTTAGATCATAGACAGGATTGTTATCTCATAGAGAGCATTGTTTCTTCATAGACTGTCTTTTTACATCATTGAGAGAATTGTGACTTCATGGAGATGATTCTTACTTCATAGATTGTATTGTGACTTCATAGACAGGGTTGTTACATCATAAACAGGATTTTGACGTCAAAGAGAGAATTGTTACTTCATAGACTGCATTGTGACATCATAGGTAGGATTGTTACTTCATAAACAGGATTGTTATTTCATAGAATGATTGTTACTTCACTGACAGTGTTTTTACATCATAGACAGGATTGTTATATCATAGAGAGGATTGTTACTTCATAGACTGTATTGTTACACAATAGACAGGACTGCGAATTCATACACAGGATTGGTACTTCATAAACAGGATTGTTACTTCATACACTGGATTGTGACTTCATATAAAGTATTGTTACATCATGAACAGGATTGTTACTTCATAGACTGTATTTTTACTTCATAGACAGTGTTGTTACATCATAGACAGGGTTGTTAACTCATGCAGAGGATTGTTACTTCACAGACTGTATTTTTACATCATAGACAGGATTGTGACTTCATATAGAGTATTATTACTTCATAGACTGCATTGTGACTTCATAGACAGGATTGTTACTTCATAAGCAGGATTGTTATTTCATAGACTGGATTCTGACTTCATAGACAGCATTGTGACTTCATAGACAGGATTGTTACATAATAAACAGGATTGTTACTTCATAGCCTGGATTGTGATTTCATAGGCAATATAGCTACATCATAAACAGAAGTGTTACTTCATAGACAGTATTGTTACTACTTAGACAGTGTTGTTACATCATAGACAGAATTCTGACATCATAGAGACGATTGTTACTTCATAGACTGGGTTCTGACTTCATAGGCAGGATTGTTACATAATAAACAGGATTGTTACTTCATAGACTGGATTGTGATTTCATAGGCAATATAGTTACATCATAACCAGGAGTGTTACTTCATTGACAGTATTGTTACCTCTTAGAGAGTGTTGTTACATCATAGACAGAATTGTGAATTCATAGATTGGATTATACTTCAGAGAATGGTTTTTGACTTCATAGACCGGATTGATACCTAACAGACATAATTGTTACTTCATTGATTTTATTGTTTCATAATAGACAGCATGGTGACTTCATAGAGACGATTGTTACTTCATGGAGAGTACTGTTACTTCACAGAGAGTATTGTTACTTCGTAGACTGTATTGTTACTTCATAGACAGTGTTGTTACATCATAGACAGGGTTGTTAACTCTTGGAGAGGATTGGTACTTCACAACTGGATTTTGACATCATAGGCAGAATTGTTACTGCATAAACAGGATTGTTATTTCATAGAATGTATTGTTACTTCATAGACAGTGTTGTTACATCATAGACAGGATTGTTAACTCATAGAGAGGATTGTTATTTCATAGACTGTATTTTTACATCATAGACTGGATTGTAACTTCATAGAGAGGATTGCTACTTCACAGACAGGATTTTTACCTCATGGATGGGATTGTGACTTCATAGAGTGTATTGTTACATCACAGACAGTATTCTTACTTCATGGACTGTATTGTTACTTCATAGACTGTATTGATACATCATAGACAGGATTGTTACTTCATAGACAAGATTGTGACTTCATTGAGAGGGTTGTTACTTCATAGACTGTATTGTGACTTCATAGACAGGGATTTTGTATCATAAACAGGATTGTGACGTCAAAGAGAGAATTGTTACTTCATAGACTGCATTGTTACATCATAGGCAAGATTGTAACTTCATAAACAGGATTGTTACTTTATACATTGTATTGTGTCTTCATACACAGGGTTGTTACATCATAAAAAGGATAGTGACGTCAAAGAGAGAATTCTGACTTAGACTGGATTGTGACATCATAGGAAGGATTGTTACTTCATAAACAGGTTTGTTATTTCATAGAATGTATTGTTATTTCATAGACAGTGTTGTTACATCATAGACAGGATTGTTAACTCATAGAGGATTGTTACTTCATAGACTGTATTTTTACATCATAAACTGGATTTTGACTTCATAGAGTAGATTGCTACTTCACAGGATTTTTACGTCATGGATGGGCTTTTGACTTCATAGAGAGTATTGTTGCATCACAGACAGTATTCTTACTTCATGGACTGTATGGTTACTTCATAGACTGTATTGATACATCATAGACAGGATTGTTAATTCATAGACAAGATTGTACTTCATTGAGAGGGTTGTTACTTCATAGACTGTATTGTGACTTCATAGACAGGGATTTTACATCATAAAAAGGATTGTGACATCAAAGAGAGAATTGTTACTTCATAGACTGCATTGTTACATCATAGGCAAGATTGTTACTTCATAAACAGGATTGCACTTCATAGACTGTATTGTGTCTTCATAGACAGTGTTGTTACATCATAAAAAGGATAGTGACGTCAAAGAGAGAATTCTGACTTAGGCTGGATTGTGACATCATAGGAAGTATTGTTACTTCATAAACAGGATTGTTATTTCATAGAATGTATTGTTATTTCATAGACAGTGTTGTTACATCATAGACAGGATTGTTAACTCATAGAGGATTGTTACTTCATAGACTGTATTTTTACATCATAGACTGGATTGTGACTTCATATACAGGATTGTTACTTCATAAACAGGATTGTTACTTCATACACTGGATTGTGACTTCATAGAAAGAATTGTTACCTCATAAACAGGATTGTTGCTTCATAGACTGTATTTCTCCTTCATTGACACTGTTGTTACATCATAGACAGGGTTGTTAACTCATGTAGAGGATTGTTACTTCATAGACTGCATTTTAACATCATAGACAGGATTGTGACTTCATAGAGAGGATTGTTACTTCATAAGCAGGATTGTTACTTCATAGACTGGATTGTTACTTCATAGACAGGGATGTTACATCATAGACAGAATTCTGACATCATAGAGAGGATTGTTACTTCATAAACTGTGTTGTGACTTCATTGACAGGATTGTTAATTCATAAACAGGATGGTTAGTTCCTAGACTGGTTTTTGACATCATAGAGAGGATTGTTACATCATAAACAGGATTGTTACTTCATAGACTGTATTGTTACTTCATAGACAGTGTTGTTACGTCATAGACATGATTGTTATCTCATAGAGAGGATTGTTACGTCACAGAGAGGATTGCTACTTTATAGACAGGATTGTGACTTCCTAGAGAGGATTGTTACTTCATAGACTGGATTGTGACTTCATAGACAGCATTGTGACTTCATAGACAGGACTGTTACATAATAAACAGGATTGTTACTTCATAGACTGCATTGTTACTTCATAGACAGGGATGTTACCTCATAGACAGGATTGTGACATCATAGAGAGAATTGCTACTTCATAGACTTTCTTTTTACATCATTGAGAGAATTGTGACTTCACGGAGAGGATTCTTACTTCATAGACTGGGTTGGGACTTCATTGACAGGATTGTTACTTCATAAACAGGATTGTTAGTTCCTAGACTGGATTTTGACATCATAGAGAGGATTGCTACTTCATAAACAGGATTGTTACTTCATAGACTGTAGTTACTTCATAGACAGTGTTGTTACATCATAGACAGAATTGTGAATTCATAGAGTGTATTTTACTTCATAGAATTGTTTTTGACTTCTTAGACAGGATTGATACCTAACAGACAGAATTGTTACTTCATTGATTGTATTGTTTCATCATACACAGCATGGTGACTTCATAGAGATGATTGTTACTTCATAGAGAAGATTGTTACTTCACATATAGTGTTGTTACTTCATAGACTGTATTGTTACTTCATAGCCTGTATTGTGACATCACAGACAGGATTGTTCATTCATAGACTGCATTGTTACTTCATAGACAGGGTCGTTACTTCATAGACTGGATTGTGACTTCATAGAGAGAATTGCTACTTCAGAGACAGGATTTTTACCTCATGGATGGGATTGTGACTTCATAGAGATTATTGTTACATCACAGACAGTATTCTTACTTCATGGACTGTATTGTTACTTCATAGACTGTATTGATACATCATAGACAGAATTGTTACCTCAAAGACAAGGTTGTGACTTCATTCAGAGGATTGTTACTTCATAGACTGTATTGTGACCTCATAGACAGGGTTGTTACATCATAAACAGGATTGTGACGTCAAAGAGAGAATTGTTTCTTCATAGACTGGATTGTGACATCATAGGCAGGATTGGGACTTCTTAAACAGGATTGTTATTTCATAGAATGTATTGTTACTTCATAGACAGGATTGTTAACTCCTAGAGAGGATTGTTACTTCATAGACTGTATTTTTACATCATCGACTGGATTGTGACTTCATAGAGAGGATTGCTACATCACAGATAGGATTTTTACTTCATGGATGGGATTGTGACTTCATAGAGAGTATTGTTACATCACAGACAGTATTCTTTCTTCATGCAGTGTTTGGTTACTTCATTGACTGTATTGATACATCATAGACAGGATTGTTACTTCATAGACAACATTGTGACTTGCTTGAGAGGGTTGTTACTTCATAGACTGTATTGTGACTGCATAGACAGGGATTTTACATCATAAAAAGGATTGTGACGTCAAAGAGAGAATTGTTACTTCATAGACTGCATTGTTACATCATAGGCAAGATTGTTACTTCATAAACAGGATTGTTACTTCATAGACTGTATTGTGTCTTCATAGACAGGGTTGTTACATCATGAAAAGGATAGTGACGTCAAAGAGAGAATTCTGACTTAGACTGGATTGTGACATCATAGGAAGGATTGTTACTTCATAAACAGGATTGTTATTTCATAGAATGTATTGTTATTTCATAGACAGTGTTGTTACATCTTAGACAGGATTGTTAACTCATAGAGGAATGTTACTTCATAGACCGTATTTTTACATCATAAACCGGATTTTGACTTCATAGAGAGGATTGCTACTTCACAGGATTTTTACGTCATGGATGGGATTTTTGACTTCATAGAGAGTATTGTTACATCACAGACAGTGTTCTTACTTCATGGACTGTATCGTTACTTCATAGACTGTATTGATACATCATAGAATGTGACTTCATTGAGAGAATTTTTACTTCATAGACTGTATTGTGACTTCATAGACAGGGATTTTACATCATACACAGGATTGTGACGTCAAAGAGAGAATTGTTACTTCGTAGACTGGATTGTGATTTCATAGGAAGGATTGTTACTTCATAAATAGGATTGTTATTTCATAGAATGTATTGTTACTTCATAGAGAGTGTTGTTACACCATAGACAGGATTGTTAACTCATAGAGAGGATTGTTACTTCATAGACTGTATTTTTACATCATAGACTGGATTATGACTTCATAGACAGGATTATTACTTCATAAACAGGATTGTTACTTCATATACTGAATTGTGACTTCATAGAAAGGATTGTTACCTCATAAACAGGATTGTTGCTTCATAGACTGTATTTCTCCTTCATTGACAGTGTTGTTACATCATAGACAGGGTTGTTAACTCACGTAGAGGATTGTTACTTCATAGACTGTATTTTTACATCATAGACAGGATTGTGACTTCATAGAGAAGATTGTTACTTCATAAGCCGGATTGTTACTTCATAGACTGGATTGTTACTTCATAGACAGGGTTGTTACATCATAGACAGAATTCTGACATCATAGAGAGGATTGATACCTCACAGACTGGGTTGTGACTTCATTGACAGGATTTTTACTTCATAAACAGGATGGTTAGTTCCTAGACTGGATTTTGACATCATAGAGAGGATTGTTACTTCATAAACAGGATTGTTACTTCATAGACTGTAGTTGCCGGGAGCCGGTCCATGCTTGCTGTTTCAAGGGACCTGGCATATATGGCATACTGTTCTTAAAATGTTTGCTCACCTTCTTGGTACTATGTGTTTTAACCAAGGTCTCCTCTCTGAGAAAGGTTGTTTCCCCAGGTAGGGATTTTCCCCTGAAGTTAGGGAGGGAATAAAACCCCTCAACTAAGTGCCAGGTGGGTAATTAATCACTTTAACTATAATCATGCTTAAGCTACATAATCTTTACTCCCTGGAATGGAGATAAGAAACGCCCTAACCTTTGTAATAGAGATTGATAGGATTGAATCAACTGGTATAAATACAGATGTAACAAGACAGCAAGAGACAGAACTTAGGAGAAAGAAAGAAGACAGAACCTACACAGAATCTAGAGACAGAAGAACTTCGCTGGAGAGAACATGGCAAAAGATCCTGGACTGAACCTGACTACAGAAATTGGCAAGAGAACCTGACAAGAACCTGGTGACTGAACCTGGCTGGAGAACCTGGACAGAAACTGGCTGGAGAACCTAGTGAGGGAACATGGCTACAGAACCTGGCTGGAGAATCTGGAGAACCTAGCAAGAGAACATGGACACAGATCCTGGCTAGAGATCCTGGCTAGGCTGCTGATCAACTGAATGCTGTCTCCATGTCATTCCTTCTTCGCCGACTCCGTCTACACCTCTGGGGACCCCTGGACCCCGTGGGGTTGGACCCCGGCATCTGGCGCCCGAACAGGGACCCCTAGGTAAGCGCCCCACACTCGGGATGGATAGGACTCCACCGTAGGAAGAGGGTGGATAGTCTTCGCCGACTCCGTTCACACCTTTGGGAACTCCTCTAACAGGATTCTCCTAGGTAAGCCCCCCCCATTGAGAACCCCACACTCAGGACGGATAGGACTCCACCAGGATACTGCAGACCCCCCTACAGAGGATAAGTAGGGTAAGAAGGTGGATAGTACAGAACTCAGATTGAGAAGATGTGCCATACTGAGTCCAAAGAAAGAAGACTCTGTATTGATTCTTAGATTGAGAAGATGTGCCATACTGAGTCTAAAGAAATAAGACTCTGTATTGATCTTTTAACACATATGCTTGCTAGCAGAGGAATTAGGTTACTTCCAGTCAGATGGAACATTTTCTACAAGAAATACGTCCATGCTTTTCTGAGGAAGGAAAGGTGCCGGAAAGGTAAATGTAGAGGCATGGGAGAAGGTAGGCCCAAGGAGCCTTATCCTTAACCCCACTGCAGCCTTTCCACCCTGGGAAAGTGCAGGATTGGCAAGTTCTCCCTGGGGTGATAGATCAGGACTCAGGTAATAGTGGAAAGTGCCAATCCTACTCTTAAAATGGATACAAGAGAGCATTTGGGGTTTTTCTTTTTAATGCCTGCTTTTAAAAAATAAAAAAGGGGGAATTTGCATGGAGCCGGTCCATGCTTGCTGTTTCAAGGGACCTGGCATATATGGCATACTGTTCTTAAAATGTTTGCTCACCTTCTTGGTACTATGTGTTTTAACCAAGGTCTCCTCTCTGAGAAAGGTTGTTTCCCCAGGTAGGGATTTTCCCCTGAAGTTAGGGAGGGAATAAAACCCCTCAACTAAGTGCCAGGTGGGTAATTAATCACTTTAACTACGAACAATCATGCTTAAGCTACATAATCTTTACTCCCTGGAATGGAGATAAGAAACGCCCTAACCTTTGTAATAGAGATTGATAGGATTGAATCAACTGGTATAAATACAGATGTAACAAGACAGCAAGAGACAGAACTTAGGAGAAAGAAAGAAGACAGAACCTACACAGAATCTAGAGACAGAAGAACTTCGCTGGAGAGAACATGGCAAAAGATCCTGGACTGAACCTGACTACAGAAATTGGCAAGAGAACCTGACAAGAACCTGGTGACTGAACCTGGCTGGAGAACCTGGACAGAAACTGGCTGGAGAACCTAGTGAGGGAACATGGCTATAGAACCTGGCTGGAGAATCTGGAGAACCTAGCAAGAGAACATGGACACAGATCCTGGCAGGAGATCCTGGCTAGGCAGCTGATCAACTGAACGCTGTCTCCATGTCATTCCCTCTTCGCCAACTCCGTCTACACCTCTGGGGACCCCTGGAACCCGTGGGGTTGGACCCCGGCATGTAGTTACTTCATAGACAGTGTTGTTACATCATAGACAGAATTCTGAATTCATAGAGTGTATTTTACTTCATAGAATGGTTTTTAACTTCATAGACAGGATTGATACCTAACAGACATAATTGTTACTTCATTGATTGTATTGTTTCATCATAGACAGCATGGTGACTTCATAGAGACGATTGTTACTTCATAGAGACGATTGTTACTTCACAGAGAGTATTGTTACTTCATAGACTGTATTGTTACTTCATAGCCTGTATTGTGACATCACAGACAGGATTGTTCCTTCATAGACTGCATTGTTACTTCATAGACAGGGTCGTTACTTCATAGACTGGATTGTGACTTCATAGAGAAGATTGCTACTTCACAGACAGGATTTTTACCTCATGGATGGGATTGTGACTTCATAGAGAGTATTGTTACATCACAGACAGTAATCTTACTTCATGGACTGTATTGTTACTTCATAGACTGTATTGATACATCATAGACAGGATTGTTACTTCATAGACAAGGTTGTGACTTCATTCAGAGAATTGTTACTTCATAGACTGTATTCTGACTTCATTGACAGGGTTGTTACATCATAAACAGGATTGTGACGTCAAAGAGAGAACTGTTACTTCATAGACTGGATTGTGACATCAGAGGCAGGATTGGTACTTCATAAACAGGATTGTTATTTCATAGAATGTATTGTTACTTCATAGACAGTGTTGTTACTTCATAGACAGGATTGTTAACTCATAGAGAGGATTGTTACTTCATAGACTGTATATTTACATCATAGACTGGATTGTGACGTCATAGACAGGATTATTACTTCATAAACAGCATTGTTACTTCATAGAGAGGGTTCTTACATCATAGACAGGATTGTGATTTCATCCAGAGTATTGTTCCTTCATAGACAGGATTGTGACGTCATAGATAGGATGGTTACATCATCGACTGGATTGTGACTTCATAGACAGCATTGTTACTTCATAGACAGTGTTGTAAGATCATAGACAGGATTGTGACATCATAGAGAGTAGTGTTACTTCATAGACTGGATTGTACCTTCATAGAGAGGATTGTTACGTCACAGACAGGATTGCTACTTCACAGACAGGATTGTGACTTCATAGAGAGGATTGTTACTTCATAGACTGTCTTTTTACATCATTTAGAGAATTGTGACTTCATGGAGAGGATTCTTACTTCATAGACTGGGTTGTGACTTCAATGACAGGATTGTTCCTTCATAAACCGGATGGTTAGTTCTGAGACTGGATTTTGACATCATAGAGAGGATTGTTATGTCACAGAGAGGATTGTTACTTTACAGACAGGATTGTGACTTCATAGAGAGGATTGTTACTTCATAGACTGGATTGTGACTTCATAGACAGCATTGTGACTTCATAGACAGGATTGTTACATAATAAACAGGATTGTTACTTCATAGACTGCATTGTTACTTCATAGACAGGGATGTTACATCATAGACAGGATTGTGACATCATAGAAAGAATTGTTACTTCATAGACTGTCTTTTTACATGTTGAGAGGATTGTGACTTCATGGAGAGGATTCTTACTTCATAGACTGGGTTGTGACTTCATTGACAGTGTTGTTACTTCAGAAACAGGATGGTTAGTTCCTAGAATGGATTTTGACATCATAGGGAGGATTGTTACTTCATAAACAGGATTGTTACTTCATAGACTGTGATTACTTCATACACAGGGTTGTTACATCATAGACAGCATTGGGACATGATAGAGAGGAATGTTACTTCATAGACTGGATTGTGACTTCATAGTCAGGATTGTTACGTCATAGACAGGATTGTTACTTCATAGACTGTATTTTTACTTCATAGACAGTGTTGTTACTTCTTAAACAGGATTGTTATCTTATCGGGAGAATTGGTACTTCATAGACTGTATTGTGACTTCATAGACAGGGTTGTTACATCATAAACAGGATTGTGACGTCAAAGAGAGAATTGTTACTTCATAGACTGGATTTTGACATTATAGGCAGGATTGTTACTTCATAAACAGGATTGTTATTTCATAGAATGTATTGTTACTTCATAGACAGTGTTGTTACATCATAGACAGGATTGTTAACTCATAGAGAGGATTGTTATTTCATAGACTGTATTTTTACATCATAGCCTGGATTGTGACTTCATAGCAAGGATTGCTACCTCACAGACAGGATTTTTACCTCATGGATGTGATTGTGACTTCATAGAGTGTATTGTTACATCACAGACAGTATTCTTACTTCATGGACTGTATTGTTACTTCATAGACTGTATTGATACATCATATACAGGGTTGTTACATCATAGACAAGATTGTGACTTCATTGAGAGGATTGTTACTTCATAGACTGTATTGTGTCTTCATAGACAGGGTTGTTACATCATAAAAAGGATAGTGACGTCAAAGAGAGAATTCTGACTTAGACTGGATTGTGACATCATAGGAAGGATTGTTACTTCATAAACAGGATTGTTATTTCATAGAATGTATTGTTATTTCATAGACAGTGTTGTTACATCATAGACAGTATTATTAACTCATAGAGAGGATTGTTACTTCATAGACTGGATTGTGACTTCATAGGCAGGATTGTTACGTCATAAACAGGATTGTTGCTTCATAGACTGTATTTTTACTTCATAGACAGTGTTGTTACTTCTTAGACAGGATTGTTATCTCATCGAGAGGATTGGTATATCATAGACTGTCTTTTTACGTCATAGAGAGAATTGTGACTTCATGGAGAGGATTCTTACTTCATAGACTGCTTGTGACTTCATTGACAGGATTGTTACTTCAGAAACAGGATGGCCAGGTCCTAGACTTGATTTTGACTTCATAGAGAGGATTGTTACTTCATAAACAGGATTGTTACTTCATAGACTGTATTGTTACTTCATAGACAGTGTTGTTACATCATAGACAGAATTGGGAATTCATAGAGTGGATTTTACTTCGTAGAATGGTTTTTGACTTCATAGACAGGATTGATACCGAACAGACATAATTGTTACTTCATTGATTCTATTGATTCATCATAGACAGCATGGTGACTTCATAGAGACGATTGTTACTTCATAGAGAGGATTGCTACTTCACAGACACGATTTCTACCTCATGGATGGGATTGTGACTTCATAGAGAGTATTGTTACATCACAGACAGTATTCTTACTTCATGGACTGTATTGTTACTTTATAGACTGTATTGATACATCATAGACAGGATTGTTACTTCATAGACAAGATTGTGACTTCATATAGAGGATTGTTACTTCATAGACTGTATTGTGACTTCATAGACAGGGTTGTTACATCATAAATAGGATTGTGATGTCAAAGAGAGAATTGTTACTTCATAGACTGCATTGTGACATCATAGCCAAGATTGTTACTTCAGAAACAAGATTGTTATTTCATAGAATGTATTGTTACTTCATAGAAAGTGTTGTTACATCAAAGACAGGATTGTTAACTCATAGAGAGGACTGTTACTTCATAGACAGTGTTGTTACATCATAGACAGGATTGTTAACTCATAGAGACGATTGTTACTTCATCGAGACAATTGTTACTTCACAGAGAGTATTATTACTTCATAGACTGTATTTTGACATCAGGGACAGGATTGTTCCTTCATAGACTGGATTTTGACATCATAGGCAGGATTGTTACTTCATAAACAGGATTGTCACTTCATACACTGGATTGTGACTTCATAGTAAGGATTGTTACCTCATATACAGGATTGTTGCTTCATAGATTGTATTTTTCCTTCATAGACAGTGTTCTAACATCATAGACAGGGTTGTTAACTCAGGTAGAGGATTGTTACTTCATAGACTGTATTTTTACATCATAGACACGATTGAGACTCCATAGAGAGGATTGTTACTTCATAGACTGCATTGTGACTTCATAGACAGGATTGTTACTTCATAAGCAGGATTGTTACCTCATAGACAGGGTTGTTACATCATAGACAGCATTGTGACATCATAGAGAGGATTGTTACTTCATAGACAACATTGTGACTTGCTTGAGAGGGTTGTTACTTCATAGACTGTATTGTGACTGCATAGACAGGGATTTTACATCATAAAAAGGATTGTGACGTCAAAGAGAGAATTGTTACTTCATAGACTGCATTGTTACATCATAGGCAAGATTGTTACTTCATAAACAGGATTGTTACTTCATAGACTGTATTGTGTCTTCATAGACAGGGTTGTTACATCATGAAAAGAATAGTGACGTCAAAGAGAGAATTCTGACTTAGACTGGATTGTGACATCATAGGAAGGATTGTTACTTCATAAACAGGATTGTTATTTCATAGAATGTATTGTTATTTCATAGACAGTGTTGTTACATCTTAGACAGGATTGTTAACTCAGAGGAATGTTACTTCATAGACTGTATTTTTACATCATAAACAGGATTGTGACTTCATAGAGAGGATTGTTACTTCATAGACTGCATTGTGACTTCATAGACAGGATTGTTACATCATAAGCAGGATTGGTACTTCATAGACTGGATTGTTACTTCATAGGCAGGGTTGTTACATCATAGACAGCATTGTGACATCATAGAGAGGATGTTACTTCATAGACTGGATAGTTACTTCATAGACAGGGTTGTTACTTCATTGAGAGGATTGTTACTTCACAGAGAGGATTGTTGCTTCAAAGACAGGATTGTGACTTCATAGAGAGGATTGTTGCTTCATAAAATGGATTGTGACTTCATAGACTGCATTGCTACTTCATAGAGAGGGTTCTTACATCATAGACAGGATTGTGATTTCATCGAGAGTATTGTTACTTCATAGACAGGATTGTGACGTAATAGATAGGATGGTTACATCATAGACTGGATTGTGACTTCATAAACAGCATTGTTACTTCATAGACAGTATTCTTACATCATAGACTGGATTGTGACGTCATAGAGTGTACTGTTACCTCATTGACTGGATTGTACCTTCATAGAGAGGATTCTTACGTCACAGACAGGTTTGATACTTCACAGACATGATTGTGACTTCATAGTGAGGATTGTTACTTCATAGACTGGATTGTTACTTCCTAGACAGGGATGTTACAACATATACAGAATTCTGACATCATAGAGAGGATTGATACCTCATAGACTGGGTTATGACTTCATTGACAGGATTGTTACTTCATAAACAGTATGGTTAGATCCTAGACTGGATTTTGACATCATAGAGAGGATTGTTACTTCATAAACAGGATTGTTACTTCATAGACTGTAGTTACTTCATAGACAGTGTTGTTACATCATAGACAGAATTGTGAATTCATAGAGTGAATTTTACTTCATAGAATGGTTTTTGACTTCTTAGACAGGATTGATACCTAACAGACATAATTGTTACTTCATTGATTGTATTGTTTCATCATAGACAGCATGGTGACTTCATAGAGATGATTGTTACTTCATAGAGAGGATTGTTACTTCACAGATAGTATTGTTAATTCATAGACTGTATTGTTACTTCTTAGCCTGTATTGTGACATCACAGACAGGATTATTCCTTCATAGACTGGATTGTACTTCATACACAGGGTCGTTACTTCATAGACTGGATTGTGACTTCATAGAGAGGATTGCTACTTCACAGACAGGATTTTTACCTCATGGATGGGATTGTGACTTCATAGAGAGTATTGTTACATCACAGACAGTATTCTTACTTCATGGACTGTATTCTTACTTCATAGACTGTATTGATACATCATAGACAGAATTGTTACTTCATGGACAAGATTGTGACTTCATTGAGAGGATTGTTACTTCATAGACTGTATTGTGACTTCATAGACAGGGTTGTTACATCATAAACAGGATTGTGACGTCAAAGAGAGAATTGTTACTTCATAGACTGCATTGTTACATCATAGGCAAGATTGTTACTTCATAAACAGGATTGTTATTTCATAGAATGTATTGTTACTTCATAGAAAGTGTTGTTACATCATACACAGGATTGTTAACTCATAGAGAGTACTGTTACTTCATAGACAGTGTTGTTACATCATAGACTGGATTGTTAACTCATAGAGACGATTGTTACTACATAGAGACGATTGTTACTTCACAGGGAGTATTGTTACTTCATAGACTGTATTGTGACATCACAGACAGGATTGTTCCTTCATAGACTGGATTGTGACATCATAGGCAGGATTGTTACTTCATAAACAGGATTGTTACTTCATACACTGGATTGTGACTTCATAGTAAGGATTGTTACCTCATATACAGGATTGTTGCTTCATAGACTGTATTTTTCCTTCATAGACAGTGTTCTTACATCATAGACAGGGTTGTTTACTCAGGTAGAGGATTGTAACTTCATAGACTGTATTTTTACATCATAAACAGGATTGTGACTTCATAGAGAGGATTGTTACTTTATAGACGGCATTGTGACTTCATAGACAGGATTGTTACATCATAAGCAGGATTGGTACTTCATAGACTGGATTGTTACTTCATAGACAGGGTTGTTACATCATAGACAACATTGTGACATTATAGAGAGGATTGTTACTTCATAGACTGGATAGTTACTTCATAGACAGGGTTGTTACTTCATTGAGAGGATTGTTACTTCACAGACATGATTCCTTCTTCAAAGACAGGATTGTGACTTCATTGAGAGGATTGTTGCTTCATAGACAGGATTGTGACTTCATAGAGAGGATTGTTACTTCATAGAATGTATTGTGACTATATAGACAAGATTGTTACTATATAAACAAGATTGTGCCTTCCTAGAGAGGATTGTTACTTCATAGAATGGATTGTGACTTCATAGACAGGATTGTGACTTCATAGATATGATTGTTAATTAATAAACAGGATTGTTACTTCATAGACTGGATTGTTACTTCATAGACAGGGACGTTACATCACACACAGGATTGTGACTTCCTAGAGAGGACTGTTACTTCATAGAATGAATTGTGACTATATAGACAGGATTGTTACTACATAAACAGGATTACTTCCTAGACTGAATCGTTACTTCATAGACAGGGTTGTTACATCATAGACCGGATTATGACATCATAGGCTTGTTACTTCATACACTGGATTGTGACTTCATATACAGAGTTGTTACATCATAGACAGGATTGTTAACTCATAGAGAGGATTGTTAATTCATAGACTGTATTTTTACATCATAGACTGGATTGTGACTACAAAGACAGGATTGTTACTTCATGAACAGGATTGTGACTTTATGGACTGGATTGTTACTTCATAGACTGTGTTGTGACTTCTTAGAGAGGGTTGTTACATCATAAAAAGGATTGTGACGTCAAAGCGAGAATTGTTATTTCATAGACTGGATTGTGACATCATAGGCAGGGTTGTTACTTCATAAACAGGATTATTACTTCATAAAATGTATTGTTACTTCATAGACAGTATTGTTACATCATAGACAGGATTGTTACTTCATAAACAGAATTGTGAATTCATAGACTGTATTGTTACTTCATAGACAGTGTTGTTACATCATAGACAGGATTGTTACCTCATAGAGAGTTTTGTCACTTCATAGACTGCATTTTTACATCATAGACAGGATTGTGACTTCCTAGAGAGGACTGTTACTTCATAGAATGGATTGTGACTATATAGACAGGATTGTTACTTCTTATCCAGGTTTGCTTCCTATTAAAGAGGATTGTGACTTCATAGGGATGATTGCTACATCAGTGGGGATTGTTTTATCATAGACAGTTTTGTTACCTCATAGACAGTATTGTTACTTCATAGACAGGATTGTTACTTCCTAGAGAGGATTGTTACTTCATAGACAGGTTTGTTACTTCATAGACTGGATTGTAACATCATAGATAGGATTGTTACTTCATATTCTGTATTGTTACATAATAGATATGATTGTGACCTCATAGAGAGAATTGTTACTTCATAGACTGTATTGTTTCATCATAGACAGGATTGTGACTTCATAGAGAAGATTGTTAATTCATAGACTGGATTGTGACTTCAGAGACTGGATTGTTACTTCATAGACAGTATTGTTCCTTCATAGGCTGGATTGTTACTTCATAGACAGGGTTGTTACTTCATAAACTGTATTGTTCCTTCATACACAGGATTGTTAATTCATAGACAGGATTGTTTCATCATAGAGAGGTCTGTGACTTCATAGACAGGATTGTTACATCATAGACTGGACAGTTACTTAATAGACAGGTTTGCTTCCTCCTAAACAGTGTTGTGACTTCATAGGCAGGATTGTTACATCAGTGGAGACCGTTTTTTCATAGACATTTTTGTTACATCATAGAGAGGATTATTACTTCATAGGATTGTTACTTCATAAGCAGCATTGATACTACACAGACTGGATTTTTACGTCAGACAGTGTTGTTACATCATAGAAAGGATTGTTACCTCATATAGAGGATTGTTACTTCATAGACTGGATTGTTATATCATAGAAAGTATTGTGTCTTCATAGAGCAGATTGCGACTTCATAGACTAGATTCTGACTTCACAAACTGTGTTGTTACAGCATAGACACGATTGTTAATTCATAGAGTATATTGTTACTTCATAGACAATGTTGTTACATCATAGACAGGATTGTTAACTCATACAGAGGATTGTTACTTCATAGACTGTGTTTTTACATCATAGACAGGATTGTGACTTCATGGAGAGGATTCTTACTTCAAGGACTGGATTGTTACTTCACTGACAGTATTGTGACTTCATAAACAGGATTCTTATTTCATAGACTCGATTTTGACTTCATAGAGAGGACTGTTACTTCATAAACAGGATTGTTACTTCATAGACTGTATTTTTATTTCATAGATAGTGTTGTTCCATCATAGACAGTATTGTTATCTCATAGAGAGGATTGTTACTTCATAGAATGGATTTTTACATCATAGACAGGATTGTGACTTCCTAGAGAGGATTGTTACTTCATAGAGTGGATTGTGACTTCATAGACAGGATTGTTACTTCATAGACAGGATTGTTACTTAATAAACAGAATTGTTACTTTATAGACTGGATTGTTAATTCATAGACAGGGATGTTACATCATAGACAGGATTGTGACATCATAGAGAGGATTGTTATTTCATAGACTGGATTGTCACTTCATAGACAGGATTGGTACTTCATAAACAGAATTGTTACTTCTTCATAGACTTCATAGACTGTATTGTTACTTCATAGACAGTGTTGATACATCACAGACAGGATTGTTACCTCATAGAGAGGATTGTTACTTCATAGACTGGATTTTTACATCATAGACAGGATTGTGACTTCCTAGAGAGGATTGTTACTTCATAGGGTGGATTGTGACTTCATAGACAGGATTGTTACTTCATAGACAGGATTGTTACTTAATAAACAGGATTGTTACTTCATAGACTGGATTGTTACTTCATAGACAGGGATGTTACATCATAGACAGGATTGTGACATCATAGAGAGGATTGTTATTTCATAGACTGGATTGTGACTTCATAGACAGGATTGGTACTTCATAAACAGAATTGTTACTTCTTCATAGACTTCATAGACTGTATTGTTACTTCATAGACAGTGTTGATACATCACAGACAGGATTGTTACCTCATAGAGAGGATTGTTACTTCATAGACTGGATTTTTACATCATAGACAGGATTGTGACTTCCTAGAGAGGATTGTTACTTCATAGAGTGGATTGTGACTTCATAGACAGGATTGTTACTTCATAGACAGGATTGTTACTTCTTAGACAGGATTGCTACCTCATAAACAGTTTTGTGATTTCAAAGGCAGGATTGTTACATCAGTGTGGATTGTTTTCTCATAGACAGGTTTGTTACTTCATAGAAAGGATTGTTACTTCATCGACAGGATTGTTATATCAGGGGGGATTGTTACTTGGTAGACAGGATTGTGACTTAATAGACAGGATTTTTAGTTCATAGACAGGATTGTTACTTCAGGGGGGATTGTTACTTCAGTGGGGACTGTTACTTCATAAATAGGAGCGTGACTTCGTTAACATAAATGTTACTTCATAAACAAGTTTGTTGCTTCAGGACAGGATTGTAACTTCATAGACATGATTGTTTCTTCATAGAATGATTTTGACTTCTTAGATAGGAGTGTTACTTCAGAGACTCGTTGTTTCTTCATAAACAGGATTGTGACATCATACACAGGATTGTTAGCTCATAGACATGATCGTTACTTCATAGACTTGTTTGTTACTTCTTAGACAGGATTGATACATCGGGGGTATTGTTATATCATAGACAGGATATTTACTTCATAGAAAGGGTTGTTCCTTCATAAACAGGATTTTTACTTCATAGAAAAGATTGTTACTTCATAGACTGGATTGTTACATTATAGACAAGATTGTGACTTCATAGACTGAATTTTTACTTCATAGATAGGATTTTTACTTCATAGACAGGGTTGTTCCTTCTTAAACAGGATTGTGACTTCATAGACAAGATTGTTACTTCATAGACTAGATTGTCACATCATAGACAGGATTGTGACTTAAAGGACAGGATTGTTACTTCATAGACAGGATTGTTACTTTATAGACTGGATCGTTACTTCATAGACAGGATTGTTACTTCATAGACAGGATTGTGACTTCATCGACAGGATTGTTACTTGATAGACCCGATTGTGACTTCATAGACAAGATTGTTACTTCATAGAAAGGGTTTTTACTTCATAGAGACTATTGTAGCTTCATAGACAGGATTGTTACCTCATACAGAATTGTGACTTCATAGACAGTATTGTTACATCACAGACTGGATAGTTATTTCATAGGATTGTACATCATAGACAGGATTGTTAATTCATAGACAGGATTTTGACTTCATAGACAGGATTGTGACTTCATAGACAGGATTTTTACTTCATAGACAGTATTGCTACTTCAAAGACAGGATAGTTACTTCATATCCTGTATTGTTAATTCATAGACAAGATTGTTACTTCATAGAGAGGTTTGTTACTTCATAGACAGGATTGTTACATCAGGGGAATTGTTATTTCATAGACAGGATTGTGACTTCATAGACTGGATTGTTACTTCATAGACCGTATTATTACATCAGGGGATTGTTATTTCATTGACAGGATTATTACTTCATAGACTTCATTTTACTTCATAGGAATTATTGTTTATTCATAGATTTGTTACTTCATAGACAGGATTGTTACTTCATAGACAGGATTGTTACTTTATATACAGGTTCCTTACTTCATAGACAGGATTGTTACCTCATAGACTGCATTGTTACTTCATAGACAGGATTGTTACTTCTTAGACAGGATCATTACTTCATAGACAGGTTTGTTACTTCATAGACAGGATTGGTACTTCAGGGGGATTTTTATTTCATAGTATTGTTACATCATAGACAGGTTTGTTACTTCCTAGACTGGTTTTTACTTCATAAACATGATTGTGAATTCATATGGAGATTTGTTACTTCAGGGGTGATTGTTACTTCATAGATAGGATTGTTTCTTCAGGGAGTATTGTTACTTCATGGGAGACTGTGACTTCATAGACCGGATTGTGACTTCATAGACAGAATTGTTACTTCCTAAACAGGGATGGTACTTCATGGGGGCTTGTTACTTCATTGGGGTTGCTTCATGGGGGTATTGTTACTTCATTGACTGGATTGTTACTTCATGGGGGATTGTTACTTCATGGGGTGTTGTTACTTCATGGGGCATTGTTACTTCATTGGGGATTGTTACTTCATGGGGAGATTGTTTCTTCATAGATAGGGTTGTTACTCCATAGGCAGGATTGTTAATTCATGGGGAGGATTGTGACATTTGAGCGGGCCCCTCCTCTGGGTGTCCCCTTCTGACCTAACCTCCCCATGCCTCTGCAAATGCTTTCGGACAGCGTTGCATAGAGGTGAATGAGGACAAAGTCCCCTGCACTCCTCCACCCTCCTGCTCCTCCCCCATGCCTTCATCTGGGTCCTTCTTCCTGCAGCAGCACCCAGGGTCCCTGAAGATGCCAAAGTACCTTGATCTGAGGGAGTGCCCGCCTGCTGCAGGAAATGAATGTGGGCCGCTGGCATGGAGAACAGGGTGTGTGGCATCTCAGAGCCTGTCCTGTTTACAAAATGCATTGCCTCTGCCTGGCATCCCCAACCCACACGGGAGTAAAAGCAGTGCCCACACCTTCCACAGAGGAGCTCCACAGATGCCCGGGGGCAGGGAGCCAGCAGGCTCTGTGTGCAGTCAGGTCAGCTGGTGGCTCCCAGGGGAGGGGAGATGATGAGGAGTGAGAAAGAGTGGGATGGAAATGCCCTTAACAAACAAACAAAATGGAGCTCCTTGGAGTGAACTTGCAGACATTTTTATAAGTGTGGTAAAATATGCATAACATAAAACCTCCCAACTTAAGTATGTTTTAGTGTGCCATTCAGTGGCATTAAGTACATTCACATTGTTTGCAACCATCATCATCACCCATCTCCAGGACTTTGTCATCTTCCCAAACTGAAACTCTGACCCCATTTTAAACACTGGCTCCCCTTTTTCCTACCCTCAGCCCCTGGCAAGCACCTTCTACTTCCTGTCTCTATGAATTAGCCCCATCTAGGTGCCTCCTATACCTAGAATATCTGGCTCCTTGTGAATGCCTTATTTTCCTTAGGGTAACCATTTCAAGCTTCATCCATATTGTGGCATGCGTCAAAGTTTCATTCCCTCTTAAGGCTGACTAATGTTTCATTGTATGCATATGCAATGCTTATCCACGGATCCGGTGATAAACATGTGCTGTTTCCACCTTTTTCCTGCAGTGGGTAAGCTGTAATGAACATAGATGCACACGTGATTATCCAAGTTCCTGCTTTCAGGGCCGAGGACAATCTCAACAGTCCCCTGTAACCAAAGGCCATGTGATGTCCTGGCTAGACTGGTTTCCCAACCTAAGGCTCCTTCCAAGAGGCTATGGGTACTTGCTTTCTTAATCTGATCCTCATGACCTAACCTCTAAAATGGAAATCATGCCACCTCAGGTGTAAACAGTAGGGAGAAAAGTAGGGCTGCATTTGGTTGCTGAGAACCCTCCATTTCAAACAAGTGGAGGCCTATTCAATCCACACCCATCTTAACAACAGGAAGGAGTGGGTTTCCAAGAGGCAGGGAGTGTGGGTGCAGGTGCCGGATTGGTCCACAGAGGGGGTGCAGTAGGGACACAGTGAATGTCCTGAAGTGAAATCCAGAAGATTGCAGGAGGCCGCAACACAGCAGCCAAAGGGCAAGGCACCAGCAGGTCACAGTCCTGCCCGGGAATGGTCCTGATGGGCTTCAGGATTCCATGGGGGGGGGGGGTGGTTCCAGGGCCAGGTAATTAATTATTAGAGATTCCAGAGCATGTCAGCAGTGGAAACCTCTGGAAGAGGGAGGCTAGGGCAGGGTACTGGGGGAACTTGAGTGCCCACCACGGTGCAGAGGGGATCTGGCATGAAATCCAGATCCCAGAGCACCTGAAGTATCCGGTCAACTGTGTACGCTCCTCTGCCCATAACAGTTCCAGGTCAGGCCTGTTGTTCTGGCATAAACACTTTCAAATGTGCCTCATTCTTGGTTAGGAAGATAAATTATATCTCCCCCTCGGTATTAGGGAGGTTACTGATGGGTCAGCGCAAGAAATGAGCCAAAGGTGCACAGCAAGGTTGGTGTCCCTGGGAAGGCAGGGAGCGTGCCCAGCCTGAGGCAGGAGGAGGGCCTTCCTGCAGGTGTCCCGGGCCAGGGCATGCCTGGCTCGCACAGTGATGGTCCTGGTGGGATGAGAGGGCCTGGGCAATGTAGATGCCAGAGGCAATTAAAGTGTCTTGTTTCTGTTCAATGAAAATTGCTAGGGAATTTTATGTTGCTACTAAAAGGGAAGGAGAGTGGATGCGTTTGGTTTTTCTGTGGGTCTTACCTGGCAGCTGGCATGAAACACAGTCCCAGTGCCCTGTGGCCAACATCTTCTCTTGAGAACCACACAACGCCTCCGACTTGGCTTCTGGAATGGCCCAGGTGAGAACACCCCGGTCTGCCCACCTTGCTCTGTGTTTGCATCACCATTTAATCCAGCCCCATTGGCACTGCGGCAGCAGGTTCTTCAGCAGGACCTGGTGAGGATGAGGCCCAGGGGGCCAGAATCTCAAACAACGAGGTTTGCCCACCGCTCAGGTGAAGGCCCTGTCTGGGTTCTCCTTTCCTTCTCTTGTCATTGCAAAACCCTTCACAAAGTCTAGCTGACAGAACTTAGTAACATAAAGAGAACATACAGCCCTAACCGGTTTGGGTCAGTGGGTAGAGCGTCGGCCTGCGGACTGAAGGGTCCCAGGTTCAATTCCAGTCAAGGGCATGTACCTTGGTTGCGGGCACATTCCCAGTAGGGGGTGTGCAGGAGGCAGCTGATGGATGTTTCTCTCTCATCAATGTTTCTAACTCTCTGTCCCTCTCCCTTCCTCTCTGTAAAAAATCAATAAAATGTACTTTTTTAAAAAAAGAGAGAGAACATACACCCTGACCAAGTAGGGGTTATTCCAATATGCAAAGCGGGTTCCATATGGAGAAATTAATCCAGGTAATCTACCATATTAATGAAAGAAAAAAATCACAGGGTCATATTAATGGATGCAGAAAAAGCACTTGAGAGCGTTTAATACCCATTTAGGATAAAAAGCCTCAGAGAACTGGGATTCGAGGGGAAATTCCTCGCCCTGGTAAAGAGTATAAACAAAAACCTGCAGCCAACATCATGCTCAGTGGCAAAAGGGCTAATGCTTTCCTCCTCACCCTGGGAATGAGGAAAGGTTGTCTGTCTCCTCTCCTCTGCCGCTCAGCTCCTTCTGGAGGCTCTGGCCAGTGCAGCAAGGCAAGGAAAGGAACACATCCTTCCACCTTGGGAGTCAGCCCCTGTCCTTTCCCAGCGTCCAGGACTGTGTGGGCTCAGCACCCAGGAACTCGTTGAAGCCTTTATCTGGGAATCAACCAAGAAAGAGACAAGGGAACACAGTTTAGAGGACGGAGGCTGGAGCTCTGCCACACAGCACCTGTGTGACTGCAAGGAACTCACCTCAGTGTGCCTCCAGTTTCATCTGTGAAATGGGAGAATAGCAGGACTTTCATCACAGGGTCCTTGTGAGGCTTGAAGGAATAACAACGCACCCAGACTATGCCCTAGCACAGTGGTTCTCAACCTTGACTGCACATTAGAATCACCTGGGAAACTTGAAAATCCTGATTTCTGGGCCTCATCCTCCGGAAATTCTGTTTCTTCGTTATGGGGTGAGGCCACAACATTAGTAACAAAGAAACAGAATTTCTGGAGGATGAGGCCCAGAAATCAGGATTTTAAAAAGGTTTCCAGGTGATTCTAATGTTCAGCCAAGGTTGAGAACCACTGCTCTAGCACATGGTAAGTAGCATGGACATATCAAGCTCTTATTACAGATTTTAATGATTGCTCTGCGTTTCCTGTATGATTTTTTTTTTTTAAGAAAAGAAAAAGTCAGCAGCCTCAAGCTGAGCTATGGAAAGTCAAGGGCTACTTCACACATCCAAGGCTGTGACTTTCTATATCTTTAATACCTTGCACCTTGACACTGTAGAATGCCATGGTGGCAGTCTTTGAGCCATCAGGCAATTTCCAGAGGGGTAAACCTGGAATAGGAGCTCCCCCCACCCCGCCCTTCTTTGTAGCTTGGATCACAATCTGGGGAAATATTCCCAGCCTTGAGCGCCCCCTTTCTTATTCCCCAAGGTTTTCCCCACTGGCCTCAATGCCTTTGTTTCCCTCTCTCCGCCCCTTCTCTCTCTCAGGCCCTCTTCCCAGATGCCTATCATCCTGACTTTTCCAAGTTAAAACCTCCTTGTAACTGACACAGACCCCTGTGAAACTCCCAGGCAATTAAGTTAACTCTGCAGAGATTTGGAGAACTCTGTAAAAAGGCCACAGCTCGTGTTTCTCTCACATACCATTTAAGTGGAACCTGTAGAGATACATGTTGGGCCAAGAAATGAAGAAAGCCACCTTTTATTATTTTATTTAAGGAAGAAATTAAAAATGCAGCTCACGTGGATTAGAAACAAACACTTTCTACCCTTAAACCTTTCTCCATGTTTATTGCCCACTATAAATTGAAAAAAAAGAAAAAAGAAAGAAAGGCAACCTGCAGTAAAAACACCACAACAAAGCTGGAGCAAGGACGCAGGCCTCGCCATGGGAGGGTTTACAGTCAGAAATACGATGTGTCTCAGCAGGGGCCGGCCATGAACTAGTCTGAGCTAATACCAGGGGTGTGAAAATGGGCATTGTTGTTTAGTTAACTAAAGTCATACAATTAAGCAATTCTCAAAAATCAATTAGCCATATGTTATAACCAAGATGACATGTTTTTATAGCTTCTCCCGGGATGTTTTACTGCCAGAGGATGCTCAAGTGGGCACTAGAACAAGAAAATTAAACACCAGCTCCAGTGAAAGTGCAGAACTCCGGCCGCAAGCAATTAGTGGAGCCCCATCTGGAAGGAGGGACTCGCCGGGCTGGGCAGCAGGGCCTCCCTTCTGTTGCAAAAAGCCGTGGGTCATTTTTTTTCTTTCTCTTTGTTTTTTCATCTCTCTTTCTTTAATTTAGCACAGAGACAGCTGTGAAAACTGGATATACCATTTGAACTTGCATATTTATGCTCATAACCGATGGTTCCAAGGAAACGTCATTTTAAAAGCTCTCCATGGAAAATGAGAAACGTATTTCTCTGGGTGAAACCCTAGTGGCACGCTGCTGTTCATTGCAGAGTTTGCTTCCTGGCTTCTAGAAAGAGGCGGGAAGTGAGGGCAGAGCTGTGCTCCTTCCTCCATGTGGCTTCAGCGCCAGGCGAGGAACAGCCACCAAGAGGATTTGCAGCGCATAGGATGGAGAGCACACAGTAGGGCCCTTTTTTAAAGTCCCTCCCCTTCCTGCATCACCACCCAGCAGGGTGGGAGGCATTGTTCCATCTGCTGATATGCACAGCATGAGTGGTGCGAGCTGGTCACGCATGTGTCATGCGAAGGCCCACTCTCCGTTCTGGAGTTTGGTGGCCTAGTTAGTACCTGGGTCTGCCATCAGCACTTCGCAGGCCACCCAGTCTGAGAGGGGACCTGCTTCCGTGGAGTCTGGAGTCTGGTTCTGCTCCCCATTTTGTATAAACCAGGGCCAAGGGAGGGAGGACAGGTTGTGTGGAGAGACTGACTTTGGTGTGGACACACCCTCATCTGTTCCCTCCACTTTCCTGCTGTTGGAAGTTTGGGTTCTCCCTGGCTCTTGACTCTTAGGACTGAAGTTGCCTGGAACATGCCTGATCAGCCTTTGCTGGGCACTAACACTCCTTCCCGAGGGAGATGCGCCTGGAGTGAAGCTCTGGGGCCACACATGTATGTGTTTAACTTTAGAAGATCCTGGCAGCTTTCAAAGTGGTCGCACACGTCCACTCTTCCACTAGCCACAGACACACACTGGGTCGCCCTGCACTCTCCCAGCACTTGGTGTCTCTCTGTTGCCCGGCCTCAGTGGCTCAGTGGTGGAGCATCAATCTATGATCTATGAACCAGGAGGTCATGGTTCAATTCCCCATCAGGACACATGCCCAGGTTGCAGGCTCAATCCCCAGTAGTAGCCAATCAGTGATTCCCTCTCATCATTCATGTTTCTATCTCTCCCTCCCTCCCCCTTCCACTCTGAAATCAATAAAAATATTTTCAAAATAAAATGAAAAACTTAAAAAAAATAAATGAAGTTGCTCTGTTTTGGGGTCTGCACTCTGCCAGCACTTGGTGTTAGTAGTCGTTTTATTCAGTTGCTTTGTTTGGG
Organism: Myotis nattereri; assembly: GCF_964212035.1. Taxonomy (NCBI): domain Eukaryota; kingdom Metazoa; phylum Chordata; class Mammalia; order Chiroptera; family Vespertilionidae; genus Myotis; species Myotis nattereri. Next base: position 7,960,019 of record NC_138088.1, read on the forward strand.
GAGTCTATTGGTTCTCCATGTGTTTTTAATCTGAATTTCCCTGATGAGTTATGAAGAACTAGTTATGAAGAACTAACTCAGATCTATTTCATTCTAAACCCAGCTCTTTCCACTGTCCACGCTGTGGCATTACAGCACGATGTGGCCACCTCCCTTCAGGGTGACCGCTCTCCTCAGCACAGCTCATCATGGACACCTTCCAGAAAGATCCATCCAGAGAAGCGATGTTCTGCCTGGGGCCAGGGCTGGTGAGCCACCCCCACATCTGGGCAGGAGGCACCGCAGCATGGAGCCCATCCTGTGAAGGGCATCTCTGTGCTCCAGAGTCTATGACTAGCTGGAGACTGATAGCTAACGGCAGTCAATAAAGCCCAAAGAAACCCAGGCCAGGCGGGACGGACATGGCTGCGTGATGAGAACGGGCTTCTCAGAGGGGAGCTTGGAGCCAACACCCTGAGGATGGCAGAGACAGAACCAGGGAAAGGTGTTCCCCAGAGAGAGGCTGGGAGAAGGAATGCCACCACATGCAGGAAGCCGGGGAGGCAGAGAGGTGCGACCGATCAGAATCCGTGCAGGAAACAGCCAATCAATGATTCTCTCTCACCATTGATGTTTCTATCTCCCTCTCCCTCTCCTTCCTCTCTGACATTAATAAAAACATATTTTAAAAAAGGAAAGAAAAATGTGAAATCAATAAAAATATATTTTAAAAAAGGAAAGAAAAATGAGAGTTAGACTTGTGGAGAACTTCACTGTTTTGTTGCTCATCCAAAAATACTATCAGAAAGTGTGCCAAGTATAGTAAAGGTGGGACCAATTTGAAAACTGAGATTTGTAAATGATGGCCCAGGAATTAATACCTGTGAGGAACATACTAAGAAAGTATATAAAATAGTATTTTTTAAAAGAAAAAAGAGGAGATATTAATAAGAATACATGGCTGCATCAGAAACTGCTTCAGGGATGGGTGAGCACCACCACCCACTGACGTGGCTTCTATCCAGACTCTGCACTGGCCGTAGCTCCTGAGTCTTTACAGTGAGGTGTGTGCAGCTGTGAAAGTCAACTCCATTTCAATCCCCTGCTTTAGGACAGCCTTCGCTCCCTGTTGCCTGCATATGCAAATCCAGACCCTACAGGGCATCTAAACCTGCCATGTTCTGGGCTCCACTATCTGTCCATCCATGCCCCACTGCTCCCCTGTCCCTGCGGGCCTCGCCCCTCCTCCTCCAGGCACCAGGGTGTTGCACATCTTGTTAGTTCTCCTGGGAGCACCCTCCCCTCCTTCCCCGCCTGGTGGAAAAAGCAGAGTCACAAATGGGCAGAAGAGACTGGATCTTATCCTAAGATCCATCGAGCCCTCTCAACCCCCGTCCGGCACAGCTCCCTGCTGTCCTGTCACCGTCTTCAGGTGCCGTAACTTGTTTCCAAGCTTCTCTTGCTAAACTGTGACCTTCATGGATCGGGGATGAACTATACTTCTTTTTATAGCCTTTCTTTCTTCTGTCGTTAATGCACAACACATAATAAGTGCTTAGTAAACGCTGATTGAAGATAGTATGTATTTTCCTCTTGAAATCATGAGTAGACGACGAAGAAATAAAAGGTGGACTATGTCCTCCATACCGCCCTCCCCCTGCCTTTCTGGGCCAGCAGTCTGAGGACAGAGCCTTGAGCATCTCCCATCCATCCCCATATGCGGCCCTGTTTGTGTTTGCGGTACTTGGCAGGGCCTTCACTGCAGGCATGCGCTTTCTGGTGGAGAATACGGTCCTGGGATTTCCCCTTCTCAGCACTGCTGCTGCCGTGACCATTCGGAGGACACGGAGGCCCCATCTGCACACAGGCACGTGGGGTCATTAATCACTCCCACCACCTGATTAAAGGAATTCTCCAGACCAGGGGGGAAAAGTGCTATAAAAAGACTTTGAGTTATAGAGTCCCTCCGCACCAATACTTTCAAATCAGGCAATTTATTGCAAACAACTAAAATCTCATTCTCAGGCCATTAACTAAAATAGGAAAATATCATCTGAATTCTAAAAATAACAAGGGACACATTGTAACTGGATTCCAGTTCTGGACAAGTGGACGGGTACTTAGCATGATGGAAGCCTCGGGAACTTGGAACCTGACTCCTCTCTCCCAGGCCCTCTGACTCGGAGGCCACAGTCTTCCGTCCTTCATCTTTCGGATCCCACAGCTGCAGGGCTGCCGGTCACCACACTCAGGAGTACAGCCCTGAAACGAGCCCCTTTTATTTAAAGTAAAGACGCAAAGGCACTTGGTGTTTATAAGGGGTCTGCCTACTAGTAAAGGGCCCTCCCGTGTTGTGTGCTGTTTGATTTTGTTTTTGTTTTTTGTGGAAAGCTGCAGAGAGTCACAGATGGGCAGGAGAAACTGGATCATATCCTAGCGAGAAAGACTCGGCCCCTGCTCCTGAGACTCCCTCCCGAAGACCACTGCCCTTCTTGGAGGCCTTCTCTGTTCTCAGTCTGGGCCTGGCTTGGCCCTTGACCTCTTAGGAGAAGGCAGCAGGGGAATTCGGGTCTGGTTTCTGCATCGGGGAGTCACCAGATCAGGAGGGCAGGGTGCGACCTGGCCTTGAATGGATGGGAGCCAGCACCTGCAGCCCTGGCGCTGTTACATCTAAGCTGGGAGGCTGGGCGAGGCATGGTGCCTCCACAGCCTCAGGTGTGGATTCCCTGGGGCCTGGAGACCTGCCCAGCCCATGTAACCAGCGCAGCGTGTCCTCTGAGAGCTGTGCTCCCACAGCTGAGGCCACTCTTCTCTCTTCCTGGTTTTCCCTCGGCCTCCCAGGGACAGCCTGCTCCCTGGGGTCTGCACCCCTTCCTCTGTTACCTCCCAGTGCGCCCTCTGCTGGGGGATGGATTGGTTCCAGTGAGTGTGCAACATTTGCCTCAATAAAACCCAACATGGAACAGTGTTCATTACTTTCTAAAAAGATTTCGCTGTTGTAGGTAGTTTATTGCAATCAGAGCCAGAGAAACAGGTGTCTGAGAGCTACCACATGAGGACACTGGGTGCAGAAAGCAGGGCGTGCCTGAAGGGCCCCAAACAGGTGGGGGACAGCCTGCTGGGGCCCATGTCCACAAGCCCTTCCCAGCTGAGATTGGACTTTTCTGGGTGCCTGCACTTCGGCCTGCACGCCCAACCTTCTCCATGAGGCTGCCCGATGGTCACCACAGAAAATTCCAGAGTCAGAAAAGGGCCTTCGAGGCCTGGGATCCTCCAAGGCAGCTACCTGCCCAAGATTCCTGCCGGCAGCACTGCTGTGCTTTACGGGAACTTGCAGAGGAATTTCAGTCTCTAACACGAATGCTCCAAAGAGACCACAGATGGAAGCTATTCATACCCCAACATAAAACCTAGTCACCAGCTTTATCACCACCACCACCACCACCATCGTCATACCCCAGCCCTAACATACTCATGCCCACATACATGCATGCATGAACACATGTGCATACATACATGCATACATATGCATGTACATACACATCTCTGACATCCTCCAAGACCATTTTGAACCCATAGGCCTTACCCATGGCTCTCAGCTTGACCCGCACTGGACACCTAGGACTGACCTCAGCCCTGACCTTCTGGACACTTATTTGAGCCAACCTGGGCCCTTTCTCTCAGGCACGATGTTAACAATCACTTTCTGGTCCCAAACAATGAAATGCAGGAGCCAGAAAACAAAAGCAAAGCAAGTCAACCGTCCTCAGACAAGTGGCATTTTTGCCCGTTCCTAAATGAACTCGCAAGCGTGAGCAAGGGCCTGAACCTTCATCTGGCATTTCTGACAGAAAAGGCAGAATGATAAATGGTTAGAGGAGATCATAACATTTGTGATCTTCATATTGAAGTAGGAGATAGTTAGACCTTAGAGAGCTGTGTTCAATCATCCCAATGATGTCTACATCTAATAGATTATCAATTGATTGCTCTGTCTGTCCATTTGTCTATCAGTCCAGGGGAACTGCTTGAGTCATAATGGCCTGTCAGTTTCACTGTAAAGGAGGACCTAAACAAAAACATGTTTTGGGACATTTAACAGGAAATGTCCTCTCTTCCATATTTTCTGCTTTTAAGAGAAGATGCCCCAGGTAAGGCAGCGAGGGGCCTTCTCAGTGGCAGCCAAGGCGAGGGGCTTGGTCTCGCTGAGACCCAGATCAAGAGGCAGGCGTGGAAGGAAGAGCTGCTGTCACTAATTTGGGTTTTAGGACCCTGCGCACACCTGGCTGCACTGTTTTCTTTCCCATTAAACTCCCCCTTTCTTTGCTCACAGACATGGTCTTTGGTGGTCCCAGGGTGATGGACATAATTGGGACGAGGCCGGCCTCTCTTTCCCACGCCTGGGGGAGGACGCCGAGTGGCTGAGATTGATGGAGGCCCTGAGCAGCCTGCTCTGTGGCCCCTTGTTTGGGAAGGGTCACCCAGGCAGACTGGGCTTTGAAAATGCAGGGGGCTGTCTGCCCCCAGAAGGTGGCCCAGCCACCAGGGGAACAGCCAGCTGAAAGTCACCCGCACCAGTGACATTTCTCCTGGGTCCTCTTAAAACTCCGCACAAAAAGGTGGTGGTGGCCTGCATCCCCTGCACATTCAGGACAAACATGTATCACACTGCAGGGCAGGGGAGCGCTGTTTTGATCTCTTGTTTACATAGTCTTGGCCTCTGCAGTGCTCCACGGAATCCAGGTCCCCTGCAGCCTCGGGCACCCCGGGGCCAGCACCGCCTCCCTGAGCCTGTTCTTGCCACATGTGTTTTTGCAGTTTTCCGCCTCTGCGCATGTGAATCGGGGCCCAGGCTGTCTCTCCCTGGGTAGCAAGTGCACTTGCCGGAGAAGTTGGCCCTGCACATCTGCGCACAGCAGGAAGCCAGCGCTGCTCAGGGGTAAGACTTCCCTTCTTCTAAATAATACTCCCGTGGTGTGTTTGTTCTTATTTTTCTTGCAAATTTCAAAGCACTCGGAGTCATTTTGTCTCTCCAGATGAAGCGAGCCAAAGCTAAATTATAAGATAATGGCACCCAAACGTGCCTGAATGTAAGTCTTTTGCAAACAATGTTTCAATATCTCAATAAACTGCCTTTTCACAAAGGAGGAATCAGCCAACCTCTGGAGGTCACACAGGGGCCGGTGGTGGTGTGACTGGAATTGCTGCGTGGGTCTGACACTGATTCAGAACCTTCCCTGTAGCTGCCCCGTTACCCCATGTTCCCAGTCACCTCTGCCCCTCCAAGCCCATTCCCCCAGCCTCTCGTCCCCAGGTGTCCATTTCATTTGCTCTGAGAGCCTGAAGGGGATGCAAGGCTGTCCACGTGGGGGGCCTCAGAGACAAAGCTCCAGTGTCTTCCCGTGGCCATGGGCTTAGCTGGGCTCCCCGTGGGAGCATCCAGACCTGCAGACAGGCTTGGATTTCCTCCTTCAGATGGCGTCCTGCCCAAGCCCGGGCTAGGACCATGCAATCAAAAGCAGATGTGCTCTCGTGGAATCCATCCGGAGCTCTGGGGTTAGATACGACCTTTATGATCACACCAAGTTCGTCCCCAAGGACCCTGCTCCAGGCTGCTCTGTGAAACCTCCCCCACCTCTTGACCCAGACGCGTTTTAAATATCTGGATTACAGACATTTCTGCTCCAGTCCAAAAAGGAGGAAATGCTCTTATTCCCTTAAGAGTGTGATCACTTACCATCTTTAACCTGATTTCTATGTCTCTTTGAACTTTAATATCTTCCAACCAGGGCAGCTGATGTGTTTAGGAACACCATTAAAAGCTGAACACTGGTGGAGCTTTTGAAAATATTCAATATTTCTTTGAAATAAGTGAGTCCTTTTGGTAGATACGTACTTATTGCTGGAAATTTTTATGAAATTTTCCTATTACTTATCGTTGTCAACAGCAAACATCACACCTACTACATACTCATTAAAGTCAAAGCTGATTGGAGAGAAAGAGAGGTACAAATACACAAATATACGTAAAAAATACGATCTGTGGCCTCGAGGAGCACATGGGAGACACAGACCTGAATGCTCTTGGCAATGATGTGAGGCAAAACCAGAGCGTGATGAGCTACGACAAAAGCAACGATTTCTATAAGGGTGAGGAGAAAGGGGCCTGCATGGAGAAAGGGGCCTTTGACATTCCGATCGAAGAAAAGGGAGACTGTGATAGGTAGAAACATTACCTGTGGAGGATGCTTCCCAAGCGGGGGAAGGACACAGTGACATTGAAGAGTCAAGAACCTTCTGCCGTAACCAGGAATGAAGAGGACTGTGACTGGGGAGGGCCTGGGGTGCGGGTGATGTGCACGTCATGTCCAGACTGCAGTCTTGTGGTTCAGGGAGCTGGATTCGTCCACTGCTTTCAATCTCCAGGTGCTGGCCTGGCCTGGATGTGACCCTGGGGGGAGAATGGGCAGGTTGCTTTGGCAGCAGTGTGGATGCCACAGCTTCTTTTCTTGGACACCTGTCCCTTTAGATCAGCGGTTGCCAACCGGTGGTCCACAGACCAATTGGTGAGGTCCAAAAGGTTGGCGAACGCTGCTTTAGATGAAGAAAGAAGCCATTCCAGGCAATCATTCCATGTAATTCCCTCTTCTGTGTCTCCTTTGAGACCAGGTCAAAGGTGGCCCTGCCTAACTCTCCATCCCCTCCCCTTCTGCTTGGCCCTGGGACAGTCTTCTTTCTCTCTGTGCATGTTTCTGCTAAGGCATTTAATCCATCTATCACGATGGCTTATGGGTCCACTGCCTCCTTCAGTGAAGTGAGAATTTATAAAGAGAGGGATGGTTTCTTCCTCTTCACACCAACAGGGTCACTTAGTACAGCCTTGCAGAGATTCATTCAATCACAATCTCTTACTGAGTGCACAAGAAGCACACAGAGATATTTGTATGTGGGCAGGGGACGAGAGGCTGGGTGGGTGAAGAAAATGCTGTTTTCTATTTCTCATGGGCCCTCAAAAGCCATACATATAAGAAAAAGCTAGAGTCTCAGAGAGGCAAATAACTGACAAGAAAAAGTATTAATGGGGCACAGGCACTCCTTCCGTGGATTCTTTTAGTGGAGCTAGGCCCCAGAAGTACATATAACTGCTCTTCCCAAACCAAAGATAAACACAGTAGAATAAATGCCTGGAAACTCAGCTTTGGGTCAGCCCCTGTGGCCCCAAGTGAGTTGCAAACATTTATTAAGTAGTTTCTAAGGACAAGACATTCAACTGGCTACTGTGATAGGCAGGAGATGAATTATTCAGGCTCAGATGAGCTGATGTTTCAAAATCCCTGGGAAGACAGACAGAGCCCAGGGGAGTGCCAATAATCAGAGCATGCCATCAGCTTTAGAGAAAGAGGGTATAAACTGGAAGAATGTTCTTAAATATTTCTAAACATTCTCCCCACTAGGCCATGACATTATCATCTGAGCTGGAAAATGACTCTGCAAAGCATGAGAGAATTCATCTGAAATCAAAGTAGTAGAATTGCTAGATAAACGTGAAAACTGGTACTGATTTAAACATTCACTAATGGCACAAACTCGTAAACCAGGATTTCTTAACCTCAGCACTGCTGAAATTTTGGTCCAGATGGTTTTGTTGTGGGGAGCCATCTTAAACATTGTAGGGGCTTAGTCCTGGCCTCTACCCATGAGATTCCAGTAGCACCCCTACCCCAGCTGTTAACCAAAGCAGACATTGCCAGATGTCCTCTGGGGGGGGGGGGGGCAAGTCACCCCCAGCTGAGAACCACTGCCTTAAGCCCAGTTGGAGAGCATACCCACCTCTCCAGACACCTCCCATTCCTTTCAGATGCCAACTTCACTGCTAGCAACCCTGGCTGAGACAGTGCCCAAGCATAGCAGATGCTGTCCCTGCTCACCCTGCAAGCACCATGATCTCTGATGTCTCCCCACTCAGTCATTACAACCAGGGTGGCCCTTTGCTCACTCAGCTCTCAGTTCCCATGGCTCATACCCATGTGCATTCCAATGTCACCACCCAACTCAGAGGGCATCACTCTTGTCTCTGGCCCCCTGTGGTCACTTCAATGGTGCAATGCCCATTTAGAGATGGTCTTCTCTCTTCCAATACCTCCCACATTGATTTTGCTCTACTTTAGAAAGAAATGCATTCTAGGCTTCAACTTCTTTCATCTATAAAACAACAATGATAAAGATCTGGTCAAACTCCCAACATAGTGTTTCCAGGCCTGAAGGCTGAAAGGGGGGATGAAGGCCAGTGTGCTGTCCCCATAGCAGATTGTCCCCTGCATTGGCTGCTCTGTGCAACTGAGCTCCTTGGGAAGAGGAGTTCTGGGTAGCAGTCCTTCATACAAAGAGGAGTCCTTAAAGTCAGTCTTCCATCTGGGGGGCCTCCAATGACACCATACATCTACTATATGCTTAGACCTGCAAATCAGGATGGTTTTCATGCTAACACACAACGGCAATGCCAGATGAACGTCTATGCGTTTTCACAGAAATCCTGGGTAAGCCTCCAGCTTGTTTGCATACATCATTGATTTGCTCTATGAAGCCTCCCAAGCAGGAGGAGCCATGCCTTCCTGCCATACTGTGACATTGCAGTGGGGCGTGGAGACGGAAAGGCCCTCAGAGCATTTGCAGTGACAGAGATTTATTTCACCAATTTTAAGGGGCCATGAAGGGAACACTCAATAACCCTTAACAGTTCCACACAGTGTGAGATAAGCCCGTGGTGCTCTTAGAATGAGTCACCAGTGCTTACTCAGCTGAAATGAGTTTAGTGCCCTGAGTGCCAATAATAACAAAGAATGTGTCATCTTCTAAAAAATTACCCCCCTCACCCATTCCTCCAGGTGGACAGCTACCAGGAGTCGCACAACCCATTCTTCAAAGCTGAGGCAGCTGCTTCTGGGAGCCCCAGTGTTTCCAAATGTGACCACCATCAAGGTGAAGGTACACCACAGGCCACGAAGGAGCAGTGGCGGGCCAAATTTGGTGCCAGGCAGTCCTGGACTGACCCTGGGGTATTGGGTCAAAGGTGGTGAGGTCACATGGGTCTTAAGTACCTCGTTCAAGGCCCTTGTTGCAAACATATCTTACACTCTACACACTTCACTTTCACCATCTGGGAAATAGGGGTCATGCTACTGCTACTACTCCTACATCACAGAGCTGCGTGGTTGTTTCATGGGATACGATATGTACAGATGTGTTTGCAACCCCAGAAATATCACTGTGTGTTTGCATGATGTTTGTAGGTTGACGCTGCTCCTAAACTTTCTAATATTCTTCCTGTTCTTGCCTAGTTTTCTGCAGCGGGAAGTACAGACCAGAGAAGCTGCCAGGCACACAGCACTCCTGAGCGTCAGGGCTCATCCCAGGTGGGCTTCTCCAACACCCAGGGCAAATTCTCCCACTGGTTCCCCAGAGCACATAGACCCTTTCTCCTCTCCTCCTATCCTTGGGTTGGCTCACCTTAAATGAAAACAAAATAGAAACTATTACTGTTTACTCTTGCTAGTTGGGAGTTCTAAGACCCAGTTCAAGACTGGAAATTGGATTTGATTCGACTTTCTAGACCAGACCCAGATACTGCTGGAGTTCTGTTTTCCCCTCACCCTGAGTTGTGAAAATTGTCTTAATGATTTGTGCCTGTGGGGCCTTATGTACAGAATGAAATGTAAAGTCTTGTACATTTTCATTGGACAATTGGGAGGTTGGTTTGGAGGGGAGCACCCTGAGTCTGGACTCAAATGTTACGTACTCTTTATGTTAACTTGTTTACAGGGTTGGGAAAAAACTCCACAAATAAAGTTCCCTTCTCTATCTATCCTTATCTATCTATCTATCTATCTATCTATCTATCTATCTATATCTATCGCTATCTCTGAAACAGTGGCTGGAACTGCACTCTTTTCAAAGGAATTGAACCTGCACTAACTACACAATTTGTTAAGCGTTCAGAGAATCATGGAGATGTTAAAAGGTCTAGAGATACTGACAGAGCTAGAATTCACTAAACTCAAGGGTGGCAGCTTGCCTGAGAGAGGACACAATGCTGACAGATGTGGATGATATTAATATTAAGAGGGAGAAAGTGCTTCAGGATGTTCCATGCAGATGCAAGCAGAAAGTGAGGAAATGAAAAGCCATGCAAAGCAATCAGAAGTGGCTCCACACCTGGGACCAAACCTCCTCTTTACTGGCTGCTCGCAGCAGTGCTGAGAGTGGCAGTGGATTGGGTGATGGGGAACCTGACCTCTGCTGGGTGGGGTGGGGAGAAGAGGAGACCACAGTCAGTCAGTTACATCAGTTAGAGGCCAAAATCCAAGGATGAGCTGCTAAACAACTGAGTTCACCATGATGTGCATTTGAGTAGCTTTTGAGTAGATCAGGGGTCCTCAAACTTTTTAAACAGGGGGCCAGTTCACTGTCCCTCAGACCGTTGGAGGGCCGGACTATAGTTTAAAAAAAAAAAAAAAACTATGAACAAATTCCTATGCACACTGCACATATCTTATCTTATTTTGAAGTAAAAAAAAAAAAAAAACAAAAACAAAAAAACGGGAACAAATACAATATTTGTATTTGCATGTGGCCCACGGGCCTTAGTTTGAGGACCCCTGGAGTAGATCATCAAGATGGAGTTGCCCCAGACTCAATGCTGACCACAAGAACATCCACAAGACTATTCTCTCTCCCCATCACCAAGGCCTCTCAGGCTGAGGCATGGAAACAATCCCTTCCGTGCCCTCTCCTGGCAACTGCATGAAGACACCTGGCATCTAGAACTTCAAGAGGATTCTGGTTATTCTACCCTTAAAGAGACATGCCCAGCATAAATCCAGGTTTCCAGCTAGACCTGCTTTGCTCTATAACATCAGAAAGGTTCCTGCAAATGTCCATGACCTCAAAGCATTTTTAAATAACAACAACAACAATACAGTTCTGGGAGAATATCAAAACGATGTGATCCAATAACCAAAGGGATGACAATCATAGAAGTTTGAAAATTAAGAGGTACTCTATAAACATTGAGTGACCTGGATGCTCCCATGCAGTTTCTTCTTCTTCCTTTTATTAAATAAAAATTTCCAAACTACACATTAAAATGTAGCAGGGATGAAATGTGGTTAAAAAAGTCAATTGCCAAAGAGCATTGTGTTGGAGCGGGCATAAGATCAGCAGCGGTTCAAGGACGTGTGAGTATCCAGAGCTTCAGGAAATACACTGTTTGATCTGGAAATGTTGTTGACCATGTAACCCACAGTGGCCTCTGTCAGGACGAGTGGAAAATGTTTCCCTTTGCTCTCAGCACCAGAAACAGCCTTGATTGTCCTGCGCCTCTACTGGTGTTCCATTTATGCATAGTCTGACACATACATGATGATGTTACCATCTTTCCACTTGTTGCTAAGACACTCAAAGCCAAATGTGTGGCCCACCTCTAGCAGGGTTACAGGATCTCCTGGGATGCAGTTTACCTACCAATAGTGTAACTTTTGCATTTTTCTATTCTCATGTATGTATTATATATTTTTGTTAGTTTCTTCAATTAATATTTTTACATATGGTTGAATTATATTTCAAATGGTCATCTTTTTAGGGCTGATAGGGTCAAGAAATAAATAGTTGAATAAATAAATAAAGATAATGGCTGATGTTTACAAAACTAAAAAACCAAAGAGGACCTACAGATGTGTAAGTTTAATGTGTATGCCCAACATGAGTCATATGGTATGGGACACCTTTAACCACACTGGTTAGATCACTGTCTGAAATACGATCCATGTCGAACATGATGTGTTAAGAATGATGCTCAGCCCTGGCTCATGTGGCTGAGTTGGTTGAGTGATGACCCATGCACCCAGAGGTAGCCTGTTGATTCCTGGTCAGGGTACATGCCTGGAATGTAGGCTTGATACCTGGTACACCCCATGCAGGAGGCAGCCAATTGATGCTTCTCTCTTTCCACCTTCTTTCCCTCTCCCAAACACACAGAAAAAAAGAAAAATAGAAGTGTCTGGAAAGTTTGAGAAAGTATCAAAGAAATGTGGTTAATCTACAAGAGGAGAATATTCTAGAAGCCTCAAGATTTTTGACGAGCCATAACCAATTTCATTTCAGGCAACAAAATGAGAACCAGTGATTGGCAATCAAAGATGGGGCAGATTTGAGATTCATGTGAAGAATTTCACCGAGCGCAGGGGTCCCTGTGCCGGGAGAGGAGAGTGATGAGGAAGCGGAACCTCGCGGCAGGAAGGGGCTCCCACCATGCCTCGGTGATGGGGTAGCTGTTCTCATGGTTCTCTTACCAATGGAAGAGCCAGACTCCATCACTCTCCCAGATCAGTGACCCCGGGCAAATGGCTTTCCTGCCTGCGTCTCATTGTCCTCATGCCAAATGGCAGGTTGGTGACCCTGAACAGGCTTGCCATGCCAGGCATCCCTTCTTCCCAGGTAACTGTCCATTATGCACTGCACCATTTTCCAAAGGCAAGTCCACCAAGGAGTGAAAGCCAGTCTTATAAGTGAGGTGCTGTGGTGAGACTTCGCCCTCCCTGTCACAGGTGACGGATACGTATTGGGTCAGCCAGCTGTGCAGGCCACGGCTCAGCCCTGTCCCCTCCACTCCACCAGGAGAAGGAAGGAAAACATGTTCCTCCAAGCCACACTGCAGACAAAGGCAAGGTTCACTGGTAATTGCAGCAGGGCTGACCTGGTGCAGGATGGGCTGGGGAATTCAGGAAAACAAACTGGGGAGAGACTGGGGCCGAGCGCTGATGGAGAAACCAAGAGGAAATGAAGTCAGCAAGGGTTCCTGATGTGTATTTCAGAGTTGACAGAGCATAAGCCTAACCAGACAGCGTTTCTGATTTATAAAGTCTTTTTATTATATTACCTATTTTGTATTATATTGGAGGCTCTGCTCTTTGAGCCAGAAAAATAAACAGCAGCCCCCACCGTCCCCCAGGGCCTTTGGCCTAGAGAAGAATATAAACTCTTACAATCTTCTGGCTCTGCACCAATATTCCTGTCAAAAGTTGAACTTGGGATTTTGGGACTTCTGGAGTTGGCCTTTGTGAATTGGGAAAGTGAGGTTCACACAAAATATAAATGTTTCTATTCTGTACATTTTCAAAAGGTGAAGGGTTTAAGGTTTGCCGACAAAAGCCAACAAAAGCACCGTTGCCTACTGCTACCAAAAAAAAAAGTGTGTTTCCTATTTTGTCTGTGTCATGGCTAATGGCTGCTCTCTGGCTTAGGCAAGTCTGCAGCAGACACAACTTCATCAGCCAACTGGGTCCCAAGACTCCCGCCCTCCTCCGGGAATCCCAGCCTGACGGGGCGGCAGGGAGCGCAGGTCTGCCTTCCGTTCTTCACATGAGTTTTCTTTTTCTAAGAAGCCATTCTTCCACTTGAGCGGAGCCAGTTCTCACTGAGACCTCACCTGGGGCTTTTCTGGCTCCAATAGCTGAAGTGAGTCACTGTGACCAGCGCATTAGGAAGGTTTATGCTGAGCACCTGTCACCAACGTGGAGCTGGGATGCTACAGCCAGCTCGCTCTGTGCCGGCTCCTGATGTGGAGAGGTGCCCAGGGCCCTGCGGCTGCTTAGCCACACTACCCCCGGGGCAGCGGCAGGGGGTGCGGGTGCAGATGAAGCAGCGAAGATTTTCATCTGCAGGTCTCCTCGCAGGGACATGTGGACATGTGCTTTGCACTCTACAGCCTCAGAATCCAAGTGCTTACAGCCTTTAGTGGCTGAGCCCATGTCAGGCCCCACATTCCTTGCAGCCTGGACCTTGGCATTTTCCTAACACGTGCTGCTCCCAAACCCATTCCCAGTGAAAGGTGGCTAGAGGATGAATGAAAGCACCAGCAAATGAATTAAGAGAAGCATAATGGCAGCACCTGCACAATGATCAGCAGCGTATGCTAAGGCTGAAACATAGAGCATCAAACCCAGTTCCACGCCTGTGATAGCGATGCGGGCCCTTTGTCTCTGCCAGAATAGGGGGCACCACCCGTGGCTCACAAGGAGCACAGCATGGGTGTCACCCCGGTGAGACAGTGAGAGCAGGAGCTGCCCGAGGCTGCAGGGCTGGGACTTGGAGCCCGGGCGCATTTCCCACGCCTCTGCGGTACAGCAGGGTCTGCTGCGCTGAATTCCCCTCTTTGTTTAAATTTGGACAAACACACATAACACAAAATTTAGCATCATAACCATCTTGAACGTACAGTATAGACGTGGAAGGTGTGTTCACACAGTCATGCCACCGTCACTGCTTTCCATCTCCGGAACTTTCCCATCTTCCAAACTGAAGCAGGAACTCCACATTCTCCTTCCATCCCCTCCACACCCCACACCTTCCATCCCCCCACAAACCCCACCTCCAGTAACCACCATTCGACTTTCTGTCTCCATGATTTAACTCCTCTAAGTGCCTCATATAAGTGAAAGCATACAGTATCGGGCCTTTCATGGCTGGCTTGTTTCCTTTAGCCCGGCCCCTCAAAGTCCATCCAGGCCCTATGAACCCCTTCCCTTCTAAGCGGGAAACGACACCTCCCGTCCAGGCCCTTCATCGCCGCCCTGCATCCCCGGCTGCTGGAAGGAAGCCTGGCTGAAGTGGTCTCATGACTCTGTGAGCGAACCCAGGCTTATAAAATGGGATTTGCTATGTAACTATGGAAAATACAGCTTCAGTGAATAGGCATTTCCCCACTCATGTTAGAAATTGAACTTGGTTAAATGGGGAAAGGCTGGGGCCGATCAGCTGGTGGCCCAATTAGAAAGCTCAGAGCCAGAGCTGTGCCAAGCCCCGTTTTCACTCCGAACTAGAGAAAAGCAGCTGCTGAAGCGGAGTGTAGCCTGAGGGTCTCTAGGAGCAGGGCAAGGCCATCTGGACTTGCCTCTAATGGACGGCTAAGCATTTCAGTCCCCCAAGCCACAGGATTGAGGACATTCGCAGAGAAAATGTGTATTTCCATGGTCGCTGGGCCACCCTTGGCCACCCAGCTACTCGGGGCCCGGGGTGGAATGACTGCAGATGGCGGGTAAGACCAGAAGCCTCCAATTGCATTCCTAGGTAAGGGCTCTCTTTTTCCACTTTGGAAGGGCCCTGTGAATTCTACCAGCTGAGGGCGGTGAAAACTCCCCAGGCCCTGCACACACCTTACTTTGCTGTGGCTGTGAGCTGTGTTCCCAGGGCCACATCACCAAAGGCTAAACACAGATGGACCAGCAGGGAGACAAATGCCCAGCCCAGCCCAGCCTCCTCTGGGCTCTGGTGGCAGTCCTGCTAACCCTGGAGCTCTGGGTAGCACAGCATCCCAACCCCAGGCGATGGCTGTGATGGGGAGTCAGCAAGCTCCCGTGCAGTGACCGGGCCCAGAGTGGCCCCTGGACTCGCCCTGTGCTCTGAGCGGTGCCCAGGAGAGGTGCCCTAGAGCAGAGGGCTTGGGACCCGCCCTGCTTCCCACCTTGGATTAAACTTGGACTGAGATGCTGACACAGGGGCAAAGAGGGCAGGAGCATACCCAGCACCAACAAAACACCGCTCAGCGAAGAACTGCAGCTGGGCTCAGCTGGCGGGAGGCTGGGAGGACACGGAGGAAAGACCAGGGCCCAGGCCTCTCTCTGTCCCAGTCTCTCTCCTCAACCAAACCAACAAATTAAATCACGCTGAACTAATATCCCCAGGATCCAAAGATCCATCAGTAAAAGTGAGGTTGGTGTTTGAAATCTTTCCCCCGAGGGAGTGGGTATGTTTAAAAGTTCTTCATAAGATATCAAAGGAGAGATCGACAACAATACAATCATAGTAGGGGACTTTAATAATACACCACTGTCATCACTGGATAAGTCCTCTAGACAAACAATCAGCAAAGATACAGCAATACTAAATGACTCACTAGATCAGATGGACTTAATAGACATCTTCAGAACACTTCACCCCAGTGCCACGGAATATACATTCTACTCAAGTGCTCATGACACATATTCAAAAATAGACCATATATTGGGTCACAAGCAAAGTATCCCCAAATTCAAGAAGATCGAAATCATAAAAAGCGTCTTCGCAGACCACGATGGCATAATATTAGAAATAAACTGCAATAAAAACAACCCAAAATACTCAAACACCTGGAAGCTGAATAGCATGCTATTAAATATTGATTGGGTTACCAATGAAATCAAAGAAGAAATTCAAAACATCCTGGAAACTAATGACAATGAAAACACAACAATCCAAAACCTATGGGACACAATGAAAGCAGTCCTGAGAGGGAAGTTTATAGCTCTACAGGCCTATCTCAAAAAACAAGAAAAAATGGTAGTAAATCAGCTAACTCTACAACTCAAAGAATTAGAAAGAGAGCAACAAGAAAACCCCAGAGTGAGCAGAAGGAAGGAGATAATAAAGATTAGAGCAGAAATAAATAACATAGAGACCAAAAAAATAATTCAGAAAATCAATGAAACCAAGAGCTGGTTCTTCGAAAGGATAAACAAGATTGACAAACCTCTAGCCAGACTCACCAAGAAGCAAAGAGAGAGGACCCAAATAAACAAAATCAGAAATGATAGAGGCGAAATAACAACAGACCCCACAGAAATACAAATGATTGTTAAAAAATACTATGGACAGCTCTACTCCAGCAAACTAGACAACCTGGAGGAAATGGACAAATTCCTAGAAAAATACAACATTCCAAAACTCAATCAGGAAGAATCTAAAAATCTCAACAGGCCAATAACTATGGAAGAAATTGAAGCAGTCATCAAAAAGCTTCCAGCAAACAAAAGCCCAGGACCAGATGGCTTCACAGGGGAGTTTTACCAAACATTCAAGGAAGAACTAAAACCTATCCTCCTCAGACTACTACAAAAAATTCAAGAGGAAGGAACACTTCCAAGCTCATTCTATGAAGCCAGCATCACCCTAATACCAAAACCAGGTAAAGACAACACAATGAAAGAGAATTACAGGCCAATATCCCTCATGGACATAGATGCCAAAATCCTCAACAAAATCTTAGCAAATCGGATCCAGCAGTACATCAGAAAGATCATACACCATGACCAAGTAGGATTTATCCCAGGGATGCAAGGATGGTACAATATCCGCAAATCAATAAACGTGATACATCACATAAACAAATTGAAAGAAAAAAACCACATGGTCTTATCAATTGATGCAGAAAAAGCATTTGACAAAATTCAACACCCATTTTTGATAAAAACTCTCAGCAAGGTGGGAGTAGGAGGATCATACCTCAACATAATAAAAGCCATATATGACAGGCCCACAGCCAACATCATTCTCAATGGACAAAAACTTACACCATTTCCCCTAAGAACAGGAACAAGACAGGGATGCCCCCTCTCACCACTCCTGTTCAACATAGTACTGGAAGTGTTAGCCATTGCAATTCGGCAAGAAGAAGAAATAAAAGGCATCCAAATTGGAAAAGAGGAAGTAAAACTGTCCTTATTTGCAGACGACATGATATTATACATACAAAACCCTAGAGACTCCATCAAAAAGCTACTAGACTTAATACATGAATTTGGCAATGTAGCAGGATACAAAATTAACCCCAAGAAATCTGAGGCATTTCTATACACCAATAGTGAACTTTCAGAAAGAGAGATTATAAAAACAATCCCGTTTACCATCGCACCAAAAAAACTAAGCTACCTAGGAATAATCTTAACTAAAGAGGTAAAAGACCTCTACTCAGAAAACTACAGGACGTTGAAAAAAGATATAGAGGAAGACATAAACAGATGGAAGAACATACCGTGTTCATGGATTGGTAGAATCAACATCATTAAAATGTCCATACTACCCAAAGCAATCTATAAATTCAATGCACTTCCCATTAAAATACCAACGGCATACTTCAGAGATCTAGAACGAACTCTCCAAAAATTCATCTGGAATAAAAAAAGACCCCGAATAGCTGCAGCAATCCTGAAAAAGAACAAAGTAGGTGGGATCTCAATACCAGATATCAAGTTGTATTACAAAGCCACTGTTCTCAAAACTGCCTGGTACTGGCACAAGAATAGGCATATAGATCAATGGAATAGAATAGAGAGCCCAGAAATCGGCCCGAACCAATATGCTCAATTAATATTTGACAAAGGAGGCAAGAACATACAATGGAGCCAAGATAGTCTCTTCAATAAATGGTGTTGGGAAAATTGGACAGATATATGCAAGAAAATGAAACTAGACCACCAACTTACACCATACACAAAAATAAACTCAAAATGGATAAAGGACTTAAATGTACGACAGGAAACCATAAAAATTCTAGAAGAATCCAAAGGCAACAAAATCTCAGACATATGCCGAAGCAATTTCTTCACTGATACAGCTCCTAGGGCACTTGAAACTAAAGAGAAAATGAACAAATGGGACTACATCAAAATAAAAAGCTTCTGCACAGCAAAAGAAACCATCAACAAAACAAGGAGAAAACCCACTGTGTGGGAAAACATATTTGCCAATGTCATATCTGATAAGGGCCTAATCTCCAAAATCTATAGGGAACTCATACAACTTAACAAAAGGAAGATAAACAATCCAATCAAAAAATGGGCAAAGGACCTAAATAGACACCTTTCAAAAGAGGACATTCAGAAAGCCAAGAGACATATGAAAACATGCTCAAAGTCACTAATCATCCGAGAGATGCAAATCAAAACAACAATGAGGTACCATCTCACACCTGTCAGACTGGCTATCATCAACAAATCAACAAACGACAAGTGCTGGAGAGGATGTGGAGAAAAAGGAACACTTGTGCACTGCTGGTGGGAATGCAGACTGGTGCAGCCACTATGGAAGACAGTATGGAGTTTCCTTAAAAAACTGAAAATGGAACTCCCATTTGACCCTGTGATCCCACTTCTAGGAATATATCCCAAGAAACCAGAAACACCAATCAGAAAAGATATATGCACCCCTATGTTCATAACAGCACAATTCACCATAGCTAAGATCTGGAAACAGCCTAAGTGCCCATCAGTAAATGAATGGATTAGAAAACTGTGGTACATCTACACGATGGAATACTATGCTGCTCTAAAAAGGAAGGAACTCTTACCATTTGCAACGTCATGGATGGAACTGGAGAGCATTATGCTAAGTGAAATAAGCCAGTCAATGAAGGAAAAATACCACATGATCTCACTCATTCATGGATAATAGAGACCATTATAAACTTTTGAACAATAATAGATTCAGAGGCAGAGCTGCCTCAAACAGATTGTCAAACTGCAGTGGGAAGGCCGGGGAGGGTTGGGGGGCAGGAGGGAGGGGGGTAAGAGATCAACTAAAGGACTTGTATGCATGCGTATAAGCATAACCAATGGACATAAGACACTGGGGGATAGGGGAGGCTGGGGGACTGTCTAGGGCGGGGGGATAAAATGGACACATATGTAATACCCTTTGTAATACCTTAAGCAATAAAAAAATTAAAAAAAAAAATAAAAGTTCTTCATAAATTATCTAAAAGGAAATCTGAATCATTCCGGTTCTTAGAAGAGTCCTACGAGACAGCAGGACACCTACCATCTCGCGCTGTGTGCACGTGTAGGTCTATGGGAGCTTCACCCCAGCCCTGGTCCAATGGTGAGTTTAGGGGGAAACCTGACCCTCCCCATGGCCATTTCCTTCCCCTCCTCCCCACACTGAGATTTTCGCTGGGCAAATTTTCAGGATCATTTTCTATGATTGTTTTCTTGATAAACAGTCCATGCATAGTGTTTGAATTGTTTAATAGTTTCATTGCTTCATAGTTCCTGAGAAAACAATACCATAGGGGGAGCCTGAAAATGAAGCTGGAAATAATTGGGGAGTGAATAAGGAGTCAATTTTATTCTCACTCCTTGAATTCCAGGAAAGTGGGGACGTGGCAGAGTCTAGTGCAGAGCGAGCCTGGCTGCTGGCCCAGCACACAATGGGCTTGCCATGGAGCCACGGGCCTCGTGGTGAGAAGGACAATGGGAGGCAGCAGACACCCAGGCCCCGCGGATTGCTGAGCCACAGGCAGCCAGAGGACAGGCGTAGGCTCCTGTTCTCTCACCCACAATAAGGGCTCAAAATAGGATCTGGCGGGAGGGCCCTTTGTAGAGCAGCGCCTGGGCCTGCGATGGGAAGCCACACCTAGGAGCCCTAGGACACCCTGGGGAGGGCCGGGGCCCAGGAGGCAGAGACTAGGTTGGGCTCTGCCTCTGTCTCTTACCAGGTTTGTCCCTGGGCCCTGCAGTCTTCCTGTTTGACCCAGTTCCCTCACCTAAAAACAAGAGGAACAATTTCCAGCTTTGGGAGCACGCCGACTGTCATGGAGAAAATGTGTGAACCGTGAAAACTAGAACCTCTGGCTGGACGAGATATTGAGTCAGGGTGGAGCCAAAGGCCCCACATGCCAAGGGTCCCTGATGCTGAGCCCTCCCGGTGAGGTCAGGTGCACTCTGGGTGGCAGGGAGCAGTTGGGTCTATGACATTCTTTCCTCGGCCACATCAAATTTCCCCAAATAGGGGCACATCTCATTATTGGCCTTTGTTTTGAAGACCCTTTGGGTGCTTTAGGAGGAACCTGGGAAGCACAGATTGGCTCCAAGCCATCCCAGACACAGAAAATAGGACCACAGCTGGAATAGATGATATAGGGAAGCAGCTTTTAGTTCTGTGAGAGGAAGAGCTTTCTAGCAGTAACACTCAACCACGGGCAACAGGAGTAACGCAGCCCTGCCAGTGCCCACGCAGAGCTGAGCACTGTCAGGACCAAAGGGCGGGATCAACTAGCTGACCAACCCTGGTCCTCCAAATCCCCAAAGCTCTTCACTGAAACTCCTCTGTACACTAAACTGATGCTCAGTATTTGAAAGCTTCCCCTGATCTTTATGGGTCTGACAGGAAGAAGGAAAGAACATTGGAAACCAGATCATTATGAATGGCCTGCTCAGACCCTGCGCTAAGCTTTTTCTCCCAGATTCCATCTGGAAAGTTCTATTTCTCCAGGTTTGCTTAATAAGTCTGGAATTCTTGTCCCTGTACCCAGAACTTTAGGGGGATCATCAAGTCAGAGTGTGATGGGCCCATTAAACCAAGGCCTGGGTCTGTCTTACTGGTGTTATTCTGGGGTCCAGAACAGCAACTGGCACAGTGTTGGTGCTCAGTAAATGTTTGCTGATTGAATGAATGGGAGCTTATCTTTTTAGGGCTTGTCAACACTGATGTGGCAGGCCCTGCACAGGCCTTTCCAGGTGGATCTGGAATCTGACAGGCAGGTCTTTCCTCCTTCATAGCACCTCTTTTTAGGAAAACTGGAAGATCTGTCTTCTTTCTGGGTTCCTGTTGACACTTAGCATGGTATTCCTACCTCAGCAGGAGGTGATGAGGCTGCCCTGTAGAATCTGAGAACCTCAACTCTGAGGGGGCTGCCCAGGCAGACTGGCCGCCTTGGCAGACTGGCCTGTGTTTCTGAGACAAGGGGGAGCTGGGTTGGCAACTGCTATAAAAGTGCTCTTTTACCCACATTCACTTCAGCTGCTGAGTTAGTGACACGGGGCTTTGTTTTCTCAGAATAAATGAAGGATCCAGAATATCTATTCCTGTGTCTCGGGAGGTTAGTGTGATGATGGGCAGTGGTCAATACCCTTGATCCGGAGTAGGGAAAGACATGTGTGATGGATGTGGCTGCTCCTATATGCTTCAACTTCATATGCATCAAACTCTGTGACTCCAGCATTATATAATCCATTTTCCTGTGTGTGATGAAGGTTCAGAAAACCTGCTGAATGGACCTACCTAGAACTGGTTACAAGATTCGGGGGTCTTTGCTTTTTCCGGCAATTAGGACACCGCAATTTTCCAAATCCCATTTCTGAAAGAAGTACTAAAATGTCATTTTATGAACATGTCAGCCCAAACACAGCCCAGGAATGAACCAGCGAAAAAGCAGCGGCACATCCACTGCCTGGCCTGTGACATTCCTAAAGGGAGTGGTCCTAGGCTGGGACTCAGAAGAAAAACATTTGATTTCTCTCTTTGAATTTGACCGTTTAATGTAATGTGTGCCTTTCTCCCCAATGTCCCCACCTAAAAGTCAGGAAACTGGGGTCATAGAAGTTAAATGAATTACCTAGACACATTACAGTGATGTTCCAAGTCCCGTCCTGACCAGTTCCAAGCCCATGCATGCTCTCTTCACTACACCAGTCTTTATTTATTTCTCTAAAAGGAGGCTCCAGTGTTTTGTTTTGTTTTTAAGTCATTTTCTCTGTGCTTCAGTTTATATAGTTTCTATAACTCTGTCTTCCAGTTCACCAATGTTCTCTTTTTCTGTGTATACAGCCTTTTCTTAAACCCATCTGTTGAACTTTTCACTTTAGATCTAGCGATTTTTAGTTTTAGAATACTTATTTGGTTCACTTTCTAGTCTCTATGTCTCTGATGGGATTCTCTTTCTGTATAATATTATCCCTACTTTGTCATTGAACTATTTTAGTATACTCATATTGGCTTATTTAAAGTCCATGCTCAGATCTGTCTCATCTTTGAGTCTGTTTATATTGACTTTGAAAATTATGCATTACATCTTCCTGCTTCTTCTTATGTCTAATAATTTTTTATCATATATTACCCAGTTGAGAGAATGGATTTAGTTTTCTTCCTTCCAAGAATGCTGATTTTGTTCTGTTAGGCAGTTTATTTCCTGGTGGATCAGCATAAGTCAGTCAATGATTGAACTTAAGCTTTGTTAAGGCATGTCTACACTAGTTCTTACTCTAAGAATGAAATAGCCCACTCTTAAGGCATTCCTTATCTAGGACCTCAACTTACGGCCGTGGATGTTCAGTGGGATATTTCTACTTTTGTTGTGAAATTCCAAATTGTCCCTGAAATATGTGACTTCTATAATCTCTTTCATTCATAGCCCCCGGCAGCCGCCAGGCCTCTCAGTCTTATGCATGACACTTGGTGCTTGGCCACAGACTCAACGGGGTCTTCATAGGTTTGCTGGTGTCCCTTCCCCAAGCAGTCTCTTCCTTCCAGCAGCATCCCCTGCAAACTCTGGCCACTTCCAGGGCCCTGACCACCATCTGTTTTACCTGACTCGTGAGACCACAGCTCTCTATTGGACTTTATTTCTTTGTGCAGTTTGGGAAGTCCCTCCATGAAGAAAGCCAGAGTGAGCATAAAACCCATGTCATGTTTCCCATCTCTCAAATGTCATAGCATCCCTTTAAAATTGTACTTCTTATCCCCAAATCTTTAGAAATTGATCAGGTGCTCTCAGGATCATTATAATCATATTTTTGTGAAGGCCATGGAGATGATATTGAAATAGAATCCCAAGGAAATGCCTTTGATGCCTAACCTTGTATGTAGTCAGACAAAGACCTGCACAAAGGTTTGGATCGAACAGAAACTACCATCTCTTCCACCACCTGGCAGTCTGTAATTTAATCACTTAGAGCCACCACTAAAGTTGGAAATATTCCTAATGACAATTGTTTTCATAATGAAACTGCGCCACTGGATCACAATGCATATACAGCAAGTGAATGTACCAACATCTGTTTTTGAGCTTCATATAGGGACCAAAAATGAAGTAATCTTAAGGCAATGCACTTGAGTTTGAAATATATATGCTTCTGGCTTGTTGACTCTTTGAGGCTTTGCTTTTCATTAGAAAGAACAAGAAAATGTTATTCTAATATCTCTCAGGACAATACAGTCACACATCAGCTCTCGGCCCTGCTGGTTACCTTGGCAAGCTTCTGATATTTCCTTTGGCATCTCCATGACTGAATTAGGAATGGATAAACTGAGACCCACATCTGGATCAATTTACATTTGGTTCAATGAAGGTATAGGAGAACTAAAGTAGAATCAATCCTCTCTCTCCTCCTGTCACCCAAGATGCCGAAGGGGAATAAGGCCAAGGGGAAGAAGGTGGCGCCGGCCTCTGCAGTCGTGAAGAAGCAGGAGGCCAAGAAGGTGGTCACCCCCCTGTTCAAGAAGCAGCCCAAGAACTTTGGCATCGGACAGGACATCCAGCCCAAAAGGGACCTGCCGGGAGCCGGTCCATGCTTGCTGTTTCAAGGGACCTGGCATATATGCCATACTGTTCTTAATATGTTTGCTCACCTTCTTGGCACTATGTGTTTTAACCAAGGTCTCTGAGAAAGGTTGTTTCCCCAGGTAGGGATTTTCTCCTGAAGTTAGGGAGGGAATAAAACCTCTTAACTAAGTGCCAGGCGGGTAATTAATCACTTTAACTATGAACAATCATGCTTAAGCTACATAATCTTTACTCCCTGGAATGGAGATAAGAAACGCCCTAACCTTTGGAATAGAGATTGATAGGATTGGAATCAACTGGTATAAATACAGATGTAAGAAGACAGAACCGAGAGAGACAGAACCTAGGCACAGAACCTACACAGAACGTTCTCTAGAGACAGAAGAACTTCGCTGGAGAGAACATGGCAAAAGATCCTGGACAGAAACTGGCCTCAGAACCTAGAGACAGAACCTAGCGAGAGAACATGGCAAAAGATCCTGGACTGAACCTGACTACAGAACATGGCAAGAGAACCTGACTAGAACTTGGTGACTGAACCTGGCTGGAGAACCTGGACAGAACCTGGCTGGAGAACCTAGCGAGGGAACATGGCTACAGAACCTGGCTGGAGAACATGGAGAACCTAGCAAGAGAACATGGACACAGAACCTGGCTGGAGATCCGAACCAGAACTTTGCTGGAGATCCAGACCAGAACTTGGCTGGAGATCCTGGCTAGAGATCCTGGCTAGGCTGCTGATCAACTGAACGCTGTCTCCGTGTCATTCCTTCTTCGCCGACTCCGTCCACACCTTTGGGGACCCCTGGACCCGCTGGGGTTGGACCCCAGCAGGGACCTCACCCGCTTTGTCAAGTGGCCCTGCTACATCCGGCTGCAGCGGCAAAGGGCTATTCTCTACAAGCGGCTGAAAGTGCCACCTGCCATTAACCAGTTCACCCAGGCCTTGGACCGCCAGACAGCCACTCAGCTGCTGAAGCTGGCCCACAAGTACAGGCCTGAGACCAAGCAAGAGAAGAAGCGGAGGTTGCTGGCTCGGGCTGAGAAAAAAGCTGCCAGCAAAGGGGATGTTCCCACCAAGAGGCCTCCTGTCCTCCGAGCAGGGGTCAACACGGTCACCACCCTGGTGGAGAACAAGAAGGCCCAGCTGGTGGGGATAGCGCACGACGTGGACCCCATTGAGCTGATGGTCTTCCTGCCCACCCTTGTGCCGGAAGATGGGAGTCCCCTACTGCATCATCAAGGGGAAGGCCAGCCTGGGGTGCCTCATCCACAGGAAGACCTGCACCACCGTCGCCTTCACACAGGTTAACTCGGAAGACAAGGGAGCTCTGGCTAAGCTGGTGGAGGCCATCCGGACCAACTACAACGACAGATACGACGAGATCCGCTGCCACTGGGTAGGCAACGGCCTGGGTCCAAAGTCAATGGCTCGCATTGCCAAGCTGGAGAAGGCCAAGGTGAAGGAGCTGGCCACTAAGCTGGGCTAAGTGTGCACCGTTGAGTTTTCTGTACATAAAAGTAATAAAAATACTCCTCGACCAGCGTCTTGATCAAAAAAAAAAAAAATAGAATCAATCCAGGTGGTGCAATAAATAAAAAGGGACTTGAACTAAGCATATAATCTCTTCTAACGAAATTCTACCTTCAACTGCTTTAACTAGTGAGCAACAGGTTGAACTGGTTTATATTTTTTCTAATGTATGTTCATCAATTGTACTTTACTCTAAATAAAATTTCTTATTATAGTCATTAGCCTTCTATCCATTTATGACTTCCTAGAGTTTTTACAATTTGGATAAAACAAATTTTGTCTGTCATAGTTGTCACAACTATTTCTTTTACTTTTAACGTTGTTAGTGTTTGTGAGAAAGAAGTCTTTAAATTCCTTTTATTCTCAAATTTACTAAACATTTTATAATTTTTCTATTGCTTTGTTAGAAAATTCTCATTTTTGTACTTTTAGGATAAAATATATTTTCTAAGTTTATTTATTTTCTCTTATTTTATTCAGAGTGACTTTATTTTGTTTTACAATATGAAGTATGGATCTAAATTACTTTTTCTCCATATTGTTGCAAATTACCTCAAACTCGTTTTATAAAAATGTACAGTCTTCATTGTTTATGGGAGTTTTTTACATATTAAATTTATACCTAAGGAGAGTCAGTGTTTGGGATCTTTGGTCTGTTTCATTGGTCCATATTTTATTTCCTAAAAATGTATTATAATATCAGATAAACTTGGTCAAGCATTCTTATATTATTTAAATTTTAGAATATCATTTGAAATCCTCACAAATGTATTTTCCACACCACTTTTAGTATAATGTTATGAATCTTAAACAAACAATACATCACTACATATGAATTAGTTCTTTTGAATAAAGAGTTATGTTCAAAGACATTTATAATAGTATTTTAGGTTTTGGGGAGAAACTAAGATGGCGGCATAGGGAAACACCGAAATTGCTGCCTCCTACAACAACTTCAACACACAATAAAAAGACAAAACGGACATCATCCAGAACTTACAGGAAGGCTGGCGGAGTGGAAATTCTACAACTAGAAGGAAAGAGAAAAGCACATTGAGGGTCAGGAGCTGCGGAAGTAAAGTGCAAAGGTACGGAGGCTCGAGAGTGTGCGGAAAGGGGCTGGTACCTGAGGAGGTGGCTGTCTTTTTTAATCAGGAGGGAGTCACAAGCTCCCGACTGCTCTGAACTCTGGTTCTGGGAAGTCTCTGGGGACCCAGGACTCATATGGGAAGAAACTGGACTGTCTGGCAGAACTCGGAACTCGAGGGTGGGCGGCTTTCCTTCAGAGGTGCTTGCAGCAATTAAATTATCAGGACACTGAGAAGCGCGCGGCCCCTTAGGGCAGGGCTGAGAATCCGCCATAGTTCTTTGCTCCGCCCTTTGATTCCCTGAGACCCCGCCCCACCCAGGCAGCAGCAGAGGCTTTTGCATATGAATGCCCTGGCCCTTTGCAACCTGAAAATTACCTAACAAACTGCAGCTGGGCCACAGACCCAGAACTTCCAAGAGAAGGCCCAAGGCCCCACAGCAGCTTGCATTGCTTCACAGCTGGGCCTCCATCAGGGCACCTCCAAACTCCAAAAAAGGAAGGAGAATCTGCAGTTCTCTTCATAGCTCCTGCTGGGTAACCTCCAAGAGCCAGTGTACCCAGTGGTCAGAGGGGGACCATCCAGATTACAACTCCTCAGATCCATAAGGGACACACCCAGGGGGCAGACTCAGTGAGCACCAAAGCCCCACTGAAGCAAGTCTCGCCCCAGAAGGGTGTCTTCAGCACAGAAGTTCTCCCACTGCAGACACATCCGATTCTCACTGCCAATTGGCCTGGAGGTCAACTCCTCCCAGTGATCCTACAACAATCAAGGCATAACTACAACAAGACTGTGCACAAAGACCACAAGGGGGCGCACTAAGAATGTCCACCTCAGGTAACGGGGGAGGCTGACCCACTGGGCCCTACAGGACACCTAGCACACAAAACCACTCTACCAACACAGGGAAGCATAAAAAATGCGGAGACAAAGAAACAGGTCACAAATGGCAGAAATGGAGGAAAGAAAACGACTGGATATAGAGTTCAAAACCATGTTTATAAGGTTTTTCAAGAATTTTATGGAAACCGCCGATAAATTTAGTGAGACCCTCAAGAAATCTAGTGAGACCCTCGAGGATATGAAAAAGGACCAACTAGAAATTAAGCATACACTGACTGAAATAAAGAATAATATACAGAGATCCAACAGCAGACAAGAGGATCCCAAGAATCAAGTCAAAGATTTGAAATACAAAGAAACAAAAATTACCCAACTGAAAAAGAAAAAAGAAAAAAGATTCCAAAAATATGAAGATAGTGTAAGGAGCCTCTGGGACAACTTCAAGCATACCAACATCAGAATTATAGGGATACCAGAAGAAGAGAGAGGGCAAGATATTGAAAACCTATTTGAAGAAATAATGACAGAAAACTTCCCCTACCTGGTGAAAGAAATAGACTTACAAGTCCAGGAAGCGCAGAGAACCCCAAACAAAAGGAACCCAAAGAGGACCACACCAAGACACATCATAATTAAAATGCCAAGAGCAAAAGACAAAGAGAGAATCTTAAAAGCAGCAAGAGAAAGAAAGTCAGTTACCTACAAGGGAGTACCCATACGACTGTCAGCTAATTTTTCAACAGAAACCATGCAGGCCAGAAGAGAGTGACAAGAAATATTCAAAGTGATGAATAGCAAGAACCTACAACCAAGATTACTTTATCCAGCAAAGCTATCATTCAGAATAGAAGGTCAGATAAAGAGCTTCACAGATAAGAAAAAGCTAAAGGAGTTCATTACCACCAAACCAGCATTATATGAAATGCTGAAAGGTATTCTTTAAGAAGAGGAAGAAGAAAAAGGAACTCTTACCATTTGCCACAGCATGGATGGAACTGGAGAGCGGATAAATACCACATGATCTCACTCATTTGTGGAATATAATGAACAACATAAACTGATGAACAAGGACTGATCCATAGATGGAGAGGCATTGATTGGACTGTCGGGCCTTGGAGGGAAGGTAGGGGAGGGTGGGGGTAAGGGGGAAAGATCAACCAAAGGACTTATATGCAAGCATATAGGCCTAACCAATGGACACAGAAAACGGGGGGGTTGAGGGCATGAGGGGGGGGGGGTAGGGGGTAACGTGGGGATAAGGACACATATGTAATATCTTAATCAATAAAAAATATATTTTAAAAAATAGTATTTTAAATGACATAAAAAATACCTAAATGTCAAAGAGCAGTGGTGCAATATGTACCCTAATGTAAGTGTCATAGCACCATTAAAATATGATAGAATAGCCCTGGCTGGTGTGGCTCTGTGATGAGAGCATCAGCCTCTGCACCAAGGGTCACAGGTTTGATTCCCAGTCAAGGGCACATACATGGGTTTGCAAGTTTGATCCCCAGCCCCAGTTGAGGTGCGTTCAGGAGGCAACCAATGGATGCATTTCTCTCTCATCAATGTTTCTCTCTCTCCCTCTCTCTCCTTTTCTTCCACTCTCTTTCTCTAAAAATCAATGGGAAATATATATATATTTATATATAAATGTATATATATATATATATATCTTCAGGTGAGAATTAACACAAAAAAAAGGCAGAATAATGTAATAGCATGGACAAATTTTTATTATGAGCTTAAGATGACAGATACATTGTTCTTTAAATAGGATGATCCAAATTAAAAAATGTCTTTATACTCATTCATTAACAATTATCTCTGCAACTTCTACTATGAGCCAAGTACTATTTGGAATGTTGAGGTTCCAGCAGTAAACAAAGTGCACACAAACCCATACCCTCATGGGTACCCTCAGGGCATTTCCCAATGTGGGGACAACCAGTTTCACAAGAACAAACTGTGAAAACAGGAATTTGCAAGCCAGTTGTACAACACAGCGGGCCTTGCAACTGGCCATAGTGGGAATATTTACACCACAGGCAAGCACTGCACATCAGGGCATTCACCCCATCCCACCCTGCCCCGTGGAGCCAGTTGTTAAGCATTTGCCAGAATAACACTGGGGCAGTCAAACAATGAAGAACATGAATAAGCCTAAGATATACTAGTACACGGTAAGTTGGAGAGCAGTGCACACTAGAGAGAAAATTAAAGCAGTGATGTGGGATACGCCGTGTTCTGTTAGAGCAGTGTGGAGTTGTGAATAAGGTGACCAGAGCTCACTGAGGAGGTAGCAATTAAGTAAAGACCTGACAGGGCTGAGGGAGGGAGGCCTGGATGAGCACGGATCCTGTGTGCAGGGGGCTACAAAACAGAGTTTAAAAGAACTGCTAACCTAAGTGTGCCCGCTGACCATCAGACAAATCATTCCATACCCTGAGTCAGGTGTGAAAAAGAAGCAAGGAAGTTGCTTAATTATCCCAGGAATCAAGCAGCAATTTTTTGAGCAGAATCATGGGAACTGGGGAAATTTTGGTTTCCTTTGCTACAATTGGGAGTCACTCACATGGAGGGATTTCCAGAAGCAGACGGTTCTGCTGGACTGAACTGCACAGACAGGAGCTAGAATAAGAATTGTTGGTCTTAACCAAATGGTTCGTGACTCAGAGATGATCAGAATATAGAGTCAACCCTTGAAAGCAGAGCAGAGACCCAGAAGGCAGGTCAGCATCTCCATGCAGATTTCCTTTCATCCCGCGACCCCGGGACCCAGGTGCCGGGTTTGAGCAGCAGAGTCATTCCAGACCCCCCCTGGGCTAGTCAGTGAGAGGGTGAAGAGGGTGTGGAAGAATTCTCAGGAATTCGGGGACTGGCAGGATTTCCGCTCACCGCTGAAGTGTCTATAGACACTTGAATAAGCGCTGAAACTCGCAAGGGGTTCCCCGGCTTCCTTCAGGTTCCAGATTAGTAAGAATACCAACAATCCACACTCATTCCTCACCCTCTTGTAGCAATAGCTATGTGAATGTGCGGCGGTGACACTAACAAAAACGATTTGCAAAGCAAGTTAGTCACTCTTCCTTTTCTGATTTTAGACAAGGAAATTCATGACTGATTAAGTTTTCAATGACATTAAAATGTTAACAGAGAAATGCCAACATATGTAGTCATCAGAAATGTACAAAGGTAATATTATTAGACAAACAAATGTAACAAAAATAGAAACTCCCAGAGGGCAGTGTGGTCTGGGGCAGTTGGGAAGACATAAGCCTTGCTTCTCTGCTTTCTACATGCTCAGCTAATCCACACTGCTGTCTAGGCACAGGGTCCGATTGCATAGGAACTTTTCTTGACTTTTTAACGTAACACATTTATTTCAATGCCTGGTTTCCAGCGTTGCTCTTGTTTTTCCGGTGGCTGACGGGGTCTCAGTTTCCCCTGGCTCCCCTGTAAGCCCCTCCGGGTCCCCTGGTGGTGGAGCCACGGCTGCTCCCACTCACATCCTTTCTCCAGGAAAGTCATTCCCAGGGTCGGCTGCCTGCAGCCTCTGAAACCAACGTAGGAATTTCTCAGCAAGCTCTGCTTTGCTCCTGCTTGTTGTATTTTGCTTTAAGTTGCAAAAACCTTAAAGTATTTTGCTTTAAGTTGCAACATACTTTACTGGTCCCATGGATCCTCTTGTGTGCTTTGGGATTACTGTGTTTGTTTTTCAAATTATTGCTCTTAGGTTTCCTTTCCTTTCTTTTTTGCTTCTTTTGTTTTGCTTTTCTTGGTGTCTCCTGGAAGCCTTTCCTTTGACCTCTGACCTCTTGCTGTACGTCTCTGGGTAATGTGGATTTCTCGTGCACGATACCAGGAAAGACAAGAGCTATCATGAAAGCCACTTTTTTTGTGTATTAATTGCTGTGGAGTTCTATTTTATAATATTGGGAGGATTATTTAAAATTAAAATGAAATGATGAATGTAGAGTGACTAGCTTATAGTAGGCACTCAATAAAAATATGCAGAAAGAGTGTTTTGTAAGCTTCAAGATCCTTATAGTGTTGGCCAATAACACCTCCTCCATAGTCCATAGCCTCACTTCTGTGCTGTAGCTACCAAGGCTCTTGCCTGTGTCTGTCTCAGCCAGTGACCAGGGAGTGACCGAGCTGCCAGAGGCAGGGACTGGCCCTTGCTCCTCACGGAACCCCTGCACTCACCGCTGAGGGGGGACGAAAGGAGGAGGGGTAAAGTAGCAGTGCCTGTGGCAACGCCATAACACAAGAGCAGTAAAATACAGTCCTCGAGAGAATCCATAATATCTCAGCCACAAATCTGAGTTAATATTTCTCTAAGTAGCTGCACTTTTTTATTTTCTTTTGCCTGGTGAGGCATTTATGGTCTTAGTCTTCACGGAACACTGCCACTGAGCTTTTCGTTTATGGATCTTATTTCCAAGGAAAAGAGATGTAAACATTCCAACGTGAAAAGATCTCATTGTATTTATGAATTTTCATAATGGTCCATTTCCAGAACCTGTTAGGTTGATCACCAAGGGACACCACCATGGGAAAAGTGCCATTTGCGTTGTTTGCACAACATTCAGTACAAATCCGTCTTACCCAGCAGCTATCAAATTATCACATTTCCTATAGAAACTTATTTTTCTAGCTACCATAATAGCCACTTTTTCTAAGTAAAATCACTGTATTTATTAAAATGACTTAAAATGCGAACAACAGTGAAACCTGGGCATGGAGCGGCTTACAGGAAATTAGGAGAATAATTGGCTCCTAAGTTTCCTTGTCTTACAAACAATTTTTCTTCCTCCATCACTTCACATTTCCTCCTCGACGTGTTTGATTGAGCTCACACAGATCCTATGGCTCCGAGGAAACGGTCCACGTGGGCAGTGTGAATGCGAAAGGTCACATCTTGGGGAGTTATCCGCTGCCGAAAAGAATGGCTTGCGTTTATTTTTCAAGTTGAAAACGTTTATTTTTTTCCTGTTCATGGAACTCAGAAATGCCCTGAGTAATTTTACTCGGACCGACCAAGCAGAATGAGCACGTTTTCCACTGTGACAAGGCCTCGCATGTCTGGGTCTGCAAGGAGAAGTATTTGGAAGTTTCTTTTGGAAGCTAGGCCTCCAAATGATGGATTTTGCCTCAAAACCTGAGCTTTGCTTTTCTGCTGCAATTTACAAGGGAAGGGACCTTAATAAAAGGCCAGAATTCTCTGGGAATGTTTAACTAAGGTGAGCTACAAAAAGACCCGGCCCACAGGCTCTAAACCTTTCTGATTGGACACACACACACACACACACACACACACAAAAATGTGAACTATTACCCCAATTCACAGGATGTCATCATTGAAGTTTTGAAGTTGGCAATGTGTATAAAATTGCAAACCCAAATGCCACAACCAGACTTTACAAAGGAAGTTTCCGAGAAGTGGCTTCTTTCTGAACCGTCAGCCTGACCAGAGTTCAAGGACATTGGTCACTGTGAGCTGGCAGAGCGCATCCTGGCCTGGCACCTGTTTACAGGCCAAACTCCGAAGGCCCCTGCGGCAGCTCCCATACCTCGAACCCACTGTGTGGGCCGGTCCCTCGCTGCTTCCAAGATCCTCTCTGGCAGCATTCCATGCCATTTTAAGGCGTCTACCACCTAATCACACCAAAGCAGTCGTTTACTCCTCAGATGCAGGCTGCATTCTCCCCTGGCATTCCTCAATTCCCCCTGGGCCCCCTGCCTCTCCAGGCTGCAGCGCTAGGGTAGCAGACACCCCGCCTTGCTTACCAGCCTTGACCCCTAAACGGCACTTGGCATGGGACTGCCCTGAGTGAAACCTTATTTGCGATGATAACAGACATTTGGACGCCAGCTCCCCCAGGTCATGGACAGGTCCCTGTCATGTCCCACTCCGCATTCAGGCCTTTCTGATTCCAACTATGAACTCTTACTGTTTTAACTCATCTACTTAGATCATATGTGACAACGTATGTGGTTTGCATCCTTTCCCCAGGTAAAGAGAGACTACTCTTAGGCCGGCCAAGACTTGTTCCTCCTTATATGTGTCATTTAAAAGTAGATTTTCACTAAAGAAAAACAAAATATCTTCATAGTTGCAAATAATGACAATATGACAACATGTACTCTTTCATTACTGGATGCAGAGTTTATGTGCTATTTAAATAATAAATGGTTTAATTTCTAAAATTCTTTGCCTTTTATCTAATATTAATATTGACACACCATTTTCTGTTTGTTAATATTTTCGTAGTATATTTTTTCATCTCTTTACTTTTAATTTTTTTCTTTGCCGGTTTATTTTAGATAGAAGTTTAAGGCTGACTTTTATTTTGTTTTGTTTGTTATAATCACATATAAAAATCACTCAATTTATAATTAGAATTACTAATTACTCTTATTTCCACTTATTTTAG
Organism: Myotis nattereri; assembly: GCF_964212035.1. NCBI lineage: Eukaryota > Metazoa > Chordata > Mammalia > Chiroptera > Vespertilionidae > Myotis > Myotis nattereri. The sequence goes on from NC_138088.1 coordinate 7,994,057, forward strand.
TCATCTTTTTTTAGTGTTTTCTCTTTACCATATTTTTGGTTCATTTCATTTGTTTCTTTTTCCTAACTTCTATCAAATTTTTTAGGTTTTCTTTTAATTTAAAAAATATATTTTATTGATTGATTTTAAAGAGAGAGGAATGGAGAGAAAGAGAGAGTGAGACAGAAAGAGAGGGAGAGAGATTTGATTGATTTATTGTTCCACTTATTTATGCATTCATTGGTTGATTCTTGTATGTGCCCTGACTGGGGATGGAAACTGCAACCTTGCCTTATCCAGATGACACTCTAACTGAGCTACTTGCCCAGGACTATTGATTAGGTTTTTCTTATTTCTCCTTATAGTGGCTTTGAAATTTGTATTCTACTTCCATTTATGTAGTTACACTAAACTTTTATTTCATAGACTTAAGTTAATAAATATAATATTTGTCATTATTTTTATCTACTTCCTAAACACACAAAGATATTGGAATACATCACTTCTGGTTTCTACCCTTCCTTCTACTATTGTTTTTAGTGCTATTGTTTTTAGCATTTTAACTGCATCTTATTTTTAAGCCTTCCAAATTTTGTCTTTTTTGTTTTCATCAATGTTCTTTTAGATTTCCCAATATATCTGCCACTATTTTTATAGTCACTATTTTTCCTGGCACCTGACTCTTATCTAGGTTCATTTTCTACTTTATTATAGCCTGTCCTTTAGAAGTTTCTTGGTAATTTTCTAAGGGATAAACTTTCTTAGTTCCTATTTTCCTGAAAATGTCATTATTTCTTTGTTTTGGCAATAATTGTGGTGGTGAAGAATCTTTCATCAGTATATTGTCTTTGTGCGAAAGACTTTCCTCTTTACTTCATGTTTTTCAGTCTTAACGGATCTAGTAGAGTTCTATTTTCATATATTCTTCTCAGAACTCCTGTGCTTCCTAGATTGAAATGTATGTTTTCCTTGAAATCTGAAAGATTCTCTTTAAATATTGCTGGTGGTTTATTTCATTTACTTTATTCTCTCTTTTCTGGAATTCACATTTTAAGGAATCAGCTTACCCCATCCTTCATATCTCTCACTGACCTTTCCATCTTTTCCTTTCTTTGCTGCATTCTATTTGACTTCCTCGGAACTACCTTCTAATTTACCAATTCTTTAGCTGTGTGCTTAAACTGTAGTTTATTCTGCCCATTGAGTTCTTTTCAATGACATTTTTAATTGATTTTAGAGAAGAAGGGGGAGAGAGAGAGAGAGAGAGAGAGAGAGAGAGAGAGAGAGAGAGAGAGATTAATGATGAGAGAGAATCATTGATCATCTGCCTCCTGCATGCCTCTTACTGGAGATCAAGCCCACAACCCAGGCATGTGCTCTTAACTGGAATCGAACCCAGGACCCTTCAGTTCCCAGGCCGACACTCTATCCACTGAGCCAAACCAGCTAAGGCTTCAATGACATTTTTCACCTAGAGAACTCCTACATGGCTCTCTTAAATCACTGGCTAACCTTTTTATTACTATTTTCATTTATTCTTTTATCTCTTTAATACTTTGAAACATACTAATACCATCGGTACTCTTTCCAGTTAAAGGTGCTTATTTTATTTTATTGACTCTCCTTCATTGTAGTTCATTTTCTTGGGTAGCTGGTATATAATTCTGATTGTGGCACTGTTTTCTCTGAGGGAGTCCCATGACCCCTGGGTTGTGAAAGCTTCTCTGCAACAATAACTTTAAATTTGTTTCTGCAAAAGTGTGGGTCTTTAATGATCCTGAAAGGTGATTTTAATTTCTCCACTTGCAGTTCCCACACCAGGCTGGTAGTTCAAATATGGGTTATACATCTGTGTGTGCACAGCCTAGAATTTCAATTTTTCATGGGTGTCTTTACTCTGCCCTGCTCTCCTCCAATACAGCATTTTATTTTTATTCTTTTTTTTTTCTTTTTATAGAGTTCTTAAGTATGTTAGTTTCTATTAAATGGAAGGGACAGCTCTCTGTAGCTCTAGACCATTGGTCCCCAATGTGGGGCACATGCCTCACAGGGGGGCAATTTGATTTTTAAGGGGGGCAATTCGAGAAGGAGTTATTAACAGTGAATTTTTTACATTTCTTATTGATCTAGGGGCCTCATATACAGTATATAAATATATACATGACATATTTATGCATTTCAGTTCTCTATTATATGTTTTGAAACTTTATTTGCTATTTTTTCATATAGCTTCAAATTATTATTATATTTTTAACAATTTCTTAGTCATTTCTTCCTTAGTACTTCAACTGTCCTTTTATTCTTTTATTTTTCTCTTTCATGGATGCCGTGTTCTTTGGAAGCTTGTTTAGACCAAGTGAATAGCCTTTTAGGCTTCCTCCACATGAATAGGAGTTCACTTTATGAATAATAAGAATTATATGTCCCTGGGGCAGGGGGGCATAGGGATTTTAGAGATGCTTAGGTGGGGCATGGCCATAAAAAGGTTGGAAACCACTGCTCTAGACTTTATGCGGGGCTCAGTTCTAGCTGCCTCCCTCAGGTACAGTCCAATATCCCATCTCCTACTCTGTATGGGGGTGAGACCTCGTCTCCTCCCAAAGCTGTCTGACCAGGAAGCTTCCTCACTGGCCACCTGGAGAGTTGATGCTTTCCTTTTATGTACAAGGTTACCAAAATTTTAGTTTTATCTTAGGAAATAGAGAGTGTTCATCACAATTTTCCCACCACATAGCCTCCACCCAGACACACACACACAGCCTATTGTCTGACCACATTCTGCTGTTCTCCAGGCCCCAGTTTAGATGCATTTTCTCTAGAAAACTTCCTCTGAGCTCTCAACTCCAGGAACAGCGGGGAGTACCCTTCCATGTGCCCCAGGCTTCATACCTGCCAGAACATTCCTCACCGATTCTTGCAACAGACTCTAAGATCCTTGAGGGCAAGATTGAGTCTTGTTCCCCATTTATGCTCAGCAGCTGGGACAGAGCCTAACTCGAGCTCGACACTCCTTACACCTGCTCTGGTCACCTCCTACAGGCTGGACACTGTCCTGAGTGACGGGATCGCAGCACAGTTAGGCAGAGCCCATGAATTCCTGGGAGAGCAGACCCTCTGCCTTGTGCCCCCATGTGGCCCCATCTCGATTTCAGTTAGTATGTTTCTCATGGTAGTTTGCTTCCAGGACTTTCCCCCAAGCATTGTGACTTTCCTGTGTGCAAGTAAGGGAAGAAAGGGTTAACATTTCTCATGTTCCTGGTCCTCGTCTAAGGGTTTTTATATATGTTGTCCCATCAATCCTCACAACATGTCTATGAGGTAGGTCTACTGACCCATTTTGCAGAAAACAAAACTAAGTCTCTAAGTCTAAGTGGTTAAGACTCTCATTTATGTTCATATTGCTAGTGAGTTGTTGTTGTTTTCATCCAGACCCAAAGGCTCCAGCATCAGACATGCTATTCTCACTGAGAGGACCTGTGGCGAATCTTGCCATCCTATTCATCATGTCCCTGACCCTCAGCCTAGAGCTGGAAACATCAGGAATGTAAGTGCTTGTGGAGCAGAGGGTGAGATGAGGGACACATGCTGCTTAGGATGAGCATGGAGACGCTGTATTGCGATTCAGAAGTGAACCCCCAGCACTTCCGTCTGAGAAGTACTAGCTTAGAAGAATCTAGAAAAATCTAGATTACGTACATGAGGTGGAGCCAGAGGGTGTGGAGTTGAGAACAGCAGGGCTGGCAGTGGGACCCAAGGTTATGCTTCTCTTCCACCGTACGCTGCCTGCCAGGGGCAAAGGCTCCCTCCGAGGGGTCCTCAGGTCCAATGTTGACTAACCTCAGCCTGTTCCCGGATAGGACTCCCTAACTGAGCATTCCTGAGACCTCTGAGGCCTCTCCTTATCTCATGTTCCCAGGAAACATGGGTTCTGTCCAGACACCCACTCTAGACAGCGGACCTTCCAAGAAGAGAGCTGCACCAGCGACCCTGTCCCTGGCCTTCCTGGGCCCACGTTTTCCTGCTTGTGTTGTACTGGGTCCCAAGGCCCCGCCTGGGTTTGAAGAGAGTAGTACCCGGGTGTGAGGAGAGAGGGGCCCTAGATTAGCTGCTCCTACTGCCATAGTGAAGTACCACAGGCTGGGGCCTTAAACCCCAGCATTCAATTCCTCCCTGTTCTGGAGGCTGGAAATCCAAGCTCAAGGTGCTGGTAGGGTTGCTTTTATTTCAGGCCTCTCTCCTTGGTGGTAGGTGGCATCTTCTCGCTGTGCCCTCACCTGGCATTTTCTCTGGCCCTGGTGTCTCTTCTTCTTCTTTTAAGGACATAGACCCTTGGGATTAGGCTCCACCCTGATGACCCCATTTAACCTTAATCATCTCTGTAAAGGCCTTGTCCCCAAACACAGTCACGTTCTGAGGTCTTGGGGACAGGACTTTAAGTACAAATTCTGGAGGGCACTCGGCCCATAACAGGCCCCACACTTCCCCAGGAAGGGCCTCACAGCAGCTTTCCCTTAGGTGCTGAGCTCCATGTTCTATCCTGGAGGAGCTGGTCAGTAAGAGATGATGAGATGAGACACGAGGTATGTGAGGGATGTGGAGAAGAGAGGAAGTGCATGGGGATGTGAATCCATCTTCTCTGGGGTGAAGCCCAGAGCTTTCCTCTGAGGAAGCCCCAGTAGCTGACACCGCTCCGGAGTGTGTACAGTTGTGCAGCCAACACACCAACCTGCCCTTCCGCTCAGAGCATAACTCAGGCCCCCACCGTTTTGTTGTTTCTGAGCTAGAAGGCTCATTTTGACCCCAAGTACACTCCGCCAGCTGGAATTCAAATGACCATGGAAAAATGTTTCAAAGACACATTTTTAAAACCTACCGTCTGCAAGCCCCTGAGAGGAGCTGGGAAGGCGTGGAAATCCCTCCAACCATTGTGTTCTCAGACTTGATGAATGGGGCAGAGGGTGTAAGTCACTTTTGAAAAGAATTTGAAGTCTTTGAGCATACCCCCTGGCTAGCTGAAGTCTTGACCTTCTGAGCACTATGGCCAAGACAATCACCTGAGCACTGGCCATTGGGGTTCATTTGCTTGGAGTATACTCCTCTATAGGGAAGGGTCGTGGGTTCAAGTCAGGACACAGGTACCCAGGTTGCAGTTTGATCCCAGATGAGACAGTCAGTCTCTCTCTCTCTCTCTCTCTCTCTCTCTCTCTCTCTCTCTCTCTCTCTCTCCCTCTACCTTCCTCCCTACACACACACACACACACACACACACACACACACACACACAACAAGCGCCTGAAGTCATTCCCAGGTGGCGACTGAACAGAAACTGAAGCAGCAGACAGCCAGGAGTTGAGCCCCGCCTGGCCTGCGCCCCAGCACTGCAGGTCCCAGAGCACCCCCTTAAGGAGCATTTTTGTCCACTGACAGAGGTATGCGTCCTCACTTACCTCATGTTGGTTCTGCCTTTAACACAATTGTAGGATTTAATCAGATATGCATAGAAAAGGAGGGACTTGTCATCAGACCTGTCAAACTTCATAAGAAAGCGGGGCACAGTGTCAGGCCCTGGAGAGCTCTCCACTCCCACCCAAGGTTTCTCGGGTTTCTTAGAAAGCTGCCATGCTTTCTGTTTAACGGCTTCCTTTGCCGAGGTGGCCAACTGCTCTAATCCCAGCTGGTTCTAATCCTAACACGGGCCATTGCTCGCTGTGCAGAATCAGACCTCAATGCGACAGTCATCGGTCCTCTCTCCCCAGTCACTGGGAAACAGAGGCTCTGGTCCAGTCAAGCTCTTCAACTCAGAACGGAGTGTTCGGGCCACTCTGAGGCCAAGGCCTTTCAGGATTTGCCAGAGGAATTGGATTGTGATGCCTTTCCCAGTATCTGTGTACCAACATCGATTTAGAAAGGGATGGAAGGGGTTCCTGGAAGAAAAAGACGTGGGAAATGAGCTTTTATCCCCTTCACTGAGGCTCAGAGCTATGAACCCGTGGCTGGTGGACGGAGATGCCCACGCAGGATCAGGCTGCAAAGGGTCAGGGACTTGTGCAAGGGAAATCATCTTAAAAACAAGGACCACGGTCATCTGAGGGCAGTGTCCTCACATCAGCTTACACTGAATTTCATCGCAACACACACATTGTCAGTATGTCTGAGCCCAGAGGGAAAATGTATGTCTTTTGGTTACAATATAAAGTAACAACACTCAGAGTTCAGGCCTTTGAGACTTGTCTTAATGATGGATCCAGAGTGGCCTGCCACTCCAGGGTCAGACAGTACTGAGGGTGGTGAGCCTGCACCACCAGGGCCACAGGGAAGCCGAGAGTCCTTGGGGAGAAGGTCAGTGTCGGTGCTGTAATTTTATGAGCAACAACAGTATGTGCAGGAATCTGTATCACAACAACTGTTAGAGGAAGTTGGGCAGTGGAGGTAGGCAGGGAGAATTCCCTCTGAGCGCAGGTCTGAGTCACCAACAGCCCCCAACCCCAGACAAGCTGTGAGGGCAGCCTGGCCTGACACCAAAATCAAGGGTACGCTCCCACTCAAATCCCTGGGAATGTCTGTGGAGAGAAGTCCCAGGGCCACACCAGACCTTTCCCTGCGAAGAGGAATAGGAGGGGAGAGTGTGCCATTGTACAGAAATCTAGTGTTTATGATAGGGACACAAATGTAAATGTGACTGCCTTTGTCCTCTCCAGCTGATAAGGTGTGAGACTTGCTGGTTTGGTTATGTGGATATTGTTTTTGCCGGTCACTCCTTGCTCTTCTGTCCAGTGTGATATGGCCCTGGGCCTCGGAGATGGCAGTGTTGCGGAAATAAATATCAAGCCCATTGTATCGCATTCTAACACAGTTCTTATGGGGAGGCCTGAAAGGCAGGCGGCTATATGAGATTTCCCCAAAGTGGGTGCGAGGGGTGGGCATTCCTGAAGGCAATGATTGGAAGAAAGGGTTTATCGGAAAGGAAATGGGAACTTCCTCTCTGCTAAGGCCGACAGATAAGGGGCCTCTGCATCTCGGGGAGCGCACGCTGCTTTCTGGACCTGGGAGGGCCTAGGACTCATTGTGGGCTCTTGTCTATGGAGACAGAGCCCACCCGTAGAGGAAAACAGAAGCTTAAATGCAAATGTCCTCTGAGCATTCAGAATCCGGAGCCAGACCACCCACCTTAACGCTCCCTTCATATTTATGTTTCTCAGTGATCCCTGACTGCAGTGCAGTCCTGTCGACATGGCATGGCCTTGCCTCGGCCTTGCTGCTGAGGAAGGCATCTGTCTTCACTGAAGCTTGAGTTGCTCAGGGGCATGGCGTTCTCCCGAGGAGGGTGGGGGTTTAAGAGCAGTCATGTCAAGAAGAAACCCCAAGGCAGAGGTGAACACTCCTCTGTGACTGCCTTGGAGAAGCTTTGTTAGACCTCAAAGAAGCCTCAATGTCCCTACAACCAAGACGAGAGCTAACAAGATAGGAAAGATTAAAGGCACCTTTTGTGCATGGGGGAAGCTGGGTACTGGGTTTGTTGTTCAAGTTGACAACAGTACATGTCAACGTGGCCATTCTAGGAAGCTGAGTGCTGACATTAGCTCCAGGAGCTCCAGTTCACTGATCTAACAATATGAGAAATACACCCAGTGTGTTTCCTGGACAGTCTCATATTTGATTTCTTGAGTAGAGTTCTTTTGGGACCCCTTTTGGGCTTAGGAATTTGGGAAATAATGAAGTTAAATATTTCAGCAGAATTTCTCAGAGACACCGAGAAAAGTGGAATAGAGTTAAGGAACTGAAATTTTACTTGGAAATATCACTGCCCTTAGGGGGTTTGTCACGGGGGAGCATAGCACATAGAGCGAGCCGGATGCCAAGTGCAAGTCAATCAGCCACACAGCGTGTACTCCTGCTTGCCTGGCTAACTTTACTCGGTATAAAAACCGTGAGGTTCGCACATGTTGCATGTATCAGTAGTTTATTTTTTATTGAACCATAATTCTAGCCCATGTATATACCAGAGATTGTTTATCACTAATCTGTTTATTGTATCTAATTTGAGGCTACTACAAATAGAGTTTCTATAAACATTTAAGTACAAATGTTTGTATGAAAGTATGCTTTCACTTATCCTAGGTAAACATATAGGAGTGGAATTACTATATATATACATTTAACGTTTTAATTCCTGCCAGCACTTGGTAAGTTCGGTCTTTGTCATTTCGGATGCTGAGCATCTCCTCGTGTGCTTGCTTGCTATCCCCATACCTGTTGTGGTGAAATGTCTGTTCAAATCTTTTGTCCATTGAGTTGTTAGGGTTTTTTCTTATTGTTCAGTTTGAAGAGTTCTTTATATATTCTACATAGAATTTCATTTTTAGATCTTTGATTTACAAATATGTTCTCCCAGACTGTGGTTTGTCTTTTCATTTCATTAACAATGCCTTTTTTAAGAGCAGAAGTTTTCATTTTGATGAAGTTTAGCTCATCCATTTTTTTTTATTTTAAAAATTTTGGCTGTAATCCAGTTCTTAAAGATATTCTCCTATTTTCTACTAAAAGATTTATAGTTTTAGATTTCATGTGGAGGTCTATGATCCATTTTTATTTTGAGATTTTGTATATGATAAAAGACATGAATCAAAGTTTGTTTTATTTTGTATATAGATATTCATTGTTCCAGAACCATTTGTGGAAATATTATCCTTTCTACACTGAAATACCTCTGTACCTTTCTTGAAAATAATCTCTCCGTGTGTGCTTGTCTATTTCTTAGCTCTTTATTCTGTCCCATTGATCTTTTTGTCTGTATTGATGCCAATCTCACATTGTTTTGATTACTATTGCTTTATAAGTCTTTAAATCCAGCTTTCAAAGTTGGGTGGGTTTTTTTAAAACTTGTTTTGGCTACTGTAGGTCTGCCATTTTAATTTTAGAATAAAATTATGATTTCCTCAAAAAAAGCCTACTGGAATTTTTGGGGGGATTCCATTGCTTGTAGATTAATTTGGGGAGAATTGACATCTAAATTAATATTAAGTTTTCTGATTTCATGAACAATATATATCTCTCAATTGTTTAATTTTTCTCAACATTTTTTTCTTGTGTAGATAGAGGCTTTTTCACATCTTTTGGCATATTTATCTCTATTTAATAATTTGGTGGCATTGTTTTTTAATTTTAATTACTGATTTTTTGCTAGTATATAAAAATTAAAATGATTTTTTGAATATTGCCCTTTTGTCCTGCAATCTTGCTAAACTCGTGTATTAGTTCTAATAGCGTTTATTTTGTAGATTGCATCATATTTTCTACGTAGACAATCATGTTGTCTGTAAATAAAGACAGTTGTGTTTATTTCTTTCTAATCTGAATAACTTTAACTTCTGTTTCTTACTCTATTTCAATGGCTAGAACTTTTATTACAATGAAGAAAATGGTGTGGTGAGAAATGGCATACTTGTCAGTATTGCTCTTATCTTTCAAAGAAAAGTGGCACTTTGGAAACCAATGCAAAGATAGACTGACATCTTCATGAGAATTGGCTGAGAAAAGAAGTTGTAAGATACAAAAGTACCCCACAGCTAAAAGGGATTAAGGATGTGCCTTAACAAAAACAACGTCAAAAGGTCATCTGAGAAGCGAGATATGTGACCAAAAAAAAAAAAGAAAAAATCCATGGGAGAGAGATCAGAACTGGAAAAAGGGGAGGTGGGGCAGGCTGTGCAATGACATGGCCCAGGGCAAAGAGGAGTTCAAGGTTGAAGCTAGACTCCTGTCTCTAAGTCTTCCAACTCCTTGATGCCACACCCACAAACCTGCCTAGTGCTGGATTCATTACGGCAGTGTCCAGATTACACGTATATTTGTGTGTTGCCAGTGTTATTGCCCAACCTCTTTATTTTTAGCTTGAATGTCCCATGTATCCACTTATCTATTCATTCAATGATCACATGTTAAAGCCCTATGAGTCAAGCCTTACCTTTGTGGAACTCAGAATCTGGTAAGGAAGACAGACAAGCACATTAAAATTATGAAACAGTGGAATTTTTTGTAGAAAGTTCTATGAAACTAAGAGTAGCACCACAAACTCTCCTCAGGTAAGTCAAAGATTAGTCCTTTAACTATATTCTCTACTGGATGGTCAGTTCTTTAGGACGAGGGGAAGGGATAGAGTGAGAGGGTCCTGGCTCCATTTAATTTGGAATTCTACATACTAGTAGCTAACTCGGGGCCTGGTGCATGGCCAATGGTAGAGATGATTTTGAAATTAACTGACCTTGACTTTTCAATGTTCTTCATTCTCATTCATTCTGTATATTGCTACCAGGTTATTTCCTAAAGCATAGGGCAAATACCATGCAATTCTCCAATGGTGCCTTTCAATGGCACCCTCAGGATAAAGAGGTTATTCCTTAGCCTCATGTATCCCGTGTGTGTGTGTGTGTGTGTGTGTGTGTGTGTGTGTGGTAGCAACAGAAAACAACTGTGGTTTATAAAAACAAAAATATTTTGTATTAGAGGCAATGGATCTGTTCCATGTATCTATGCCTCTGTTTCTAGTTTATTCATTAGTTTATTTTGTTCATTAGCTTCTACATGAAATCATATAATATTTGTCTTTCTCTGAATGACTTGTTTCACTGAGCATAATGCCTTCTAGGTCCTTCCATGCTGCCACAAATGATAACATGTCATTCTTTTTGGTGGCTGAACAATATTCCCTTGTATATATGCACCACAGCACTTTTATCCTCTTGCCTATTGATGGGCACTTGGGTTACTTCCATAGCTTGGTTATTGTAAATAACACTGCAATTAACATAGAGGTGCACATATTCTTTTGAATTAGTGTTTTGGGTTTCTTCAGATAAAGTCCTGGAAGTGAAATCACCAAGTCTTAAGGCAAGTCCATTAATAATCTTTTGAGGAAACTCTATACTGTTTTCCTCAGTGGCTGCACCAGTCTGCATTCCCACCAACAGTGCTCGAGGGTTCCACATTCGCGCCAGCACTTCTTGTTTGCAGATTTATTGATGACAGCCATTCTGGCAGGTGTGGAAATAGGCAGAGGATCTGAATAGACACGTCTCCAAAGAGGACATACAGAAGGCCAATAGACATATGGAAACATGTTCACTAATTGTCAGCGAGATGCAAATTAAACCCAGGAGAGAATTGTGAATTGACCTGGGTCATCTCCTCCTTCATTGGTTAGCAGAGATGGGGTGGGTCAGGACAAATTGAATAACAGTCCCACCAGAGAGCTACCCAATGGAGAGAGACAGCCACCAATGCAAAGAAGAGCAGTTGTTACCGGAGGGAGAAATGGACGCCAGGCAGGCACAAACAGAAACAAACAAAAATCAAAATGACCAATAAAATCAAATGAAAAAGTAATCACTTTGACCACCAAAGCAATCAAAAATCTCCAAAAGTAGGTACAAGTGACTCATTGGACACTTCTCTCTTTCACATACTCTACGTTTCTGTCAAACTGGCCGCTTTCCAATACAGGATCTACCCAACTCACATATTTGCTCCTGTCATTTCTACTTCGCGGATCTTTGCAAGGCCGGCACCTCCTGGCCACTCGCAGTCAGGCCATCCTCGCACGGCTGGTGGGAAGCACCTCCACTCACTCTCCTGAGGAGCGCTGGAGAATTGCCGGGCTGTGTGTGCACCCTGCAGAGCAGTGAGTGTACGCCCTCTCCTCTCCACCCTGCTTTCTAACACAGGCTCCGATAAGCACTGATGCCCCGAGAGAGCTGAGCTGCCACCACCTCCCGGCACAGCAAATGGACTGATGTCAGTACCCACAATGCTCTCCTCGGAGGAGGTAGGCAGGGCTTCTCCCACTTCCTCCACCATGTACCTCTGAGAAGGGAAGGTGGACAGGGCCACTCCCCACCCACAGAGCAAGCTCACTTGTGCCGCATTCAGATGTCACCTCATTTGAAAATGATCAGCCCCTAAAACTGTGACATAGCACTCATATCTGTCATCTTACATTGACCAATTACTTAATTTTTACATATAAATACAACATTTTAAAGTAATTCTGATCATTTATCTAAATGTTGGTGCCAAGAGCAACTAATAAGGCAGTGTGCACAGGAAAGCAGCGCAGGGAAGGGACTGAGCCATTGGACCAGAGTCAGGACTTGGCTTTCAAGTCCTGCTTTGGCGCTGGCTCACTGTGACCTGGAACCTCAGGGAGGCTCCATTTTCCAAAGGCGGGTGAGTTTCCCTCACACCACAGGCTCTGTGGCAGGCAGAGGGCCTGGAGCCAGCTCTATTCAAATGAAAAGCATGACCCTCTGCCCTACTAGCTTTGGTCCTGAATAACACCTAAGTCAGTCCTTCCCAAACTCTGCTGTTATCAGAAGGCCCCGGTAAACTCATGGAAATTACAGGTACTTAGATTCCAGAAATGAGGATTTAGGAGGTCTGGAAAGAAGTCCAGAAATATATATTTTCCAAACACTGCCAAGTGATTCTGATGGTCAGCCAGTTTTGGGAATCTCTCTCTCAGTTACTCTGAGTCAGTTTCTTTTTTTTCCTTAATATATTTTATTGATTTTTCACAGAGAGGAAGGGAGAGGGATAGAGAGTTAGAAACATCGATGAGAGAGAAACATTGATCAGCTGCCTCCTGCACACCTCCCATTGGGGATGTGCCTGCAACCAAGGTACATGCCCTTGGCCAGAATCGAACCTGGGACCCTTCAGTCCGCAGGCCGATGCTCTATCCACTGAGCCAAACCGGTTAGGGCTGAGTCAGTTTCTTGATCTGTGAAATGGGGATGGGAACAGTGTCTCCCTCATGGGAGTGGTGAGAGAACTTAGGAGAGAATGGGTGCACATTTCTTGGCACACAATGGAATACTCCTGTGGCCAATCGGTGAGGGGGCCTGAACACCTGTCCTGGGAACAGAGTGATGAGCATGACAGTTGTGCTCCCGGTCCCAACGAAGCCCACAGAAATCATTCTCATTCTACATGTTCGGTCTCTGGGTGGGCAGAGCAGAGCGGTGCCAGGACATAGCCTGGATCCAGAGAAGGGGTGGAGTTGGGGAGGCAGAGAGAAGACCTCCTTCTGAGGGGAAGCCAGGCTGATGCTGACCCGGGTGGAGAAGAGGATCAGGGCCCTGGAAAGGAGGCAGAGGCTGTGGGGGAATTCGCCTGGGAAGCGGGTATCCAGGCACTAGGAAATCTGGGATGCCAGATGCAGCATCTTGAGGGTGCCATGGACCCAATCCACTGTCATTCCCCATGACACTGGGTCCTTTCCCAGGACGTATCTGCCATGAACGTTTTTGCCACAAACATTTCACCACGTAGCTAATTGGTCATAAGGTAATTTTGCCATAAAAAAATAAAATTACAAAAAATAAAAAGAGATATTAAGAGGACATAAAATTTAAAAGATTTTATTTGTGTACATTTAAAATGTGTGAAGATTCATGGCAACGTTGCACAAAGAACTGGTTTCACTTTGTGGATTGCACCTAAGCACTAGTCTTTGTTTTATGGGGAAGGTGCGTTCAACTCTGTGCCCTCAGAGAGAGTCCTTGGTGTCTCACTCTCTCCTCCCACTGAAGTGTATTTAAAAATAAGAAACAAAAATAAATAAAAAACCAGCTTTTGGGTAACTCCTTGTCATCTGGAAGAAATGCTCTCTATTTTAAGACTACCACCACTGCATCAATGGAGAAATGAAACCAAACAAACAAAAATCAAAGTGTCAACCAGTTGTTTCATCCTTTTATGGCAAAATTAACTTATGGCCAATTAGTTATGGGGTAAATGTGTTTGCAGCAAAAATACTTGAAGCAAAGATGCTACAGCAAAGGCGCTATGGCGAAAATACTGGACCCAATTCCCCACATGGGGTAGCTGAGCTCTGAGGAGGGGAGAAGCCCCTTTGGGATCATGTTGTTCCCAGATGGAGCAATGGCTCAGGAAAATTTAGAAGTGAAAGACCCAGGTGAAGTGGTAGTAAAGGGTTAAGGGGGTCAAATATACGGTGATGCAATAAGATTTGACTTTGGGTGATGGGCACATAATGCAACATACAGATGAAACAGCATTGAATTGTACACTTGAAACCTTTATAATTGTATTAACCAATGCCCCCCAATAAATTGAATAAAGAAAGAAAGCCTCAGAACAAGCTTCCAACTCTACTGGGAGCTCTCTTTTTCCTGGAGAATCTAAGCCATTGTGTACTTTGTTCTTAGTTACTAGGTATGAATGGGGGGGCGGGCGGGGTGCAAGCCTGGGACAGGGGCTTTAAAGAATCAGTAGAGTTTGGAAGATTAAAGACATCCTGGAGGGGGAACATCAACTAAAATAAGATAATAATTAAGTGTTTTATTTTGTCTGTGTTAAAAAGCAGGATTGAGTTATAGAGCTGCTCTATTTAAAAAACAAAATGTCAATGCCTGGGCTCATGGTTGCTGGATCAGAAACAGCTCAAGGCGCCAAATTCTAGGCACTCAGGCAGCAAGATAAACTTGCAGGAGCTCAAGTTTCATTGAAGTGCAAAAAAGCTCAGAGATGAAGCTGGAATGAATGTGAGGGTCTGCAAAGGGCTGCACGCACCTGTAGAGCCTGTGATGAGCAAAGACACCTTGCATTTTGCCGTTATCCCAGGACCTGAGGGATTTAAGGCAGACTTGAGCTCAATCCTCACTTAGCAGGCTGGTGTCGAGCACTTGTAGTTCCATGAGTTGTATGGGGCATGTAGAATTGAAGGACACATGTACTGTAATGACTAGAATGAAAGGCAGAGGATGAGGTAGTTTACATATCTGTGTTTATTCATCTGTGCCCATGTGTCCCAAGTCACTTTCATCACTTAGGGATGACTTCTCATGGATGGCCAGAGTACTTGTTCTGTGTTATTGTGTGAGGCACAGTTCTAGGTGCCTTACTATGACCCCCATTTTAAAGATGAAGAGCTGCAGGCTAAGGTGGGGTTCAAGTTGAATCTTTCCCAAATACAAAGGCTTGATCAAGACTAGGATGTGATTCCACAGCCTCCCCACCACCCTCCTGGGTCCTGCTCACTGCACTCCTGTGCAGATCAGAGGGCTCAGGCACCTGCAGCAGCCCCGTCTCAGCCGGCTATCTCCTGTCAATGGAAGGGGCATGGCAGCACCTCCAGCTGAGCTTAAGGTCCTGGTCAAGGTCAGTCATTTCTTCACTCTGTCAAATAGCCAACCCCATGCTGTCCTAAACGATCCCAAGAGGAGAGCATCATTTATGATTTTCAAACAATTAGGCTTTAATAAAATACACTGGAAACTGTGTCAGAGTCAAGTGTGTCTTTGAAGGCAGTTCTGGGTCTTGGAGGATCCTTAGTTCTCCCTGTCACCCTCGCCTCCTCATCAGCAGAATTCTGAAGCACCACACTCCCTGCCATCAAGGGAAGGAGCAGCAGGCTGAGCAGGGAACCTGGGCAACCTCATGAGAGTCCAAGTCCCGACAAGACACTCCACTGGACGGATTCCTCCTATTGGCGAAGTCTATAGGAAGACTTCTTTTTTTCCCCAAAAATGTTGAAGGCTATGCTAGGTGTTGGCTTCAAATAGAATTGACTCTAGTATGGAGGGAGCTCTAGACATAGCCAAGCCTAGGGTTCACTGGATGAAGAATGAAGAAAGGTGCAGAGACTCATGGGAAGGCTGAGTGATATAACATGGATATCATTCTCAGAGCCACGGTGTGTGGCACATCATTTACTCACACAGTCTCTGTGCAACTTAAATAACCTCTTTTTGGCCTCAGTTTCCACATCCAGAAAATGGGATAATAAAGTACCTTTTTCGGCGGTTGTTGTGAAAAGCAAAAAGATTAGCACATGTAAGTGCTCAGGACAGAGCCTGGCACTATATACTATGGTGTAGCTGCTCATATCGGTTTACGCAACTCTACTCCCACGCACACTTTCTCACTCCTGACCTCCAGAGAGAAATGGACTTCAGAAAAGATGCCAACTATTAATTTCCCTGATCTCTTGCCCTCAAGCTTGTAGATCAGAACTCAAAAATGACTCAGGCACTCACCCTGAACTCAAAGCATTTCTGGCAGAACTTTTCCACTCCAAGGAGTCGCCAGCTAATTACCCTGACTGCTCCTCGCCCGCAGCCAGGATGTGATAACACCAGTTTCCTCAGAGGAGTGGGCCCCGGAGGCCTGGAGTCAACACCCGGGAAGCTGATGAAAAGTTGAATGGAGGTGACTCCACGCAGGAGGGAACAAAGAGGAGGAAAAGGGGAGAAAATCAGGAAGTGGAAAAATGCTTACTAGTAAAAGACTTTAAATGGTGTCGTGTTCACTCTGAGGTAAACTGCATGCCCAGACCTGCCTCTGTCCTGCCTCCCACGCCTGGTCCTGTGGCCGTGGCCAAGCAGAGGCTGGGTATCAGGGCTTCCCTTTTCGGCGTGCCATTATTCCACCTGATGGGTCCCCAGATGCTGCTGGGTTAGTCTGACCCTGTGATGTTTGTGGTTTCACTTCCATCAGAGCGCTTCCTGAAGCTGTGGCAGGTAGGGTCCCAGGCATGAGCGGGCAGACAGCTGCAGGATGCCCACCCCGTCAGCTCCTCCTAACGGGAAAGTGAGAGGAGAAACCAACATCACTGACCAAAATGTCTGAGAGGCAGCCCTCTACATGGTGCCCACTGCCCTGCCCATGCGTCCTTCACATGGAAATTGAGCTTTTCTTGTCTCTGTGTCTTCTTTTGTTGCTGTTTTGCTGTTAAATATAAGTCTGCTCCCACTGGCTCCACTGTCCGGAGGCTTCTGCTCATTAACTCTCTCTTCTCTCTCTCTCTCTCTCTCTCTCTCTCTCTCTCTCTCTCTCTCTCTCCTCTTCCTCTCTCCTCCCCCTCTCTCTTATCTGGCATGTGCTATTCCAATGTTGGTATTCCTCTGTGTGTCTCATTTTCAAAATTCAGAAGAAACAGGATTTAGCTGGGTTGCCATGGTGCCATATAGAGCAGCCTTGCTGGGCAGGGCGGTTGCGACAGGCAGAAAACAGAGACAGCTGCTTTGGGGCAGGCTCAGACCCCAGTCCCCTCATCGGTGGCAAGATCTAAAAATAGCAAATCTTTATAGACCTTTAGTAGTCGATATATTCGTTGAAACTTCAGATTTTTCGCATGCTGTATGACTTCATCTGCATTTGTAAGGAACAGGTAATTAGTTATAAGGAACACCTTGTAAGTGATGTCAGAAAGACAGGGGCAAGGTAAACAACAACTATGCCATGAGCAGAGTTCAGGGAGTTGTGGGAACATTAAAGCTCTTTCAGGGCCATTTGTACCTCACAAATTCAGACCTGTGAGCAGGGGAGCAAAGAATGTTATTCACCACTTACAAAGGGTTCCTTTTTAAATGTCCTTTCTCATCAGCAGTTCACAGAAGGCGTTTCTCTACCCCAAGGGCCAGGGCAGCCCCTCATGTGAAGTCAGCATTTAAATGTGCAGCAGGGATGTGCCAGACCCCACAGGTTCCCCGGGTGCCCGCAGACTCTCCAGGCGCTGGCTGGCCCTGTGCTCACCGTGTGTCTGCAGTTCAGGCCACAAAGATGCTTCACGATCTCTACTCACCCCATGGCCACTGATTGCATTGTCACACTCGTCCCAAGGGAGAAACACATATTTAGGTGAGTGATGGAGAGGTGGTTCGAGAAAAATATTCGGGTCTTGTTAAAATCTTCTGTGGCCTTGAGAATCTTGCCTAACTTTCAGCTCCCTGTACATGAAAGGAGATGTGGAGGGTACATGGGCTTCAGTGGAGATCGATAAATAAAGCCACCTGAAGAGGGTGGCTTGGCAAGAAAAACCTTCAGTTCCTGAAGTTGACTTCAGTAATGATTGAAAGCAAGTGAAATCGTCACTACAGTCTGACAAGTCCTTTCCATGTATCCCATCATTCCACTTAACTCTCCATTTCAAGCAAGGTACAGCTGACCTTCTGACTTCCATGGAGTTACTCAGTGTCTCATATTGTTGTCGGGTCACCCATTTCCTGCCTGGGGTAGTGCTACCTGTACTTTTATGGTGTGGACTTCACAGCTTTCAGGAGCTTCCCCATGTCCCTCTGGGCTGAGAGCAGCAGGGCAGCCACCATGACTCAGCTTCCTGTGCACCTGGTTTGAACCCGGAGGGAGGTGGCCTGAGGGAAATAGCACCCCCTTCATGAGGTCAGCCTGGCCCCCACCTTGAGGAACAGGCTCCCAGAGGGCATCTCTGGACCAGCCAAGCCAGCTTCCCACTCTCCTCTTGGCTGTCCTTGCCCCACAGCCTGGCCCTCTCACCCCAGGGACAAAGGCTGCCGGGGACAGCACCAGGCCAGCTGCTCTTCCTCTGTCTCCTCCCAGCCCCATCAGGGCAGGTGAGCGCTTGTGGGGGACCTTGGTGGGCTTCTGAGTGCTGAGGACCTGCAGGAGCTCATCACTGGATCACTCCAAGAGAGAAACCAAATAGTCCAGGAGACCCAGCCAAAGTGGGGCCCAGGGAGCAGGCCAACGTCCACTTACCACAACCTAGGCATTCCTACCAATAACACAGGGTGGGGGAAAAGGAGGTGTGTGATCCCTGAACCACTGTTTACTCTTGTATTGTTATTTACGAATTACTGTATTGTTCTCCATATAAACAACTGTAAACCTACTTTTGCCCCACCCTGTATAAACATAATGAGATTAGATCCACTATGCTGTACACCTGAAACTAATACAAATAATATTGAATGTAAACTCTGAAAAAAATTGTTTAATAAATATATATTTATTTATATATACACTAGAGGTCGGATGCACGAAATTCGTGCAAGGGGCTCGGCCCTTGCAGCCCTGGCTTTGTCCGGTCTAATTAGCATATTAGCTCTTTATTATATAGGATACATAATGTGAAAAAGATGGCTAAAAACGTTCACATGCGATTTAAACCTTATCTCATGCACCTTTGGGTAAAAGTAAGACCAAAGAAAGTAGTCTGAGAGCCAAGGGAGAAATTTTGAATGGGCTTGATGGATACAGATGTAGCTGCCCAGGGTTTGGCAATGTGTTTGTAAATTATTCTTTTTGCAATAAAACCTCAAGATTCCTAACTCTCATAGAGATCAACTTCATGCAATGTATTGGGAACACTCACTATGGAGTGGAACCGCCTTATTTCAGAATATATGATGCTTGAGGGCTCACAATCATCTAAAGGAAAACCCTCCAGAAATAAGATGTCAACAACTGCACTTTTGTAACCCATATTGATGACGGTGAAAACCTCTTTGGCATCAATAAAACTTGAGTGATTGCCTTTTCGAATTGTCCAAAATGAGAAGCAGACCCAAACAGGCACGTTTTTGCCAAGGGGAATTACTCTTAATTATCCCTGAACCTCATTTGTTACAAGCTTAGTAAACAGCCGGAAACTCTCCTCTTTCCACATGACGCTATGCACACACGTGCTCCTGAGCACAGGCATCTGCATACATGTGCATGACACGCACACCCATGAATACAACCGAGTAGGGCCAGGCTGACTGGTAAGATGACTATGGGACTTGCTTGGTAAACACATGGGCAGTGCACAAAGCAGATATCAACTCTGTGCCAAAAGCTTTGTCACATGAGGCCCAGTTTGTTTAACGGTCCTTTAGTCTTTGTGTTTGGATAAGTGAGGGTTTGAATTACTCAAAGTGACTTGCCTTCTAAAACCACACAGAATTATTCTTTTTGCAATAAAACCTCAAGATTCCTAAATCTCATAGAAGTAAAAAAAAAATGAAAAACCATGTCCCTGAGGGTTAAAATAGAAAGAGAAGGAAGTGGCAGCCAAGAACATTATTTCTAGCTCATAGGGGCCCGCCTTCCATTCTCAAAGCCGTCATGAATTGTAAAGTAGGTGAAGGGTCCAGCTTACCCCACCAAGATTAAGAACTTGAGGCCAAGGGTGGCTCCCTGGAGCCAGAGCTGTGTAGGCCTAAGGAGAGCATGTGCCTATTCTGAACCACACCAGGATGCCATCCCCCAGGTGCTGAAATCCAAGGAGCCAAAGAAAATTGTCCAAAAACTGTGTTTTATAAGGGCAGAAGGTGAAGGGAACAAATGATGCTCCATGTCCCTGAAGGTTTTGGAGATTATTAGATTACTATTTCAAGACAGGAACATTCTGACATGATGTAGTACTTGGACTAAAAAGTGGAAGGCTGAATCAAAAACAAATTTGTTGAGCGTGGATGTTTGGGAAGCTATTTCTCTCCTCTCAACCTCACTATTTTCTTCTTCAATTGATTCATTACATCTACAAACCCTAACACTTTTACCATATGACTGCTATTACTCTCTTTGTCTTTCCAAGTCCCCTTATTGGGATCAACTATTGGTCAAACATGTTAATGTACCGCAACAGAGACAATCACAGGCTTGGATGCCAGGCCAGCACTCACTGGTCCTCCCCCGCCCACCCCACCCCCCATTCTCTTTCTATGTCCTCACTGTGTGATGGTGTTTGGCATCCAATGAACCAACCCAAGATTCTGCCCCACTTCACTAGTACTGAGAATTTAGACAAGGAACAACTTTCTGAGCTTGTTTTCTCATCCTATATAATAAAAGGCTAATATGCAAATCGACCAAATGGCAGAACGACCGGTTGCTATGATGCTCACTGACCACCAGGGGGCATATGCTCAATGCAGGAGCTTCCCCCTGGTAGTTAGTGTGCCCCCACAGGGGTAGTGCTCCTCAGCCAGAAGCTGGGCTCATGGCTGGCGAGCGCAGCAGCAGTGGCACCTCCATGGCAGCGCTAAGGATGTCTGACTGCCAGCTTAAGCCTGCTAAGCTGGCAGTCAGACATCCCCCCGAGGGCTCCCAGACTACGAGAGGGCGCAGGCCAGGCTGAGGGACCCCCCATGAGTGCACAAATTTCATGCACCAGGCCTCTATATAAAACCCTCCAGTGAGGATTGAATAATATAGATCATAAGATTAATGAGATAATCTGAGAGAGACTAACCTAATCACAAGAGCTCTTTAATAGCTAAGAGTTTTGTCTCTGGCTTTTCAGGGCTGTGTCAGCCTATGAACTCCAAGGGGTTCATTTCACCAAACTTCACCACAAGCTCCGCATTAAAGCATGAAATGAGCCTCTGTTCACTCTAAGGAGCCAGTCAAGACGGCTTCACAGCACTCTTTCCAAATAAGCAGAAATATGGAACAAGTTAGGATACTTTTGTTTAAAATGTGACCCATTTCTAAAGATTGCCATTGTTGTCTTAAACTCACTTTCCTTCCTTTGCTTCCTGTACATAAAGAAAGTTCACACTCACACACTCTAAACACATCGCAAGATAGAATGCGCATGAGGTCACCCCACCAGGACTGTGCAGGGGAATTCCAAGTCAGACTCCATGTCTCCATTGGAAGCCAGAGCCAATCTCGAGCCAGTGTCCAGCCAGCCAAGGGGCTGAGGCTCCCCGCCGCTCCCAGCATGCACACACATGGGTCTGAGTGATGGAGGAAACTGTGCTGGAAGAGAAGGAAGAGAAGAGAGCAACAGGAGGATGTCTGCTGATGGGCTTTCCAGATGTCAATTTAAATTGTTCTGAATTGTCTGAGATAACATTAGTCATACTGTTTTTATCTTTTTCTTATAGACTTTTTAATTCTCACAAATAAAAGGGCTTTTAAGTAGTTTCCATAGGTATAAAATTACCCCTGGAAAGAGAGAAAACATTAATGCATGTAAATAAACACATCCTGGATAATTTTTGGACTGAAGGATAATTTTTGGCCAGGGATACCTTTGTTCCTCTGTGGACTCTTCTCCTTTATACTTAAAGAATTCTTCATATTCTCTTTCTGCTTTTTTCAGCTACCTACCCATCTTTCTGGTCAAATACCACCCCTTTGGTGAATATGCTCCCTACTCTCCTTTCCTCCCAAGAAGGATTATTCATTCTCTATCAATGGCTGCATTGCTTGTTTATTTGCCACCACTACAGCATTGATTATCCTCTAATTATCTGCATAATCCACACTCCTGGGGTCACTCAGCCCTTCATGAACACCTATAATGCTGACGTCATAGGAAGCTGCTGGTCCCGGAAAGAAAATGGAGCCTGGAGGTCACATGACAGAGGAAGCTCCAGAGGCTGGGAAAGTGGGTTAGTCATGGTGTGGGTTGGCCAAGGCAGTGGGTGAATAAGTCTTTCGCAAGAAAGCACATTCAGTGATGGGAACGAAAGGGCAGAAGTCCTACTGGCTTTGGGGCATGCCCGTAGGGCTCTTAGGTGCTTGGAGTCATATTCATTCCTGCGTCACCAGGCAGGTGTGCGCAGGAGCTAATGCCAGCCTGGTGCTCTTCAGCGATGTCTGCACAGTCCTGTCGAAGGGAAAGACTGTGGCTGTGAGGGGCTTCCTCCTTTCTGAGGAAAACACTGTACTGAGAGGCAGGTTTTCTGATGCTGACTTTAAAAATATGCATGGCAGTGGTCCCTTCATCCAATCAGCCAACTGGCCTTTACCGAGCACCTGCTATACATTTAGGAATAAAGTGCAAGTTCTCGAAGTCTTGGAGCTTGCAATCTTCTAAAGGAACATAAAAGAGGTCATGTGGAGAAGTTTTCTCATAGCCAAGGAGGAAAGAATGGCAAAAGCAAGTGAGACGGGATGGGAAGGAGAGGACCCCCAGTGGCAAAGCTGGGTGTTCATAGCTGATGGCAGGAGAGCAGGTCCTTCCACGCAGCCCCTGGCAGGGTCCCCCCAGTGGCAGTCCTGGGAATACTGCCGGGAAATGATCATGGGATTTTACCCGGAATGTAACCCAGTGATATGACTCAAGAGGGAGAATCAAGGCCACTTAAGTGACATTTCTACATAAAGAGTTGTCGTTGAGAAGCTGTCTAGGCAAGGAGGTTCCTTAGCTGGAAACTGCTTTCCAATTCCACTAAAACACTCTCAGGTAGAAAATAATTTCTTACTAGTGTTTGTGACACCAAAGCTGTAACGTCACTTTACCAAGATTAATGTATTAGAAAGCTTAGGGGAAAGGGGCCAGTGTGACTCCACTTGGGGAGGAAAGAATAGATGTTTCGGAGAGAAGGTAAATGGGGAGCTAAAGCTAGAAGAATAAATATGCATTTATCACGTAGAAAGGGAAGGGGTAAGGGCAATCTTGGCAGAGAAACCTCTGTGACCAAAAACAAAAACATAATAGGATGAAGTGTGGTCAACACATGGGCTCTGAGGAAAGACATGGTAACAAATACGATTGGGAAAATGGAGAAGGCCAGATCTATCAGGGCCTTAGAGGATATACCAGGAAGTTTATACTGTTAGATAGAATGGTCTCTTTCAGAATGATAAGGAGAAAAATCTTATACCCCCCAAGGGTCTTAGGCCATGATGAAGGGAAACCCAGTGCATGAGAGTATTTAAACTATTCCAATTTTTCTTCTATTCTGTACTAGATTGACACTTGTTTTAATGTTCAAAAATAGTTCTTATCATCGAGTAAAATGGATACTCCAGAGTAATATACCACATCTCCCATGAGGCTTCAAGTGCCCTGGAACCCAGAGAAGTGCCCCCAGGATCCATGCAACTCAGTTTGAGGAGAGTTATATTTCACTGGAAATTTTGAAAGCATTTTTAAAAAATGGAATAATTTTAGAAAACTGAGAAACAGCTTAGATTATAAGATTTGGAGTTGGTGAGCTGTGGGAAAATATAAGAGAAGTCAAGGTGGAAACTCTGTTTGGATGTGGTGGCTGGTGGAAAATAGGAGTGAAGAAGAATAGTGGGTGAATGAAAAGATATAGGATGGGGGACGAGTCCAAAATCACAGCGTGGGTGAAGTTACGGGCACCTCCCTCAAGGAGCCCATGAAAATTACAACTGAACTATAGAACAATCAACCTGGATAACCATATCAAGACTAGCTGAAAAGAAGAAGTCTTATAGCCTGGCTGGTGTTGCTCAGTGGTTGAGTGTCAACCTATGAATCAGGAGGTCACCGTTGAATTCCCGATCAGGGTACATGTCCCAGTTGTGGGCCCGATCCCCAGTAGGGAGAGTGCAAGATGTTTTGATCTCTGTCCCTCTCCCACCCTCTCTGAAATCAATAAAAATATATTTTGTTTAAAAAGCCTTATAACCAAGGACATACAGAAGCCACACCAAGACTGGTAGAAGGGGCAGAGATGCAAAACAAGCTGCCCCCACAGCCATGTGCTGTGGTTGAGAACCCAGAGGGAATTTCAGCTGCAGATGTCCCCCCTGAGGAACCAGGGGTCTCAGCCCCATGCCAGGCCCCTCATCCTGGAGCACTAGCGCAGGAAGAAGAGCCCACATACCACCTGGCTGTGAAAATGAACAGGGATTCTGTCCACCTGAGTGAGATGGGGGGCTGCTGAAACCCAGGCACCCTCTTAAAGGGACCACACACAAAATCTCACTCACAAGCTCTCACCCTGAGCTCCAGCAGAGGAATGGGAGCACAGATGGAGTCATGCAGGGAGAGACTGGGTTGTGTAGCTTCAGGGAGAGAGCTGGAGGGACAGCCGCAATGTTTCCTGGTTCAGTCCCTCTGCCACACCACCCCCAGATGCCATCTTTCCTGGGTCGAACACTCCCCTCCATTCAGCATCAGCCTGGAGAGCTATACTAGCCCCACCCTGCCAACTTCCTGAGGCCCAGCCCTGAGAAGTTTGCATTCAGCTGTGGGCTCTGCTAGTGGCAACCAGCCAAGACCCTCAATGCAGTTTCCTTCGAAAACTTTTGGGGTTACCAGACCACCTTGAGAGGTGTCAGAGTCACACAGAGATAGACTGAGTGGTGAGGCTTTAGTGAAGGAACTATCCCTGCCGGCACAACACTTACACTATTCCTGTGCTGGGCTCTCCCCACGGCATCAGGCTGGGGAGTTGATTAGCCCCATCCTGCTAAGCCTGGGCCCCTGATCTGGTCATTTTTGAAAAACACTTGAGGAATTTCAGGCAAGTCCAGTGGGTTCCAGAGACACATAGGGAGAGGCTGTAAGGTGAGGGACATTTTCCGCACATACCTGACAGGTGCCACCATCCCTCTGCAGACTCTTCCCTCTATTTGGGAAAATCTCAATCTGTATTAGCCTAATGAACTCTAGTGGCTCCACACTGATAAGTCCCTGAGAACCCACCCCATCACAAAGGTCCCCAGGCCACAGGCAGGTGGTGGTTGGCTTTGCCGTACCCTGAGACTTTTCCTGAGTTTCCTCAGTGCCAGTACTGGCACCAACTTTGAATCTCTGTGAACCTGGTAAACACAACTTGCCCTACCTTGTGACTCATTGCAACTCACATACCACCTGAGGCTTTTTCAGTGGGTGAGCCTAATGGGCAGCAGGCAGATGGCAGTGTATCTCAGGTCCCATGGACCTTTTGCTGACTTGCCCCAAGCCTGGTACTGGAGGCAGCCAGCTTGGTATGCACCTTGGCCTCTCTCACACACACCCAGAGCCAGCATGGGCAGCTATGAACCTTGGATCTCTTTGTAGCTCCTAACAGGTAACCCAGAGCTGGTCACAGGCAATGTCTGCATTGACCTGGACCAAAGTCCTTCCCAAGAGGCACCAGAACAAACGCATCTGGTGGCTGGTTTCACACTACAAGAGGCATACACAGCCATGACCGAGTGGCTCAGTTGATTAGAGCATCGCCATGCACCAAAAAAAGTTGTGGATTCGATTCCCAGGCAGAACACACAGCAAAGTTGTGGGTTCTATCTCCTGTTTGGGGGTGTATGGAAAATAATCAATCAATGTGTGAAGCTCTTGTCTGTGGGTTGTACCCACCTGTAAATATTGTACATAGAGTATCTCTGTTGATTGTTGTATTGTGTCTCTTTGTTGTTTGGTTTAATTTGTTTAAAGACAGGGTACATCCCACTTTGCTAGGGGTCCCAGCTGCTTGTGGCAGGCTGAACCCATGGCAGGGATTGCAGGAACTTCCCAGCAGCTGCCAAAGAATTCTTAATCTTGGGGACCCTTCCTGCTCTCCCTCTCAAGGCATCAGCTGCTGGAAACTCTTAGCTAGTGAAAGTTCTTGTCTGTCTGTGATATAACTTGGTTACTGATGTTTTTGCTGGCTTTCTTATCTTTGGGGGACTTAGTTTTTGCTCTTCGCCATCTTATGAACATAAGGAATCCTCTCTCTGCTGTTTGGGCTGTGTGCCACTCAGAACCCATTTGCTGTGCTGGGTTAGGGTGAGATAAGATTCTAAGGCTAATTTCCCAGTCCATCCTTCTGTGAGTACTTATTTATCTACTGTAGGGTTTTTCTGTTTCTTTTTTTAAGATATGTTCTTATATGCAAGATTTTATATTGTTAGTCTACTCAGAAAGAAAAAATATGGGAAATAAAACCTTCTAAACCCCCAAGTCTTTTTCCTAGGAAAATCCGATCTACAGAAGTTCCCTCCAGCAGGCTGCAGAAATAGCAGTGTGTGTGTGTTGGGGGGGAGGGGGGAACCCCATCTTTGTAAGGAAAAAGAAAAGAAAGTAGTACTTTCACATTAAAGCCATTGGAGACTGGTGAATTATCCCTGTTACAAAATTTGCCAAGAAAATGCCTTGGTTAATAATAATTGGCTTTAAAATCTCAAAAGTTGTCAAGGCAAAATAAATATAACTAAAATGAAGGATATAGGATAAAGCTTTTTCAATGGTAATTATATATGCCTAAACATAGTTTTTCAGTCTTTAGTAACTTGAAACTCTGGAGTTTGCTGGATTCAATAATAAAAATGATAAAATATCTAGGCATTTTGAAATAACAGGATACTAAAATATTAATCTGAGTTTGTCTTGTATGGAGAATATAGACGATGGATTTGAATCTGTTAATGAATAAGTTTTGTATTTTATTTGAAATATCTCTTAAAATGTGAATGTATTGCTAACCTGAGGAATGTTAATTACTTACAAGTCACCTAAAAATTAAGTTTTCTAGGGGTTAAGAAGTCTAACTAATTGGAAAGAAATTATGGTTTGGTTTAATAGAAGGCATGAGGCATGGAGATGCACTTTGAAGGGGGAAAAAAAGTGGATTCTAAAGCTAGTTATTTCTGAAAGTTGTAAGATTCTAAAGAAAGTTTGGTGAAAGTTGTAGAATGCTTGTAAAGAGAAATGTTGAAAGGAAGTTGAATAAATGAAACAGACCAGTAAGTCAGGAGTAGTAGAATAGGGAAATTGAGATGGTTAAACAGCAATTTGGAGCCATCTAGTAAATCCTAAATTCCCTAAACCAAGGACACTTAAGAGTAAATGCTTTGCATTTTGCCTCCCTAACCAGAAGGTAAATAGCTTATATCAACCTACTCAGGGAGACACATAGCAGAAATCCAATTAGTGTCATTTGCTGACCACACCCAAGGACAAATGAAGTTAGAGAATAAACCTTATTTTGGTTAGTCATTTTCTAGTCTGTTAAAAGGGAAAGGATCTTTCCTGTTTTTCTACCCAGGGAGCAAAAGTTCTATAAATTATTAAAATGGTTATATGTTATATTAATCAAGTATTTTTATAAAAAGTCATCATTTTAATCATGGGAACTAAGGTTTGCTAAGCCTATGTTTGTGTCCAGTACACTTTGATATATGATCTTTTGGTAAAATAAGTTTGATAATCCTTCCAGGGTTTGAATTTTAAGAAACTTTTTCTTGACCTAAAATTGACTTTAGATCATTCCAATAGTCTCTGGAATGCCTCAAGTGTTTGTTTTCTCTCTCATGAAGGAAAACTTTCTGCTTAAGGTACATGGGAAGCTTAGTCAAATAATAATAACTACATTATGTTTCATTTGTAGCTTTAATTGTTATTCTGGAATATTGTATTTTTCAGAAAGAACAAGATTCCGTGTCATTTGCATTACTATATAGTAAAGTATCTGGATTTATAGAAGTGCTGGGAGGAAAAATCAGGAGAAACAAAAATTTGGTTATGGAGCTGAATGAATGGAAAATAATTATACAGTTTTTATAACTTTTGTTGAAAGTATTGCTGGTTCTTAAACTTTTTGTTTTTCAGATATAAGGAAGCATATTTAAAGCAGTTTTGTAAATTATATTTTTCCCTACCTGTCCATTCAGAATCTGGCAATTCTTAATAAGTGGCAATACGTTTCTTTGCATGAATTCAATAAGAACTGTTTCCAATTGTGGCTATAGTAACCCAAGACTTTGACTGGAATGTCATGCCTGAGAGAGGCATGCCCAGACGTTGGATGTCACCAGAAAGCTTTAAGGCAGTGGTTCTCAACCTTCCTAATGCCGCAACCCTTTAATTCCTCATGTTGTGGTGAGCCTCAACCATAAAATTATTTTCATTGCTACTTCATAACTGTAATTTCACTACTTTTATGAATCTTAATGTAAATATCTGATATGCAGAGTGTATTTTCATTGTTACAAATTGAACATAATTAAAGCATAGTGATTAATCACAAAAACAATACGTAATTATATATGTGTTTTCCGATGGTCTTAGGCGACCCCTGTGAAAAGGTCGTTTGACCCCCAAAGGGGTCGCGACCCACAGGTTGAGAACCGCTGCTTTAAGGAATAAAGCCAATAAGAGCACCTTGGAGAAAGCCTGGTACCTTGCTTGGTCATGTGGCTCATGGCAGCCTCTCCAGGTAAGGAACGAAGGCTGCTTTCCTGAGAGATGGCAAAGAAGGAACCTCAAGACATCACTGGGGACCTCAACCTGAGGAATTCACCCATATCTATGGGTACTGCAGGCAAACCTGATGGCAGTTAGGTGGCTCAGCTTCTTTGCCCTGCAAGGTTAATTAAAGCTTGATCATGAAATTCCAGCAAAGCATATCTTTTTTTAATAGCCTATGTGACCAACTGTTATTCTTTTTAGGTTCATGCAAACAATCAGGCCAAATTGTAACTAGACTTAATACTAAATAAATTAGTCTTAACTTGGCTCCTTAATAAAAATGAGGGTGATTTCAGGGAGAAAAATTGTGTTTCAATAGGGAATTATTATAACTGAAATGTTTTTTTTTTTCTTCCACCAGACTATTTGTCATAATTCTTGCTGTTACAACCTTGGCCCAGTAATACTGTTTTATAACACAGTTTGTCTCCACCAGGTTACAAGCCCTACTTGCACTCAGGGAATATCACCTCTAGACACCATTGCCGCCTCCTTCCATGACCAGGCCTCATCTTCCCTTTGACAGAGAGCAAGGATCTCTTGGCTCTGAAGGAAAAACTTTGTCCCTCCTCAGCATGAAGCAGTTACAGAAGAGACCCTGCACCCTTTTTTTCTGAAAGAATTCAGAGCCAAGTTCCTTGTAGGGGGATGTGATGGGCAGTTAGACAGATGTAAGCAGAGCAAGGACAATGGGCCTACCGGAGAAGAAATGGACGAGACCCTGAGGCGTGCCTCTCACCACTCCAAAGGCTCTGAAGCTGGCAATGGAGAAACTATGTAGAACTAACCTTTATATTTGCTGAGTAGGAGAAGGCTATTGATAGTATATAGAATTATCCCATTCATTTTTGGGGAGTTATATACAGGGACCTTTATATGTTGGGATCCACTGTCTGGGAAAAGGATGCAAGGATGTTTTCTCTAAAGGTTACTGCAGCAGTTCCCCGTGGCAAATGTCTGACTGTTACTGAGTGTTCTAGTTATTGTCTTCCAGTATCTAATAACTATGATAAGAATTGTTCTAATAATTTCACCCTCCTTTATAGTAAGGGACATAGTAAGCTGCTGGCTGGTTGGTTTCTGATATGTGGGGTAACTATCCGTCCTAACAGCATTGGGGGGCCCTGTTCCTTAGGATGACTAACTGTCTTAATGCCTCAGAAACATCACAGTGTGAACCAAAAGAGGCTTTCTCAAGGCCATGGCGCCAGACTGCAATGACGACCTTCACCTGGGGAGCCCTGCTGCCTATATTGCTTTGACCACTTTTGTTATGCTGGTAATAGCAGGCCCCCCTAATGCAGAAGTGACCCGGCTGGTTTGTAGCACGGAAAAAGTCCTGAATGCTACCTCCAGGGCTATACATGGGGTAAATCAAGAGCTGAGCCAGGTCAGGGAGATAGTTCTAGAAAATAGGTAAGCAATAGATTATTTGCTCTTGCAGCATAACCAGGGTTGTGAGGAATTTAAAGGAATGTGCTGTTTTAATCTTTCTGACAATTCTCCGTTGATAGAACATGATCCAAGATCCTGCATTTGGTGTATTCCATCGCTGGGAACTGCTTTCAAGGCAGAAGCAGATGCAGTCCAACAGGATGAGACTTTTCATGTAAAACTAATCTCGTGGATACAAGATGGTAGAAATAGCAGTGGGGAGATGTTAGGGGCAAAAATAGAATGTTGGGGACTAGCTATGTTTATGGGAAATATTAATCATTCTCTGTTAACCATGATTGCCTTGTGTTGGTTAAAGAAAGGACATTCTGCCATAACCAGTTTGGCTCAGTAGAGTGTCGGCCTGCGGACTGAAGGGTCCCAAGTTCGATTCCAGTCAAGGGCATGTACCTTGGTTGCAGGCTCATCCCCAGTAGGGGGTGTGCAGGAGGCAGCTGATCGATGTTTCTCTCTCATTGATGTTTCTAACTCTCTATCCCTCTCCCTTCCTCTCTGTAAACAATCAATAATATATATTTTTTTTTTAAAAAAAGAAAGTAAATTCTAACCTGGCTGGGAGTTGTGTATCCTGGGACCTGGGAGTCAACCTTTGAATGCAGCCTATTCTCATTCAAGAACTGCCTATTATCATGGAACACAACTTTGTTGCTCAAACAATGGAGTCCCATCCCAGCCTCCTACTTCCCCGTGCCTGTAATCCCTGCTTCCCCCTGTAATCCTTATCCTACCCTGTCTAGGCAGCTGGTTTATGGGGGGCTGCAGAGCAGATTTTTGTGGATGGCCTGCTGCTCTCCCACACTGTCAGCAGTATTGGAATATGTGCTCATATATGATTCAAAAAAAAAGTGTACAGATTGGCACTTACAAAATACTCACTGGGATGTAAAGTACAACATAGGGAATATATTCAATAATATTGTAATAACTATGAATGGTGCCAGATGGGTACTGGAAATATTGGGGAACACTTGGTAAAGTATATTACCTAACCACTATGCTGTATGCCTTAAACTTAAAATAAAATAATATTGAATGTAAACTGTAATTGAAAAATAAATGTAAGCCCTAGCCAGTGTTTCTCAGTGGTTAGAGCATTGGCCTGTGAACAAAAAGGTCACAGGTTTAATTCCTAGTCAGGGGCATGTACAGGATTGCAGGTTTGATCCCCAGGCCTGGGTCAGGGCACGTACAGGAAGCAACCAACCAATGGATGTTTCTCTCTCACATCCATGTTTCTCTCTCTCTCTCCCTCTCCCTCCCTTTCACTCTCTCTAAAAATCAATGGAAAAAATATCCTCAGGTAAGAATTCAAAAAAGAAAATCAAACAAAACATAAAAGGAAGACACAGGATGCTGGCTTCAATCCACTCCTCCACTTGGGTAAGAAATGCAGGAAAATAAAAACAAACACATGGGGGCAGAACAATTAGGTTATGTGTGCAGATGTTAAGTTTCATTGGCTATGGATCATCTGACAGGAGATGCTTGGAAAGACAATAGGTCTGCGTTTAGGGGAGGCCTATGCTAAAGGTCATCTTTGGGAATCACTGGCCTTGCAGGCAGAGAGAGAACATGTGTGGGGAGAAAGGGTCAAGGAGAGTAACCAATTTACTGGGGCCTCCAGAGTGGGCTGAGGGTCTAGGGGTGAAGCAGATGTTCTTTTCTCCCACAGAATTCAGTTTAATGTACAAGTCAGTATGTGTAATGGCAATGCCAGGTGTGGACTGGTAAGTGGATGGTCAACTGCAAACTGGGAATACTCAGGTTTGCCGAAAGCAGAGGGTCAAATAGAGAAGTCATGGAAACTAAGACTAGAAAAAGTACATTGAGGACAGCTCACGAATGACCAAGAATTTTGGAAGACAAATGAGAAAGGTCAGAGTTTTATAAGCAAGGTGACACCAGGGCCAGGGCTCTGGGGAGCATTGTCCAATCTGGCTGGGGGAAGCATTTTGTGGAAGGGAGACTGGCAACATGAAGGGGAAGCAGTGAGGGCTGGTGCCAGGCAGGGGAGGCATTTAAAATACCTCATGACCCTTATGCCCTGGGCACTAGCTATTCAACACACATGCCAGGCAGGGCACAGACTGACACAGCATCAGCTAATGCCAGCTGTTTCCTGACAACCAGCAATGGAAAGAGTGGATACAACCCTCTTTCATGACTGACAGACTATAAATAGGAGGTGTAGATGGCCCTTTAATGGTTGTGGTGTAAGGTTAACAAACAAAGGAGGAATGATTTCTTGATAAAACATAGCTCTGCCTTTCACATGTGCCTTCATGGAACAAAAGGAAAAAGTCAGGATTCAGACGCAGAAAGACCTTGTGGGCTGGGAGAGTCTGGGCCACTTAGAAGCACCACTGCCTTCAGTTTCCCGCATAAACTCGGCACGTTTCAGTCTATGCACCAGTCACTCTCCACACCTATGGGACCTTCTATCTTACTTTTCCATAGCAGTGAGCTTTTTTTTTTTTTCTTAAGAAACATGATAAAATATTTTATGAATAAATAAAAATGTAAAAAACAGTCTCAACTTTATGAGATGCTGCCAAAGTAGCAGTTAAAGTTTAACAACCTATCTGAGGAGTAAAATAGTCTCAAATAGTTAACTCAGTCTTCCACCTAATAAACTATAGAAAGAAGAGCAAAATAAATGCAAAGCAAGCCGATGGAAGGAAATCGTGAAGATTTGAGTAGAAATTATGGCATTAAGCTCACTCAAACATGTAAAAACAACAGAAAACAGTCACTTTCCTCTTAGCCCTAAATGCTCATGGAGAGGGTTACTGGTGAAGACATTACCATGGGATTCAAGGTTCAGCACATGGCAATGTACCTTGGACTGTAGACCTCCAGAGCCAGGAGAGGCAGGACCCCCATGCTCTGCAGGCCGTGCAGGCTCGCTCTTCACCACGGTGGCTTGGGAAAGGTGGGAGCACGAGTCTCACTCTGCAGTGGAGGGAGCACGGCACAGCTCTGGAACCACACGTGGGGGTGCATCCAAGTTGCAATCAGAGGTGCCTAAGGTGCTTTTGCCACATTCACCTTTTATATCCCCTTCTTCCTAGTCCCAGCAACAAGTAACCCTCCAATTTCCAGAATGATGGAAAGCCCCATCATAGGGAAGCCCCTCTGCTTGTAATGCCCACCCATGGGACTCTCAGTTCCTCCCAGGGACAACGGGCCATGTTTTAACATCCCTGAATATTGGAGGTCCCTCTTTGTTTAGCTGAAATCCACCTCCCCTAGCTTCTCCCTGTAGATGCCATTGGAGGGACCAAGAAGCAGTGCAGCTTGTAGGTGGTTCCTTCTGAAATGTTTGTAGCAGCGGCTTGATGTTGCCAATGCAGTCACAGCGGATGACCCCACAGACAGTAGGGATACGTGAGGATCCTGCCTGTTGGAGACCCTCAAATGAGCATCAATACTCTCTGTACACCACCTCTGAGCCTTCCCCTTTCAATGTGCTCTGCCCGCCCTAGCAGTTGGTTCCTTGGGCGGGTTAGTGGTGTATGTGTTGGGGGAAATTCTCCCTTCTAATTTCAGCCATTTCTCCTCTTGAACAAACAGGTCACCTTGGCAGAAGGCCAGCTCAGACAAACTGCAAACATCGAGTTTGGGGAGGAGGGAATCAGAGCTCATTTATTTCTGCTCATTGGACTTGGCTCAAAGAGGCAAAGCTGACTCTAAGGTCATTTTTTCCACTTTTCTCCTGCTCTACTCCACTCCCTCTCCAGTCACTCCTCCCATCAGAGAAAATTTAAACATCAAAACCACATGGTTTCCTCTTCAGCTTTGCCTTCCCAGATTTCTTTATGCTGTGGAAATGGACCCTACGCCATGCATGACACAGTACTCCCTTTCCAGGTTGGGGGACGTTGTAGGGGTCTCAATCATCTCTCATAACATCTAAGAGATAAATCTTCTTCTGGATCACATATCCTCCTCTAATGTGGTCTAAAACGTGTTGCTTTTTACATATATGCTCCCATCCATTATAGAAGTTAGGCTGTTTGTTTCGTCAATGACCAAGATTCTTTCTCTATATTGGAGTCCTTTTTTTTTTTTTTTAATTTGTGTGCATTCCAAGAGTAGAGTTATATAAATATGTACTTTACTTAGAAGCTTTCTAGGAATCTTTGCTTTATTTTTCATTTGGCACATATAAATCTATTCCTATTATTTGGCACATATAAATCTATTACTATTATTTCTTTTTGTTGTTGTTGATTTCAGAGAGAGGAAGGGAGAGGGAGAGAGAGAAACATCAATGATGAGAGAATTATTAATTGGCTGCCTCCTGCATGCCCCCTGCTGAGGATCAAGCCCACAACCCAGGCATATGCCCTGGCCAGAAATCAAACCTCGATGTCCTGGTTTACAGGTCTATACTCAACCGCAGTCACAACGGCCAGGCTACTTTTTTTAACTTTATTTTTATTATTGGTACTATTGCAAATGTCCCCATTCTCCCCGTGCCTTTGCCCACCTCCACCCAGCCTCCAGCCCCCCTTCCCTCTGGCCATCACCACACTGTTGTCTGTCTATGGGTTATGCATATATATTATCTGGCTAATCTCTTCACTTTCACCCAGTCCCCGCTCCACATCCCCCCATTATTTTTTTATTGATAATTGTAATTAACCATGCTGGTTAATTATTTTGTACTGAATGCTACTTTTTATGAAAGCAATCTTTCTACCCTTTTTTGAAGAGGGGTTGCATTTGAAAAACTGTAATAGAGGGTGGGGTATGTTTACCTAGCTTTCACTTGGGATGTCTCTGTATCTTTCTACATATTTTATTTTTACTATAATTGTATTATATTTCTAATTGAGTGATTATCTATCTATCTGTGTATCTATCTATAAAATGTGTGATTTTGTTCTTAATTCTATCATTTTGTTTTATGCTTTCCCCTCCATAACACCCTTACTGTTTCCCTTGTACTTTTTCTAAGAACCCTTCCTTTGTTTTTATTTTATCTCACTGATTTGGAAGTATACGTCCTGTTTCAAATTTACTTCTGATATCCTTAAATATTTTCCAAAACATACATCTTTTTTTTTCTCTAGTTGTCAAATTCAAGAAGATTTAATCGCTTTTTACTCTCTTGTTAATGAGGAATTTTTGCATGCTTTGATCCATTTGCTTATGCCAGTATGATTGTTTTTTCTTAACTTCGTATTCAAATGTCATGTAGCTTATAATTTAATATTTTTTTTTAATTTTTGTAAACAAGTTTGACTCTTTATTTACAAAACTACTTACTATCTAGATCTAAGTATATACTTAGCAATAATGCTAACCACAGGCCTTTTATATTATGATTTTCCCAGTCCTAAATATTTGCCTTGGGTTTATTTTTCACTCGACCTATAAGTTTTCCAAGAATGGCACATGAGTCTGAGATCATCAAGCATGTCTTTCTGGTGATTTCTTATAGGTTGTATATAGAAATTTTGAATGTCTGCATCTTTCCCAAGAAAATCCAAAGGGATCCCTGCTTTGACTTTCATTGTTCAGTGTTGAAAAAGATGTTTTAGATCTCTGGAAGATTTTTCAAATATTTTTCTTTCTAAGTTTCTTTTTTTTCCTGCAAGGGTGATCTTGGATGATTATTTTGGATTACCTACTTGCTGGTTTCTAGTCAGAAAATGGTTTTATTCAAAAAGTCCATATTTTCTTTTTTTTAATCTTTATTGTTGAGAGTAATACAGATGTCCCCCCCTTTTTCCTCTTATTGCCCCCCTTTTACCTGGTTCCTGCCCCTTCCCAGGCCTTCACCACACTATTGTCTGTGTCCATAGGTAATGCATATATGCATGTTCTTTGCTTAATATCTTCCTGTCTACTCCCCCTTTCCTCTGAGATTTGTCAGTCTGTTCCATGTTTCCATGCCTCTGATTCTATTTTATTCATCAGTTTATTTTATTCCTTGCTTACTTTAATTTTTAGATTTAATTGTTGATAAATATATATTTATTGCCATTTCATTGGTCATAATTTTTATCTTTTTTATCTTCTTCCTTTCCTTCTTAAAAAATACCCATCAACATTTCATGTAATGCTGGTTTGGTGGTGATGAACTCCTTTAGCTTTTTCTTGTATGTGAACCTCATTAACTGACCTTCAATTCTACATGATGACTTTTCTGGATAGAGTAATCTTGGTTGCTATTCATCACTTTGAATATTTCTTGCCATTCCATCATGGCATGCAAAGTTTCTGTTGAGAAATCAGCTGACAGTCCCTTGTAGGTAACTAACTGCTTTTCTCTTGATGCTTTTATGATTCTCTCTTTGTCCTTAACCCTTGGCATTTTAATTATGATGTGCCTTGGTGTGGGCCTCTTTGGGTTCATCTTGTTTGGGACTCTCTGTGCTTCCTGGACTTGTAAGTCTATTTCTTTCACCAGGTAGGGGAAGTTTTCTGTCATTATTTCTTCAAATAGGTTTTCAATAGCTTGCTCTCTATCTCTTCTCCTTCTGTCACCCCCATAATACAAATGTTGGTACGCTTGAAGTTGTCCCAGAGGCTCCTTACACTATCTACATTTTTTTCTTTTTTCTTTTTGCTCTTCTGATTGTTTTTGTTTCCCCTTATTCCAAATTGATGATTTGATTCTCAGCACCCTCTACTCTACTGTTGATAAATTATGCTGTATTTCAGTTACTGTATTCTTCATTCTGACTGGTCCGTTTTCCTGTCTTTGATGTATTCACTAATTTCCTTGAAATTCTCACTAAGATCCTTGAAATTCTCACTAAGTTCCTTGAAGTTCTCATTCATTAAGATCGTTGAGCAACCTTATAATCATAGTTTTGAACCATGTATCTAGTAGTTTGCTTGTTTCTATTCTATTTATTCTTTTTCTAAAGATTATTTTCTGTTCTTTTATTTGTGACATGTTTCTTTGTCTCCACATTTTGGCTGCTTCCCTGTGTTTATTTTTGTGTATTATGTAAGGCTGTTATGTCTCCTAGAATTGGTAGAGTTGCCTTGTGTAGTAGAGTCCAGTGGCTCAGCCTCCCCAGTCCCCTGAGCTAGGAACACTAGGTGAGCCCCTGTGTGGGCTGTGTGCACAATCTTCTTGTAGTTGAGCCTTGATTGCTGTTGGCATCACTGCAAGGAATTGACCATGAGCCAATTGGCTGTGAGGACCAGCTGTGACTACATTGGAAGAGCTACTGTGCAGGAGACACTCCTATGGAGCATGACTTGCTTCAATGGGGCTTTGGTGCTCAATGAGTCTGCCCCTTGAGTATGTTGTTCATGGCTGTGTAGAGTTATAATCTGGAATGGTCTGAAACTGTCCACCAGTGCACTTACTCTAGGTTCCCCTGGAGGTTCAAAGTCAGCCACTGTCTAGGTCCTGCCTGGGGCCACCCCTTAGGAGCTACAGAGTGATCTGCAGCTGGCTGTTACTTGTATTGGGCTTGGGAGTGCGTAGGAGAGGTCAAGCTGTGAAACAAAGCAGGCTGCTGCTAGTGCCCAGGTTGGGATCTCTTATTGTGAAGAATAGGGCACACTAATGCCAGCTGCTGCTTGTTTGATAGATTTTAGAAAAGTCTAAAGCCTGAGCCAGGACAGGCCATTCATATGGAAAAGATGCTGCAAACAGCTTGAATGAGGCTGCAAATTGGATGATGTGGGGTCTAAGGGAATCACTCAGGTGGAGCAGTGTGAGCCAGGCTGATGAAAACTCAGTTATGGTGCCTGCCACTGTCCTCTACAGCAGGGGAGGTCTCAGCATAGGAACAATGACCTCTGCCAGCTTTTGTCTGGAAGAAAGCTGCCCCTGAGCTTTTGCCTGGGTGCCAAGCAGTCCATTTCCTCCTGGTATGTCTCTGGATCACCTCAAGCCACTGCCCCAGGACTGGAACTCAGAAGGAGTGAGTCCAAGTAAACCCAAGTGCCAGCCCTTTAAGAGGAACTGCTTGGATCTCCAGCAGCCTCCATGTCTCTCAGCCACAATCCAGGCTGGTTTTTATAGCCCTAAGTTACAGGGGCTTCTATTCCCAGCACCAAAACCCTGTGCTGAGGAGTATGGTGTGGGGCTGGGGCCCCTTGCTCCTTATGGGAGCTCTCTGCAGAGGAGTATCCCCTCTATTAAGAACATACCACACGTGAGTACTGGAACAGCCTGTTTCACGCCTCTGCCCCTCCTCCCAGTCTCATTGTTCTTTCTTCTTTAATTCTCTAGTTTGTAGGACTTCCATTTAAGGCTGTTCTGAATGATGATTGTTCTA
The DNA here is from genome assembly GCF_964212035.1 of Myotis nattereri. NCBI lineage: Eukaryota > Metazoa > Chordata > Mammalia > Chiroptera > Vespertilionidae > Myotis > Myotis nattereri. The sequence continues at coordinate 8,032,448 of NC_138088.1, forward strand.
TATTTTAGTTGTAATTTTATATGATTGTATAAGGTGGCAAGTATCAGTGTTTATGCTGTCATCTTGGTTTTCTTCCATATATTAATAACCTCAGAAAGATATTCTCCTATTTTATAACATTTTTCCTGCTCCATTTTTTTTTTTGTAGTTTTTATTTCACAGAATGCTAATTGGTCAGAAATTGGATTTTCCTTTCTGGATATTCATTATATTCCCTCTCATCCTATTCTACTTTGTATATTCATTCTACTTTATTAGAAAGCTCATGGAGTTTGGCCTTCAGGTAATTTTCTTCTTTTGCCAACTCTCTTCTTTACTGTTTATGGTCCATGTTTTAATTCTGTGATGGTTTTTGGCATTCCTTACATTTCTTTTACTTTTTGTCCAGTCTTTTATCAAAATCCACTTCAACTTCTTTTATATGTTCATCTCCATCATATGAACTTCATGATATCTTGCATTTTATCCAGAGCATAGAATATATATACATATTTTTTCAGGGTTCTTTGTCAATAGCTGGGTAGAATTTAATCCCCTTTTTCCACCTGCAAGATTTTAAGCTGAAGGCCTGGTGGTTGTGTGCTGCCTCTGGTTGAAATCCTCTTGCCTATCAGGAATCTAATTTGCATGTCTCTGTGAATTGGGATGATACTGCTCCATGTGCCGAACATGAAGAGGAGAATGAGCTCCTGGGTAAGTGGATGCACACATTGCTCTTCTATTCATCTGTGCTAGAGATATGTCATGCACATTGGCAGTCCTCAGAAGAAGGTATTCTATTGCTCCTACTTATTTCCATCATCTCTGCTATTGAGTTGAATCCCAAAATGCACTGAATTGCCATATGAACATTTTCACCCAAGTACCAGTGTCCTTGGTGGATGTAGCAAAATGGAAATTCCAATTGAGTAGCTAAAAGAGGGGAGTGACTGTGTAAGGAAAGACTTGAGCATATCATAAATCAAATATTCTTACTGGGGGTTGGTGGACAGGCTTTCTGTTTGACCCCTGGGACCAGGTCTCTGAGGAAGAACCACACAGATAGGGGAAATGCAAACAGCTTCCTCTCTTCCCTCTCTCTAGAGTCTAGAGTCTCTAGATTGATGTTGTTTCAGAGCTTTAGAGATGAGCATTTTTTAAAATATATTTTTATTTATTTCAGAGAGGAAGGGAGAGGGGGAGAGAGCTAGAAACAGCACGAGAGAGATCAGCTGCATCCTGCTGGCCCTCTGTCCCGGAGATTGAGCCTGCAACCTGGGTATGCGCCCCAACAAAGAATTAAACTGTGGCCTCCTGGTTCATAGGTCAATGTTCAACCACTGAGCCACACTGACTGGGCTAGAGATAAGCATTTTTGAAAGTTCTACAGTGGACTCAGTAACCAAGCTCCTTGATTCTAGTTATGGAGGCTTTGCACCATCTCCTTCATTTCCTGGGAGTTCCAGTCGAAGTTGGGACAGATAGAATTAGGCATGAGGAGCAACTCTCAATCAGAGCCTGGACATCTTCTACTGTGTAAATTTTATCTTCTTGTAAGGTGCATGTTTTTGTAAACTGCATCAAAGACTTTCTTGAATGAATTATGTTACAAATGAACAAAATATTTCAAACTAAAAAAATAGGCCTTAGAAAACTAAGACTTGAGTGCTTAATAACGTCAAATGCAATTTTCAAAATATTTGACCATATCTATTCTTTATAATTTTAATATAATACAAGCACTGTTCGGTTCCATTAAATGTTTTGATTAAGGTGATAATTAAAATTATCTCAGTTTGCCTTCTGTTGGGCTTGTCAACAGACTAGTTTGCCTGGGCAGCTCTCCTGGGGTGTGTTTTGACGAGAAACAGAATATCAAACTTGGAGTTCTTGTTAACTTGCTCTCTCAAGTTCACTCAGCAAACTGGCAAATGGGGATCACGCATGATTCTCATAGCTGTGCTGGTCTGAGGTAGAAAGTGTGTTTCTTTCAAAGGCTGATCAAAGACTAGTAAATGAATTCTACTCAGGAACTATTTCAGGCAAATGCCCTCAGTAGAAGGATCTTGGGCCCACTCCTCAACACCGAAGGCTCCTCACACTTGTCAGCTCTGCCCACTGGGCTCTCAGTGGTTGAGACCTTATCTCAGGCTGATTTGTAACTTAAAACTCCTTTCCCACAAGAGCGCATCTGCCAGGTGCAGTGGATTCCTGCTCCATGCGTCAGTAGGCTTCTGACATCAAAGAGAGCCCACCGAAACCAAAATGGCCTTTCTCTCCCAGTATTTGCTTTGGAATCCACTAAAGCCAGACCCAAGGAACATGATGACAACCTAAAAGCCTGTGATTAATTTATGCTGGTCCCCAAGCCTTTGCCCCTCAGTGCCACATGGTGAAGCAGTTATCAGCACCTGGTTTTGCTCCATAACCAGACAGCACTTCCAGGAATTTCAGTCACCACCTGAATAGAAATAGGATTGAGTGTGTGCATTCTTATAGCGCTATTTTATGCAAACCTCTTTTATCCATTCCCTCACTGGATCCCATGCATAAGCAACCCTACTTACCAATAGATTATTTACATGTGTAATTGATTGCTTTTTTCAACCAGTTGTCTAATGCTCCCTGTTTCAATGTTTTTGTATAAGTACAAGGCTAAAATGGCAGGAAATGGGAATTGTCCAAAGGAGAAGTAACTGTGATAAATGAGACCTTGTCAAACTATTTACATTCAGGAAATAATATAATCAAAAGAATGAAGTGACTCCACAAAATTTTCAAGTTGTATTAAATCAGTAGGGCTTATTCTTTTGGCCAAACCAAAGTTTTTTGAAATATATTATTTATTATCTTTGATTTGAAAAGAACCAGTATATATGAGAAAACATTTATTGTAATTGTTTAAACAATTTGTATAATTGGCCATGGTTGGGTAGCTCAGTTGGTTAGAGCCAAGGCTATAGGTTTGATCCCCTGTCAGAGCATATACAAGAAGCAACCAATGAACATGAAGCAACCACTGAATGCATAAACAGGTGGAACAACAAATATCTCTCTCTCTATCTCAAATAAATGCCTAAAATTTTTTTTAAAAAGAATATATATATATATAATTAAATGTGTTTTTCTGCTGGAAAGTATAGAAACTTTGCACGACAGGGCATAAATTAGATTATAGGGTTTTTCATTAAAGTCTGAAAGAATGTTATTTTGGTCAATGTCAGAGTGAAGAAAGGCTGTATAGAATGGAAGAACAGCATTATGTCAATTTTTCTCTAGAGAAAATTAGTAGTATTTCTGGGGTCACATTTCTAGATGGCCTCATGTGCCCTCAGTTGTCTATAAAATGAGAGGCCAGACCTGAGAAGATGGGATATATACTCTTGACTGTAGCACCTCAACTACTGGGGCTTGGCCAGGATACTGAAGTTCTGCCGGTCAGAGATCTCAGTTGTAGAGAAGTCTTGACGTACTTGACCTGTGCTGGTCACTATAACACGGTAAGATATTTCCACCCTGAGCCACAGAAGACTCAAGTTTTCCCAGGGTGTCTCTCCATGCAGACCGGGGCAAAGAATCATTCTTTCAACTCTGGCAGCAAGAAAAATTCAGTGTTCTAGGATTGGACTTATCCAACTGTGCTGATTCTGGGTCATTGCTAAGGAAAGAGGGATTGTTATGGACTCCAAGTACAATTACCAAGCAATAGACACATCACCCAAACCATGACAAAAGGCATCGTCCCAGGGCTCAGCTCTTCTTAACCTAAAAGTACTGACAAACTCTCAATAAAGAGCCTCCATTTGAGTAAATCTGCAGGTTGTCCTGAAATTGGTTAGCCATGGGTCTTCATCACAGTTTAGATTACAGATGTCACAACAGAACTCTCTGGCTAACATAGCTCAAGAGCAATCTGAGATATGGCCAGAGCCTTTAAGATCTTTTAACTGTGGCCATCTGCTGTGGAGCCTCAGAATACCTCATTTTCACCCTGGGTTCCTGAAAACAACAGAGATGGCTGATGTGAAGGTCCACCTGAGGGAACCCCGAGTTTCATGTACCACTTAAACTGTACCCTGGAAAGGATGAGGCTATTTAAAAAAATATCTGTATCTTTGAAAGTATTACATAGGTCTTCCTTCCCCCCCCCCCCCATTAACCTCTTTCAACCTGCTTCCATCCCCACCTTTAGGCCCTCACCACCTCATTGTCTGTGTCCATCGAATATGCTCATTGATTGATCTCTTCCCACCCAACCTCCCCTGCCTTCCCTCTGAGGTTCAACAGTCTGTTCATGTTTCTATGTCTCTGGGTATGAGTGAGATCATGTAATACTTGTCTTTCTCTGATTGGCTTATTTCGTTCAGCATAATACTCTCCAGGTAGGATGGGGCTATTTTTAGTGCTTCCAGCTTGTTCCAGCTTGTGGGATGAGAGAGAATTTGTGCATCTTGCCATGGAGTTGGGAAGTCTGTAGGAAGGACAGTTTCCCCTCACTGACTCCACTTCCTCACCTCCCTTTCATGACCTTCATCACCCTCATTGGCCCCTACCCATGTATCCACATTCACCATGGTCTTGCAAAACTTCCTGGGCACTTGCCCAGTCCTCTTTGTGTTTGCCTTCTCAGCGAGGCATTAGATGCCACCTCTTCCTTGAACCATCCTCACCTGTGCTTCTGTGAAGGACAAACTCCAGTTCTCTCCAACCTCTCTGGTCTCTCCTCCCTTATGTACCCTGTGGGCTTCTCTTCCTCACTTGTCTAATAAAGCTTAACTTTTCTCTGTCCTCAAAGCTCTTTCCCTCTCCTGCACACTATGCCCAGATGGACCCATACACACCCACCTCCCACACACTCTGAGGACTTCTGAATCCCTATCTCCATTAGACTCACACCCTTTCTCTGGATTCATATTCCCAACTGTATGCTTCGTGTGCATAAATTTCATCATATGTGAATTACATCTCAATAAGGTTAAAAAAAGAAAAAAGTAAATGTCATCCCTGATATACTATTCTTGTATTGATCTACCACACATGGCATGTTAGCCCTCCACATTCTGGCTAAAATTTACAGTTTTAGCAGTAACTTACTTCTCCCAGCTCACTACATTTCAGATTTAGCAAGTCATAAATACATTTTAAATCATTCCCTAAATTAGATGTTTCCACATGGAGATAGATATAGATATAGAACTAGAGGCCTGGTGCACAAAAATTTGTGCACTCACGGGAGAAGGGGGGGCCCCTCAGCCCGGCCTGTGCCCTCTCGCAGTCTGGGACCCCTCGGGAGATAACGACCTGCTGGCTTAGGCCTGCTCCCGGGTGACAGAGGACAGGTCCAATCCCTAGGTGCAGCCCCTGGTCAGGCTCAGAGCAGGGCCAATTGGGGAGTTGGGGTGCCACCCCCTGTCATGCACAGAGCAGGGCGGATCGGGAGGTTGCGATGCCACCCTCAGTCACGCTCAGGGTAGGGCCGATTGGGGGGTTGGGGCACTGCCCCCTGTCATACTCAAGGCAGGGTCGATGGGGAGGTTGCAGCGCCACCCCCTGTCACGCACAGAGCAGGGCCCATCAGCGGGTTGGGGCGCTGCCTCCTGTCACGCACAGAGCAGGGCCCATCAGGGGGCTTAGGGCTCCGTACCCTGTCACGCACAGAGCAGGGCCCATCAGAGGGTTGGGGCTCTGCCCCCGTCATGCACAGAGCAGGGCCAATTAGGGGGGTTGGGTCTCCGTACCCTGTCACGCACAGAGCAGGGCCCATTAGGGGGTTGGGGAGCTCCCCCCTGTCATGCACAGAGTAGGACTGATAGGGGAGTTGGGGCACCGCCCCCTGTCACACACAGAGCAGGGCAGATCAGGGGTTTGGGCCGCCGCCACTGTCACACTCAGGGCAGGGCCACTGGGTAGGTTATGGCTCTACCCTGTCACACACAGAGCAGGGCCCCCTGGCGGGGGGGGGGGCGGGGGGGGGCGGCGCGGGGAGGTTGGGCGCCGCACGCTGTCACACACAGAGCCGCAGGGCGATCAGGGGGTTGGGGAGCTCCCCCCTATCAGGCACAGAGCAGGGCTGATCAGAGGGTTGGGGCGCCTTCCCCTGTCAGGAACAGAGCAGGGCGGATAGGGAGGTTGTGGCTCCGCCCCCTGTCACACACAGAGCCGCAGGTTGATCAGGGGGTTTGGGCGCTGCCCCCTGTCACGCTGATCCTGGTGCTGGGAGGCATATTACCCTTTTACTATATAGGATAGAGGCTTGGTGCATGGGTGGGGGCCGGCTGGTTTGCCCTGAAGGGTGTCCTGGATCAGGGTGGGGGTCCCCACTGGGGTGCCTGGCCAGCCTGGGTGAGGGAATGATGGCTGTCTGCAACTGGTCACACACCCTTCAGGGTGGGGGTCTCCACTGGGGTGCCTGGCCAGTCTGGGTGAGGGGCTGAGGGCCGTTTTCAGGCTGGCGGGTGACTGAAGTTCCCAACTGCTCCTTTTTTTCTTTTTTTCTTTTTATTCTGGGCCAGCTTTAGCTCTGGCTCCAGTTCTGAGGCCTCTGCTGCTGAAAGCAGGTATCTGGTTTGTTTGGGTTCTATAAATGAAACACTGTATCAACTCCAGCTCTGAGATCCCAGCTGGCTGAAAGCAGGTTTCTGGGGTTTTGTTTAGCTTCTATAATTTGTAACAATGTTTCAAACTGCAAGCTCAGAGGCCGGCAAGGCAGGCGGGGAACGTTGGAGTCCTCCGTCACTGAAGTAAGCAAGCCTCATGTTAGCTTCAAGCTGCCTGGCTGCCGGCCGCCATCTTGGCTGGCAGTTAATTTGCATATCGCCCTGATTAGCCAATGGGAAGGGTAGCGGACGTATGGCTAATTGCCATGTTTCTCTTTTATTAGATAGGATTGATTTCAGAGAAAAAGGGAGAGGGAGAGAGAGATAGAAACATCAGTGATGAGAGAGAATCATTGATCAGCTGCCTCCTGCAAGCCCCTTACTGGGGATGGAGCCCACAACCCAGGCACGTGCCCTGACCAGGAATCAAACTGTGACCTCCTGGCTCATGGGTCAATGCTCAACCACCAAGCCACACCGGCTGGGTTCTCATGGCCCCTTTTGTTTGTACACACTATTTCCTATTTCTGGAATACCTTGTCCTCCAACCTCTTGGTTTTCTGGTCAACACCCAGTCATTCTTCAGTACCTCTTCCAACCACAGGAGGCATTTGATTCCTCTGCATAGGATTCCCTCACAGTGCTGATCTCAGGAGACAACCTAAGAATTCAAGTTTAGGGCTTTTTCTGAATGGGAATCAAGGGATCAAGGGTAGAAGAAAAGAGAGACTGTAAAATTGCACAGGTCTGGAATTCAAACTCAGATCTGCCCCTGTGTTACCCTGGGCAAAGAAATTGGCTTCTGAGTGTGAGCTTCATATTTATAAAAACAAGATTAACACTATACATCCAATAAATTGCTTTGGGAGAATTATATGGGATGAGGTGCTTCAGGTGATTGGTACACTCAATTAAAGTTAACTTTCTTTGTTTCTTCCTATACCTTGACTATTTTTGTATGTTTGTCCACAGTTAAATGTCTGTTATTGAGTGGGTCATCTATAAATGTTTTCTTGAATGAATGAATGAATGAATGAATGATTTTTTTCCTACTGTCAGTTGTGGATCACCTCTTCTGGGTGCTCCTGAATTGCTCTGACTCTTTACATACCACAATAGGATTCATAGAGGGCCTGAAATGTTGATATTGTTACAAGTCACTATGCTCTACTACTGCTACTGATGATGATTGTGGTAACAGAATGAATAAACACTATGCAAGACTTCATAAAGAGCCTTCACCCAAGAAAACCAAATCAAACCATTAGAAACATCAAGGGAATTTAGTAAAACATCCTTCAGTAAAATGGCAGATTACAAAATTTCATAATATTTCCTAAACATAAGCAACAAGTATTTAGAAAATAAAATTCAAAAAGATGAATAAATATAATTTTTGAAAAACTTTTTGAAAGGATGGGGATGAATGCTCTGAGGGGAGAGAGGATTTATCTTCTTTTTATTCTCTTGTATTTGAATTGTCAACTCTGTGTAGATATTTTCTCAATAAAAACTCTAGTTAATTTTAAAATGGCATTATAAAAAGAATTCAATTATTTCTAAGGCTCCTTTTTCCTCAAATTAATACAAAGTTATTGGTCGATTTATGTAGTATGCTTTATAAGTTAGGTGATATTTTATCACCTTTGTAATATATTCTTTAAAATACATTCATGTACATTATCTCAATTTTTAGACACGCCCCCTCTGACATGGATTTAACCTTCTGCTTTATTACAGAAGCTGAGTTTGCCAACACTTTAATAGCCCATGTCCCTCTGAGATGTTTCCCACATGAGGAATGACTCCCCGAGTCACATCTCACCTCCAGAAGTCCTCTGGGTCTGCTGCAGCTGCCGCCTTTAACGTGAGGTCCGGGGCTCTGGAAAGATCTCACCTTCTCTCCGCCTCACCTGGGACTGCGGGTTTCAGCAGGAAGTCAATGCATTTGGAACAGAAGGATCCACATCCCACTTGCTCAGGGTAAGCTTTCTTTGGCTACATAGCAACCCAGAAGCATGCAGGGCTCAGCCAGCGTCAGCTTCTCAAGGCCAATAATCCCATGACACCCCACATTCTTGTCTCCCTGGGTCCCAGCCTGTGATACAGGCCCCTTCCTTGCTCTCTACTAGTCAGATGTTCTCCAGCCATATCACTCTGCCCCTCCCTCTGCTGCATGGCCCTACCACACCACCACATTCCTTCTTTCCTTTTTAAAAAATTTTTTAAATTTATTGACTTGAGAGAGAGGGAGGAGGGGAGGGGAAGGAGAGAAATTGATAGAGAAACATTGATTCTCCACTACACCCACCCATGCACTCACTGACTGCTTCCTCTATATGGCCTAACCAGAGATTGAACCCACAACCTTGGCATATCAGGGATGAGGCGCTAACTGAGCTACCTGGCCAAGTCTCTTCATGATAGACACTATCAGCTATGCCCTCAGCCTCTTCACAGGACAGATCAGCTCTCCCACCTGGACTGAAACGTAACACTGCACTGCGAACCCCCCCTCCTCCCCATGGTCTTCTCAAGTGCAGATTCCTCCACTGACCTTAACAGACGGGGCGCTGGCATTCTCTCTGACATTCTTATGCCCATTCTTCTTTCTTCTTTGCACCATATGTCCCTCATTGGCTGCCATCACCCTTGTCTTCGTTCCCTTCATTATTTTATTGAAGATTATACTGCGTCATTGCCTTTCTCTTATTCCCTCACCCCGCCAGGGGTCCTTACCATCATCTTCACTTACCTCAGTGTACATGTTGGTTATACATGGACCCCAGCCTGTCACTCAACACCAGTCTCCTTTAGCTCCCTGCTCCTGTAGTCTATCGAATGGGTGTGCCCTCCACTGGCACTGCCTCACCTCAGGCATTTTAATTCCAACCCAAAGAGAAGCACAAGCTTGAAAATTTTAGAAGAAAACTTGAAATTATAAAATAGTGGTAGCACGAACTATGGCTTTTTTTTTTTTTATGTCTATTAGCCTTTGGGACAAAAATCTTAAATCCATAGTGTCAACCCTAAGAACTTCACTACGCTGGCTTCTGTGCATGTCATCGCCCTCTTCCACTCATGTTTCTCCTTCCTGTCTGAAGGCCAGCTGTGCTAACCTAACCATGGCTCCCCAAGACTCTCTCGTCTTCGTGCTTTGAGTACAGGACTCTTTTTGGTTACATCTTTTACCTTCCCCCAAATTCCTCCTCCCTAATCTACTCATTTTGCAACACTCGGCACTGTTGTAACCTAATGAAAACCCTTCAGATGAAGGGTGAGACTGAAAAGGAAGACAGCTATAATTTTCTTTGTTATGTGCTGAACTTCTATTAAATAATACCATTGTCTATTGTAGAAACACAGAAACTGTAAAGTGAAGAAGTTAAATAGCCTTCACACCTAGGGAATAACTGGCACAGTTGAATTTTAAATAATGCCATTAAAGTCTAGTGCTAACTGGAGCCAGTGTTTGACCACATAATTAGCCTTAATTCTATAAATTGAAAATTTTTTAAAAATTTACAATCAGAATGACAATTTATTGTATGACAATAAGTTAGCTATGATGAATAAATAAACTTGAAACCATTGTATCATTCAGGTACCTTTTCATTGTCTCCAAATGCCTCTTTCTAAAAAGAAAGTCCCAGAATAAAGTCCTGCTGTTTGCAAAGTAAAGTTCTCATACTGACACTCAAGGCCCTTGACCAGGGCCATTCTTCATCACAAAGCTTCTATTATAAGCACAAAGCCCTTCACATTATCTCCCAAATGCGCTGCTCCTTCCCCATCTCTGCCCACCTAAAATGTAAGCTCCTCTCTCTGAACAGCGCACTCCTCTGGCCTAGAAACCCAAAGCCAATGCCAGGCTGATGGCTTTGGCAGACGTTCCCCATCACTGTTACCCATGCCATGCAGGAAAGGGCGTAACATCATTTTATGTGATTCCCCAAAGCAAAGCCAAGACGGGTGGGGGAAAGTTGGAGGTAAGCTGATGTTACCTGTCCACAGAAGCCCACTCCAGGACAGTGCTTCTTCTAATTGAATGCCTCTGCAGAACTCCTGGATCTTGCAGAATCTCACTCAGTGGGTCCAGCGTGGGCCTGAAGCTTTACATTTCTAAAAAAATGATATATATCCTATGGCCTACAGATTCCACTTTGAGTAGCACTTCTCTTCAAGACCCACCCAGAAATACCTCAAACCTGAGTGAATTCCCTGGCATGGGAGGTGTTTAAATACAGATAGGTGGCCCTAGCTGGTTTTGCTCAGTGGATAGAGCATCGGCCTAAGGACTGAAGGGTCCCGGGTTCAATTCTGGTCAAGGGTACATGCCTGGGTTGTGGGCTCGATCCCCAGTGGGCAGGGGGCAGCCGATCAATGATTCTGTCCATCATTGATGTTTCTCTCTCTCTCTCTCCCTCTCCCTTCCTCTCTGAAATCAATAAAAATATATTTTTTAAAAATATAAATAAATAAATAAATAAATAAATAAATAAATAAATAAATAAATAAAACACAGGCTGGGTGGCCATGGGGTGCTCCATAAAGAGATTCGTGCTCTGAGATTCAGATATCTGTGATTCTTCTAGGGTTAAACTTATCTCTGAGGACAGCATGGGAGATCTCTATCCCTCTCCATGGAGAGTGTTCAGTAGGGAGATCAGGGCTGAGAATGACCAGGGAGGCTTCTCCGCCTTCATTGCAGGCCCTGTCTTCTCCTGGGCTGTAGAATCCTCTACATAAAATTCCGCTTGGCCATCTACATGCCTCCTTTGTGACTCTCCCGTCACATCTCTTCTAGCCTTAAAAATGCCCTTCCAGACTGCATCCAGGGAGCATAGATGGCCCAGGGCCCCAGCTGATGGCTCTGCAGCCCAGGCTGCACAGGGGGTGGCAGGTAGAGCAAGGCCTGGCCTGCTCCCAGGAACCTGAGACTCCCAGAGGGTCCAAGATACTTCCTCCCAGCCTTCTCCTTCTTATACTTCCTGTCAGCTCCCTCCCTCTGTTCTCCCCTCACCCTCATTTTCCTAATAAAGCCCTCCCAAGATTCATGTAGTCACCTGCTGCTATCAAAGGGCCTGGCTGACCCTATGTCCTTACCAGATTTTTTAGTTTTGTGTTTTTTGTGTGGTTTTTTGTTTGTTTTGTTTTGTTTTGTTTTGAGCATTGATGCTTTTCATAGAGGGCAGAAAAAAATATGCCAACTAAACCTTGGATAAGGTAACAGTAAGCACCCAAGTTTTTAGAGGAAAAAAAAAAAGAAAAAGTTAAAAAAATTAGGAAACTTTATGGGACCTTTGGGATAACATGAAGCATATCAACACCTGCATTATAGCAGTACCAGAAGACAAAGAGAGAGCAAGGGTGAAAGAACCTATTTGAAGATATAATGAAGAACTTTGAATATTTCATGCCAATCCCATCTGGCCTGAAATGTTTCTGTTGAGAAATCAGCTGACAATCTTATGAGATCTTTCTTGTAGATAGCTATCTTTCTCTTGCTGCTTTTAAAATTCTCTTTTTGTCTCTAACCTCTACCATTTTAGTTATGATGTGTCTTGGTGTGAACCTCTTTTGGGTTCATCTTTTTTGAATCTCTGTGCTTCCTGGACTTGTGTCTTTTTCCTTCACCAAGTTCTGATGAGCAAGCACCTACAACCAAGACTACTTTACCCAGCAAAGCTATTATTTAAAATTGAAGGGGAAATAAAGCTCTTCCCTGAAATTAAAAAGCTGAAGAAGTTTATTACCACCAAACCAGTATTATAATAAATGTTAAAAGGATTCTCAAAGAAGAAGAAAAAATAAATAAAACAGGGGAATATAGTTATAAAGGATAATATGGTGAGTGCAGAATCTCAGAGGGAAGGTATTTGGCGGTAATCAACCAAATACCTTGTATGCATATATGCATAACCCATAGACACAGATAATAGGGTGCTGAAGGCCTAGGGTGGGGGCAGGGGGCAGGGGCAGGTTGGAGGGGGTCAATGGGAAAAAAAAATGGGACAAGTAATACTTTCAACAATAAAGATTTTTTTTAAAGGAATAATATGGCAGTAAATACATACCTATCAATAGTCACTTTAAATGTAAATGGCTTAAATGCTCCAGTCAAAAGACAAAAGGTAGCTGAATGGATAAGAGAACAAGACCTGTGTACATGATGTCTACAAGAGACTCATCTCAGAATGAAAGATACACACAGATTAAAAGTAAGGAGATCGAAAAAGAGATTATATGCAAATGGAAATACAAAAAAAAAAAAGCTGGGCTAGCTATAGTTATATCAGACAAAATAGACTTTAAAACAAAGACTATAGTAAGAGACGAAGGAAGGAACTACATAGTAATGAGGGGAGCAATGAAACGAGAGGATAGAACCCTTGAAAACATTTATACAACAAACATGGGAGAACCTAATTATGGAGAGCAAATTTTGATGTACATAAAGGAAGAGATCAATAATAATACAGTCATAGTAGGGAATTTTAACACCCCGTTGACATTAATGGATAGATCTTCCAGACAGAACATCAACAAGAAATAGCAGCCTTACATCACATACTAGATCAGATAGATTTAATTGAGATCTTCAGAGCACTTTACCCAAAAGCATCAGAATACACATTCTTTTCAAGCGTACATGGGTCATTTACTGGGATAGACCACATGTTAGGACACAAAACAAGTGTCAATAAATTTTAAATGGTTGAAGTCATATAAAGCATCTTCTCTGACGATAAAGGTATAAAACTAGAAATTAATCAGAAAAATAACTAAAAAACACACAATGACATGGAGACTAAATAACATGTTACTAAACAATGAATGAATTAACAATATGATCAAGGAAAAAAAATCAAAATATTCCTTGAAATAAATGAAAATAAGAACACATTAACCCAAAATGAGACTTAGTGAAAAAAGTCTTAAGATAGAAATTAATAGCATTACAGGCCTACCTCAGGAAACAAGAGAAATCTCAAATAAACAATTTAACTTTACACTTAAAGGTATTGGAAAAAGAAAACAAATGTAACCCAAAATGATTAGAAAAAGGAAATATTAAAAATTAGAGCAAAAATTAAGAATCAGTGTGTTTTTTAGTGAAAGTGAATGGCAGGTTATAGCAATGACAAGCATGCAGTATTTGTTCAAAATGTTGCTTGAGCAAATATATGGATAAATTAAATGCAACATTAATTAACCTCTTTCATATATTAACCATGAATCTTATTGAATTAGGAAGAAATAGACCAGCTACAAATATTCTCTAATAAAATATTTGGTTATAGTGATTATTAAAAAAATAAAATAAAAAATAGAGGAAAAATAAATGAAATAGAGTCTAAAAAATAATACAAAAGATCAATAAAACTAAGAGATGGTTTTCTGAAGAGATAAAGAAGTTTGACAAACCTTTAACCAACCCAAATAAAAGAGAGAGAGAGAGAGAGAGAGAGAGAGAGAGAGAGAGAAGACCAAAATAAATTAAATCAGAAAGGTAAGAGGAGAAGTAACAATGAACACCAAAGAAATACAAAGGATTATAAGAACAACTAAAATAGGACAATCTGGAAGTAATAGATAAATTTCTAAAAACATACAATCTTTCTAAACTGAATTAGGACGAATCAGAATATCTGAATAGACCAGTTACAACTAGTGAAATTGAAGCAATAATCAAAAACTCCCAACAAAGGAAGGTCCTGGACTGGATGGCTTCACAGGAAAATTTTACCAAAGAAGAACTAACAGCTATACTTCTCAAACTATTCTAAAAAAATTCAAGAGGAGGAAAGAATTTCAAGCTCCTTATACAAGAGCAATAGTATTATTCTGATTTCAAAACTAGATTAGGACACTACAAAGAAAGAAAACTACAGGCCAATATTCCTGATAAACATATATGCGAAAACACTCAACAAAATTTTTGCAAACTGGATCCAGCAAAACATTAAAAAGATCAGACACCAAGTTAGATTTACTCCAGGGATGAGAGATTGGTATAATATCTGCAAATCAATAAATGTATGAAAAGCATTTGCTAAAATTCAGTACCCATCTCTATATATAAAATCCTAATATGCAAATAGATCAAATGGCAGAACAACTGAACAACTGAACAACCAGTCACTATGACGTGTGCTGATCACCAGGGGGTGCAAGTGGAATATGGCGGGCATCGGCAGCAGGCAGCAGAGCATGGAACATGGTGGGCGTTGGCCAAGGCAGGATGGTGAAGCAGGTGAGTGGGGGCGCCAGACCAAGGCAGGGCACTGGTGGCTGGCATCAGGGCGAGCCTCTGGTGGTTACTGAAAATTCTTTGCTCCTACTCATCGCAGTCCTGCCTGGTGCTTGTACCTGCTGCCAGTGCCGGCCCTGCTCACATCTGCAGCCGGCACCAGAGCCACTGCTCACAGCTGCTGCCAGCACCCAGTACCAGTCCCAACCGCTCAGCAGTCAGTGGGTGTGAGGGGCGGCTGCCGGCCTTAATCACCCCTGAGGGCTTCTCCACCTCCCCCTGCTCCTGAGGGGCAATTGGGGCAAAATCCATTGCTCGCACCTGCTGATGGTGCTGGCCCCACTCACACCCACTGCTGGCGCCAGCCCCAATTGCTCTGCACCATCAGCAGGTGTGAATGGGGCTGGCACTGTCAGTGTGTGGGAGCAGTGGGAGTGGTGGCAGCAGGAGCAGGGCTGCTGGCAGACAGGGAACCGGGGGCTGCAGCAGGAGGGGCCGGGTGGGGTGCCCACCACAGCCTCGCAGCTCACAGTTCCTTTCAAGATGCATGAACTCATGCACTGGGACCCTAGTTTATGATAAAAACTCTCAACTAAGTGGGAATAGAGGAGACATACCTCAACATAATAAAGGCCATACATGACAAGCCCACAGCCAACATCATACTCAACAGGCAAAAACTAAACGCATTTCCCTTAAGATCAGGGACAAGACAAGAATATGCACTTTCATCACTCTTATTCAGCATAGTACTGGAAGTCCTAGTCACAGCAATCAGACAAAATAAATGAATAAAAGGCATCCAAACTGGAAAAGAAGAAATATATCTGTCATTATTTGCAGATGATATGATATTGTATATAGAAAACTCTAAAGATTCCACACAAAAATTACTAGAATAGATAAATGAGTTCAGTAAAGTAACAGAATACAAAACAAATATCCATAAATCAATTGAATTTTTATATACCAATAATGAATTATCAGAAAGGTTAACTAAGAAAAAATCCCATTTAAAATTGCATTATAAAATAAAATACCTAGGAATAAATTTAACCAAAGATGTAGAAGACCTGTACTCAGAAAATGATAAGACACTGAAGAAGGAAATTGAAGAAGCTACAAATAAGTGGAAGCATATATCATGTTCATGGTTAGGAAGAATTAACATCATTAAAATGTCCATACTACCCAGGCAATCTATAGATTCAATGCAATTCCCATCAAGATACCAATGGTGTATTTCATAGAACTAAAACAAATATTCAAAAAATTTATAGGAACCACAAAAGACCCCAAAGAGCCACAGCAATCTTGAGAAAGAACAAAGTTGGAGGTATTATGCTACCT
This sequence comes from Myotis nattereri, assembly GCF_964212035.1. NCBI lineage: Eukaryota > Metazoa > Chordata > Mammalia > Chiroptera > Vespertilionidae > Myotis > Myotis nattereri. The sequence continues at coordinate 8,048,627 of NC_138088.1, forward strand.
AATATCCAACTATACTACAAGACCATAGTAATCAAAATAGCATGGTATTGGCACAAGGACAGAATATAGATTAATGGAGCAGAATTGAGGGCCCATAAATAAACCCACATCTTTATCATCAACTAATATTTGACAAAGAGGGCAAACACATACAGTGAGGTAAAGATGGGTGTATTCCATAAATGGTGTTGGGAAAATTGGATAGATATGTGCAAAAAATAAAACTGGACCACCTTCTACCGCATACAGAAGAATAAACTCAAATTGGATTTAAGACTTAAATGTTTAATTCGAAACCTTAAAAATCCTAGGAGAAAACATAGGCAGTAAAATCTCACACATTTCTTGTAGCAATATTTTTTCTGATAGGTCTCCTTAGGCAAGGGAAACAAAAAGAAATAAACAAATGGGACTACATGAAACTAAAAAGTTTTTGCACAGCAAAGGAAACCATCAACAAAATGAAAAGACAAACCAGTAAATGAAAGAACATATTCACCAATGATACATCTGATAAGGGGTTAACATCCAAATTTTATAAAGAACTTACACAACCAACACTGAAACAAGCAAACAATGCAATTAAAAAATAGGCAAAGGACCTGAATAGACACTTCTCTAAAGATGACATACAGATAGCCAATCCTATATAATAAAAGCCTAATATGCTAAGTGTCTGGTAGTCCAGTCGTCCGTTCAACCAAAGTGTAATGTGCTAATGATATGCTAAGGCTGCTCAACCGCTCACTATGATGTGCACTGACCATCAGAGGGCAGACAGATGTCCAGTCAACTAGTCACTATGACATGCACTGACCACCAGGGGCAGACGCTCCGACTGGTAGGTTAGCTTGCTGCTGGGGTCCGGCCAGTTGGGACTGAGCAAGACAGACCAGAAACACCCTGGAGCCCTCCTGTGGTCCCTCCCTGGATGGCCAACCTCCTGCGTCCTTCCCCGGCCCTGATCATGCACCAGTGGGGTCCCTCTGCCTGGCTGGCACCCTTTTGCAATTCAGGACCCCTTGGGGGGTCGAAGAGCTGGTTTTGGCCCAATCCTGCTCAACACAGGAGCTGCCCCCTGGTGGTCAGTGTGCTCCCACAGGGGGGAGCGCCACTCAACCAGAAGCCGGACTCATGGTTGGCAAACACAGCAGTGATGGCAGGAGCCTCTCCTGCCTCCGCAGAAGAGCTAAGGATGTCTGACTGACCACCAGGGGGAAGCTCCTGTGTTGAGCAGGATTGGGCCAAAACCAATTGAGAGAAGGTGCAGGCCAGGCTGAGGGACCCCCCCACCCCCACTACCCCAAGTGCACGAATTTTAACCAACCTGCTCAGCCCCGGTTTTAGCCCCAGCCCAGAGTTGTCATTCATACTTAGCTAAGTGGCCTTGCAAAAGGGGCGTGGCTCCCTGGTCTTCAGTTTCCCCTTTTGTGATTAAACATGGATTTGATTGTTTGCTAGTTTACTGTGCTTCTTCAATAAATTGACAGGGACACGGGACAGGCACTACATCTGCTCTCTCACCAATGAGCACAGGTTGAGCACTTGCCACATGGAAGAAGCTCAATATGTGATCTAACATGGACATTGGCAGCATTTGCTCAGGAGCTCAACCACACTCAGTGGAGGTGGATGTTGCTGCTAAGCAGCCGACCAGGCATACCAGGCCCAGGCAGAGCAAACGACTCGGAGACTCAAATGCATCTATGAATGAAGGTGTCTCCAGTGATCTCTTCTGCCAGCCTCCTGCGGCCTTTGTCTTTGGTGGCTTCGTCTGATGTGAGCTGTTCCACCACTAAGCCCTCTGTGCAGAGTCCTCTTCTGTGGTGACCTTCTATTTCTCCTACTCACAACAAAAGTGCCTCTGTCTGTACTAACGCTAATGTCCTGCTCCTGGTAGACCACTGCTGCCCCTGATGATAAATCAGAAAGAGAAACTGCAGGCTTGGGTAACAACATTATTATCCCTTCCAATGACAAATGCAAGCCAGATGTTCGCAATCCACCAGCATGGTCCCTCCATCCCTTTCCCACAGTTCCCAGGCTAGGAAACAAGGCAAAAGCCCATTAACAGAACATTCTCTGTTTATAAAGATGGGTTTGATCATCTAAAATGCCAAAGTGGTCCTACTATCATTAATTCAATCGAATGACATGGGTATTATTTTACACAACAGCAGATCTGTTTCTGGGAGTCCATTTCCTTGTCTATAAAATAGAGATAAATAATATCAGCCTTGATTGCTTTCTTCACCGTGATGCTGTAGGATCAGTGAGATCACAAAAATGAAAGTTCTTGAAAAATTAAAAGGCTTATTATGACCCTTATTGTAACACCTATGTGTTACCTATGTGTTTGCAGTTCCAATAGAGAAAAAAAAAAGAACATTCTGAAGAAGTAAGAAAATAATTTGCCTCACTGGATTCATATTCCATGAACCAGAGGGTCTGGAACCCAGTCATTCTTCAGGGAAATTCCCTCAGTGTCAGAAACAGGCAAGGATTTCCATGAGAGTGACACAAACTCCTTGCCAGTTATGCTCTCAGAAAAATATTTTTTAAATTGATTTCACTTTCCAGTTCCAGTCAAGATGGAATATTCTCATTTCCTCCCCAGTTATCCCTCTTTTTAAAAAATGTTGGACATAACACAACAACTCAGTCATAAAAAATTAAACAGAACTATTCATGATCCAGCAATTCCTCTTTCTGGTGTATAACCAAAAGAATTCAAAACAGGGTCTCAAAAAGTACTTATACACCCATGTACATAGCAGCATTATTCACCATGCCAAAAGGTGAGAGAAACTCATGTCCATCAACAGATACATGGATTTAAAAAATGTGGTACATACAACATGGATGAACCTTGAAATATTATGCCAAATGAAATAAGCCAGTCACATAAAGATACACATTATGATTCCACTTATATGAGATACCTAGAATAGTAAAATTTATAGAGACAAAAAGTAGAATGGTGTTTGCCAGGGCCCGGGGGAGGGAAGGGTGAGTTATTGTGTAATGGGCATGGAGTTTTAGTTTGGAAAGATGAAAGGATCTGGATATAGATGGTGGTATTGGGTTGCACATCAATGTGAATATACTTAATTCCACAGAATTGTAACTTAAAATGGTCAATTTTATGGTATGTATATTTTACCACAGTAAAACAAAATCAAACACAGGAAGATGCTGGAAGGTGAAAAGAACAAGGCAACTTCTTAGGGACCTTGGAACTTGGGGAGCAACACAGCAGTGAGGGTCCTGGGTTTCTTTCTCCCTCCGTGTGACTCAGACACAGCACTGGCGAAACCTGCAACCTGGAACTACCAACAGGTACAGACAAAGAAACCCAAGCAATGCCTGATCCATGGGTCTATGGGACCGGGAAATGTCAATCAAACAGAACAGAAAGTCTTTTTTTAGGATAATAGTTTTTATTTATTTTTTTAGACAGGCTTTCTTTATTTTACTTTATTTTTAACTAAATGTATTGGAGTGACAGTTAAGATGATCATATAGGTTTCAAGTATACGTTTCTATGATACACCATCTATATATTGCATTCTGTGCACACCACCCAAAGTCAAATCTTCAACATAAGCAAATCAATCAAAGTGATACACCACATAAAGGATAAAAATCATATGATCATATCAATATTTGCAGAAAAATCATTTGACAAGTTACAACATCCACTTATGATTAAAACGCTCAATGAAATGGATATAGAAGGAAAAGTACCTCAACACAATAAAGGCCATATATGACAAACCCTCAGCTGATATCACATCCAATGGTAAAAAACTGAAAGCTTTTTCTCTAAGCTCAGGAACAAGACAAGAATGTCCACGCTCACCACTCTTATTTAACATAGTTCTGGAAGTCCTAGCCAGAGCAATCAGGCAAGGGAAATAAATAAAACTTATCCAATTTGAAAATGAGAAAGTAAAATTGTAACTTTTTGCAGATGATTCTTTATATAGAAAACCCTAAACACTTCACCAAAAACTCTTAGAAACAATAAACAAATACAGTAAAGTTGCGGATACAAAATCATTGTACAAAAATCTACTGCATTCCTTTATACTAACAATGAAATTTCAGGGAAAAAAAACAATTCCTTTGCAAATGTATGAAAAAGGATAAAATATCTAGGAATAAGCTTAACAAAGAGTGTTAAGGATCTATATGCTTAAAACTACAAAGTATTATTAAAAGAGAATGAAAAAGACACAATAAAATGAAAATATGGTCTGTGTATTTTTAACATAGTTAAAAATATCCAAAGCAATATATTACCCAAAGCAATATACAAATTTCATCCAATCCCCATCAAAATCCCAATGACATTTTTAAAGAAATAAAACCCAAAAATCATCAGAAAGTCTTTTGACAATAACTGTTTACTCTAACAAAATACCAGTGGAAACACTCTGATCCCTCAACTCCCACCATAATTTAGACATGGCTGACCAGACAGCTAAACTGACATGTCTTGTACTTTGGTATCAACCATTTTGTCACTTAAAGTGACATGTAGAAACCCTCCTTCTACTTCACTCCTTTATCCCCCCCGCCCCCCCCACACACACTTTTTAAATCTAATTATTATATTTTCTCTGCATAAATTAAACACACATCAGATGCTATTATAATTTTTTCTGAAATCATCAAATATAATTTTAAAACATCATGAGGAGGATAGTCTATTTTATATACTCCCATTTACCCACTTTATTATTCTTTGCCTCAAGTTTCTTTCTGTTCTAATTTTCCTTCTGGTTGGAGAAAATTGGAACTAAAACTCTTTAAAAGAAGGTCTACAAATGACAAATTCTCTTGGTTTCTTTCCTCTGAGAATGTATCTATTTTTCTCTTCCTTCCTGAGTGGTATTTTTCACTTGGGATAGCATCATCAACCAAGAGATTCTAATAGACATCCATTGAACACTCCAACCAGAAGCAGTATGATACACTTTCTTTCAAAATATATGATTATCAACATTTTTCCCAATTTGTACCTTGTATTTTCATTCTCTTTACATTTCATATTTTTGTGGTTATGCATAAGATAAAATTGTATACTACACACACATATACATCACAAATAATGCATGTAAGAAGTGTTGAAAACTGAGTGAGTCAGTGGTCTAGTCTAATATTGCACTGTATTGGTTTCCCAGGTACAGTAACAAAGTACCACAAATTGGGTCATTTAAAACATGAGAAATGCGTAGTCTCACAGATCTGGAGGCTAGAAGTCTCCAATCAAGGCACCAACAGGGCAGTGCTACCTCAGAAACCTGCAGGAGAGAATCCTTCCTCATCTCCTCTTGGCTTTTGGGTTGCTGGCAATCCTTAGATTTCCTTGGCTTGTAACTGCGTAAGTGAATCTGCCTTTCTCATCACATGGAATTCTCCTTATATGTCTCTGTCTCCACCTGGCCATCTTCTTGTAAGGAGACAATCATATTGGAGTAGGAGCCATCCTAATCCAACATGACAGCATCTTAACTTACTATATCTGCAATAACCATATTTCCAACTGGCAGTTAGGACGCCAACATATACAGCATGTACCATGCAAATTCCATTTTCAATATCGTACTACAGTTACAAAAAATATCAACACGGGGGGAAGCTGGGGGAAGGGACATGGGACACTGTATAATTTTTGCAACTTTATTTGAGTCTATAATTACACCAAAAGAAGTTTTTAAAATAATTTTACTTGATAAACAGATCAAGTGAGGGTTTTACTCCATTTTTCATCTTCACTGGCACATTTTTGGGGTTTTACATTTTCAAGTATTTTTGACAGGGAATGAAGTTTCTTCTGTGTTTTTTCTGTGGTTTACCCTAAGTGTTTGCTGAGTATATAGCATATTTTTAAATAAGCTGGTCAGCAGCTTTGAGACTTTGTTGAGATTTCTCTTCTCATTGCAAACCCTTCTAAAAATTTCACAAATAAATCACCAAGTCTCCTAAGAAATGCTGGTTGACATTTCTCAATCCTGCAGATGAGAGAAGCCACTATAATCTAAAGAAAATGTTCACTCCTCACCAGTCTCAAGTTACTGTGGTCTGGGCCTGGAGAAATTGTGACATTTTCCTGACCTTTAGGAAAAGCTTGAGAGATCATTCCTGATCTCAAGTGGCTGGGTTTTGTGGTTCCTGTAAATTCCTGGAAATAACATGATGGGAACTAGGAACATAGCTATGTAAAGTGTGGCCCATGGGAGAAGGACCCTGGGGCCCAAACCTCTCCTGCCTCACTCATTCAGGTGCATGGGGCCAGGGGGACTGCCACTGGGGAAGATGTGTGATAGCCCGGAGCCCAGGGTTTATCATCCATACGATGGGCTCAGGATGGGATCCGGGATGTTGGCCAATCAAGAAGTGAGGCAATGGCAGAGAGAACAAGGCAGTCCTAACACTCTGATAAAATCCCGAGCTACATGGTGGGGGAGATAGAACTAGAGACACTGCTTTAGCTTTTAACCGTTGTATAACCAATTCCCACAAACACAGCAGCTTGAAACAGCATGTTTATCACCTCACAGTTTCCGTAGGTCAGACATCTGGGCAGTGTCTCTCATAGGCTTAAATCAAGGTGTTGGCCCACATTCCCTTCTGGGGCTCAGAGGCCACTTCCAGGCTCACATGGTTGGTGGCCAAATTCAGTTCCTTACAACTGTAGGACTGTGGTCCCAGCTTTCTTGCCAGCGAAAGGTTGTTGGCCACAGGTTGCTCTCAGTTCCTAGAGGCCTCACTAACCTCCCTACCTGAGGCCCACTCAGGCCTCACAATGTGGGCACTTGCTTTGTCGAGGCCGGCAGGAGGAGCTCTCTCAAGTTTGAATGGCCAAATCCTTTTAAGGGCTCAGGTGACTTCCCTTTTTATTACTCAGTATCAACTGATTAGGGACCTCAATTCCATTTACAAATTGACCTTCACCTTTGAAACCTAATCAGGGAAGTTAAATACATCATATTCACAGTCTAGCCCCCCACCCCAAAGGGAGGGGATTATTCAGATCATGTACACCAGATGGTGGAAATCTTGGTGGTGGGGGTGGGGGTTGGTCCATGGAATTCTACCCACTACAATATAAGACCCTAGAACAGTGGTTCTCAACCTTCTGGCCCTTTAAATACAGTTGCTCATGTTGTGACCCAGCCATAAAATTATTTTTGTTGCTACTTCATAACTGTAATGTTGCTACTGTTATGAATCGTAATGTAAATATCTGATATGCAGGATGGTCTTAGGCGACCCCTGTGAAAGGGTAATTTGACGGCCAAAGGGGTCTCGACCCACAGGTTGAGAACCGCTGCCTTAGAAGAAGGGCTTGAAATGCCAGGTCCAGTGCTGGCTGGAGTTCAGGACAGGACAGCAGGCAAACTCTACAGGAGAAGGCAAAAAAAGGAAAACAAGTCAGAGCCTAATTCTGCATTAAACTAAACTCAGATACTCCACAGACCTAAGTGGGTGGATAGCAGACACCAACAGCTGCTTGGGAGCCTAGGAGGCCAGGAGCTAGCAGAGCATGTGTAGATTGTGAGCCAAGCCAGAATTTGACACCTAAGTAACCAAACCTTCTCTGAAAGGAAGGCTAATTTCTCAATGGTGTAGGTGGGAGAAGGTACCATAATTCTCAAAAATGGCTACTTCTCTCTACTGCCCAGTTAGTGTGTCCTGGACTTGTAGAAAGAGTGGTGTTTTCTGACCCAGATTGAGAATGACAGCTGCTGACATTCCTTGCACCCATCGGAACAGGCTCAGGTGCAGGCTGGCTGGGCCTGCAGGTGGCAGAGGACCTGGTCGGCTCCTCATTGACTCAGATCCTGGGAACGGGGAAAGCAGGTGAGGTCAGAAACAGGCTCCTCTGAAGAGGAATTCTCTTGATCTCACAGATTTTGGGGAGCCTTCTTTCCCATTGTCCTTATAGAGAATGGTGTGGTGGGCCAGCTGCGCAGAGACACTGAGGAGCTGGAATGACAGAGATGGACAAAGGGATGCCTGGACCGGGTTAGGAATCAGTACAACTGGGTGAACTTTGGGAAAAGACCATTTCCCTAGATCTTCATTTCATATTTATAAAATAGAGACAATAATACATGTATTAAAACAAAAATGATTGTAAAAGTGGTCAGGAAACTAAGCCATCACATAGTGAAGGCATGACTGTTATTATAATAACCTTTTAGCAATGGGCAGCTTCAGTAAATATACTTTTGCTTTACATGAAGATAAATTGCCCTGAATTTCTATGTTACTCACATGACTAAACTGAAAGTAGGCTGATGTATGTTTTTGTAGGTTTTTTCCATGTCTCATGCCAAAATAAGGAAGGTTGCCATGTACAATTCGCTGTCTCTAGAAATTAAGACAAGTCAGACATAGGGGGATCCTGAGTCAATGAAACCCACATTCAAGGCACAGTTGCCCCCACATTTATGACGTGGCCCTCTGTCCATCTTCATTCCATGGCTGTTCCCTTGGAATTCCTTGGGTGAGGTGGAGACAAGGAAGGAGGGAGTCACAGAGGTTAAGCAACTGGAGCAAAACACATGGGCACGAGGGAGCAGGGAAGGGACGCCACTGGACCAGGGCCTGCAGGCCTGGGTCCCGAGCCCAGTGCCTCCCTCCCTGTCCCTGCTTTGTATTCTCCAAGAAAAAATGCTCCCCACAGCTGTGCCTGCTGAAACCAGGCAGCCAGTGCAGGCCAGGGGCCACAGTGAGAACCCCAAAGATTGCATCCAGGCATGGGCTCCAAATCCTAAAACCAGCAGCTGGAAACTGCAAAATAAGCAAACACACACACAAAACAGCAAAGGTGAAAAGCCATGTGTGTTCAGTGCCGCTCTGATGAATGAATACTCACTGAGTGGGCACTAAATACACTGAAATCATATGTGAAGGCAACTAGAGGAAACCAGAAGAATTAAGTCACCACCTGCTTTCCTTTTCAGGGTCTGCCTCAGATGGGGAGCTCAGACATCAGAAATTTACTTCTCAGTCCCGAGGCTGGAAGTCTGAGATCAAGTGTCAGCAGAGTTGGTTTCTCTGAGGCTTCTCTCCCTGGCTTGTAGATGGTCGTCTTCTCCCTTTGTCCTCACATGGTATTCCCTCTGTGTGTCTGTGTCCTGGTCTCCTCCTCTTATAAGGACCCTCTCCAGCATCCTCATTTTACCTTAATTACACCTTTAAAAACCCCATCTCCAATACAGTCATATGCTGAGGTGCTGAGGTTAGAAATACTACATATGAATTTGGGTAGAACACAATTCAGCCAATAGGACCACCCCAGGCCCGAAAGCATCGTACCCAGAAGCACAGCACCAGTCAGCAGATCACCCCACATATGGGCAAGTTTGTCCTTCACTGACATCCAGTGCCCTTCCAAAGTGACAGGAGCTGCTGGGTAGGATGTCTGCAGTCACTGGACCTGATGCTCCTAGAACAGCGGTTCTCAACCTTTGGCAGTCGAACGACCCTTTCACAGGGGTCGCCTAAGAACCATCCTGCATATCAGATATTGACATTACAATTCATAACGGTAGCAACATTACAGTTATGAAGTAGCAACGAAAATAATTTTATGGTTGGGTCACAACATGAGCAACTGTATTTAAAGGGCCAGAAGGTTGAGAACCACTGTCCTAGAGTCTGGGCTTATAGCCATGGTAACGTGTGCATCACAGAACTTCATGGATGGAACAATAGGAGAAGAAAGCCTGGAGATCTACTTGCTAGAACACCCAGTGTGGCACTCTGCCCACCTGGGGGAACTCATGGGTGGACCTCGGAGTGGAAAGAACGAGATGGAGGCCATCATTTAGCCAACTGGCCGGGGAGCCAGGCTGTGAGTGGAGCTTTCTGCTGTAGCCCGGTGTCTGTGACCGGGGGCCCCGACTCTGCCCTCAGGTCCTGAGAACTGAGCCCATCAACAGAAGCTGCTGGCCTGTGCCTGCTGGCAGGTAGAAGTCATTTGTTAACTCTCAGTAGTAACTGTGCAAAGGATTTCCAACTCAGGGAGGAAAAGTGGAAAGGATGATTTGCCTCCCCCTCCCCTGTCCCTTAATTAGACATCGGATGAGTTGTCCTGGTTCAAGACAGAGAAATGTTCTGGGGTGAGGAAGACGCTCAGAGTGGAAAGCATGGTGGCTGCACTGAGCCAGAGTTAGGCAACATATGCCAGAAGGACCCAGAGCATGGTAGGAATGTAATAATTAGGGTCCACAAACCAGGGCGGCAGATACAGGCTGTCCTGCTGTGGAAGACTCTGGGACTAAATACAAGGCAAAGACATCTGTGCCAAATGGAGCAAAGGCTGCACCCACACTGGGGCTTCCCAGAGAGGTAGCAGCACAGTGAGTATACATGGCCAGAACTGCATTGGAGCACCCACCCTGTCCTGGGGGACACCCCAGCTCCAGGCCACCTGGTCAGAGGAAGGCCTGTGGGGAGACACAGCCATCAGAGGGAACCCTTTCCTGAGGACCTGCCCTGTGCAGTAGTCCCCAGAATGGAGCATCTCCCAGCTGTGGGATGCATCCAAACTGGCTGTGCTCAGGCTCGCCCACCAGGGGCCTGCAGTGGCATCTCAGCTGGAAGATGATGAAGCCCTCCTACCAGCCTGTGCTCTGTGGGCACCTACTGTGTGCTTGAACTTGAGAAAACAAATCAGATCTGACCCCTGAGCCAGCCTGAAAGGGAGAGAGGAGGCATGAGGTGGGCTTCAGTCAGGGTTCCACCAAAGCAGAACCATCTGGGCCTATGTCATCCACATATATAGCAGCAATGTGGCCAGACACAGTCCATGTGAGGTTGCTGCTTCTGGGAAGAATGCCTGAGCCCAGAGCCTGCAGGGCAGGCAGTTGGGGAGGGATGATGGACATGAGTGCAGGTAGCGAAGACTAATAGGACACCCCCCACCACCAGCAGCAGCAGTGCACTGGGACCACAAGGACCAACTAGAACAGCTTTGATCTCTAGTTGGAGAGACTGGAGTGGGATATACTGCAGACCCTGAGAGCTCAGCCAGCCGTGACACACACTCATCCCACAGCTGGCCAGCCAGCAACACAGATCTGATCCCATAAAAGGTAGACTGCTCCTTTACAACAGGCTTCCACATGTCATCAAGGTGTGGTCCTTGCTTTCTTGGAACAGTTAAGAGCAGAGAATTCTGGTCAATAATGTTTCAGCTCAACTAAGTTAACAAAATATAAATCCACAGGAACCATGACACACCTGAGAAGTGATCATTTCTCCTTAGAAGAGAGAGGCCAGGAGCTCTGGGAACCCAACTATGGGGAATTCAAGTATCCTTTTAAGAAGAGGTGCTGGGGTCAGGAGAACCCCACGGAGGTGGTAGCATCTGAGGTGGTTTGGGAAGTAAGTTAGTGTCTTGGACATGGGCTCAGAGGCAGCTGGCCCAGTGAACAGGCTCCTACGCAGCGCCCCCGGCAGCCGCACCGAACAGGGACCAGGCGCAGGCAGAGGCAGCCTTCCCCAGGATGCAGAGATGAGCCTCTGCTTCCTTCCCAGGGCAAATAACTTTACATAAAACATGTTTTACAGGCATGAAGTTTCCCACTCCCTCGTGTGAAAGTCAAGTCTTCAGATGGGAATCACAGTATCTTTTTTAAGATCACATTTCAGATGGTCCATTTTAGGTCCTGAACTCCCCGTGATACTTTGCTTTATTTTTTCTCTGACTTTTATTACTCTAAGTAAATATTAAAATATAAGTAAGGCTCAGATCTCCTTCCATTGTTCATCAGCCATAGCTGGCTTCAAACCTCAGGGGATTACCTTCGGCCTGCAGCTCAAAGGTGGCGGCTCCTCCCCCTTTGTCTTCTCTCCCTCCCCCTTCTCACCAGTCCTTTCTTAATTTTTCATTTTTTATTGTATCTTACACACAAAAACATAACGATAATGAAGGACATATAACCAAAGAAAAGCATCAGGCACGTTGCCATTAGACTCTGACAAAATGACTGCACTCTGAGCCGGCCTCCTCCCTAGGCCTGGTCCACAGGCACCCTTAATTACACCTGGTGGTGTCAGCAAGGAGTATAACTTGTACTTTGCTTTATTCACTTGATAATACGACAAAGATAGTTTTCACTTTACCAAATTTGCTTCCCTGTTATAATTTACAAGAAGCCTGCAGTTTTCAGGAAGTAAACTAAAGCCTGTCTAGGTGATGAGAAAGCCTCGGCTGGTGCCTCAGTATGGAGAGCTTTGCGGGAAGGGTTTTAGCCGGACCGTGATGCACAGCCACCCACCCTTGCGGGCAGTGATAGTCCAAACAGGAGAATTCCTTTGCCATTTAGGTATCAGACTTGAGATGTTTTCTCTAAAGGGGGACAGGGCTGGGAGTGTGGAGAGTGAGGTGCTGCCGGGCATTTTCCCAGTCACAGTTCATCCCTCCACCAGGGACATGTGACACGCTCTCTCACACTCTGCCTCATCCCCAGAGCAACTCACCAGGACCCGCAAAGTAAAGCCGAGGTTTATGTCTTCCTCGTCAGGAAGAGGGAGGAAAGCAAAATATTTTATTATTAAATTGTGTACCTAAAACCCAAATTTATCATATGCCCTTTTATTATGCTAAACCTGGAACAAGAAAAACATGATATATGTATATAGAAAACAAAAAGTAAAATGGCAGATATAAATCCAACTATATCAATAATATTAAATATGAATGGAATAGACATATCAATCAAAAGGCAGAGATTGCCAGATTGGGTTTTAAAAAGACCTGATTATATGCTTTCTATAAAAGACACAATTTAGATTCAAAGAAGCACACGGGATGAGAGTAAAGGGATAGAAAAACTATTTAATTTGTCCCCTGCTACTTTATTGAGTTCATTTATCAGTCCTGAGGCCAGGTGCTGCTTGTCTGTGGTTTGTGACCTTTGAGAGGTTTTAGCAGAGGCCTCAGCATGAGCCAAGACAGGCAGTTTGTATGGGAACATCACTTGAGTGGCTTGGGGAGGCCCACAAGTTGGGTGCAGTGGGGTCTCAGTGAACAACCAGGGGGAGGAGGGATGGAAAGGTGTTAACTGGGTTAATGGAGACTCAGATATAGCACCTGCCTTCCAGCTCTGGAGAAGGAGGAGGCTCAGCAAAGGAACAATGGCCTCTGCCCTGCCTGCACTCCTGTCTGGAAGAAAGCTGCCCCTCCAGTCCTTGCCCTGAAACCAGACACCCGGCCCCTCCCTGGATGTCCCTGGCACCTTTTGCCTTTTGAGCTGATATGGCTGTACTGGAGCTCAGAGTGAGTCGCCATGTGGCTTCTTCTGTATATTCTTAGTTCTATTTCTTGTGGAAAAAATACAAATTTAGATATTTTGATATAAATTTTGATATGGATTGCATTGAATTTGTATATTGTGCAGACATTTTAACGATATTAATTCTTCCAGTCTATAAGCACTCATTTGTGTCTTCTTTAATTTATTTTATTAATATAGTTTTCATTAACCTCCGTGGTTAAATTTATTCCTTGATATTTTATTATTTTGATGCAATTGTAAATGATGTTGTTTTCTTAATTTTTCTTTCTGATAGTTTATTACTAGTGTAAAGAAAATAAAAAGATGCTATTAGATAAAAAGAGGGACATTTTATCTAGAAGACATAAAAACCATTAGCTTATAAACACGTAATAGTGGCCCCAAATCACATAAAGCAAAGCTGATATGAAGGAAGAAATTGACAATTCAACCATAATAGATGGACACTTCAATATCCCACTTTTAATAATAAATAGAAAAATTATGTAAAAGATCAACAAAGAAATACAGGATTTGAGCACTATAAAACTCAAAACCTCTGTGAGTGAAAGGAACCTCTTGCAAGTCCTTAGAGAAGAATAACACTTTACAAGTGATAGGGCAGGAGGAGTGCTTGACGGGGATCAGGAAATCTAACCTTGAGCTATGAGGGCCATGCACTAGCTGGGTGGCTGAGGGCCATTTACCTGAAGCCCCTGAGACAGTGTTTTCACACATTAAATGAGGTGAGAATACACCATTGACAGAGATTTTCTGGGATTTATACGCTGAGGTACACTAAGGATATTAATTCCTGGGCTGTGGAGACTATCCAAATCCAAAGGCTTGTCTGCCTTCAGAGCCATTCCAGACCCTCCCCCTCTCCTCGTTATGGGGATGGAACTTCAGGAGAGAAGGACTCCACCCTTTCAGGCTGGTTTCTGCTCCTGTGCCAGCTGGTTTCTGACAGGATTCTCCCAGAGACACACACTAGTAGAGAGAGTTCGAGAACAGGTGAAGCCAGCGTATTTCTCCATCTGACCCAGGTGGTGTCTCTGGCAGCTTCCCTGGGCCTCCTGCTCCTTCAAGGCAAGCCTGGTTCCCAGCTTCCAGGGGACAACCTTCAAATTGGGCCTTTGTGGGACCACTGGCCTCCTTGGCCCCTCTAACGCAGTCTGGATTCCAAGGTTTCCATGGTCTGACCTCACAGTCCTCCCATCACCTGGGTAACCGGTGTCCTCTGTTATAAATAATTACAGTGGCCTCCTTTCCCAGGATTGGACCTCAGATGATTAATGGGATTTGTTTCTAAGCTCTGGAAGTGTGGAGGTAAAGACCTGTCTTTATTTCAGCCAGTGGTTTGGGGGTTCTGTTATTTGTTAGACCTTAAACTAGAAGGCAGAGATGAAGCAGCGGGAATGGGGTCCATTCTCCTGAATGCAGGTTTGCCCCTCTGCGCCCTGGCTCAGAGCTTGGCTCCGAGCTTTGCACAGAGTAAACGTCAGTGAGTGGTTGTCCCTGAAAGGCTATTGGAACGGGGCTGGAGCTCCCTGCTTGCTCTCTGTGTACCAGCTCGCCTGCCTTAAACACATGTAGTATTTGAGGTGCACAACACCCTGTGAAAAGCAGGCAGTTGGCGTGGTGGGTACAGTGCTGGGAAGCCAGGGGGTGGTAGGGAGCTCATGCTCTTCACCACCCACCCGCACTGCTGACTCAGACCCCACCAGGCACGGGCCCCTCCAGCCTCCCCCCAGCCTCCTAGGACAACCTGCATGAAACCAAAGCAGAATGTGGGCAGGAAAGTTGGGGAATGGCATTCGGGATCACTCCTGGCTTATGAATGTAACACCTGAATGTGCTGTTAACGCCTTGGTTTCCCGGATGGCTGCTCAGATGCTCCTCAGCCCTCAGGGGAAGGAGGTGCCTACCTGGATTTTAGCTGCGGTCTGCTCTCAATTCCTTTCCTCTTCCTTTCACACTTCACGTGACCTCCAGGCATAGAGCATGGAATGTGCCCGATGTGACTAATAAGTTGGGACATTTGAGAACATTTCTGCATTGTTCACATTAAAATAACATGTCTTTTATTTCATAACCCAGACCGACATTTGACATGTTGAGTCAATGTTAAGTCACTGGTGAAATCCCTGAAATACAGCAGAGAAGTAGTTAGTCCCTGGAGGCCTAGGACTAATAATTTCTATTTATCTTCTTTCAGATGACAATGTGGTTTTTTTATTTAAAAAATGCCACCAATACCCCACCACACACACACTCCCTCACCCGCACACATGCCCAACACATCCCCCTCCAGCGCCAGCGAGACCACGCGGCGACAACCCCAACATGGAGCTTCAGCTTTGATACCACCGCTCCTGACATTCTTGCAGATCACTTTTCCCTGAAACAACAGTGTGTGTTTATTTACTGATAATATTGACTCCACGTGAGCGCTCACAGGTGTGTTGGTGTTGATCGTCAAAATACTTTAAGTTATAGGAGAGAAAAAGGACATTTTTACAGGTTAGAGTGTAATACACAGTGCAGGGGAGGACAGCTCCCCCTTATGGGAACGGAAACCCCGTCTTCCCGGTTCTGGTTGTAAAACTCAGGATGCCCCCGGCTGGAAGGGGAGTCGCCTGGATGATTCACAGAAGAGAAACACTTTCACTTCCAATCTAAACAAGTTCTACTTTTTTAACGAGCTTAGGTTAAAATTACTGATAAATGCAGCAGAAACATTACCATCTCAAGTATGTGATCGCCTTCAGTCTCCAGGATATTTCAGTGTAATAAAGTAACATTTGCTATTTTTTAAGATTTGTGTTTAGTTGGAAGGTGGTGCAAAATACAGTCATTGATTTTGATTTTCCAGGCAGTAAATTTACCAATTCAGACAAATTGAGGACACGGACAGTTTAAAACAACTTAAATTTCACATTAAAAAGTATTTTAAGCATTTTAAGTATTTCCAAGTTCACACAGTAATTCAAACCAGGTTGGAAAATGTTTCCATCTTTAGAACAAAGAGATCTTTAGTGGTGATTTGTAGACAGCTTTGGTGTTTGGGGCAGAGAAATGTTGCTCAGATTCTGAGGTGGTTTCTGAGAAAGAGAAAGAGAGAGAGAGAGAGAGAGAGAGAGAGAGAAAGACTGTAATGCTGGAGCTGGAGCTGACATTGTAATTAAGTGGGACTGGGAGCAACAGGAAGGCCATGCCGGCAGAGGACAGTGACTTTGGGAGGGAGAGAAGAAATGTGGGTACGTTCAGAGAAGGGTGGGATTTCCTACTTGGTGAGAGTACAGAAGGGAAGGAAGAGATGAAATGAGAAGAAAGTTGGGATCAAGTCCTTTCCTTAAAATCACCCTGATTTTGTTAGGAGCACCTTCAAAAAAGGAACCACGTAAGGAAAATATTTAATGAACTATTTTGATCTGTGGCCATTCCTGGAGCTCAATTTTATTTTCCCCTGGAATTTATGGGGCACAGGGTGCATATCTGGAACAACAAAGGCAGAGGAAGTGGAGCTGGACTTCGGCCAGGAGCACACGCAGATCAGGTAACTAACCCTACAAGTGGTTCTGGGGTGAGCCACTGTGTCAAAGATGTGAACAATTAGAACATGCCCAGGGCAGAACTGGAGCCAGAAAAATGGCCAGAAGTGAGTGATGCGTAAGTGCACAGGTGTGTCCAGGTGGGACCTGACCCATGCTGGCTTCTCCGGGACTAGCTCTCAGGGTGAAGACAGCTGTACTCTGAGGCAGAGGAGAGTCTGTCTTTCAAAGCAGCCAGAAGCCAGTGTCCCTGACTGACTGACCACTGAGGGACCGGAGTGATGGGACAAAGGACAGGACAAATCTATGGCCCAAGTGCAGCTGTTGGTAGCTGCCACCATCGCCAGGAGCAACAGGGATGCAAGGCCTCCATCAGGACGCCCACCTGCTGGCCCAGATTGCTCCAGATCAGCACTGGGCTCAGCCAGATGGGAAACTCAAGGGCTTGAAAGTCTTAGATGACTTCTGTCTTCCAACACACTCTTCCCCTTGGAGGTCAGCCTTGGTACGTTCTCTGTTTTGTTCTCTTACTATGAGCTTCACCAAGAGGAGAGATCAACCAAACCTCCACCCCACCCCAAAGCACTCTCAGACTGAAGGCCCAGACACACTCAAGCTGCACCAACCCCCTCCAATTTATGTGTTGTAAAAACAGCCTTATGGTGAGGATTAGCCACATTTCTTGGAAACACTGGATGTTGCGAAAGAGAAGGCCACTCATCAGACCCAATTATCTAAACCATCCCCCTTGATATCACTTCTAATTTCATACTTAGATTAGTTTCGTAATTACAAGTTATGTGGGGGGTGGGGGGGAGAGGGTGCGTGTGGGTGTGGGTGGGTGTGGGGTGCAATCTTTCATTTCATTCTTTTCTCAGGTCTTGAGATAACATTAAAAAGCTACTAAACTCAAGATGTGAGCCAGGATGTCAAGATGTGATGCTCACCTGGATGTTTCCAGCCCCCCTGGTTTGGGAGGGATCCACCACTTCTTATAGCCAACCTTGAGCTAGGCTTCCGCCATCAGCATTTAGCTTTAGCTTTATAAATTACCTCCCTCGCAGCACAATATTTGTGTTCATTCATATCTCTGCTTGTCTCCCATAAATCAACGGCCGGCCTATTTAATTACCCCTCAGCAATTTTAAACAACCAACATTTTTAATGAGGCAGAAAATGCGTATGGCCACAAAATAGTTTTAAGGTTCCATGTGGGTCATTCTGTGTATATTTTTCAAAGTCAGGCATTCCTGAGATAAGTCACATATTACCCAGATGTCAAGGCTTGGCCAATGTCCTTTCCCACTGCGTGACCACTGAGACCCTCGGCCATCAGCAGGCTGCTTTTTGTCAATGGCCTTGAAGTGTGTCAGTTGCTATAAACACACATGATTAATGAGTTTTATGGTTGTGTGAGGAATTCAGTCACCTTGGCTCATGCTGTGAAGGGGCAGAGCTGCGGATAGCTGAGCCGAAGGGCCATGCCTACCGCCAGAGCCCAGGCCCTGGTGCTCGAGTGGTTTTAACATTGAGACTTTCCTGAAACCCACAAATTTCTGCATCTGGTTTTTAAGATCAATGTGATGTCTGTGAAATAGGCCCCAGCTTCCTCCCACTCACAGGAAAAATCTTCATGACTTTTCTTGAAGGTGGACCTCGCTTTTCTGGCCCCTCCTCAGCGAGGGAAACCTTCTCCTGCTGGCCTCAATCTGACACAGCAAGCAGGACATACTCAGGTGAGTGTCTCCAGCTGGTCCTTCCCCACAAGGTACATGATTTGTGGGGATATTGCTCAGCCAGGCACAGAGAGGTGGCAGTTGGTTGCCAAGTCTAAGAGAAGAAAACCATAAGGGATCAAAGAGATCCCTGAGAGCTTTTCTGGGAATATTTCTTTAGGATGGTCTTGTGACCACAGAAACAGGTCAATTTTAAGAGGATGAGTCTGTCCCCTGCTGCCTTCCATCGTCCTCCACCCCATACCCCTTTTCGATCTCTTCATATCCCAGATACTGTGCTGAGCTCCCTACATGGAGCATCTTATTTAACCCTCAAAAATCCATTTTTACATATGAGAAAACCAGTGTATCCAGGGTATGAATAGCATGCCAAAGACACCCTGCTTCTCACAGAGCTTGTTTCAGACCCCATTCCAGGTGTATGTCAAAATCCAGCCCTGCTATGGCCAAGGCATGCTGGCCCCTGTCCTGGAGTGAAGGACATGAGGTCAGAACCTTCAGAGCATGTCTCTGTCTGTCCACTTCAGCTGATCCCTCTGAACTTGAACCTCAATGTAGACACTCATCTGATCAGGGAAAAAGCATACCAGAGTGGTTGAAACCAGGACTTTAAAATCAAAAGCAATCAATTAGGGTCTCAACTGTATGACTCACATAACCAATCACTCTGCATCTTGGGTGAGTCACATTCCAGGTGGGGACCATGGCACCACCTCACCCGTAGGAATTACAACGACTGCTGAGGCGGAGCACTTAGAAGAGGCCGGCACGCAGTGTGCGCTCTGGCAGTTGGCTGTGGTCAGTAATTGCTCCTTCATGTCCATTCTGTCCCATTTCTCCCTGCATCCTGCTTGCCAGAGAACTGCAAAGAGCTTTGGATTCATGTTGCTTTCCAGCAGTTACTGATTATGTCACAGCTGTTTACTCGTGGACAAAGATACTAAGACAAGTTAGAAGCCTGAACAAGAAGTCAGGAAATTATTATTTTGACTTTCAATGTGAATTTTCTTGCCAAGCCAAGTAACCTTTGTAAGCCCTGTAATATTGCATTTAGAGGGAGTTTATGAACTACTCTAATCCGTTTCTAGTAAAGCCATTACCTCCAACTACAGAGTCAAGGTTCAAGTCAAAGTTTTTCATCAGAGAATGAAAGTTATTTGCCAAACCAGAAGGGGAGAAGACAATTTCTCATAGTTTTAACATTTATCTTCCTGAAAATAGCAGTTTTCTCACAGCACTCACAAGCACATGATCAACTAATTCAATGTTTCAGAGCATCAACTATAAGATAGAGAACATTCTGGAAGCCTCCACAAGACAGTGCCTCCTTCCTAAAGGGTCTCAGATGTGAACGGGACACACACACACACGCGCACACATTTAAATAGTGACTCTAGGACCCTGACGTGTGCAAGCAAATTATGCCCAAAGTTTTAGGAACAAAAAAGAAAAGGACAGCAATGTCTTTGGTCTTGGAAGCTCATAGAACACCAGCTTAGGAGAAATTGCTTCAACTGGGTTTTCAAGTCAGTTTACAGTCTCGCTGGGTAGAAGAGACAGAGAAACATCACAGGCCAAGTTAAATGGCCACGCAAAGACACAGGCTGAGAACCCTGTGGACCCCTGGCGATGGGGAGGCACTGTGAACATTTGTGTCCCAGAGACAGCAGCTGCGGTACAGAGAGAATGCTGGGAAGTGTCCCAAGTGCCATGCTACAATTAGGAGTTGATTCTGACAAGCGTGCTTCACCTCCGACAGCTCTCTGTAAAACTCCTGCCCCTGCACTCCTGGGCATTAGACCCTGTAGGGAGCCATGGACACAGCAGGGCAGGTGTGGCCCTGAACACTGAGCTGCCTGGCCACCAGCCACACTCATGCTTCTCAGTGGCCGTGGTTATGCCACCCTCACTGGTAGTGCCAGCTTTAGAAGAATGTTGGGGTAACTTCAGTTGTTCTTTCTTAGTCTTATGACTGCAAAGTGTTTCCTAAAAGCCCCCCTGGCTAACCGATCAAGCCTGACTCTCCTTTTCAATGTCCCCAGTGATCTTTGTTAGGTGTAAACCCCTTGCCTGGCTTCCCTGACCCCCTCACAACCCTAGGATGATGGAACACCCTAATAAGCTAGGTTTCCAGGGCAGCAGAAGAGGAAACACAGGGCAGAGTGCGCGGCACCTTCTTCAGAGCCTCACAAACAAAGCAGACTGTCCAGAGATGCAGAACGAAGACCTGGTTATTTTGCCTCTTTTACTCCAATCTTTCCAATAGAGAAATGACTGGTGGCAGCAGCAGCCCCTCTGCACAGGGACAAAGCACAACAGAGACATACAGACGGGGCTCAGTTCTAAGATGCCTGAAGTCTGTCTAACAACAAAGGGCATCTCACTTTGGGATGGGATATGGGGGCCCAGGGACCCTATCCACTGTAACGGCCCTCAGCAGGGGTTGTCACAAAGGGCAGAGATTCCCTTCAGGAAAACAGAGAATTATGGAGGGAGACTGAATAAGCTCCCCATGGAGGTGCTGCATAAACAGGCTCTAGCCATCTGAGTAGGAGTTCTCAGGCAGAACGTCCATGCAGAGCCATTCCAGCAGAGTAAACACACTGTCTTTTCCAGACCTGGAGACCTTGGAGAGCAAAAGGGGATGGTGTTAATAATCATGCTCTACTGATGGACATAACCCAGTGCTGCCTTGGGCCATCTGGAACACATATACATCCTACATTTAGGAAGAGTGCATATAGGCATGAAGGCTTGAATCGACATCTATCGGATTTAGACTTTGAGTAACAGAAAACCCTAGCAAATTCACACACCTAGAGTTCAAGTACACCTTCAGGTGAAGTGCCATTCAGCAGCTTAATACCTCCACCAAGGACCCAGGTGCTTTTCCTGTGTCCTCACCATTAGTTTCATCCCAGGGCTGTCCCACTAGTGGCCTCAAGATAGTGACCAGAATAATGGAGCAATGGGCTTCAATATTCACACCACGCAAGATAGAGAGTAAGAGGAATTTCACCCCAAAGTCACATTTAATTCGTTTGTCAGTCCACAATAGACCAATTATGAATCAGGGAAATGTCATGGTACAATGGTTTGAAGGCTAGCGGCCTAGGAGCTGGCAAGGTGGTAATCTGATGCAGTTCTATGAGGAAAGAGAGAGGGAGCAATGGCTGTGGGGTAGGCAGTCAACAGGGCCCATAGAAAGGGAACCTCCAAACTGATGAAGATTAAAGTAGAGAGAAAGGTAATAGAGAAAGTTGGAGGACATGTGAGTAGAGGTAGGCAGGAAGCAAATTCTGAAGGCTCTCTGTTTTGTAAGTTATGGAATATCATGGTGGAATTTATAATAAGTTTTACATTTTTAGAAAACTCGCCCTTAGGGACATTTTGGGAAATAAATTAGCAAAATGCAGATTATAGGCAAGGAATCACAGCCAAGCTATGACAATAATTAAGGTGAAAGATGATGTGATAGTAACATTGAATGTGAGCAGGAGAGAGAATGGATAAATAGTTGGATACTTCCTACATCCAAAGGACCACCTGGGGGAATTCAAGGACAATCCCTAAAATTCTGGGTCAAGAAGCTGGGTGAGAACCTGCATCGTCAACAAAGTTATGGAATTCAAAAAGATGAGCATGTTTCTTTGGTGTAAGGAGCTATAGACAGTGAATATTGAGTCTGAGACAAGCTGAGCTTGAAGTATCTTTGGGCTATGTGAGGGGGCAGGTCTAGAGCTCAGGTGAGAGGCAGGGCTAAGGTTATCCTCTGAGAGTCATCGTCTTGGCGATGGTTCTTAGAACCTTGGACCCCAAGGCTGAAGGTGGTTAAGGATGGTTGTTGGGGAGCTTTGGCATCTAAGGGCAGGCTTTGTCTCCTTGGCTATTGACTAATCATGAACTAAGAGGATTAAAGCTAAGGGTCTGGAAAAGGTCTGAAATAGTCTATTAAGGAATTGGGAGCAAGATCTTCTTCATGATAGGATTCTGTAAAAGTGGCAATGCAAACAACTTCAGACAGACATGGAGCCAAAAACTTCTGGGGTTTGTGTCTTTATCCATGGACTGAGGTCTCTGCCTCCAGGTTAACTGCTCTCTGCTCTGCACTCCTAGATCTGGATTTACACCTGCCTCTATCATAGCAGCTGCATCACTGGAACGCTTTCTGGGTAGCTGCTTCGTTGCAACGTGGACAACTCAGAGTCAGGGAATATCCTTCCCCCACCTCCATGTCTGTAGTAAGCAGATGACTATGGACATGGTAGAGTCTTGGTAAATATTTGATGCTTGAGTGAATGATGGAATAGCTGCCTAAATTCAGGGTCCTGTTAAGTCCCAGCCTGTCTGGAAGACTCGGCTGTTCTGCCATACAAGTCCCAAGACCATTTGTTCATAGCCATGTGGAAAAGCACAATTTCAGGGACTCAGCAAGCATCCCCTGCTCACAAGTGCTGAGGTAACAAGGCTCTTCCCACACCCTCCGTGGAAGGCATGTCTCTGATCACAGGCTGAGGAAAGGGGCCAAGATCCCACAGCAATCGTGGCCCCCCCAAAATTCTGACCCCAGCTCTGACAGGGCACAGCCAAAGTACAGTTGCTGCTTCATTTCCAGTCAGGGTGGAAGAGCTGACCCTATGCAATGCCGGGCTCAGCAACACAGACACAGTGAATAGGATTCTGTTTGCACAATGCAGGGCATGTGGAAATCTGAAACCTATCTTTGTTACTCCCTAGATGACTTCCAACCCCCTGAGGACTTAAATGAAGAGTGAAGAGTGTCAAATTCCTTTACATGGCATCGAGACTCCTCATGGCCACACCCTGATTACCACCAGGCTCATCTCTAGGACTCATTGGTTCCTATGGTTCAAGCCCAAGGAGACCATTCTTTTGCCTCCTCCAGGATTTTCTACAGGATGTGCCTGATTCCTAGAATCCTTCTGTGCTTGCTCAGTCATCACATCCTCAAGGAACAGCCCTTCAATCTGGGTAAGGTGGCTGCTCCCAGCATTCCTCCATTCACAATGCTGGATATAAAGGCCTGTGCTTGTAAGGCTGCAAGCTCCTTGGGAACAGCTTCCTTGCCATGCTTTGTATGCATTGCATTTAGCTGACATTAAAGATCAATGAATGGATGAAAGAGTGGCCTTCCGAGATACTAAGGGACTCAGCCCTGGCTCCACTGTCCAGATTCCAGGGGTTTCCTGCAGCCCCCATCAAATACCCTCTAGTATATTAAGAGTCCAGGTGTGGACAAAACATTCACTGATGGCAACCACCGCCTAGCAAAATAGAATCATGGTGCAGTGCAAAGAGCACTTGAATGGCACCAAAAGACCTGCTTTACTACTCAGGCAAGTCACAGGACCTCACTGAGCCTCTGTCCCCTCCTCCATTATTGCCTGGCACACACCTAGGAAGAATGGACTCTGTCCAAGATGCTCCACATCAACCAGCACTAAAGCCTCCCGTTTCGGGGTCTAAACCTGGGCAAAGATGCAGGTCAAGCTTGGTTGGTTCACACAGCTGAACTTAGAATATGGCAGCCCTCCCGGTCTATCCCACAATGGTCCCTAACGGGGCCACGATCATGACATGTTTTAGGGTATTCAATGGAATAACTGTGCTTTTCTGAAGGATCCTGGACTGTGGCACTTCTCAGGGGCCTGGGGGCAGGGACGCTCCATTCTGAGTGATCCTGCACTGAGGCAGGTTTCCTGGGGAACTCAGTGAATCACTGTTCCTCCAGGGTCTGGCGTGAATGTCCTCCAGCTGGGGAGATGCAGCTCATTGTCAGCTGTCTTACAGGGGAAGCACCACCTCAGGGAAACTGCCCCACCAAGGCCACTGTTATAGGTTGAATTGTGTCCACAAAAAAGACGTGTTGAAGTCCCACCTCCAGTCGCTGTGGACGTCATCTTATTTGGAAATAGGATCTTTACAGATGTGATCCAATTAAGATGAGAGTATTAGGATTGTTAACATAAAAAAAACATTGAAACCTGTAAAGAATTTTTGTGAGTTTATTTGAGCCAAACTGTCGACATATGCCAGGAAGCGGAACCTCAACGAATTGAGCTAATGCTCCGGAGAATGGTGGGGTTACATTTGTATTTATACATTGCAATCAAAGGAGGGACATAGGTGGGTTACATGAAATTCGTTGGTGATAGGTTAAGGAGGAGAGATAAAGCAAAGCAGGGAAACCCCTGGGATTGAATAAAAAGTAAAAAGATGAACACATACTTAGGTGGGTGCAGAAACAATTAACATGATAATGAAGGAATCTGTGGTATCTGTCCTGGTGCCCAGCACATTTGGTGGTGCCCCAGGGGCTCCAGAAAAAGGGAAGTTACAAGTTACCCAGACATTTCAAGGGTATGTTGTCATAGATGCAAAAAGACAGACAGGCTCAGTTAAGGTAAAGGTTGACCTTGTCAGTGAAGATACTGGTCAAGGACGTAGCTACCCACCACAACTGTTTTTAGTTAAAGTTTAATTGCAGACCATCCTTTGTGGTTACTTTAGGTCTCTGAGTTTGCAAGACCGCCATGCAGGCCTCCCCTGAGCTTGTCAGGTCAGCATGTGGCCCCTTTCGTCCACAGGATGGGCCCTAATCCATTGACTTGTGTCCTTTATAAGAGAAGAAAAGACACAGACACAAACAGGGAGGGAACACCAAGTGACAACAGAGGCAGAGATTGAGGTTATGCTGACACAAGCCAGGGAACACCTGGGACGCTCAGGAGCTGGCAGAGCAAGGATGGATCGTCCCCTAGAAATCTACTCCTGTAAACACCTTAATTTCGCCTCTGGCCTCCAGAGCCATGACAGAACCAATTTACTTGGTTTCAAGCCATTCACATGGCAGGCCATTGTTACAGCAGCCCTAGGAAATTAACTCAGCCTCCTAGAAACACACAGAATGTTCTGCATCTCCAAGCTCAGGCTCCCTGCTGTTTGACCAACTGAGCCAGCCCTGCTTACACTCCCCTACCCTTGAGGAAGGACTCTGTCTAGTTTTCTCCCCACCTCCCCAGCATCTTCTCCACCTTATTCCACCTCCTGCTTCCTGTCCGGGTCACATGCAGCCTCTCCCCAGAGGTCTGCGCTAGCCTAATTCACGTACACACCCTGGCATAGCTGAGAGCCCAGTGGGGGTCTGGCTTCACTTTTTCATAATACTTTTGCCCTAATCATTATTTAATCCCTCAGTAATATGTATTGAGAACCTGCTACATGACAGACGCTGTTTCAGGCCCCTGGGATGTAGCACGAACAAGAAAGACTTGTGGCGTTTATGTTCCAGCGACTGGTGAGTTCGGGGGAGGTAGGAGGAGGAGGGACAAGGCGCGAAACAGAAAACACATAAACAAATAAAATGACAAGATAATTTCATCAAATAAAGTCCTTGTTGATAGAGAGTGGCGTGTGCCAGGAGAGTGCTCTCTGAGGAGGCGACCTTGAACCTTGGATCTGAAAGGCAGGGGCATCTGGCAGGTCCTCTGGGGCAGAGAGCAGCTTCTGCCAGGGCCCTGGGGGAAAGCAGGCATGTTCTCCTCAGGAAGAGAAGGAAGACCCGTGAGCCAGAGAAGAGAAGCTGAGGAGAGAATCCGAGGGCATGCGTTTGGAGGGATATGTGTTATTTTGTTACTTTTCATTATTTTTAATTACGAAAATTAGAAATACAAATGGAAAACTACAGGAAAAATTTTAAAAGCAGCTTCAGTGATCCCAGGGGGGACAGCTAGGACCATTTTGGGGTGTTACCTTACAGATCAGTGGTTCCCAAAGTGTGGTCCCTGGGCCAGCAGCGTCCGCACACTTAGCACGTGGTTAGAACTGCGGCTGTTGGGCCCCACCTCAGACCACGGGATCAGAAACTCTCAGGATGGAGCTCTGCCACCTGTGTGTGGAAGACGATTCCTCCCAGTGATTGTGTCACATGCAAAATGGGGGGAAGTGCATGACTTTTCTGCCAGGGCCCCATTCATTGCAGCTGGACTGCATGTGGGAGGGGTAGGCGGGAGGAGCTTAAACATTCACTGACCAGCCGACCAGCTGTAAGAAGGGACATGTGCAAGACCACAGGCAATGGTCCCAGCGAGCTGGTGGGACACAAGGCAGAGCGATCCAGCAGACAGACCGCCAGGCCCCGGTCTGAGAGGCCTCATGAAGCTGGACAGCTGGCAGCGAGCATCGGCTTGTCATCGGCAGCAGGGTCCTTCCTGGAGGAGGCTGTTTATGCAGATCTCTAGCAAGGACACTGGGAAAGGCAGAATATACCCGAGAGCATAGGTGGTCTGAGGAGCAGCAGTCTTCCATGGCAATATCCAGACGCAGAGAAAAATGCAGCAGTGAGGTGACTGGAATCGGGCCTTCTTGTCTTGGGCGGGGCTAGCAGCAGAGCCAATGCTGTTGCCCTTTGTGTGGGCAGAACTTCCCACGGCCTTTGTGCCTTGTCTCAGGACTGGCTGTCAGGCCCTATGAGCTTGCAGCAAGGTGTTGGTTTCCCGCCCTAAAATATTAGCCCTTTACGCTGTCAGTGTTTGTACACACCTCTCCACGGCCTGCTCCAGCCATCGCCCTGCAGGGGGAGAGTGTGAGGCCCTTGCTGGGCACCTCTCAGGTCTTCAGTAGCTGCCCTACCTTGAAAGTCCAGGAGGTTAACAGACTAAACAAAGGCTCTGAATAGGCCAGTGGAGTGACAGGGTTTAGAACACAAACACTTGGTTCACTGGAGATTCCTCTAGTCCCTCAATCCAAATGTTTTTATTTTAATTGCTGACAGTTCTGACAAGCTACCAATCAGTTTTGAATCAGGAAATTAAAAGGTGTAGAAGAGGGTAACTAGAGGCACACAGGCCACCAAAATAAATGTCTAACTTGTCAATTAAGGGAAGAAATTGAAAAACTAAAATTTAAGCTAAAAATGTTCTAGGAGAATGTAATTTTCATAACATTCAATAGTAGAACTGTGTTATAATGATTTTTGACAGATCATGACAAGGGAAGATTGTGATCCATCTCAGTGTATAAAATGTGAAAAAGATAGAGGATATGCAAAATGGTGGCACGAGGAGCTCAGTAGACCCTACCCCAGCAAAATAACCATTTAACTGCAAAAGATTGTCTGAAACAACAGTTAAAGCTCTAAGGCATTGTCCTAAGGGCATCAGAGGGAATAATATTTGTTCATAGAAATCTACTAAGTCTCCGTAATGACTGGGAATTTGTGGCATTTGAGCCAGGCCCAGCTCCCATCCCCGTTCTCAGCTCAGTGCAATGGCAGCTGTACTCCAGGTGGTGTGGCCAAGAAGCATATGTACTTAATCTCTTCTCTCTTTTTTAAAGGACATAAAATCATGTAAAGTAATAAATATATAATTTTGCTTATATAGATATGCAATGTGTACAGCAATAATAGGAGAAATAGAGGAGGAAGAGGAAAAGCTATATTAACACTAAATTAAGTTACTTTAAATCTGAGTTTGATTCTGATAAGTTAAGATGTATACTGTGATCATGGGAGCAATCATTAAAAAAGTTACTCCAAAATTATTTTAAAATTCATTAAAGGAATCAAAATAGTGCAATAGAAAATATTCACTTAATGCAAAAGAAAGCAGCAAAGGAGGAACAGAAGAAGATAATAAATGAAACATATAGAAAACAAAAAGAGAAATGACAGTTATTCATTCAACCATATCAATGATAATAATATCAAATGAGAATATATTAAATAATCCAACTGAAAGGCAGAACATATAAGGCTGAACAAAAAACAAGACACACCTGCATGTTGACACAAGAGATACTTTAGATTCAAGGATACAAATGGGTTAAAGGTGAAAGGATATAAAACGACATGCCAAGTAAACAGTGGCAATAAGTGATCTAGAGTGGCTATACTAATATCAGGCAATATATACTTTAAGGCAAAAAATGTTACTAGAGATAAAGCAAGAAAATTTGTAATAATAGAAGAGTCAATCCATCAATACTCTAACAATTAGAAACATAGATACCGCAGAGCCTAAATATAGATTAATCAAAAACTGATAAAACTGAAAGGAAAAATTAACTATTTGATAATAACAGCTGGAATCTTCAATAAAGACTAGGACAGCTAGGCAAAAGATAAAAGAGCATACAGATTAGAAAACACTACAAATCAGCTAGACATAAGAGACGTCTATAAAACGCTTCGCCCAACCCTGGCTGGGTGGCACAATTGGTTGGAATGTCATCCCATACACTGAAAGGTTCTGGCATCGACTCCCAGTCAGGGCACATACCTAGGTTGTGGGTTCAATCCCCAGTCAGGAAGCATAAAGGAGGCAACTGATCAATGTTTCTCTCTCACATGGATGTTTCTCTCTCTCTCCCTCCCCCTTCCTCTCTCTAAAAAATAAATAAAAACATATCCTCAGGTGAGGATTAAAAATTTTTTCACATAACAATAACAGAAATCACATTCTTCTCAAGTTTACATACAACATTCTTCAGGATCTACAACACTATAAAACAAGTCTCAATACTTAAAGGGATTGAAATCTTACAAGGTATTTCTCTGACCACAGTGAAATAAAAGTATAAGTCAATAACATAAGGAAATATGAGACATTCATAAATATGTGGAAAATATATAACATACTATTAAATAGCCAGTGGGTCAAACAAGTCACAAGGGAAATTAGAAAATAATTGAGATGAATGAAAATAAAGACAAAACATTAAAAAATAATTATGAAATACAGCTGAGTCGGTGCTTGGGGGAAATTTTATAGCTCTAAATGCCTATTAGTTGAAAAAGTAAAAAAAAAAAAATCAAATCAATAAACTGACATTCATCTTAAAAAACTAGAAAACTAAGAGAAACCAAACCCAAAAGAAAATCGGAGATAAAAAAAAAACTGAAAAAACTGATTGGAGAGAAAACTGATAAAAATAGAGAAGAACAAAAAAGAAAATCAATGCCAAAACTTCGTTCCTTGAAAATATCAACAAAATTGACAAACTTTTAGCTAGAATGACCAAGAGAATAAAGAGAGAAGACTCAAATTACTAAAGTCAACAGTAATAGAGAAAACATCACTACTGGTCTTACAGTAATGAAAAGAATCAGATGGGAATTCTATGTACAAGTGTATGGCAACATACTAGATAATAGATAAACATCTAGAAACACACAACCTACTGAATCAAAAGTAAGGAAATTAAATTAGTATCTTTAAATTATTTACAAAGAAAAGCCCAGGCACAGATGGCTTGAATTCTGTCAAACATCTAAAGAAGAATCAACACCAATCTTTCATAAATTCTTCCAAATAGAAAAGGAGGAAACACTTTTCAGCATATTTTATGAATGCAGTATTCCCCTGAAACCAAAACCAAATAAAGACATTCACAAGAAAGGAAACTACAGACAAATAGTACTTACGAATATAAATGCAAAAATTCTCAACAAAATAGTAATAAATCAAGTCCAGCAAATATATAAAAAGATACTCACCATGATCAAGTGGATATATTCCAATAATGAAAGGTTGGTTTAAATTCTGAAAAGCAATTCATATAACATTAATAGAATAAAGACATAAAACACATGGTTATCTTAGTAGATACAAAGGAAGCACTTGAAAATCCAACACCTTTTATGAGAAAATATAAATTAAACACAAAGGAACTTCCTCAACCTCATAAAGGTCATTTATGAAACACTCACACCTAGCATCATAGTTAATGATGAAAAACCATTAATGGTGAATGATTTTTCCGTAAGTTCCAAAAATAAGATTGGTATATGTACTCTCATCACTTCTATTCAACATTGTACTAGATTCTTGCCAAAGCAATTAGACAAGAAAAATAAATAAAAGATGCCCAAATTGGAATGGAAGTAATAAAACTATCTCCATTTGCAGATGACATCCTATATAATAAAAGCCTAATATGCAAATTTTCCCCTCAACTGAAAGTTTAACCAGGAGCTCGATCAGGGGGCGGGGCCGGCAGCAGCAGCAGGCAGCCGGGAGAAGGGAGGCGCCCTCAGCCGGCAGCCGCTAGGGACCCTACCTGTGCACAAATTTCATGCACTGGGCCTCCAGTATCTTACATATGCAAATTTCTGAAGAATATACTTAAGAGCTATTATATGTAACTACAGGCCCAGTGCACAACATTCATGCACTCGAGGGGGAGGGCGGTCCTCAGCCCAGTCTGTGCCCTCTCACAGTCCAGGAACTGTTGGAGGATGTCCAACTGCCAAGGAGCGGCCCTAAGCCAGCAGTCAGACATCCTTAGCATTGCTGCAGAGGCAGGAGAGGCTCCCACCACCACTGCTGTACTTGCCAGCAGTCAGCCCAGCTTCTGGCTGAGTGGTGCTCCCCCTGCAGGAGAACACTGACCACCAGGGGGAAGCTCCTACGTTAAGCGTCTGCCCCCTGATAGTGAGAGCATGTCATAGAGACTGGTCGGCCGGTTGACTGTCTGTACCCTGGTGGTCAGTGTACATCATAGCAAGTGGTTGAGTGTCCTTAGCATATCATTAGCATATTATACTTTGATTGGTTGAATGGCCAACTGGACAACCAGACACCTAGCATACTAAGCTTTTATTATATAGGACTACAGGCCTTGTGCACAAAAATTTGTGCACTCAGGGAAGGGGAAAGGTCCCTCAGCCTGGCCTGTGCCCTCTCACAGTCTGGGACCCCTCAGGGGATGACCATCTGCTGGCTGAGGCCTGCTCCCCAGGGGATTGGGCCTAAGCTGGCAATCAAACATCCCTCTGGCAGCCCGGCAGCCATTGGGGGATGTCCACTTGCCAGCAGGGAGCAGACCTAAACTGCACTCAGACATCCTTAGTGCTGCTGAGGAGGCAGGAGAGGCTCCCACCACCACCGCTGTACTGGCAGCCATCAGCCTGGCTTGTGGCTGAGCAGAGCTCCCCCATGTGGAAGCGCACTGACCACCAGAGGGCAGCTGCTGCATTGAGCGTCTGCCCCTGGTGGTCAGTGTGTGTCATAGTGACCAGTCATTCCAAGTCTTTCTGCTGTTAGGGTCAATTTGCCTATTACCCTTTTACTATATAGGATAGAGGCCTGGTGCACGGGTGGGGGCTGGCTGGTTTGCCCTGAATGGTGTCCCGGATCAGGGTGGGGGTCCTGCTTGGGTGCCTGGCCAGCCTGGGTGAGGGGCTGATGGCTGTTTTCAGGCTGCCCGCACCCCCTTCAGGGTGAGGGTCCCCACTTGGGTGCCTGGCCAGCCTGGATGAGGGGCTGATGGCTATTTGCAGGCTGCCCGCACCCCCTCAGGGTTGGGGTCCCCACTGGGGTTCCTGGCCAGCCTGGATGAGGGACTGAGGGCTGTTTTCAGGTGGGCTAAGCCTGCAACTGAAGCTCCCAGTCTCTCCTTTTATTCTTTTCTTTTTTATTCTGGGATTTATTTACCTTCTATAATTGAAACTTTGTTGTGGCTCCAGCTCTGAGGCAGGCTGGCTGAAAGCAGGTATCTGGGTTTTGTTTAGCGTCTATAATTGCAACATTGTTTCTTAGAGTGCAGCTCAGAGCCAGGCTGTGGCAGGCGGGGAACTTGGCTTCCTCCATCACTGGAGCAAGCAAGCCTCCAGTTCGCTTCAGCTGCCTGGCTGCCAGCCGCCATCTTGGTTGGCAGTTAATTTGCATATCACCCTGATTAGCTCATCGGAAGTGTGTTGGAGGTACGGTTAATTACTATGTTTGTCTATTATTAGATAGGATAGACAAGTTGATCAGGGTTGCAGGATACAATATACACAAGCAATAGAAAAATTAAATTTCAAAACAATGTATTTATAATATTATGAAAAGAAATAAAATAATAGTAATAAATTTAACAAAAGAAATATAAGTCTTATCCACTAAAAGCTACATAACATTATTTAAGGAAATAGAAAAAGCCCTAAATCAAGGGTGGGCAACCTTTTTGTGAGTGCATGCCAAAACCAGCAAAATCTCTGACTCAAAATTCTTCTGCGTGCCAACCCTAATTTTTTGAGAACATGTTACGCCTACTTGATATCTCTTAAGGTGTACGTATGTGAAGAACCTTGAAGAAATAATAAAATTCATTCAAGTGACAAAAACACAATATATGATGATGAAAAATACATTTATTTTTTAATGTATACATGTAAAAGTATTTATTTATCTAAAATGCACCTACACTGAATTTATCTGAAAAATAAAAAAGTCGATATTAAGAAAAAAATTGTAAATGGAAGATTATAAGAGAGGGTTTCGTGTGCCAGCAAAAGTTACTGGTGTGCCATGTTTGGCACGTGTACCAGGGGTTGCCCACCCCTGCCCTAAATAAATTGAAAAAATCCCATGTTCATGGGTTATAAGATTGGAAGTGACTACTAATGAATAGAATTTCTTTTGATAATATGTCAGTAGTGCCCAAGTTATGTAAACCATCAAGGCAATCTCTATGAAAATATCAGCTGGCTCTTTTGCAGAAAATGACAAGCTGATCCTAAAATTTGTATGGAAATGCAAGTGAACCATAAAAGCCAAAATAATCTTGAAAACTAAAAAACAAAGGACTCACAATTCCTCATTTCAAGGCTTACTACAAAGCAACAGCATTTGAGTCGCTATGGTAGTGGCATAAGGATATATGTTAATGGAATAGAACTGAGAGTCAAGAAATACACCTTTACATTTATGGTCAATTGAATTTCAACAAGACATTTCAATGAAAGAAAGAAAAGTCTTTTCAAACATGGTGCTTGGACAATTAAATATCTAATGCAAAAGAAAGAAACTAAAACTCTACTTAATATATTTTTTAAATAAACATATATGGTCATAAACTTAAATGTAAGAACTGAAATTATAAAACTCTTGGAAGTGCCGAAACCGGTTTGGCTCAGTGGATAGAGCATCGGCCTGCAGACTCAAGGGTCCCAGGTTCGATTCCAGTCAAGGGCATGTACCTGGGTTGCGGGCACATCCCCAGTGGGAGATGTGCAGGAGGCAGCTGATCGATGTTTCTCTCTCATCGATGTTTCTAACTCTCTATCTCTCTCCCTTCCTCTCTGTAAAAAATCAATAAAATATGTTAAAAAAAAAAAAACTCTTGGAAGAAAACTTTTGGGTTAGGCAATTGTATCTTAGATATGACACCAAAAGTGCAAGTAATAAAAGATAAAATAGAGTGAACTTCATCAACATTAAAAACCTCTGTGCTTCAACAGACATGACCACAACTTGAAAAGACAACCCCAGAATGAGAGAAAATGTTTGCAACTATATCTTTAATAAGAGACTTATATCCAGAATATAAATGTGCTTACAAATCATTAATAGAAGACAAATAAACCAATTTAAAATGGGCAAAGTATCTAAATCAGTGATGGCGAACCTATGACACTCATGTCAGAGGTGACACGCGAACTCATTTTTTGGTTGATTTTTCTTTGTTAAATGGCATTTAAATTTATAAAATAAATATCAAAAATATAAGTCTTTGTTTTACGATGGTTGCAAATATCAAAAAATTTCTATATGTGACATGGCACCAGAGTTAAGTTAGGGTTTTTCAAAATGCTGACACGCCAAGCTCAAAAGGTTCGCCATCAGTGATCTAAATAGACTTTTCTCCAGTGAAGATATACAAATGACCAATAAGCACATGAAATTCTACTCAACATAATTAATTATGAGGAAAATACAAATCAAAACTACAGTGAGTTTATAACCCTAAAACAAATATAACAGCTGTAATAAAAAAGATAGTCAATAACTAATGTTGTGGCCTCACCCCATAACAAAGAAACAGAATTTCCAGAGGATGAGGCCCAGAAATCAGGATTTTAAAAAGATTCCCAGGTGATTCTAATGTGCAGCCAAGGTTGAGAACCACTGTTTTAATGCGTCTTCAACTGGTTTTGAAGTGTGTGATGGTGCATCATCATGAAGCAAAATTATGTTGCCATGTCTTCTGGAACATTCTGGTTGTTTCATGATCAAAGCATGGTTCAAATTGATTATTTGTTGTTGGTAGCAATCAGTATTAACATTTCACCTGGTTTTAGAAGCTCATAATACACTACACTTTCCTGCTCCCACCAAACATAGAGCATTGCCTTCTTTCCGAAGTGATTTGGCCTTGCAGTCGATGTTGATGGTTGACCTGGATCAACCCATGATTTTGTGCGTTTGGGATTCTTAAAATAAATTCACTTTTCATTGCCAGCCACAATTGAATGCAAAAAAGACTTTCTTACACCATTGAAGCAACATTTTACTGATGACTTTTCGGTTTTCCATTTGTCTTAAGTTCAGTTGATGTGGCACCCATTTTCCTTCCTTTAAAATCTTTCCCATTCCTTGTAAACGATCAGAAATTGTTTGCTGAGCAATGTTTAATCTTTCCGCAAGTTGTTTTTGAGTTTGACACACATCTTCATCCAATAATGCTTGTAATTGTTGGTCTTCAAACTTTTTCGGTTGACCTGGAAGTTCTTTGTCTTTTACATCGAAATCATCACTTTTAAAGCGTTTAAACCAGAGTTCACAAGTATCTTGAGATGAAGCATGTTCACCATAAGCTTCCTGAAGTATACGATAACTTTCAGCAGCACTTTTCTTCAAAATAAAGTAATGAATTAAAACTTCCCGCAAATGCTCTTTTTTTGGCACGAAATTCAAAATTTTTAAGTGTAAAAATATCTATGATGTTAACACCTTCAGAAAATTTGACATATGAAGTTTTGAAGCTTGCTGTCAATACAACAAAATAGCATACATATCAAATCGCATATATATCAACATATATGTAACTCTATCTATTGAAAAAAAATCTGCATTAGTAACTGGTACACCTGGTAATGCAGCTGCTTTGAAAAACATTTTTGCAGTTACTCAAATAGTTAAACATAGTTACCATATAATCTAGCAATACTATTTATAGATATTAAACATATATCTACACCAAATGTATACATGTATGTTAAGAGCAGCACTATTTATAATAGTTTAAATGTGAAAATAACTCCAATGCCCATCAACTGTTGAATGGATAAATAAAATATCTCACACATATGTACAATGTAATATTATTTAGCAATAAACAGGAATGAAGTAGTAATGATAGATGGTACAAAATCAATGAGCCTTAAGAACATTATGCTAAGTGAAAGAAGCCAATAACAAAAGACCACATAATCTATGTTTCTTTTATATAAATTGTTCAGAAGAGACAAATCTATGGAGACAGAAAGTTGATTACTAGTATACAGTACTTAGGGGTTAGAGAAGATTGGAAGTGACTGCTAATAGATAGAATTTCTTTTGGAAGTTGTCCAAAATTAGATTGTGATGATGGTTGCATAATTCTGTTAACATATTAAATTATTAAGTATATACTTTAAATGGGTGACTTTTATACCATGTGGTTTATATCTCAATAAAGCTCTTAAAAAAGCAAAGGTGTGGAGATGTGTATTACCTTTTAAAAAGATTTAAACTGAAAAGGTAACGAAGGGTTAGTTCTTGCTTGTCAAGATAATGGAGTAGGTAAATGTGATACTCGTTCCTCCCACAACCACATCAAAATTACTACAGAACAACCATCATTGAGGTCTGCCTGAAATGTACATGAACAGAAGTGCTATAACTAAGGATATAAAAAAGAAGCTATATCAAGCATAGAAAATATAGTCAATAATCCTATCTAATAAAGAGGGGAATATGAAAAATTGACTGTCATGCCATCACAAAGATGGTGGCACCCATAGCCACAAGATGGTGGCACCCAGTCCCTTCAGCCTCGCCAGAGTCCCCCAGCCCTTTCATCCCTGCCAGGGGGGTAGCAGGTGCATGGTGTGGCCAGACCTGCCCTCAGCCTCCCAGCCACCCAGGGCCAGCCCGAGGTGCAGGCAAGTCTCAGATGGTTGCTGCCCAGCCGCCCAGAGCTGCCTAAGGCTCAGGTATCCAGGCTGGCTGAGGCTTGCGCTGCCGGCAGTGGCAGCAGCAGAGGTGTGACGGGGGCATCACTTTCCCCTGACCGCCGGGTTGCCTCCCACCACTGAGGGCTCCAAGACTGTAAGAGGGGACAGGCTGGACTGAGGGACCACTGGGCCTCTAGTATTATAATAACTATGAATGGTGTCAGATGAGTACTAGATGTATCAGGGTAATCACTTCGTAAATTATATAAATGTCTAATAACTGGGTTGTACACCTGAAACTAATATAATATTGTACTTCAACTGTAATTGAAAAATAAAAATTAGTTTTTAAAAAGACTGCTATGGACAAAAAAAAGACAGATTCATTCTCTGTTTTTTTAGAAATTTGGTTTTATAGAGCATCCTTCCCCAGGTAACAGAAAGACTGGATGGATGGTTCTGGAGCACAAAGCAGCACAGCTGTGGGCTCAAGTATCCTGGTTCAAACCTCAGTTCTGAGGCTTGCCCCATTTTCCCTTAAGTAAATAACTTCCCTGAGCCTCTCTAAGGAACTAGTGTCTATTTCATAGAATGGTTGAGCTTGAGGCAAGCTCTGAGAGGCCTCATGAAGTTGGGCAGCTGGCAGTGAGCACCAGCTTGTCATCAATAGCAGGGTCCTCAAAGCATTATTAGAAAACTATGAGGAACACATGTGAGATTTACTTGTGGTCTTGTCATCAACAGAGCATCATGGTAGCCAAAGTCAAGCTGTGAATCCAGTTAAAATTAGCAGTTGGGTTCTGGTAGTTGATAGAGTAAATGCAACTTTTCCAAATGGTTGTCTGATCTTTGAATATTGGGGTAAGGGGTTTTCTGTTTTCCCATTGGTAACATAGGAATGGGGAGAGATTTAGGGATTTGAACCATGCCACACAGTGTTCTGCCATCAACCTCCCAAGGCAGACTCCCTTATTCTCATTCTCGGCATGGTCAAGGGGAAAGCCTCCTAGAATGGACAGAAATTAGTAGCTGTTAATATCTTTCCTGCTAAGAGGAAGTTTCTTTATCCACAAACCTCTCAGGTCCAGGCCCGAGTCTTACACAATTCTACCATTCCTGAGGACAAGCCACCCAGGGTGGCACTTAGACGGCACCTTTGAGGTGATGGACATGAAGCCCTCTTGGACCAGAGGTGGTCATGACCTTATATCTCTGTGTGTTTGGTTGAAACAGCCATACACTTGCCTCTCTCTGCTTTGAACTGAAGGGATAGTATGAGCCTTTGGGCAGCACTGGGGAGTCAGACGAGCACTGGACGTGGGAGGCTTGCTGAGAACATCCTGATGCAGTTACCTCGCCAGGACAATGCTTGTGGAGGCGGTTACGCCGACTGGGGCTGATTATCTGGGATCGAGATTAATCCAGCCGCTCAGCAAGAAGGAGAGGGAAACCATGCTTTTAGGTGCTAAAAAGTCTTGCAGGAAGGATGTCATTTCTGACCGCGAGAATAATTTCTTCCCAGCTGTATTTGTCTGGGGATTTGAGACTGGGAGACAGGGAGGATTCCTGAGCAGTAATACCGTTGTTAGTCTCCCCTGTGTGGAGGCAAACACTCTTAAGGGAGGTGATAAATGAGGGTATTTTCTTGCTAACAGATGGCCTCCTGTTAGCTCTGTGTGCTTTCTTTTTTTTTTAAAAATATATTTTATTGATTTTTCACAGAGAGGAAGGGAGAGAGATAGAGAGTTAGAAACATCGATGAGAGAGGAACATTGATCAGCTGCCTCCTGCACATCTCCCACTGGGGGATGTGCCCGCAACCCAGGTACATGCCCTTGACCGGAATCGAACCTGGGACCTTTCAGTCCGCAAGCCAGCGCTCTATCCACTGAGCCAAACCGGTTTCGGCAGCTCTGTGTGCTTTCACTCGGTGGTGTTCTCAGTGTGGGTCAGAGATGGACTCGGAGCTCACACACACACACACACACACACACGTATGCACACACACACACACGCACACGACCCGATTCCTCAGGTTATCTAACTTGTTCTACATTAGGATTTGGCTTCTGGATCAGTTCAAACCATTTGTCACCTTTACAACTGGTGGGTA
Organism: Myotis nattereri; assembly: GCF_964212035.1. Taxonomy (NCBI): domain Eukaryota; kingdom Metazoa; phylum Chordata; class Mammalia; order Chiroptera; family Vespertilionidae; genus Myotis; species Myotis nattereri. Next base: position 8,087,278 of record NC_138088.1, read on the forward strand.
TGAGGCTGAGCCTGAATGGGAGTGAGGGTCAACCAGACTGTGACCTTTCACTCCTGTCACCTCCCTGTGCTAATACACAGCTCTCTCCTCGCAGACCCACAAATCACAGGGCATGGCAGCTGTCCAATTCAACCCCTTCGTCTTCCAGTTGGCAGGACTGCAGTCAAGAGGAGGGGAGCGTCATCTTGCCCGTAGCGATGATGTAGTTGGTGTCAAGGACACAGGCAGACTTCAAGCCCATCTACTCCCAGACATGCCCCCGCCGTCCCCCCGCGTGCAGCTGTGCCCTGGCATCCCAAGAGTGAAGGAAGAGCGCTTTTCAGCCTAATTAGCCATAAATACTCTCTTAATAAACCACCCTGTTACGGGCTGTTTCTGTTAGAAAGAATTATTATTGCCACGACATAAATTTCCTGAAAAAGAGGTGGTGGGTCACACAGTGTAGCCTATTATGAGAACCAGGGTAATAAAACAGCCAGATAATTTATGTGTCTCTCCAGGTTCCTTGCGCTTATCTCAAAGAGAAAAGCCAAGCTGTGATGACTGGAGAAGTGAGCGTGTGTGCCTGGAAGCGGCATGGGCGACGTGCTCTGAGCGATTTCTGCAAAGGAGGCAAGACGGAGGCCTGACGTGGCTCATGATGAGCATGGTTTCTCTGAGAAGTGGCCACACACTGTCTGTCCTCGCTGAGGACAAAGGAGATGGCATTAAACCTCAACCAAAATCATTTTCGCCTCAGAGTGAGGCAGCATCACACGTTTTGGTTCCAAAGGTGTCTTCATGCCCCTGGTGAGTTGTTTGTCCCTCTTGCTGTGCTTGATTGACAAGCACGGGCTCCTGCAGCAGGAGGGCAGGGCATGCTGTGCGATGCCCTCACCCACAGAGCATTCACCCAGCAGATGCGGTCATCACACCCCCACACACACACTGCGAAACCTTAGCTGACCAGGGAATTTAAGGAGCATAAAGGCGACTGCCCAGCCCCAAATTGGTCATCATCTTGGGCCCAACTTCTAAGCAGATTCCCCCAAACCTCATCGGGGAATTCAAATACTTGAGGTTTGGCTAGCTGCTGGGCCTGAAGAAGGACAGCATCCTGAGCACTGTTGAACAAGTGGGGAAAGCATGTACAGGAAGTGGCAGAGCAGTGTTCTGAGGCCAAGAGGGGCAGGCAGCAGGGCTGTGGACTCCTAGCATGAGGCTCCTTTTGGCCTCTTTTGAAAACAAAATGTTAAGAAAATCCCTGCAATGGTGGCGCAGGCTGAGCAATCACTGGGCAATCTTAGCCCGACATCTGGAAGCCCAGCGGTGTGGTCTGCCCACAGGGACACCACGCTCAGGCCCACACACGTTTCTACAAAATAAAATGCGATGGACGAGCCCCAAGTTGGCTCTGACAGCAATTTTTGTACATTACAATGCAAACTACCAGCTGTCGTCTTTACATGGAGTCCCCAGCGCCTTGTTAATTCTGAACTATTAACACTTCTATGTAGGCAGCATCTTTAAGGGAGGCATGCGGAGCGCTTCATAAGCAGAATATCATCGCTTCCTCCACTGCCTCCTGTGGAGAGATTCCTAGAGGGAGGGAAGCCGCTATCCAGGTGCCCCATGCTGCAGGGGGATGTGAGCGCCCCATGAAGCAAGTTCCACAACCTTCCAAATGTCCTGGCAGCCATGAGAAATGCCACTTCCCTCCCTGATAGAGAACTGGGCTTGGTCACATCAGAGCAGTTGAGGGGAAGGAAAACATTCATAGATGGATAGAGTGAAAGGTACATCAACCAAAGTACTGACAAAACTACAAAAGCACAAGAAAACCTCTAGCCCAGTGGCCGGCAAACTCATTACTCAGCCAAATATCAACAGTACAACGATTGAAATTTCTTTTGAGAGCCAAATTTTTAAAACTTAAACTATATAGGTAGGTACATTGTTATTAACTTAATTAGAGTCCTCCTAAGGCTTAGGAAGAGCCACACTCAAGGGGCCAAAGAGCCGCATGTGGCTCGCGAGACGCAGTTTGCCGACCCCCGCTCTAGCCAATGAGCACTGGGAGCACGAGGAGGTTCGCACTTTCTGTGTGAGCGCTGGTGACCAGCGCTGACTCCCTGCGGCCTGTGGGAAGCCACGTGGGGAGTTACCACAGACGGAAATAAAGAAGAAAGTGACAGGACGCTGATGAGACCTTATTGGTCACAGGCCAGAGTAAAGGATCATGATAAATGTTTGTCTTTCTTTCACTTTCTCATTCTCCCTCCCCAATACTCACCCTTTGCAAGTGACTTCACTTAGAAATCTTAGCTCTGGCAACTATTGCGTGCACGTGTGCGCACACACACACACACACACACACTGCGCCTTCCGTGTGACCCTGCTTAACAACAGAAGTATCTTCTATCATCCTTCCCAAATCCATCTGAGTCCCTCAGCTCATTTCTGGAAGACATTGCATGAAATGTATGGCCATCCCAGCTCGCAACTCGTAAGAGCGCGTGTGAAGCCACCTTGACCGCCAGCTCTGGGACAATCGCAGGCCTGCTTTTCCCTCCACTCAAGGGACAGCTGCAAATGCCTCCCCGCCCCACCCCTTTGCACCTTCTACATTAACATAAAATTGCTCCTTCTCTCCAGTAAATATAAAACCTGTCTCAATCCCACGTCTCTGGGGTTGCTCTCATCCTTTCTCCTCTCCTTCACAGGCAAATTCAGGCACAGAGATTGTCAGACTGACCAGCCTTTCCCTCACTTCCCACCCACTCCTCAAAGCACATTAATATCTGTCTCCCCCACCCCAATGCTTCTCTAGTCACAAGTCACCAAGGACCTCTGGATCTGAAACCAATGCCCCTTTTCAGTCTTTCTGTTATGTGATACCATGTCTGCTAATTGAACTTGCCCATCTCCCACGACACCACATTCTCTGCTCTTTCCTTCCCCCTGGTCACCTGGGCTGCATTTGCTCAGGCCCTTCTACCAAACTTTGGATGTTAGAGTTGATCAGGGTCCTCTTAGCTGTCACTGTCTCCATAGGTCTCAGCCCTGCACATGGTCACCATCCCCATATGTGATGTCATGTCTCCAGCCCAGCTCTCCCTTCAGGCACCAGACCCATAAGAAACTAGCTTGTCATTTCGCTGGGCATTTCTCAAGCTTGTTAAACTCAGCATTTTCAAAAGGCTATTCATCTACTTTGGCCCAAACATTTTTTCCTCAAGGATCTCATTTCAGTAGACACCATGGACTCTAACTCAAGTCAGTTTCCTGGGAGTCATAGTTGACTCTTTATTCCAATCATCAATTTAATGACTAATGCCTCTCAGTTCCAAATCCATTCTCTGTTTCCTGCTCAGTGAAAGCATGGCTGTAAGCATTTCTCATATGCAGCTGGCACCCACATGTTCAACTCTGTTCTTGGAGGTTGCTGGGGGAACACTGCAGAAGGAAGGGGCTGCTGTTTGCTGGCTCAGTGCTAGGTGGAGGGCCGGGGCCTCCAGTGGCTCTGCCCTAGTTGCATGCAGTCTTTTGGCAAGTTCTCTCTTGGCCTGGCCCAGGGACACCTCACCACCTTCCTGGCAGGCACACCATACTCCCGGGCCTCACACCACTCTGGCTGGCTTGCAGTCTCCCAACACTCTTTACACATACCCACACCAGCCTCAACCCACCTGGTCCCCAACGGGGTGCTTCCACTTACTAGTCCTGGTTGCAGTGTCCAGACCATCTGCCTGTCCTCAGGGTAATGCTTCCTGCTTGCCTAGCAACTGGACAGCGATGGTCCAGGCAACTCTGACCTTCTTTCCAGGCGACTCTGCGCTGGCGGTCAAGGTGGTTTCACATGCGCTCTTACCAGCTGCGAGCAGGGAGGGCAGTCAACATGGTGTGATGCCTTCTGATACTGAGGTCTGCATCCCAGGCCTTGGGAGGGTCTCCACTCCCAAGCTTCTACCTTCTTGGGTAACATTCTGGGTAACTTCAACCCCAGGGTATCCTTTACTTATATGTAATCGTTTATAGTTATTCCCTTGTTATAATGAAGAATTCTTTATATTCCGTTTTCCTAGTCTAAATTACTATGTGACTTCTGTTTCCTGTTAAGCCCCAACTGATACACTATCAAGCACCAAATCTTGTTTATATTAGCACCCAAATTTTTGTTGAATCCCTCTGCTCTTCATGTTCTGTTTCCTCCCTTATTAAAACCACCATTACTTCTTGTTTGAACTTCTGTAATTGGTCTCTCCTAACTAGGCTAACTGACTTCTCCCCAACCCATTTTCCCCTCCTCAAACCATACATATTTACTACCTACTTAAAAACTTCCAGAGGTTTCCCATTGTGCTGAAATCTTGGAGATACTTTGCAAGTTAATCAAAATCTGACCTTCCTCTGGCCACTATCCCAATCTCAACTTAACATCCCTCCTCCTTCTATCCTTCCTAAAAGTGGCCATTTGTGCCTCTCTCCTGCTTAATCATCTTGTGAGTAAAATAGACATTCTACAATATGTCTTTTGAAAAATAAATTCTTGGATTTTTAAAAATCATTATGTGCGTGTTTTTATATCCTACCTTATTAACTTCCTCTTTTTTTCGTACTTTTGGACAATTCAATTTTTGTTAGCTTTTTTAAATGACAATGTAGCACAAATTGCCATTATATCATTAAATATTGATTTAGCTATATAGCTTTTGATATACATAACTTACATTGTTATTTATTAATTTATTTATCTATGTATCATCTCCTAATTGCACTTATATTTTTCCAGGCTTAATTCATCCTACATACTTGTTCTCTCAGAGTTTAGAATTACACATAATATTTCTATTACTTTATTAGCTACCATTATATTTTAACATGCATACTAGATATTACAACACATAAAGTTAAAATTTTAACTTCCTTCTAGACAATATAAGAATTTTAGAATGTTTTTGTCCCAAAATATCTTGCTTTCCCATCTGCCAAGTTACTGTAATAGTTCTATCTGATTTTTTTTTAAATCTCTAATCTAAGTCATTTTTAAAAATTGCTGACAAATGCACTTTTTAAAATGTTATTTTATTAAGGGACTTTCCTTCTGATTTTAAAACTTTATTCTTGCTGAACTATATTTTTTAAATTTTTCATTAGGTTTTGTAGAATGTATCAAATCTTCTACATGGGATATCATGTAATCTATCCTAATATATAAAAACCCGGATTGGTAAGGACCAACCGAAGGCTCAACCAAACGCCAGAAGTCAGTCTGTGGTCAGTGCTGAGTTGCTGTGGTGACCCAGCACTGACTGCTGAGGGGGCTTCAGATCAGGCCTGGAGAGAAGCCTGAAGAGAGAGGCAGTGTCTAATCCGCAGCCTCCATGGCAGTTGTTGATCAGCCGTGACCTGAGCTGCTGATCAGCCCACCTCTCTGATCAGGCCCAGAGATAAGCCCAGAGACACTGACTGGCATAGAAAATGACCAATCAAAATAAATCTGGGTAAACTGTGAGGAGCCAATGGCTGCCTAGGAGGTGGAGCTTTTGACACTGACTGGCATAGAAACTGACCAATCAGAACCAAATTGGCCAGCAGGGGAGGGCAGTTGGGGGTGATCAGGCTGGCAGGGGAGGGCAGTTGGAGGTGATATCAGGCCAACAGGGGAGGGCTGTTGGAGGCGAGATCAGGCTGGCAGGGGAGGGCAGTTAGGGGCGATCAGGCAGGCAGGCAGGTGAGCAGTTAGGAGCCAGCAGTCCCAGATTGCGAGAGGAATATCCAACTGCCGGTTTAGGCCTGGTCCCTGTGGTATCAGGCTTAAACCTACAGTTGGACATCCCCCAAGGGGTTCCCGATTGGAGAGGGTGCAGGCTGACTGAGGGAACCCCTCCCCCCTGTGCCACTAGTCCTATCTAATAATAGACAAACATGGTAATTAACCGTAACTTCGCTACCCGTCCCATTGGCTAATCAGGGTGATATGCAAATTAACTGCCAACCAAGATGGCGGTCGGCAGCCACGCAGCTGAAGCGAACATGAGGCTTGCTTGCTCCAGTGATGGAGGAAGCCAAGGTTCCCACCTGCCGCAGCCCAGCTCTGAGCTCCAGATGCAACAATGTTGCAATTATAGAAGCTAAACAAACCCAGAAACCTGCTTTGAGCCAGCCATATCCTCAGAGGTGAAGCCGGCTCTCAGCTCCGGTGACAGCTATAGAAGGTAAATAAATCCCAGAATAAAAAAAAAAGGAAAAAAAAAGAGGCTGGGAGCTTCAGTAGCCCGCCAGCCTGAAAACGGCCCTCAGCCCCTCACCCAGACTGGCCAGGCACCCCAGTGGGGACCCCACCCTGAAAGGAGTGTGACCAGCTGCAAACAGCCATCATCCCCTCATCCAGGCTGGCCAGGCACCCAAGCGGGACCCCCACCCTGATCCGGATCACCCTTCAGGGCAAACCAGCCGGCCCCCACCCATGCACCAGGCCTCTATCCTATATAGGAAAAGGGTAATATGCAAACTGACCCTAACAGCAGAAAGACTGAGAATGACTGGCCACTATGACACATACTGACCACCAGGGGGCAGACACTCAATGCAGCAGCTGCCCTCTGGTGGTCAGTGCGCTCCCACATGGAGGAGCTCTGCTCAGCTACAAGCCAGGCTGACGGCTGCCAGTACAGCGGTGGTGGTGGGAGCCTCTCCTGCCTCGTCAGCAGCACTAAGGATGTCCTACTGCAGCCTTAGGCCTGCTCCCCACTGGCAAGTGGACATCCCCCGAGGGCTGCCGGGCTGCCAGAGGGATGTCTGATTGCCATCTTAGGCCCAACCCCCTGGGAGCAGGCCTAAGCCAGCAGGTGGTCATCCCCTGAGGGGTCCCAGACTGTGAGAGGGCACAGGCCAGGCTGAGGGACCCCCTACCCCTGAGTGCACAAATTTTTTTGCACCGGGCCTCTAGTATATATATAAAAGCCTATGTGACCTAACAACGGAATGACCAAATGACCAGTTGAGATCACTATGATGCACACTGACCACCAGGGGGAAGACACTCAATGCAGGAGCTGCCCACTGGTGGTCAATGCGCCCCCACAGCCAACCTCCTGTGGCTGGCCAACCTCCCGCAGTCCATCCCTCTGGCCAGAGAACCTCCCACGGTCTCTCCCCGCAGCCAGCCAGCCCAATCGGCCCAATTGCTGGCCAGGCCGAGGGACCCCACCTATACACGAATTTGTGCACTGGGCCTCTAGTCTGTTAATAAAAACAGTTTTCTTTCTTTCCAAATCTGGGTAACTTTTATGTTTTTTAATTTTGTGTGTATGTTTGGGTTTTGTTGGGTTTTGTTTTATTTTGTGTTTTATGGGGGGGGGGTGTTTTGTTTGTTTGTTTTGGTTTTGGTTTTTTGCCTAATTGCTTCAATACAGTGTTGAATCAATGTGGTAAAGGCAGACACTTTGTTTTGTTTTGGATCATGAGAGGAAAGCATTCAGTCTTTCAACAGTAAGTATGAATATTAACTGCAGGGATCTTTTTTTCCCAGATACTCTTTGTCAAGTCAGGAAAGTTCCTCTCTATTCCTAGTTTTCTGAGAATTTTTATCAAGAAGAGATATTGGGTTTTGTCAAATACTTTTTCTGTGTTTATTGAGATGGTCATATTTTTTCTATTGTAGTTTGTTAAAATGATTAATTGCATTGATTGATTTTCAAATGGTTTTTATTGAATTTATTGAGGTGACATGGGTTAATAAAATTATATAGGTTTCAGGTGTACAATTCTATAATATATCATCTGTATATTGTATTGTGTGTTGACCATCCAAAGTCAATATTAAATCAACTTTACATTTCTGGAATAAGTCCATTCGGTCATCATCCATTTTATATATTGTTGACTTCAACTTGCTAAAATTTTGTTAAGAATTTTTGCATCTATGTTCACAAGGAGGAGTGGTCTGTAGTCTTTTTTTCCAGTAAAGTTTTGGTATCAGGATAAAGTTGGCCAAATAGAAAAAGTAGAGGTATCTATCTCACTTTAATTTTCTGAAATAATGTCTGTAGAATTGATATTACTTCTTCCTTAAATATTTGGAAGAAGCACCAGTGAAGTGGACCTTGAGTTTTATTTGTGGGAATATTTTAGCAACAAACTATTTTTGTTTGATATAGATTCAGGTTATTTTCATTTGAGTGAATTTTGGTGGTTTGTGCCTTTCAAGGAATTTATTTCATATAAGTCATTGATTTATTGGCATACAGTTGTTCAAAATATTTCTATGTTGAATTGTCAATGCCTGAAGAATCTGTAGTGATGTCACCTCTCTCATTCCTGGTATTAGTAATGTGTGTCTTCTTTCTGTTCTAATAGGTCTGAAATATGATTTATTAATTTTATTCATATTCTTAAAAACAGTTTTTTGTTTCAATAATGATTTCTATTTTATTTGTACTTACATTTCATTTATTTTGCTCTGATCTTTATTATTTCCTGTCTTTTACTTGATTTGGGTTTAATTTGTTCTTTTTTCTCTAATTTCTCAAGGTAGAAGCTGATACTATTAACCTGAAACCTTTTTCTATAGTAAACCTATAGTACTATAATCTAGGACTGCTTTAGTGGCTTCCTACAAATGTTGATATGTAGTAAATGAAAAATCATTCCGTTAAAAATACTATATAATATCACTTTAGATTTCTTTTTTGACCATGGTTTAATTGCAGTGGGATAGGAGTAAAGACACTTTCTTCAGATATGTCTGTTTGACTCAGTTCCATCTCTTGGCTCAACCCTATACACTGGAACTCAGGGCAGTGGCCCAGGCACAGCATTGGTCACTCAGGAACATAAGTATGGTCTGTTCTTCTTTCCTTTACATACTTTACATTTGCCAAGAGAATAAATCTTAAGTGTTCTCATCACATACAAAACATGGTAACTATGTGAGGTAATGGAGAAGTAAATTAACTTGATTGAAGTAATCATTTCACAATGTATATGTATATTAAATCATCACTTATACTCCTTAAAACACATTGTATAACCTAAATGTGTACAATTTTATTTGTCAATCATACTTCAATATATTGGGAAGGATGATTAAAATTTTATATTACATTTAATTAATTTATTTTTAAAAGCAGCCATATCTGTCCCACAGAGCCCTGTTTATTACCCACAGGCAAGTGGCAACTACAGAGTCCCTCTGAGTGACTTAAGCCCTGGGAGCGCTGAGGACCAGAACCACACCAGCTCCTCTCAGTCCCTGAGGAAGGAACTGAATCCCAGAGCATAGTTGAGGATGAGTCAGTTTTGCCCTGAAAATATCTGAAATTTCTAAGCATGAACTCACTTTTTTAACAAATATTTATTGAATGACTACTATGTGTTAAGCATCCTTCTAGTCATAAGTGCACCAATCTTGACTAATAAACTTTGCTCATGACTGTTGCCAGAAACCATGGTATTGGGGGGAAATCATGGGTTAAGAGGACTTCTCCTCTTACCGTTAAGTTTGGTGTCTCCACTTTCCAGAAGGCATTGGGATTAGACATTGGAGACAAATAGGCCCAGGCAAGCAGATGCAAAAGTCCAAAGAGACATGCACTGATATCTCAGAAAAGGGTGAAATGAAAGCTTGTGTGAAGCTTACACAGTGTCCAGAAACTTTCTCTCTTCTATCACCCACCCATAGTGTCAGGATTCCTTTGGGTTCTGACTGACCTTCTTCTTCTCATGCCCACACTCTCCCTGGGCAGACGCTTCATTATCTCTGGCATTGTGTACACCTGGCTTTGATGCTCCCACACCTCAGATCCTGTCTCTGAGCTCACAAGCTACCTGTGGGATGCTTCATGGATGTCCCAGAGGACCTGACACTCAGCCTTTTCAAAGTGGGACTCATTCTCCTTCCCCTCCCTGCAAGCCCACTTCTCCTGGAGGCATGTTATCTCGGATGAGTAGGCTTGCCATGCAGTCCCTTAAGCAGATATTATTCCTCACCCCTGCTCTCACCCCTGACCTCATCTCAGTCTCTAAGTTCTAGTTCTAAACCTATGTGGAGTGTCACCCATCACTTTTCTGCCACCACCCTGGATCAAGCCACCTTATTAGGCAAATTGTAAATCTCAATTTTATGAAACCCAGGTGTCTGCTTTTCCTGGCCTTCCTCCATTCCCTCACCCCCTCCCGATGTGGAATCCCCTCTCCACTCTGCAGCCAGGGTAGGGATTGGATGGAGCCATTGGGTAGCCCTTCAATGTCTTCTCTCTCCAGATATGACCCCAAGTATCAAACCTAGCTTGGACCACCTCCCCAGGATGCAGTCTCTGTACATCATTTCAGGATAATATTCACCTGTGCTCCCAGCAATCCCCATGCTCGAGCCACATGGACTTTCTCAGAAGTGCCCCCTCTAACCCTCAACAAATGCTGCTCCAACAGGAGCGCTTGGCTATGGCCCATGTTCGTGTGCCTAATTCTACTCATCTTTGAGACTCACTTTAACCCCTACTCCCAAGTGCCCAGGCAGCCTGGGCACCATTGCTGCCTCCGCCCGTGTATCCTGCACTCCGTCCTCCAAAACAGCCTGTGCTGACCTTTCGATGATCATCTTCCCCCCTGGGCTTCATGCTCTTCTGGCAGCCATACCCCCCCGGCAGAGGACAGCAGCTTACACATCATCAGGATCGAATAAAGATTGTTATTTTTTAAAACAATCAGATATTATGAAGAACCACAGAATGTTTGTAAACTAAGGTGAACCAAGTAAGACCCAGAGTGTGCCACATGCTGGCATGAACGTGGAGGAGTTAAATGAGAAATTGGGCCTGATAACTGGGGGCTGTACCATAAGCTCTCAGAAGAGGCAGGTAGGTGGCTTCTTAGCATCCTGCTTTCTAATTCAGTGGGAGTTCACTGTCCTTGCTTCCCCCCTTCCCCTAACCATGCCCCCCGCCAACCACAACCCCCCCACCCCCCAAGGACTGAGAGGACAAGAGAGCAGGGGAAAGCCTCAGTAGGCAGAGGTTCTCGGAAACCTGTGCTGCTCAGGAGCTGGACCCGGTTATCTATTCTCAAAGGGCCACGGGCAGAACCTCTGATGGGTCTCGAATGAGAATATGTAAGATTTGGCTATAGTACCCACGTACCCGCCCAGGTCTGGCTCAGGTGGGAGTGTGGCTTCTCGGGGCCCTGGATGGAGTAAGGAGTATTCTTTGAGGCAAGAGGAGCCCAAGGTCATGGAGAACAAAGGTCTATGTTCTGTTTTCTGCCAGTGAGAACTGCTTCCTGGTAATAAGTCCTAGGAGCTGCAGCAGGATAGATCCTGTCACCATCACCGTGTCTTCCAGCTGCCTTGTAAGTGGCTGTAGACCAGTGGTGGCGAACCTTTTGAGCTCGGCGTGTCAGCATTTTGAAAAACCCTAACTTAACTCTGGTGCCGTGTCACATATAGAAATTTTTTGATATTTGCAACCATAGTAAAACAAAGCCTTATATTTTTGATATTTATTTTATATATTTAAATGTCATTTAACAAAGAAAAATCAACCAAAAAAATGAGTTCGCATGTCACCTCTGACATGCATGTCATAGGTTCGCCATCACTGCTGTAGAGACTGTGGTCTCAGTGACCCAAAGCCACAGGACAGTCACCAAAGGACTAAGGCATGATCTCCCCAAACCCTGCTGTTCCTGGGAAGACAAGCTGGCCTCTCACTGCAGGACGCAGGAGGCAGACAGTCCTGGTGGAACATCCTGTTTCAAGTCCCGGCCCTTCCCCCGAGAGAAGGCTCCTCCTTGCCTCGGGGAAGTGACACTTGAGAACCGCACTGGCGGTGGCCTTTGAGGAACCAGGACCCTCAAAGTAAGATGTCCAAACAAGCACCAGGCCGTTAATATTATCCTACCCGTCAATCATCCAACAAATGCTAGTAAACCCTTATTTAGCGCCAAGTGCGGGTCCAGATGCTGTAAGTGTAATGAGATCTAACACCCCACCCCACCCCCTCCCGGGGCTTGTACTTAGTGGGGATAGAGACACTAAGCAAATCCATTAGTAAACTGCACAGCCGGGCATGGGGGGGGGGGGGGGCAGGGGTGGCTGTGAAGGGACACGCGGAGAAAGCGGGACTGGAAATGCTAGGGAAGCTAGAGGGTCACTGAGAACTGACGTCTGAGCAGCCTGGAGGAAGGTGAGGGCCCCTGATCCCTCAGACATCTGGGGGGGAGGCTGCAGCTGGAACCAGGGAGGGAGGAAGGGGGGCCACCCTCTGGGAAAACACACACAGAGTATGAGGAGAAAAGGACTGAGGGTGAAACTGAGAAACACACTGTTTAGGGAAAAAGGCTAAAGGACACCAAGAGTCCGTAGCCAGGGAGGCAGGAAAGGTCAGGAGAGAGAAGGGCCGCGGTGTCCACGCTCCTAAGCATAAGAGATCAGGACGAGAACGAGCCCGGCTGGGTGGGTGGTCAGGGGACTCCAGGCTCCTGGACCCTCACAGCTGGCACAGGAGGACTGGTAGTGCCTTATATATATTTTTAAGTAGTTTTTATTTTTTTTTAAAAAAAAAAAGAACCCCTAGATTTGTCCCAAGAGGCGCAGCTTCAAGTGACAGGAAGGAAGAGAGATGTCATTTTCGTGGCGAAGCGAGTTTGCGGTTAGAAATTCAGGCTCCCAGGCTCCCAGCTGGACGCTCCCTGGAGGTGCACATTGCGCCGAGATGGGGCAAGGCCTTGGCACGCCTCGCTCAGCCGTTCTCCCAGCCACTCTGCTGGGCCCTTCAGCCCGTCTGCGGGGCTTCCATACACCTGCCCCACGTGTTCCGCACTCAGGCCCGCGTGCCCCTGCCTCCTGCCCGTCACAGGGCTCCCCGGAGGCCTCCCCTGATCACCCTAAAGTGCACCCTTCCTCTATTGCTCCTTCACGTACCGATGCTTTGTCTCCGTCCCAGCACTGTCGCTCTGAATTCATTTACTGTTTCTGCTTCCTTGTGTATCACCCAGCTCCCTCACGAAGAGGTACGCTCCAAGAGATCAGGAGCACGTGAGCTGTGGCCACTATGTGCCTAGAGCAGTGCCTAGCACAGGGGTGGGCAAACTTTTTGACTCGAGGGCCACAATGGGTTCTTAAACTGGACCGGAGGGCCGGAACAAAAGCATGGATGGAGTGTTTGTGTGAACTAATATAGATTCAAAGTAAACATCATTACATAAAAGGGTACGGTCTTTCTTTTTTTAGTTTTATTCATTTCAAACGGCCGGATCCGGCCCACGGGCCATAGTTTGCCCACAGCTGGCTAGCAATAGTAGGTGCTCAATAAAAAGGCCCGGCCATTATTTTCATTACTATTGCAAAGTTGGAACTGCTTGATTTTGATCATTAAACCATGGATTTCATTTGGAGCTTCCTGGTGGCCATCACAAAACAGGAAAATAATATAAACTATTACCCAGGAAGTGAAAATATAAAAACCTTTCGGGGCAAGACAAGATCGTCTGCAGACTTGCTTTGCCACATCATTGTGGCCTCACCGCCCACTATAGGAGAAAATGTCTTAACATTCATAAATCCCATGCAATGATTTCTTCTTTAATCCTTTCAAATAAATAAAGTCAAAAGGCCAAAGAACAGCCCTGGGGCAGGAATTCTTTCTAATTAAGGTCCCATCACCAGAAACTGCACTGACCACAGGCTCAGGGTGGGGAGCCCTTCTCTTCTCCCTGAGGAGCACACATTTAACCACTGCTCCAGGGGCACAGCACTCCACCTCACCCCCAGCAGCTCTTTGCATGTGTTATCATGACCTCTACAGGTAAGGAAACTGGGGTTCGGGGCCTGCAGTCACTGGCAGGCTGTGGCAGGAACAAGGTCGGCTCGACTCTCCAGAGCAGGGGCTGGCTGACTTCAGCTGAGCGCCCACGGGCCTTTTTGGAGAATGAAGTGCTACCGGGATGCGCCAGGCCTACTTGTCATGAGCTCCCTGTGTCTGCTCTTGCACTGCAGCGCAGACGCCAGTGACTGCGTACGCCTGCGCCACGGAACATGCTGTGCCTTTTATAAATAAGACTCTGCTCCCCTCCTCGCTGGTCAACCAGCTGAACAAAGATGTCAGTATCTGTTCCTCAGAAGGAAAAAAGAAAAAAAAAAAAAGCTTCGTATAAAAATAGAAGGAAATGTAAAGTGGGAGCTCTACGTGCAAAATCAGTTTTCTATGAAAATATCAAAGAAGGATGTTTTGTAAATAAATTTTCTGGAGGAGTTTCCCTCTTTTTTTTGCCCCTGGCTCCTTCCACAGAACTAACTAAAACAGCACAAATAACAGGGGCGTCAGGACCTGCATTCAGTGAGGTTGGCAGCGCTGTGTGCAGGGATCCCTGGCAGCGCTGGTGTTGAACTCTCTGAAAGCAACAGAGATAGAGGAACCTGCTGCTATTCAGGAAGATGCCACGGATCTGCAGTGTGTAACTCACCTGTCATTCTACGGTTTATCAGCCAGGCTAGCTCATCTAAACACATCTAAGTTCCTGGTGCTCCAGATGTCTTCCCAACGCATCCAGTTTTTATTTTTTCATATATTTCTGGGAGAGGTGACACTAAGTGAGTCATAGTACAGGTATTAAAGTCACGTGATTGGTTCTTTCAAAGGGTGACCCCCAGAACTGCACGATGAGGTTCATGGAGGAAGACTTCATCTTTACTTTCAGAATGTTCTTGACGCAAAAGAATAGCAAGGATGGTGATGATGATGACGACGGTCGCAAGGCATGCAGCCTGTGTGGGTCATAAGTTAGTGGCCTGAGGGACAGCCAGCGCAGGAGCCGTGGGGTGGCCCATCTCTAGAACAGGTGTTCCCCCCGCAGTCATGCTCAGCAAGGATGTGGACAGGAAGCGTGAGGCTATTTGCTCGAACCTGGGTTCAAGAACATGGCCTTTCTGGGGCTCCATGTAAGGCCTAAAAGGGGTGCTGCCATGGAATCAGGAAGTGCTTTGAGGTAGGGGGTCATTCCCACTGGACACAATACTGGGAGGAAATGGGACTGCTCCACTGTCCCAGCGCCTGATGCGGGAGAGCACAGGCTTTGGCGTGAGACACCTGGGGGAGGGCAGGGAGGGTGGGGGGTCATATGCAGGTATAGGCTTTTAGGCAAATTATCTGCCCTCTGAGCCTTCATATTTCCATCTGTAAAATGGAGTTAGTAGTTCCCTCCTCTGAGGGTTAGTGTGAGAATTTAGTAGAGTGTCTGGCCCAAAGGAAATAATTAATAATTGCTTGTTACTTTTATTTTTACCTCAAAGTTACTTCATTATGTTGATAGCCTTTCCATAATTAGTGGTATATTATATTAAAATATGAACTATTCATTCATGAAATAAATATTTCTTAGGCAACTATTATGTTCCAATCTCAGAACTAGTCCTAGGTTATAGAAAAATGTACCAGACTGAGTCCTATCTTCAAAGAGCTGGCAACCTAGAACAGAAAGTGGAAGCACAGGGTTCCCTAAAAGAATGAGAACAGCAACAGTTAGTAACCTGGGGCCTCGAAGCGTGCCTGTTCCCAAGGAGTGTGGGCTCAAGACTGTCCCACCATGTCCTGCATGTGCACTTGGACTTTAAACCTCACAGTAACCACCAAGTCAGGCTCTGTTCTCCCCAC
The DNA here is from genome assembly GCF_964212035.1 of Myotis nattereri. Classification (NCBI taxonomy): domain Eukaryota; kingdom Metazoa; phylum Chordata; class Mammalia; order Chiroptera; family Vespertilionidae; genus Myotis; species Myotis nattereri. The sequence continues at coordinate 8,102,907 of NC_138088.1, forward strand.
TGTATGGACAAGGACACTGGCCGTCTGCAGGGTCAGCCTCAATCCCAGGCACTGCGCGCTGGGAGAGAAGTTTGCCAGGAGCCCAGAGCAGAGCAGAGGCAATCAGGAAAACCTTCTGCTTCCCGCTCAGGAATGACATTACAGACTGGGGTCTGTGTTTCTGGGGCCCACGCAGCTTTTACCAAAGGCTTCCAACCCCCAGAAATACAGACACCAATTCCCTCACCGTCTCCCGGGGTGGGCAGGAGAAGAACTGCAATCTGGCCGTAGTCCAGGGATATGAACACACAGTGAGGCTAATCACGTGCCCGTGCCTCAGTCCCTGTGCACCAGCTCAGAGGGTGGGTCCCCAGGGAGGCAAACCCCAGCCTGGGGGACCCGGAGGTCCAGCCAGACCCAGGCATGCCTTGGTCTCAGCCGGGCCTCCTCAGCCTAGAACACTTTTCTTGGCTGAAAGATTGGATCCTTTTCTCCACAGCTCGGCCTCCAAGGCCACTTTGGGAAGTCCCACTCATTCTAGACGTTTCCTGCCATGTCTAGAGAAGAGGTGGGTTCTCTTCCTGAAAGAGGACTAAGCGATGCCCACTTGCACCCGGAGAATCCTGGTGCCAGGAGCGCCCAAGCAATGGTCCCGGACATCTTCCTAACACAGGCCTTCTTTTCTCTGCTCAGACACTCGGCACTCACTTTGCAAAGCAGGCACCCCTTCTGAAAACCTTGAGTATTTTTTGCCTGAATCTTCCTCCCTGTGATTTCTGCCCTCTCGTTTCTCTGAGCAGTCGCTTCCAGCCTTCCATGAGCGTCTTCAGAGACGGAGGCCATGTCTTTGCAAAGTCTTTCCTCTTCCAAGATGAATAGCCCAGCCTCCTTTACAGATGCCTCGCCGGCAAGGCCTCTGTTCCTGCTGTTCCTGCTGTTCCTGGGCCTCCGGGTCCTCAGAGCAGAGCCGGAGCAGGGTCTGCAGTGCCGCCTGGGCTGCGTCTCCCTTGGCCACAGGGCGGCCTGGCTCTCGGGAGCTCTGCCATGGTTCCCCGGTATCGCACTTGCGAAGTGGATTTCTGGGATCTAATTTCAGACCCTCCCATTTATTCCTAAGAACCTGCACCTTGGCTCCATTTACCAATTTTTTCAAATTTATTTCAAATCACAATTCTGTTTTCCAGTTTATACATGCTTCCATATTTAGGTTATTAGAATGTTAGATATGTGTCTTCCACGGTGTCATTCCGTCCACTGGTCGAATGTTAGTGAGGATAAGTTCAGGGACCGAGCTCTGTGGCCACTGACTAGAGACAACCCCAGCTTGACAATGCGAGGATTTAACGTTCCTGGATGGAATAGGCCTCAGCGATAGCTAAACTAACAATCCAGTCGGCCAGGGAGGCGTCCAAAGAGCCTCCATGAGGCAGACTACAGCCCGCCTGCATCCCAGTGTGTCCCGTCCCCAGCACTGGGGCCCCCGTCTTCTCATCCTCAGCCCTTCAGATCCACTGCCCCCCACCAGTCCCCACCGTGCTGACCCAGCCCAGCCTGCAGCCCAGAGCCCAGGGCCCTGACCACCTCCTGCCAGGCACCACTCTCTAAAACAGACAGTGTTTTCAATCTCACTATAAGGGGTACACAATCTTTCCAGTTCCTTTAGGCAGATGCTAGGGAAAAAAATCTGTGTGTGTGTGTGTGTGTGTGTGTGTGTGTGTGTGTGAAGTGTGTAAAGCCAGAGCCCTGAGTTCCCCCGCTAAGCAGGGATCCTCCCATCCTTCTTTTCAGAGCTAATTTAGTTAAGTGTTTAAACAATATAAATCTGGCAGCGCTGCTCTGTCGAAGCTGTGAGATTGAGGACAGCTGCTTCAGGCCAGCTCAGCCTGCCCAGCTTTCCTGAAATAGCAAGGCCGCTTCCACCCGCTTCCCTGAAATAACCCCCGGGGAAGAATGCTCCATTTCCTATGCCCAGGCTTCTGTATTTATTACATCCAATGAGTCCATATTTGGAGAAAAAATATGTGGAGTGAAATCATGCCGTTGTAAAGAGCTGATGTAAGTGTTTAAATTCAAAGGAGCTCTCAGTGAGATGGCGTATGTATGTACAAGGCATGCCCGTCTCAGGCAGGGAGTGCAGCACCCCAGCTCCCTTCTCTGACGGGCAAGGTGCCCCCACCAGTGGGGCTCGGCAGCCTCCAGGGCCCCCAAGCTCAGTTGCCTTTCAGCACCGGGGTTCTGAGTCAGAGCTGCCTCACCGGGACCCGGATGGCCAGTGAGTTCAGCTCCTTAGAAACGCGCTGCGAGGGCGCGCTTAGAGGAGCGTGCAGCATGCGGCAGGAGCCATTGCTCTGATTTTCCTTCATCGGCTACTTACAAGAACCGTCTTCTCACTCTGCACCACGTGACTTCATTTAAGCGCATGTCTCTCCTGACACGGGGTCTTCGTTTACCCCCCAACGGCCATGCAGAGCCTCCTGACTTCGAGGTGCACATCGGCTGTGCCGTGTGTGCTGTGCTCCAGGAAACCTGATCTGACTTGCAATTCACTAACAGTGTTCGGGGTTCAGGATCCCTTGAGCTAGTTTCTGCAGTGAGGAATCACTTTATAAATCACACTGTAATCACTCCATAAAGTACCGCACGTGCTCCTGCAGCGTTTCTCAGCATGAGCCATGCCCTCCCCAGTTACACAGCGGCACCTCTAGGGCAGCTCAGGCTCCGCCATCAGAGCGCTCCTCCCAAGGCTGGTGAGTCATTCCCGCCCCATGGCAGCAGCCCTCTGAGGTGCGCAAGTCTGCAATCCAACGCGAGGGTTGTTGGAAATGGAAACTGTTTACTCCCAAGACACTAGCTAGATTTCAGGCCCATCATTGGCTAAACCGTCAACAGTTATCACCTGGACAAAGTCACAGCCGACCAAAGTCTGGTATCTTTTCTTATCTTTTGAAAGTGTGGTGGTGGCCTCTCCTAATGTCTCCAACCCCAGCACACTGCAGGGGACATCAACATTTCCTGATGCAAGAGCCCTCACTGTGAGGCTCTTTCAACAGCACTGGGTGGTCTAGGACACCAGCAGGCACTCAGGCCCACTGGTGGGAGTCTTGTTGTTGTTGTTAATCCTCACCTGAGGGTGTTTTTTGCATTGATTTTTTAGAGAGAGTGGAAGGGACAGAGGGAGAGAGACAGAGAGAGAGAGAGAGAGAGAGAGAGAGAGAGAGAGAGATCAATCCAATTGGTTGCCTCCAACAGGCTTCCAGACTGGGGCCAGGGATAGAACCTACAACCCAGTCAGTGCCCTTGACCAGGAATTGAACCCTCAATCCTTCAGTAAGTGGTCCGATGCTCTAACCACTGAACCACCTGCCAGGGCCACAGGGGGGACTTTAATTGCTAGTTGGAGAATCTAATAAGATATTCTTTGTGATCAATTTATAGAAATGCTGCAAGTATGTTTGGAAAGTTTTGCATTCTCCATTTTGGAGTACAAATGTTACGCTGTTTGACATACAGACTTACTCATTCCTGTCCCCACTGGAAGTATGTTAATATTGCCGGCTATAATAGCACTTGTTTCTTTTTCTCGTTGTGTTGATAAATACTTTCCTTTACTACACTTTATACTTCCATATTAATCATAGAAAGTGCAAACCTGTCATTTCTTCATTGTGGACTTTCTCTTTTAATAGAATAAGTTAACGCTACTTTTCATAATGACTGTTTCAGCCTTGGGTTCTACCTCATGATCCCACTCCTGCCCTCCTTTAGTTTGTATTCTCCACTATATCTTTATCCATGGCCTTATCTTTGTTATTTTTTAATTGATGGGGTACACTAATGCAATATTTAGATTTATTTTTAATCCAATATAAGAATATGCGGTTCAAAATGACAGTTTATTCCAATCATTGCATTAACATGATTTACAGGCTTACTTTTATTTCTAATAGACCTTTTAATATGGATTGCAGTTATCTTTTTAACTTGACTTCCCTTGTGATTTGGAAATGCTGTCTACCATGTTTATTCTATTAGTAGTGACATTTAATAAATATATATTGGAATCTAATCTTACTTCCCTATGTAATGTGAGAAATTTACTCTGCTTTTACTTCTTTTCTTCTGGTCCCCGAATTCCCGGTTTTTAGTGATGGTAGTGGTAATTTGAACTAGATCATTATTACTAAAGTAACATTTTAAATCATATGTTCTCTTTAGAAAATTGTGTTTGGCATTTTCATCATGTTTTAATATTATATTGAGAACTACATTAATTTGGTTTTGTATCTGTGTGTTTGAGGGGGGAGGGATTTTTGTCTGACTATTTTCTCCATCAGTCTTTTATGTCATGAGTTCTCTCCATTATTTTTTGTGTTTAACCCTCACTAGAGGATATTTTTCCCATTGATTTTCAGACAGAGTGAAAGGGAGGGAGAAGGTGGGGGGGAGAGAGCAAAAAACATTGACATGAGAGAGACATGTCGATTGGTTGCCTCCTGCATGTGCCCCGCCCCGGGCCTGGGATGGAACCCACAATCAAGGTACCTGCTCTTGCCCGGGAATCAAACCCACAACCCTTTGGTCCATGGGCCAATGTTCTAACCATTGAGCAACCTACCAGGGCAGAGTTCTCGCCCTTCTTGAATTGGGTATTTTGATTCCTCACTCCATTGGCTTAAAAATAATTCAGTAAGTTGTCTTTGTTTTTTCCAGACACAGACACATGGGCATGCACTTTGGGGCCTGTGTGTACAGGAGAACCCCACTCCGCTTCGCTGGGCTCCGAACATCGGCTGTCCAGCTGCAGGAGCTGAGGTCGCAGGTGGTTTAGCAAATAAAACTGCAGGACAAAAATTTTTCAGCGGGAAAATTTCCCCCAAATAGCTTTTTAATGATAACTCCATTTTTATTGGTTCTTTTGCTGAAATTCCTACTACTTATATGTTAAATGTATCTCTTATAGGTGTTTTTACATACATGTTCCGTATTTACAGCTCTTTGTCCTTTTCCTCTGAGTTTTGTGATGTCAAAGTTGATTTCTGCACTACCAAGCCTGTCTTCTATTGGATTCGTTTTGCTGTTCACTTCCTCCATTTCAATTTGAAATGAACATCTTTTGAATCTCCATTTTGGCTTCCCCAAACTGTTTGTTTTTCTCTTTATGTTTCTCTGCTCAAATTGCACAGAACAAATGTCCTTTTGAAGTTCGTTGGAAACACAAATCAGGAATGTTCTCAAAATGTCCCACCTCTGGCATGAACTCTGTTTCCTAGGAAAACATTTTCTGATTCCTCGGCATGGTCCCTTCTTTTGAAATGTGCTGTCCTTTCATTTGCCTGGCAGCTTCTCTGTGTGCTCATCATTTACAAAGTGAGCGAACCCCAGTCTGAATCACTCTGACCCGAGGGGAGGGAGGAGGAAGGAAAGATAAGTTCAGATTCACTCAGGTTACTTTGCTGATTCGGCATCAGGGGGAAGGGAGCAAACCAGTGCTGCCTCTCTGCTCTCCTTCTGCACAGTCTGGAGGGCATCCCGTGTCTTCTGGGGAAACGTCCTTGCTCTTTGCCAAGCACTGGCCAAGGGTCACTCCTGCCCTTGACTTGGGCTTGTGGCCCCCAGCAAATGTCACCGGGGGTTGGTGCCACGGTGGGTTTGTGAACTCAGTGTGTTGTTTCCATCTGCTGCATCCCTAGCTCCCCGGCCTGTCCCCACAGCACACTGCGAGGCAAAACTCTGGGTCCTGCACGGATTTTCTGACCTTTCCTGGGAGGACTGCCCAGAAGTGCGCATCCTCACAGTGCTCCTCATCTAAAGGAAACTCCTCGGCATTTAGCCATGAGTCTGCGCGCTCCCCTGCTCCCCACAGCTGACCCCCATCCCCTGGTTTTGTAATAGCTGAACATGTTCGCGTGAAATTTGCCATCATCCACAGTGCATCAATGATGCTGAATTTTCTTGCTGGACTGAAAGGGTCTACTTTTCTTTCCTTAGAACAAATGGTATGTAAGACACTGTGTAAACTTATTTTAATTTGTAAGCTGTCCCATGAGATATACAGTGTGGGGCAAACGTAGGTTTACAGTTGTGAGTATGTGAAAGAGTTTATTCTGGCATTATTATTTTTTGTAATATTTTTATTGATTTCAGAGAGGAAGGGAGAGGGAGAGAGATAGAAACATCAATGATGAGAGAGCATTGATCGGCTGCCTCCCACACGCTCCCCACTAGGGACTGAGCTCACAACCCAGGCATGTGCCCTTGATCAGATTCAAACCCAGGACCCTTCAGTCCGTAGGCTGATGCTCTATCCACTGAGCCAAACCGGCTAGGGCTATTCTGGCATTATTAATTAATTATTGTGCTATTTTCCAACCGAACTGTAAACCTACTTTCGCCCCTCCCTGTATTGTCCAATTCAACAATGAGTCCCATTGTCAACTTTATTCTCAATACAAAGAGCAGCCATAGATTATCAAACCTGCACTACGAGCAGCATTCTTTCTATAGGTTTCTGGCAGAATGTCTTGCAGATAACATTCTGTGTAGGAAGCAATCGTGGCCTCATTCCATGATAGGCAAATTGCCAGGAAATACTAAATCAAGTGGCAATAGAGTCCCTAAAGAAAGTGGCTGCTGATTTATGATGATAGTTCCAACAATACCGTTGAACTTTTTACACATTAAAATTGAAGTGACCGCTGAATTATGTTTCACATTCTATCAGAGAGCAGCCCGCCTGCCAGACTGTTTGCAGCTGGAATGCAGCAAAGCCCCATTATGTTCACTTCCAAAGTCTGGAAAAATGATTTCTTTTTCCCAAAATGCAAGTACTTGTTAGCTTTTCTCATGCCTATCACACACCCTGAGTCTATGGTGGCCTTTTTCAACGTGGATTGTCGCCGTGGCTGGGTGAGAGCCAGGGTGGAACAGGGCAGAGATGGGGACAAGAAGGCCCAGGACAAGGGAGACTGACCAGCAGGGGCCCACCAGGCCGAGGAGAATTTATCAGTTTCAGGAGAAAGGTCAGCAGACTGCTCTTCCAGATGCTGGCGCTGCCCGGAACCCTCAACAGTGTGTGTGTGTGTGTGTGTGTGTGTGTGTGTGTTCTTATATTTTGCTCGTGGATCTTTAACAAGATTACAGACCAATGTTGTCCAATAGAAGCTAGACAAGCCACATATGTAATTTTTCTAGTAGCCATATTAAAAAGGTAAAAATAAATTTGAAAATGATTTAAGAACCTAACTTATTTAATCTAATAAACCCAAAATATTAACTTTCCAACACAGAGAATATATAAATCTTACAAATAAGATAGATCTTGGGAATCTGGCGAGTATTTTACACTCACTCACAGGATGTCTCCCTTCGGACTGGCCACACTTCTCGGGCTCAATACCCATGAGCCAGCACTGCCAGCTGGACAGCGAGGGACAATCACCCTCTCGGTTCTAACTCAGTCCACCCTGCTCCAGCCTTTGTGCTTCCCTAAAGAGCTGCCGCTGTGTCTCCTCTCCCCTCCTGGGGATCAGCTATTGGCCGCTTGGCTCTACATTTTTGGAGCCTGGATCATCTTCATCTTTGGGCATTTCAACCACATCACTGACCCCACCGCCAACCTCCTGGCCTGACCGGTTTTCAGGCCTCACTTCTCCTGGCCCTAAAGTCCATTCAGAGCTGGTCTCTCGAGTGGAGTGAAATGTAACATGCAACTAGGAGTCACTTGGCAGCTGGCTACCTCGGAACCTATGTCAGTCGCTGACTTTCACCACAGCCCAAAGCTGTAGGCACACCACAGCCCAAGCATTTGGAGTCTTAGGAGAGCAGATCCCACCAGGACCCGTGGCTGAGGTGGCCTGGACAGAGTCCAGGCGGGAGCACTGATGCCCTGTCCAGTCTCTGCCAGACCTCTTCTGAAGACGTTAGGCTCTGCCCCGCGCTTCCAGCAAGGTGCTAACTGGTCCAGTGGAACAGTATTATTTCTTTTCTATCCTACTAGCATTTGCTGGAAACTTCTGTTATTGCCCACCTCCTGGAGCAGATTTCCCCTTAGAAAACAATGCTGCCTTGAATCTTGTTTGTTTGTTTGTTTTGTTTTGTTTTGTTTGTTAAACCTCACCCACGAATATTTTTTCCATTGAGTTTTAGAAAGAGTGGAAGGGAGTGGGAGAGGCAGAGAGAGAAAAACATCGATGTGAGAGGCTCATTGATTGGTTCGATGTGAGAGGCTCATGCGCCCTGACTGGCTCCAGGGATTGAGCCTGCAGCTGAGGTGCATGCCCTTGACAAGAATCAAACCTGTGACCCTTCAGTCCACAGGCCGAGGCTCTAACCACTGAGAAACTGGCTAGGGTGCTGCATTGAATCAGTGTCTATTCCCAGCTTCCTCTTCCTCCTGGCTGAAGCCCCCAGTGCACGGCCCCGCCAAGTGAAACAGATTATAGCTGTTCCTTCTTTCTTGTTAGGAGGGAATCAGCTAAAGTGAGGAGAGGTTCTGAATCTTGGTTCCAAGATTTAATAATTCAGTGACTGCAGACAAATTACTTAACATCTTTGAGCCTCAGTGTTTTCCACCATTAAAATGCAATCAATTTTATAAGGTTGTCAGGAATCAGACATGATAGTGTTTGTGAGCTATTTTGCGCATAACAGACACGCAGCCCATGCTCACTGCTGGTACCACTAAGCTAGCACTTTGCCCACATAGCAACCACCAGCCTCTTTCCTCTTCTCCTTTCTCGGTCGCCACTAGGAGCCATTGGATGCCATCCACAGCCTGAATCACATGGGCTGCTGTTTTCCACTAGTGCCCCATAGGTGGCCCTACCCAGCTCCAGTTCTCTTCTCATACTCTTGACCTGTAGCCAGGACGCCTTCGGTTCTTTGCAGGTCCCTTCCTCTCTTCTAAGAAGCCCCATCCCAGGCTCTGGATTCTAGATTAGGAAGGGGCACTGGCCCAGATCACCAGGAGGGCCAGAAAGAGATGAGGAAACAGTCCAGTTCTCAGAAATTTCAAACCCAGCATAAACGGGTGCAAATCGTGTCTCTAAATATAGGCTGGATAGATGTGGCCACAGTTCATTTTCATGGTCATTCCATCTTAATTGGTACATTGTTTATTGAAAGGCAACTACATTGGAGCTGTCTAATAAGAGCAACCATTGGATATTGTTTTTGCCTGTTACAGTCCATTCTAAAGCTGAGCCCTCTTAGGTGATAGGTAGATGTCTCTATGCTCCTATGACTAACTCCAATATCCCAGTCACTTCAGACACCAAGGTTTAGTTCTCACAGAATGTTTGATGTGGGTCAGACAGCCCCCCATCTGTGCTGTGTGGTTTAGGACAATGGCCTCCAGGTCGCAGCAGAGCAAGAGGAGGCGTGCTGACGGTGCTGACTCTTACCTGCTCGTCCTGGAAGTAACCCCCACTTCTGCTCATAGTCCATTGTCCAGAACATTTGACCCACTGCAGGAAAGACTGAGAAATGTGGGGAGCACAGGAAATACTGATGAGCAAGGCTCTGCTCTAGTGTGTGTTTGTGTGTCTGTGTGTGGGGGGATGTTTATAGGCTACTGGTGTAGTGTCCGTAGGTGCACCTGAGCCTTTTCTATCCCTGCAGTGTCTGAGCACAGCTTCTGCACACCCTCTGTCCCTCTGAGAACTTGTGATGGCCCAGCCTCCCACAGAGTCTTGCACAAAGTAGGTGCTTTATAATTGCATTTTAATACAACTCACTCAGTTTCTGATGAACAACTCTTCATAATAATAAAAATAGAAAAAGGTGTCCCTTATCAACTCTCCTCGAAGTTTTAGGTTCTATGCTAGTAAGCACTTCACATTTATTATTTCACTTAGTTTTCACAATTGGCTTATGAAATTGGGGCTATTGTTATCATCATTTCACAAAAGAAGATAAAGGTTTATAAAGGTGATATAACTTCCCACAGCCAAAAGCAATCAAGGGAGGCCTTGGGGCCCTCAGCCAGCTCATCTGAGCAAGCCCTTGGGGTTGGCCTTCACACCAGCCAGTCTCTGAGGAAATGCCAGCATGAGAAGGTGAGGGGGGAGCTATCTACAGGCTCATAGTGAAACAGTTCCTAAGAGTTTTCTTCTTCAGATTGTCATCCCAAAAATTTAGAGAAGCATTTGAAGTTCTCTTTTCTTATGGTGCAATAAAATACTACTTCCACTTTTCCATTAGCAAAAGCCCTTAGTGCTATTTGTCCTAGCACCATAGAGCTGTGCAAACTACGACTACACTATGATACAAAGAAAACTGTTTTTCTTAAGATATTGGCAATATTATTGGATTTACTTAAATAAACTCCATTTATCATACGAGCTTCAGAATTACTGTCAATGAAAAAAAAGCTATAACGCTCCATGAAACGTGTTCCTAGCCCTTTACAATTTTACTTTTCCTCACTATTATAAACGTATGATTTTCTCCAAAAGTCTGAACTCTACAGTGGGGGAAATGGATACATATTCTGCACTAACCTGGCAGACAGTGAAGCTCATGAAGACTGGCACGGCTCTCCAAAGAGAATTTTTGATTCAAGTGAAACTGGATGTCAGCAGCCTGAAGCCATGGAGCCCAGCTGTGGGAAGAAGGGCATTTTGACGTTTGCTCCCAGTCCTCTCACTGGACAGTTAATGTCATGTACCTGCGTGAGCGTAGCTGAGGACTTTCAGATTCCCACATCGCCCCAGTGCTGGTCTTCAGGACCCCATTTTTTTCTAATTTTCCACTTTGCATCTTACTACATAACTCCGGCCCTTGGACTGCTGACTTTTTATCCAGGGACAAGGAACAAATAAATATTAGCACACTGATGACAAAAATTGCTTTGAAAGTGCATTTGGCACATCACACTTGTTCCTTGTCCACAGTGACGCTGTATGTTTACCTTCTCCAACTGCACACAGAGTAAGGCTTGGGTTGCCAGCACACGACTGCTCCCAGAAAGCTGACCTGCAGGGGTGCAGCTTGGCCCCCTGCCCTCTTCAAGCCTCGGTGCAACCGTGCAAAGAGGTCAGCTAAAGCCCCATTCCTACAGCAAAATCCCCACGGCTTGCTCATAGAGCCTCTTCCTGCATCATTGTCATCAACCTGTCATGGTGCCCCAGTCATTATTCCCAGAAATCCATGCGCCTGACCTTTCCCTCCCAAGTAAAATTGCTAACTCTGGGGGATGCCTGCTACTCATGAAGAAATGAAACCCTGGGAAAATTCTATCCCAGACAAGCTCCAGGGCCGAAACAGTGTGCTGGTGCTGAGAGCGTCTGGACCTCGTCCTCTCAAAGGCCTGGCCAAGGGCCTGCACACTCACAGCCTCTCCATGGGATGATCAGCTATGCATGTGGTATATAGAGCTCAGAAGTACTTAGTGAACTTTCTATTCAAGATGAGTTTGGTTACAACTTAGTTTTATTCCCATACAAGAGAGGTATAAATTAACATTCAGACTTGGAAATGCTTCACTTCCGCCTTCAGTTACCAATCCCAGGTGGGACTCCGAGGAATCCTGAGCCGAGAACAAGATTCCTGAGCCAAGAGCAGTCCCCTGTTTGCTTATTTCCAAAGATTTTCCTGAACGCCACTGCCCTGAGTTCTTTTGGTGGCAACTCTAATTCATTCCTCTCTCCCCTCACAGTCCTCAGATACCAAAAGAGAAATAAAGAAAAAAGGCACTGTGACGTCTGTAACAGGTTAATATCAAGCATTTAATATTTGAGTAATGTTTTACAGTTTGAAGTGTTTCATGTATATTACATGGCCCTCAATTTAACACTGTGAGAAATATAGGGTAGAAATTAATAGTCTCATTTTTCTGGTGAAAATAAATACATTGGCCCTTGAGAAACTTAATGCTGTAAATCATAACTTGGCCTTTTGGAGGCATGAAGTACTGATTCAAAGGCAAGAATGTGCTCTCGATACGAATCATAGGACTCATGTAGCTATACCTTCTAGGTTTGTGTATGGTGTTCGCACAATGACAAAATTGCCTAATGGCACATTTCTCAGAACATCCCCCTGTCATTAACTGGTCATGTCTGTATTCATAAGTCCAATATTTAGACATTCCACTCTCTTCCTTAAGCTTCCACCCTTCAGTGTCTTTCATTCAGTTACAATCTCTGCACCATGTTATCATCATCAAGATTTTCTGGCCCAGGAACTGTCTGTTTTCTCACTATCTAACAGCCTTCCTTTGTCTTCTGTTTGTTTTTGTTTTTTAATCCAGTTAAGATTCCATAGCACAATATTTCTCTCATACTTGCCAATTTACTTACTCTCCCATCTCCCTTCTTGAAAAATCCCCCTCAGAATTAATGCATCTGTCCAATTTTTTTGTGCTTATATCCCAGGTGCTAATTGCTAGTAAAGAAAAACCACAAAGCTGAACAATTTGGTGCCATTATAATAGCTGCCAAAATGTATTGAAAGCTTGATCTTTGCCAGGCACTTTTCAAAGCACATTACATAAATTATCTCATCCTGCTTCCTAAATTGGGCTGGAAAGTTGCCCAGAAACTCTGTTCTCAGTCCTCTGAAATTCACTCTCATCAGAACACTTTCTCTCCTACTGCTCAGAGAAAGTAGAAGTCATCAATTAAGAACCTGATGCACATCAGCCTTCACAGTTCAGTAGCATTCGATAGAAACCATTCCTCCCTTCTAATCACACTCTCTCTTTGGCTTCATGAACACCACACCCTGCTAGTTTTTCCTCTACCTATTTGTCTCCTATTTTTTTTAATATATTTTATTGATTTTTACAGAGAGGAAGGGAGAGTGACAGAGAGCTAGAAACATCAATGAGAGAGAAACATCGATCAGCTGCCTCCTGCACATCCCCCACTGAGATGCGCCCACAACCAAGGCACATGCCCCTGACCGGAATCGAACCCAGGACCCTTGAGTCCGCAGGCCGACGCTCTATCCACTGAGCCAAACCGACCAGGGCTGTCTCCTATTTTTTGTATCACCTGTATTCCTTTCCCAAACTTTCTTTTAAATATTGGCAATCCTTAAAATATTTAATTCTATCCTGAATCACTCTCTCATAATCTCTTCCAATTACACACTTTCCATTATTACCTCTTTATAAAATGATACTCCAATTATCAACCTACATCTTGCTCCTAAGTTCTGACTTACTCAACATTTCCAAGTAGATCTTAACAAGCCCACATGAGAAACAGAAACAAACTCCCCACATAAGATTTCTTCTTTATCTCTATCTTTATCACCATCTACCAAGTACTCCAATTCAGCAGCAGAGGACACCCTCTCCCCACCCTCATTGAAAAAAAAGGGCACCCTCACCCTTTCAATTAGTTAATTTCATGGTTCTTACTTCTTAAATATCTCTGGGAATTATCCATTTCTCTTCATACCCATCACCATTATTGTAATCTAGATCATGATCACTCAACTGCAAGATTGCAAGAAATGTCTAGCTAGTCTATTTGCCTTCAGTTATACTGATATTAAATTTAATTTACTTCTCCAGGCTCATTCCCATGCGTCTTTTTTCATGCCTATCAACACATATTGATATATGTTTTCAAGACTGACTCTCAACCCTTGAGCTCCCTGGGAACAGGCATCTGTTGGCCTCCCACAACACATGCACTGCCATGAGATTGTTCTCTATAAAGTTCTGTCAGCTGGATGGATGGCCATTACATAAATTAAAGAATTACCTGATCAATTAACAAGTAAATTGGTGTTATCTATTTTAAACTCATTGTGACTGGCTCAATTTCCATATTTTGTTTACTTCCCATCATAACACCAAGTACAACTTGAAATGATAATCATTATTAAATTCATTAAATGAATGCATGCATCTCAGTTCCACATACTAATTCTAAAGCTTTTAGATGTATTTTTTGAACACCCTGGGTAATATTTTACCCCAGTGGACCAGAGGACGATTGTCAAGCTCTAGAAAAGCAGATAGCCCACATACCTTTGTCTTTATTTTATTTCCATAACTGGGGCTCTGTGACTAACAAGGGGTGAAGGTGGGGCCAGAGCACCCTGAAACGGTGAATGTAGTTGCCTGGATTCTGGGATGCTTGGCTAAGTTAAGTCATAAATAAGATGTGGGGGCATATCTAACAAGCATGGCTGGAGGCAGGGGGCTTGCTGTGGCAATCTTCAGACTCAAGTCCAGAGACCTAGATGGGAAGGAGGGACAGCAAATGAATATGGAAGAAATTAGAAGACCTTGAAGGAGAGAACAGGTACCTCAGATACAGGGGCAGTGAACCTTAGGTCTAGATTTCTGTCCTAAAATAACAGTGCTCCAATACTTTCTGGTTTGTCTATCTCCTTTCAGGCTTTCATAATCTTAAGAGGATGTAATTGTCTTGGATCATGCTCCTCTCTCTTGAATAAAGCACTGCTCACACCCTGCATAAATTGTGAGCTAGATAATGCCTACTTTCTGTATTCTGTGCATCCCAGAAGTTGGTGGGGGGTTTTTTAAGTTTTAATTGAGATTTGCTTAACCAATTAAAGACTAATTTCAGCGATGCAATTCTGACATTTATTGAAGTTGACTCTTGAACAAGGAGAGTTAGGGACACTGACCCACCACACAGTCAAAAATCCACATAAATTTTTATTCCCCCAAAATTAACTACTAACAACTTACTACTGTTGACTGGGAGACTTACTGATAATATAAGCAGTCAATTACCACATATTTTATGTATGTTTGTATACTGTATTATTATAAAAAATGCATTAGAAATAATAAAATATCATTTAAAATCATAAGAAAGAAAATATTTATTGAAAAGAATTTGCATTTAAGTGGACCCATGCAGTTCAAACCCATGTGTTCAAGGGTCAACTGTATATGCAAACAATTTGTGGGTCCTCCCTCTCTCAATGTATTTAGTCCTCAAAAACACCAGATCATGGGCCAGACAAGCAGTAGCAAGTGAACATGAAAATTCTAGATTCACTCTGTCTGAGAGGCAGAGATGGGAAACAGGATGAAGGCAAAGACTTTGCTCTGACAGGAGATTATGGGAAGAACAGGCTATCATGGCAAGGGACAGACCTGGGACACTGGGCGTCTGATGCCCCTCACATATCTACAGCAATAAAGAAACAGCAACACCAAATTAGCCTGCAAATTTTACCTACGGCACGCCTGAGAGTGAACCCTTCATGACATGTCACAGTGAAGAGGGAACAAGAGTAATAGGGCACACGGTGACCTCCCCAAATCACACAGGCTGCCCATCCCTGAAGGATGCCGGGAGTCATGGATTTAATGCACTTCGTGTGATTGGCCCCCACGGAGCAGTACAGTAAATGTTTGGAAAAGGAGAGCTTTGTACTGCCTTGCACAGATGTGCTGCATCATTGGCAGCATTGCCTGGGGACTTCCCTCCCCAGTCTGCACTGCCTGGGCCACTGGAGTCACTCATCCCAGGAATTTGGTCACAACCACAGACTTCTCATTATTAATAACTGTCATTGTCCTGTGGTCAGGCACCCACGCCCAAGTGCACATGGTACAACATTTTTTGGAATAAACACTGTGGTGTCTCAGAGAAAGTTAAATGTTTTACCAAAATGCATTGCCCTGCAACTACCGCCTTGGCTAACGCTGAAAAACTCAGCCCGGGATTTGTGAAGTGCTCCGCAGTGTTCCAGATGGCTCTAACGCTTTGATGTAACTTTTCACTTTTCTATGAGACACGTAAAGAGGGCTCTCAGTGGTTCATCCACTCAGTGAACAAACATTTTGGAAGCATTTGTCTCAGGTTCTTGGGTGAAACAGAACCATGACTGTAGGTTCAAGCCTAGACCAGCATGCCCTATGGCATAAATGAAGGCTAATACCTTCTTTAACTCATCCTAAGGTGATAATAAAAATGTCACCTAGGTTATAAAAAAAAGAGTCCAGAAAATCCTACCCATGTTATTTTGGGTATCAAAGTCAAATAGGACTGACCTATGCAAAGACAAATATATATGAAAAACACAGCATCCAATATTAAATAAATGTTTAACAAGAGGAAGAAGAGTAAAGAGGAAGAGAAGCAGATATAGGATCAGTAAGGGGAAAGGAGGAGAAAGAGGAGAGAACGGGGGAAGGAAAGCATGCAATGTGCAACAGGTCATTTAAAAAATCACTGTAGGAGATTTACTCCAGGGAAATAAAGAAGAAAATAAAATTAACAATAAGAAATACAGAATTTCCAGTCAAGATTGTCGAGTAGGTAAACACCCATGACCACTTCAAAATTACAACTAAATTATAGAACAACCACCTTGAGAATCGCCGGAAGACTGGCTGAGAAGAACTCCTATAACTAAAGGGATAAAGAAGAAACCAGGCTAAGACTGGCAGGAGGAGCAGGGACACGAAGCAGGCTGGTCCACTCACGTGTGTGACATTTAAGAATCAGGAGGCTAATCCCCGCTTTGAAGGACCCCCTGAGGAGCGAGGGGCCCTACCCCCACACCAGGCTCCCCAGCCCAGAGCACCAGTGCCAGGAAGAGGAGTCCCCACAGCTGCTGGCAGTGAGAATCAGCAGGCACTCAATCCGGGTGAGAGGGAGGGCTGCTGTGGACCGAGGTGTCCTCTTAAAGGGCCTGAGCACTGATTCACTGGCTCACAAACACTCACCCTACGCTCCAGCGAAGGGACTGCAGCTCAAAAAGCACCAGGGACATACAGGGAGACACTGGATTGCCTGGCTTCAGCGGGAGGGCTGGAGGAGCCATTCTCTGGAGTACTGGCAGACGCCATTGATATTTGCTGAGACCACACACACACCACCAGCAGGGCAGGGGACTCCAAATCTGCGTCTGCTTTAATATGGTGAACACTGCTCTCACCCACTCTGGTGATCTCTGAAACCTCACCCAATTCAAGCACCGGCCCATCCTCTTTCAGAGGCTAACCCACACAAGTGGCCGTGGACTTTCCTAAAATTCTCACAGGTCCACAAGCAGGCAGAGGCTGGCCTTGGCAAGCCTGGTACCTTTCGCTAAGTGGCCCCAAGCCCAGCACTGGTGGTAGCCAGCCTGTGTTCACAGCATAACCACTTCTAGGCAACTCCAAGCCCAGCACCGGCAGCTACCAACCACAAATCACTCTGCAGCTCCTCCCAGGTGGCCTAAGCTGAACACAGGCAGCAGCTTAGAAGATTTAATATTAAGAGAATTTTCTCCAAGTTGATCTACACATCCAATGAAATCCTAATCAAAATCCCAGTAGGTTTTCTGTAGAAGTTAAAAAACTGGTTTTAAAATTCCTATGGAAATGCACAGGACCTAGAAGAGCCTAAACAATTTGCAAAGCAGCAGGTTTGCAGGTCTAATATTACCTGATTTCAAACTTACAAGGTACAGTTATCAAGACAGGGTAGTAATGGCATCAAGATAGATAAATTGATTAATGCAACAGAGTCTAGTTTAAAAAATAGTGCTACACATTTAAGAACAATTTCAACAAAGGTGTAAAGAAAATTCAGTGGAGGAAGAAAAATCTTTTCAATAAATGGTGGGGAAATTACAATCTATATTTTAAAATGACTTTTAATCCATACCTTTCTCATTCATAAAAATTAACTTAAAATGAATGATAGACCTAAATATAAAATGTCAAACTACTTCTAGAGAAAACCTCAGTGACGCTGAACTAGGCAAATATTCATTTGATAGCAAAAACTGATCCATTTAAAAAATTGATAAATTGTACTTCCTCAAAATTAAGAATTCCAAATAAACTATTAAGAGAATTAAAATGCAAATCATAAGGGAAATATTTGCATATTAATAAAGTACTTGTACCCAAAATACATAAAGAAGTCTTGAAACACATTAACAAAACAAACACCCAATAAAAAATGGGTAAAATATTTAACATATATCTTACCAAAGAAGATATGAATGGCAAACAAGTACATAAAAAATGTTCAACATTATTAATCATTTGGAAAATGTAAAACAAAATTACAATGAGATATATATATATATATATATAATATATATACATATATATAATATATATATATATATTAGAATTTCTGAAATTAAAAAGACACCAAATTTTAGCAAGTATGCTAAGCAACTATAATTCTCATACACTACTGTTGGTATTGTAAAATGGTACTACTCTGAAAAATAATTATGCAGTTTCTTAAAATGTTAAACATATATCTAAGACATGATGCACCCATACCACTCCTAAGTATTTATTCAAGAAAAATAGCACAGCCAATGGGGCTCAGAGATTGAGTGTCAACCCATGAACCAAGAGGATGGTGGTTTGATTCCGGTCAGGGCACATGCCCAGGTTGAGGGCTCGACCCCTTCTGGAGGCAGCCAATCAGTGGTGTTTCTCTCTCACCCATGTTTCTATCTCTCTATCCCTCTCTCTTCCTCTCTCTATAAAAATCAATAAAAACATATATTTTTAAAATTTTTTAAAATAATTTTTTATTGATTTCAGAGAGGAAGGGAGAAGGAGAGAGAGAGATAGAAACATTGAAGGTGAGAGAGAATCATTGATTGGCTGCCTCCTGCACGCCCCCTACTAGAGATTGAGCCTGCAACCTGGGCATGTGCCCTTGACCAGAATCAACCCCAGGACCCTTCAGTCTGCAAGCTGATGCTCTATCCACTGAGCCAAACCAGCTAAGGCAATAAAAACATATTTTTAAAAAATAAAAGCATGTTTCCATACAAAGAATTGGCTAAATTTGGTCATAACAGCTTTATTTGTAATAGCTCAATACTGAGAAAGACCCAAATGCCCATCAACAAGAGGATGAATAAACAAATTGCACTTTATCTATACCCATCAACAAGAGGATGAATAAACAAATTGCACTTTATCTATATGATTCAAAATACTCAGAAATAAATGGAAATTAGCTATTGATTTGCAAATAAATCACAAAGTATTTTTCCATAAAAGAGGCCAGACAAAAAGTGCACATACTGAATGGGTCCATTTATATACCATCAGGAAAATGCAAACTAGGCTATAGTGATGGGAAGAGATCAGTACTCACCTGAGGAAGGGGGTCAGGGAGGAGCAAGAAGGGGGAATTTCAAAGGGGCATGAGGAAACTTTTAGGGGTGATGGATATGCTCACTATCTTGAAGTGGGGATAGTTTCACAGACAGATGTCAAAACTTTCAAAAGTGTACACTTTAGATATGGGCAGTTTATTTGTTCAAGCGTACCTTAATAAAGAAAATTGGTAAACATAATCCTATCTAATAAAGAGGTAATATGCTAATTGCTGTCACACCCTCACAAGATGGCAGCACCCACTGCCACAAGATGGCAGCACCCAGTCCCCTCAGCATCCCAGCAGTGAATTTTCATGCAACCATTACCTTTTTAAAAAATCCTTACCCAAGGATATGGTTATTTCTTTTAGATCATCTGTTCTCAGGGAGCAGGCCTAAGCCAGCAGGTGGGCATCCCCCAAGGGTCCCAGGCTGGGTTGAGGGATCCCCACCCCCACCCCCACCCCCCGTGTGCATGAATTTTCATGCACCAGGCCTCTAGTTACATGTAAATAATTTGGGTGATTATAGTTCCAAAATACAATAGGGAATTTATCAATATTTTTTGTGGTGGTCATTAATCCTCACCTAAGGATATTTTTCCACTGATTTTTAGAGAGAGGAAGGGAGGAGGAGAGACAGAGAGAGAGGGAAGCATCGATATGAGAGAGACACATTGATTGGTTGCCTCACGCATGCACCAGGGGCCAGGTATGGAGCTTGCAGCCAAGGTACATGCACCCTTGACCGTAATCGAACCTGTGACCCATCAGTCCACAGGTCAACGCTTTATCTACTAAGCCAAATCAACTAGGGAGGGGATTTATCATTCTTAAAAGGAATTACCTACAATATAAAAATACTTAATCATTTACAATAGTACAATAAAGCAACACTCAGAATGTTGAATAAAAATTTGGGAGTGATAAGCAGTAAGTGAAAATTATTTGTGCTTATTTTCTCATCTTGGATGACAATATACAGAAATTTCTTTCTAAAATTGAACAAGATGCTTAAGAACTTTAAGATTTTAAAGGTAGATTAAAGGTATTGCCATTATAAATATAGAACTAAAAAGACAATATAACTTGCAAATTTTAAAAAACCACAGACCACATTGCAAAAATAGAAACCAAAGGAAAATCAATAAAACATAAGATCCATAAAATTAAATAATTCCAACAACTCAGTTTTTTCAACATTAAGTTCACATTTTTAAGAAAAGTAAATACTTTTATAGTTTCAATTTAATTATTTTAATCTGTAAAAATAAAATTAAAAACCCAATGGTTTAAATGTAAGACCTGAAACCATAAAACTCCCAGAAATAAACATGGGCATCTGTCTTACCAATATTTTTCTTTCAGAAGTTTTGTCTCAGACAACAGCAACAACAGCAAAAATAAACAAATGGGACCACATCAAACTAAAAAGCTTTTGCACAGCGAATAAAACCATCAAAAAATGAAAAGACAACCTACTGAATGAGAGAAGATATTTGCAAATGATATATCTGATAAGTGGTTAATATCCAAAATATGTGTTGAAGTCATATAACTCAACATGAAAAATACAAATAATCTGAATCAGTAATGATCAGCAGACCTGAATAGACATTTCTCCAAAGCACATATCGGTGGCCAACAGATATATGAAGAGACACACAATTACTAGTCCTCAGGAAAATGTAAATCAAAACAACAAAAGATATCACCTCACACCTGTCAGAATGGCTATCATCAATAAATCAATAAACAAGTGTTGGCGAGGATATGGAGAAAAGGGAACCCTTGCACTGTTGGTGAGATTGTAAATTGGTGCAGCCACTGTGGAAAACAGTATGGAGTTTCCTCAAAAAAGTAAAAATAGAACCACCTGATGACCCAGAAATTCCAGTTCTGGGTATTTATCCAAAGAAAACAAAAACACTAATTTGAAAGAGAGCACCCCTGTGTTTGTTGCAGCATTATTTATGATAACCAAGATACGGAAATAATTGCAGTATCCATCGAAAGACAATTAGGTAAAGATGTGGTGCATATATACAATGAAATATTACTCAGCCATAAAAAAGAATGGAATCTTACCATTTGCAACAACATGGATGAACCTAGAGGGCATTACTCTAAGTGAAATAAGTCAGACAGAGAAAGACAAATACCACATGATTTTACTTGTATATAGAAACTAAGGGGGAAAAAAAAAAACAAAACAAAACGAGACTAATAGACACAGAAAGCAAACTGATGGTTGCAAGTGGTGGCGGGGGAGGGAGGTGGTGGATGTGTGAAAAAGGCGAAGGGAAATAAGAGGTACAAACTTCCAGTCAAATAAAATAAAGTCCTGATGGTGTGAAGTACAGCACAGGGAATATTGTAATAACTTTGTACAATGAAGATGACTACCAGACTTACCATGGTGACCGCAATGCAAGGTGTATAAATGTCTAGTGGCATTTAGTTGTACACCAAAACTAATGTAATACATGTACCTCCAATAGTTAGGAGCGAGGATAGGTAAGGATGCATGTACCCCAGAAGGTGAGATTAGGTAGAATGCATGTACCCCGGAATGTGGTGCTGCACATCTCCATTTCTTGGCCCAGAAGGTTGAGAACCACTTTTCAGATGGAGTCAAATAATACAAAGCACTAAATAAAGCTTTCAAAAATCTGGCAGGCACCCCATTCCCAGGGCAGAGGATCCAGCACCGGATAAGGCTAGAGGGCAGTCGCTGCCCAAGGGTGAGCCGTTAAACCTGCTGCTCCCAGTGGCTGGCAGGAGCCAGGGGCCTTGGGACCAGGTGTCCTGCATGGTGCAGAGTGCCTGAACTTGGAGACCAGAGGTACAGGGGAGCTCAGGCACTGGTGGGGAGACACCCAGCTTCCCTCTCCAGCAGACAGGAGAGGAGCCCAAGGCTGCAGTCTGGGCAGAGCACAGGGGCTGTTTCGTTTTGTTTTTTGGGGGGAGGGAGGGTAAGGGAGGCGGTGAGGAAACCAGCATTGCCATTTGCGAGAGGGGGCTGTTGTTTTAGTCTCACCAGGTGAGGTCTCCGCCCGCTGCCCATAGAAGCAGGCCCTGATTTCCTGAGACCTGAACGCAGTCCCAAACTTCGGGAGGCAGGAGGCAGGCTTGAAGTGCAGCTTCGTTCTGGAAGGCTAGACCTTCAAGAGAGGTTGCGCTTATGTATAAGAGAGAGGAGATGGGGTTTCCCAGACTGGGAAGATGCCTGGGCAGCCAGAGCAGATGCTCCTGGGAACTGTGCCCATCCCACACTGAGCCAGGCTTTGGGGAGTGGGGGGTCCGCTGGAGTCACTCTGCTGCTTCTGAGCCCAGCCCCAGCGTGTGCCCTGCAGGTAACAGGAACCAGACAGCAAAGAGAACATGGCAGTGACATGGTCCAACCACATGGGTCAGGAGGCAGCTCTTGCCTTCTTCCCTGGACTCATGAGCCCCGGGACCCTGCGTGATCCAACTAAAGTGGGGGAGCCCAAGGAATGGCCATTATTATGTTTCTTGCTAACCGTTAACAAGGGGAGCAGATGCTTGGAGCCAGGTGTAATCTGATTCAGAAAAATAAAGAAATGTGATGCTTGTGGCGCCTGAATGTGGAGGAGTGATTCACAACTTGCACCCGCCCCTGAATTCCTCTGCCCACATGTAAATGGCTCCCATCACCCCGACTTTGCCCCGACCGCCGTGTCCTCCACACTGTCCCACAGCCAGATACCCAAGGCATGCTTGCAAGAGCTAAGGTTTATATAAATATTATGTCTTAAGTTCTTATCACAAATCAATTTTCCAGCATTTCTGTTTTAGATTTTTTGCACCATCTGAGGGGAGAGCAGGGAAAGGGAGGGTGAATTCTTAACCAGAAATTTTAAGTGGCTCCCAAGAGAGTGAGGAACTGAAAATCAAAGGGAGCAAACCTGCAATGCGTGTGCAGCAGCCTGAACCAATTTAAGCAGCTAGGGTCAGAGGGCTTGCAGGAGCCCCGGCATGGAGGTGGTTTCCCCTTGTTAGCGCAGACCAGACGGGTGAAAAGAAGATTGTAACTCGCCCACGTGGAAGGCTCTTAGCATGCCCACGAAATGTACATTTTTAATTTTTTCCTAGTTCATACATATTTACTAAAAAAAACTTTTTAAATGTATAATTGACAGAAATGCTATTTTATACAAAATATATCAGTTGGTTAAAAAAGAAATTAAAAGGGACCAAAGAAAACAAAATTAAACCGTAAAAATCCATCTTTCTGGTCTGTCTTTCAGCCTCCAGCTCTCCTCCCTGGAGAAGGATATGTTACTGATTTCATCTCTAGCTTCGCAGAAATATCCTATGCATATCTAAATATTTACATACCTAAGTGTATCGCAATACACATCCCGCCTCGCGGCACACACTGCCTCGCTTTGTTAGTTAGAATTGTTGTTGTTGGGTGAAGCGTGATTGTTGAACGGCCCCTCCTGATGAACCTGGAAATGCTTCCAGGAGTCTGCGTCAGCCCTGCTGACATCCAGGCTGGGATGTCCTGCAAAGACTCCTCGGCTATAGTGACGTCAGGAAAGGCCCAGGACAGAGGAGACCCACTGCAGGGGCGTTTTCTGACTTGGCCCCGGGAGGAAATCCGAGGAAAGATGCACGATTGCCCTGACAGCGGGGCCTTGGCCTCTGGGCTCCTGCCCTCGCTCCGTGCTGTCGGAACCCTCGTTCCTCTGAGACTGTCTGGGAGGACCCGCTAGCCTTCATTCACTGGTGGGGGAAAGAACCCCTTGCCTTTTCACAAATGGTTTAACAACTAGATAAAATAAAATGGAAGACGTGGAAAACATTCATCAAGATGAGGCTACATTCGGAACAACTTTAGAACCTGAACAAGGAATCCCAGCTCAACACACGGAGGGCCCGGACCACCAAAGTGGCCAGAAACCTGAGTGAGTGTCGGGGAGGAGGGGTGAACTTTGGTAACACGCTGAACTGCAGAAAACTCTCAGGACGTTTCCTTTGCCAATAAAACCTACATCGCAGAGCTGTTTCTGACAGGGTTGAAGCTTCTATGGAAGTAACATGGAAGCCGGGCTTTGCAGGTGCAAGTGGGCCCCAAGGTAAGTGCGATGGGGTTGTTGAGAGCATTTCATGTGTGGTTCAGGGTTGACGTCGTTGGAGGACAAGAGAGCAAACTGGAGAAAGCCTTGCCCTGGGAACACCCCCACAAACAAGAAAGCCCACCCCCCCATTCTCTCCGTTGGAGGACAAGGCCGTGAGGACACAATGGGGTGACAGCAGGGGGAAAACAAAGGAAAGCACTTCAGAACCATTACCTCATTTCACTCCGCCAAGAGGAGGGCGAGCGCATTGTTTCCATTATACGAGCCGCATTCCGGCCAGGCTGGGGGACAGCGAAAGAGGGGGAAAGGGCCTCTCATCCCATCATTGAAACAAAGCTATTGTTACCGTTGTGGCATTTTTTTTACATCCTGACATTTTAACAATTTGTTATTATGTTCATACAATTATAGTCCAAGTGGTACAACTTTATAGCCTTATGCTTAATGTTTCACTGACAATTATAGCACATGTATTTTCCATGTCCCCAAATTTTTCAAAATCATCACCTTCCTAAGTATTACCCAATCGTCTCAATACCGTCAGGTTTGCTAGGACATTCCCTAATTGTGGAACATTTGCCTTGCTCCAGGGGTTTGAGGGAGGCATTATTTTAAATAATACTGTAATTTCAGATTGTTTTATTAAGATAAATTCCCTCCCCGCAGAGGACAGGGAGGGAGAAAGGGAAGGAGAGAGGAAGTAGGTGACCAACCATCCGGATGCCCTCAGGAACTCACAATTAAGATTTCCTTTGCGGGTTCTGCTATAATAACAGACACATAATCGGTGAGTAAAGAAATTTGAGGTGTTAGCCTGAAGGGACAGAGGCAGAAAAGAATGCAACAGTGTTCAAGGCATTAATGTCCCTAAAGAATGTGACCATCAGAGGTAGGGGCGGGCTGGTCAGAGACGCCCAGAAAAGTGACTAGACAAGTAGGAATGTTGTGGGGGAGCTGGATAGTCTTGTTTACTCCTGTTTTTTTCAGCATTGTTATTAATACCTCCAGCTCACCTCCATTTTACTCTCAAAGCTGTCTCATTTTGTAAAAGAAATTACATGGTTACCCTCCTACAGATGATTTGACAATGACCGTGTCTCTCTCTTCTACTACAGCTAAACAATGAGCCCTAATTTGCCTAAAAAAGTTGGGATAGTCCCTTTCCCGTCTCAAGAGTTGGGAAGGAGAAAGACGAGCCTGAGGCAAGAATGAAGGCTACTGGTCCCTCCAGCAATGCAGATGCTCTGAGGGGACAGGGCCGCAGAAGGCCTGGCTACAAAGTGAGCTGCAAACCTGGACACTGTGCCACCCACAGGAGCTGGTGGGAGGGACTCTGAGACCACCTGAGCTAGAAGAAGTGGGAGCACCCTGCAGCACCCCTTGCTGGCCTGTGCCTGTGCTTGTGGCACCTGTGAGGTGAAAGCCTGGGTCCTTCCACCTGGGCAAAGGGAGGGCTTACCAAACTGCTTCCTGGGCTTCTTGCATGGCCCAAAGATCTCCAGGATGAGCCGATACTGCAGTGGCCTTCCCGCCAATGCTGGGAGGAGGGCTCAACCTGTCTAGTGGCATCTAGGGATGTGATGCCATCCAGTGTGTGGAGCAAATTTTTAACCTCCAGATGGTCCAGCAGGTTGTAAATTAAATGCTGGACCAGGGTCCTGCTCTCCATGCTCTGATTCCACACTCACCTTTAATGCCCTGTGAGACAAGGCCAACATTGACATATCCATCACTATCTATATATATAAAAGCCTAATATGAAAACTGTCCCTTCAGGAGTTCGATGGGGAGACCAGGAGCTCAATCGCTCACTATCATGTGCACTGACCACCAGGGGGAGGCACAGAACAAAGGAAGGCCCCAGCCAGCGGCTGGCAGCTGGGGAAGGGAAGTCCCGGCTGGCAGCCAGAAGGCCCTGATCTGCCCTGATCACTGGCCAGGTCTAGGGACCCTACCCATGCACAAATTTTGTGCACCAGGTGTCTAGTAAATTGATAAATAGTCACTAGGTCTTCTACACCGGTTTTATGAATTTGGACAGCTCAAATATGCTTTCCAAGGTTTGATAAACCCTGAGGCAATTTTTTAAGTTTTTTTTTTAAATATATTTTTGTTGATTTCAGAGAAGAAAAGAGAGGAAGAGAGAGATATAAACATCAATGATGAAAGAGAATCATTGATTGGCTGTCTCCTGCACACCGCAACCTGGGGATGTGCCTTGACCGGGAACGGAACCATGACTTCCTGGTTCAAAGGTTAACGCTCAACCACTGAGCCATGCCGGCTGGGCAAGACAATTTTTTTAATGAATTTCTGAGCCCATAGGATGAAGAGAGATATTTTCTATATGATGAAATTTTTTCTTGCATCTGCCTGTGATTTTTCTGTATTTTGACCTGTATTTTAATATGAACTTTGCTATGTTTGTTTTAAGACTAGGTTACTTTTTGTCTTCAATTTTTAACAGGTTACTTCTATGTGATTTCTGCAATAATATATTTATTTACTTATTTGTGTTGCTTTATGTACCATATAGTTATTCATTCATATATTTGTGTGTATATATGTATATCAAGATCTTTGAATTATTTTCTATTTCATTAATTTGTCTATTGATGAACAAAATACAAATTGTTTTGAGTATTGCATCTTCATAACATAACCTAATAATTAAATACTAATCACTTTTATTTTTCTATTTAAAGCTTTATTTTAAACATTCATATTAGTAGCCGCAGAATTTTTCTGTTTCTAAAATAGCCATGAGGATGTTGAAACGACTTCTACTAAATTTATGCCTTTATTTGGGAATGATTAGTATTTTCACAATAGTCATTTTCTTATCCAGGAACATGTTTTTTGTTCAAATGTGTCTGTTATTTTATGTGTACATTTTATATGTCAATAAAGATTTGTGATTTTCTTCATTGTGATCACCTTAACTTTCCTTAAAAATGCTCCTAAGTATGTTATGATATTTGTTGTTATTCCTTAAGTATTTTCCTCACTACACTTGCTTATTGCTAGAGAGGTACGTATTTTTCACCACCATTGTATGTAGGAGAAAACTAGGGCCGAGGGAGGTTAATCAATGCTCACGTTTCCTAAGCAATCAGGTGGGAGAGTAGGAGCGGAAAGCCGGTGAGAACCACCTCTGGCTCCAAACCAGCTGTTTCCACAGCACGTGGCAATGGCTTTTCCGAGGCCTGTCGGTGCTGGGAGCCTCACGCTGGTCTCTTCACTCTGTCCCCTCCGCACGCGACTGCACCCGGACCACCGGCTCCCTGTGCTTTTTATCTAGACTGGCTCTGCCTCTCCACCTGCTCACACCTCTGACTCCACCTTCTCCCAAAATCCCCTCCTGTTGCTATTTCCTTCTTCAGTAAGAAATATTCGTTCCTATTTCCTTGTGAACATTCCAGAGCTGGGTCAGGGGCAGGCTGCGGGGCATGTCAGGATCACAGCCAAAAGCAAGACCAGATCACAAGACACCTGTGTGACAGGCTGCACACCCTCCACCTGCCGAGGCGGCCCAGGGGAAGGGCTGTGGGAAGAGCTGACTGTCCCATCAGGACTGCGGGACACGATTAGGGTTCCTGCTCTGCGGAGGCCAGGGGCCAAGGAGGGGGTGCCCTGAGCTGGCTGCCACACGGGACTGGGGTCAGATGGCTTCAGGCGAGCCCTCCAGCTCACGCCGTTTCATCCACCAGGCCAGGTGCTATGTTATGAAGAAAAACCTGCAGTGCGGAGAGTGACGTGTGAACTGCCCCCTAGGAGGGCAGCATTGTCCTCAGTCTCAGGGTCCAGGGCTGTGATCGATGTTCTTAAATCAGGGCCCATTCCATCACCCCTGTGAGGAAGATTGGCACATCGTGATTATTCCACACTTAGAACACGCTTCCAGGCTGGGCGGTGGCTTCCTGTGGTTCCTTGGTTACTAGTCACGATGCTTTGCACTGTCTCGCTGTGGCTCCGATGAATTAGCTGAAGCACAGTGAAGTGCCAAGGCTGGCCATGGATCACACAGTAAAACAGGAATGGAGAGAAGATCTTACAAGCCTCGTCTTCAGTCTGATAGGGAGGGATACAGCTCGGCTCCCTGAGGGTCATCTCTTCTGTGATCTGGGTCCGAGTCACCCGTAGTATTAAGGACTACTAGGCACTACTTCAACTCGGGCTCTCTGGCTGTGGGAAGGGCCGACTGTCCCATCAGGACTGCGGGACACGATTAGGGTTCCTGCCCCCCAGGGACCGAAGACCTTGTTGGAGAGACAGATGCCTGTGAAGTGTGACTTGAAGAAGGTGTGAGGGGTCCCCACTGACAATGAGCACCCTCAGAAATCAGAGAGGACAGCGGTCATTGGGGGCAAATGTGGGTCCAGCCTTTAAGGAAAGGTGTGGTGTAGACAGGAGGGGAGGGTGGGAGGACTCAGGTGGGGACCATGGCAGAGGCAAAAGCAAGGACAGTATTCTCCTTTCTTAGGAAGGATCCGAGCAACTGTGCAAGCCAAACCTGAGTTACCGAGCGGCATTCTCATCTCATTCTTCCACCGCCTTCTGTATAACCTGTCGTAAGTCACTTTGCCTAGGAAAGACCTGCCCCTTAGCTCTCAGAAATAAAGGAGGTACTTTGAGGTCTTCAGAATAAAGGGTTCTATAAACACAAATGATAGGAAACTCTCAGCACATATAAGATGTTTTGTCTTTCAAAAGACAAAGCATAAAAGGGTAAATAATAAAAACGCCAGTATTGTGAGATCCAGGTATTATTTTTAGACCATTCCTCATGCTCAAAACCGACGTGCGAGATCAGAGGTAACGCGGGATGCTGGTCATGTTTCACTTTGGTTCTCACCCCCGGGAGGTGCTGAATCTCTGATTGTTTTGTTCAAAACATCCCAGAATAGATTTTGTTGTCAATTGCTCTTTATCTCTTAAAATATCCTACATTTTCTGTGACCGGCACTCCTGGCCTTGATGGCAATCAGACAACAGTATGAGCCTAGGAGCTGTGGCTCCATAATCAGCAGCTTCAGCCAGGCCGGCAGCCTCTGCCGGCCTCAGCGCCAGGCAGCCGGGCGGCAGGAAGTCAGCTGCGAGCCAAGCTGTCGTGTTGCTGGTGCACAGCCTCAGACTGACCCTGGCCTCTTGGTTTCTCTGTTCCTGCTCCAGCTTGGGACAGTGGAAGGGTTTTAATGTCAGAAACCTGTAGAGAAATCCTGCCACAAACACAGAGAAAAACTGCATGATGAGGTACTAGACTACTACTAAATGTTTCATGTATGTGTTTCAACTCAGTGAGAATCTATAGACATGGCCTTCACTAACCTTTGCACTACACAGCCCCCAGAGCTGGGATGCGGGGCCTTTCAAATCACAGGGGATCAACTCACTGTAACTGAACTTCTTGATTTGTAAAATTTCTGCAGTAGTCTAAGCTCAGTCCTTCTAACACTCTTTTTTTAAATATTTTTTTATTTTTTAATTTATTGATGAGAGAGAGAGAGAGAGAGAGAGAGAGAGAGAGAGAGAGAGAGAGAGAGAGATTTGTTGTTCCACTCCTTTATGCATTCATTGGTTGATTCTTGTATGTGCCCTGACCAGGGCTTGAACCCACTACCTAGCATATTGGGACGATGCACTGACCAACTGAGCCACCCATCCAGGGCCTCTTAACACTCTTTAAGGAGTTTCAAAATGAGTGCTTCTCCTGGGAGCAGTGCCATTTATCTCAGGATCTTCAGCATCTAATCAAGGCCAGCACATGATTGGCACTTACAGAGAGATGAAGGAGAAGGAAGGGAGGGCAGGCAAACAGGCGAGAAAACAAGTAGACACAAAGGTGAAGACCTCATCTCTGCCTCCAGAGCAGGAGTACACCAGTGTCCAGCAGCATCTGGGTGATGGCAGAATGCTACCCGAGGCAAAAGTGTCAATCACAGTGACTGACAGAGAGACCACCAGCTTATCTTCTTCCAGTCATAGAAGCCTTGTTACTGAGGACTAAATCTGGAGGAACCATGTCTTACCAAAGACTTCGAAATTGTCCTCCCATAGCATTTAATAGCCCAAATAGTTTGTGGCCATTGACTTGTGTTCTTAGTACATACACTCCTTAGTTCCCAACAACCAGCTGCTAGGAGTAGGTGGTGATAGAGAGCTCTACCATTAATCTGGAAGGAAGTTGGGCAAACTCAGAGTGAGGAGACTCGTGCTTCTGTTTTCTCAGCTCCGTAAAGATGTCTTCCGGTGCCATGCTCTATAGCTATAAAATATGACCTCATAGCAGTCAGAGGCATGAAGGGAGAGAGAAAGGTCCATTCTCTAGCTTTTATTTCGGTTTATTAGAGGGCTGCTAGTGTCAACATAAGAAACATCCAAACATGTAGAGAATATTTATGCATTTATTTGAGCCAAATTGATGACAATTGCCAGGAAGCAAAATCTCAACAGACTGAGAAAATTCTCTGAAAAATGGCAGTTTTACCACTTATTTTATACATCAGATTCAAAGGGGAAAACATAAGGGGGTTACATTGAATCCACTGGTGATAAATTATGGAGGTGGGAGAAAGCAAAACAGGGACCTCTGTCAGATTGGATAAAAAAATTAAATGGATAGACACATACTCCTTTTACATTTGTGGCTATAGGATAGTTAACAACGAACAGTTACAGCACATAGAGATGGTATGTGGAAGAATAGGATAACAACGAGAGGGTCTGTGCTCTCGTGTTCTGGTAGGAAATTGTGCCCTGAGGGGTCTGGAAAAGGGGGATTACTCTGACAATCCAAAGTTACGTTATCTTAGATTCAAAAAGACAGTAGACAGCTTGGCTGTGTGGCTCAGTTGATTGGAGCATCGGCCCATACACCAAAATGTTGCAGGCTCGATTCCTGGCCAGGTAACCTATCTAGGGTTTCGGTTTCGAACCCTGGTTGGGGTGCATATAGGAGGCAATCAATTGATACAGATTGATGTCTCGCTCTTACATCAACGTTCCTCTCTTCTCTCCCTCTCTTTCTAAAATCAGTAAAACATATCCTCAGTTGAGGATAAAACAAATTTTTAAAGGCTCAGTTAAGGTAAAGATTGAACTTTGTCAAGTAAGATACCAACCTTACATGAGTATCCACTATGACTCACTTTTAGTTAAGAAATTTTGATTTCACTATCATATGTGGTTACTTTTAACCTAAAGTAAAAGCCTTTCCGAGTTTGTCAGGCCAC
Source organism: Myotis nattereri (assembly GCF_964212035.1). Taxonomy (NCBI): domain Eukaryota; kingdom Metazoa; phylum Chordata; class Mammalia; order Chiroptera; family Vespertilionidae; genus Myotis; species Myotis nattereri. Next base: position 8,134,293 of record NC_138088.1, read on the forward strand.
CCTGCAGGCCTCCCCTGAGCTCCAGGTGTAGCAGGAGGCCCCCTTTTCATCCACACTAGTGGGGGACAAAATTGGAGCCTGTGCCACACGATTTGCAGAGAATTTTACTACCTTCTCACATTTCTCTGCAAGTTGCAAAGATACTGGATCTAAGAAAGCAAAACACACACACACTTAGTTGGTCAAGGTGTAATTTAACTATAATCATGGAACAAAAAAGGAATACCATTTTCATTAAAGGCAGAGAAAACACACCCCTATCGATGCTCATTAACCTTAAATGTGTGTCGTCTGGACTTCCTGGCGAGGCCACACCGCAGCATTCCTAACGACTAGTTGTGCAATTACCTGAGACATGAGGAATGCTACATGTGACCTTCCACCAGGACACAACAGACGTTGCCTCCACCTTGTGGGAATCAGAGACAATGAAACTAATGATCTAATTAGAATGCCCTTGAACAGAACTATTTTTAAACTCTTTTATTTCAACTTAATCTCCCAGTGACCATTATAACTAAGTGGTCTATTTTCATTTCCATGGGTAGAAACACAATTGGAGAGCACATTTGACATAAGGATAACAAATTATTTTACTACTTTGAAAACCTCCCCAACCTTGAGAATTTTAAAAGGAACAAGTGCTGCTGCCTCCGCTTCACAGAGGGAGAAAGTGAGTCACAGAGAGCCTAGGTCTTAGATAAGGATCAGGGTTAAACTTCAGAATTCCCAAGGAGTGGGGTCTACTTCATTAAAATGTAAAAATGTAGGACAGCTTTCTATGTGGAGAATTGGGATTCCACACGTTAAATATATGCTCTGCGTGCATGTGAGCCAAGCCAGGAGTTTGGAAAAATCTCATTTGAGAAGCTACAATCTCCCTCACAGCTGCAGCACCCAGGAGAAGCATAAATAAAGTGCTTGTGGATCAATTTTAAGGAATTCTTCGGTCACTTGTTAATCTGGAGTTAAGTATTCTGAAATTTGGTGCAACCTCATCTCTACTCCTGTTGATAATATGTTTGCACGAATGGCAAACTTCTAAGAGCCAACTTATACACAGTTTCAAAAAATATGTCCATGCCAGAACCTCTCCCTCAATAGAAGTTGAGCCTTCCTTTATCAGTGACTCCCGGCCACGGATGCCACGGAGGTCAGCTCAGTCGTTTAATCACCACTGGCTCCACCACTTTCAGAAGACAATACCACATTTAATACCCTTATCTCTAAAGGCCACTTTGTCTTAAGGACATAAAAAACTGCTAACAGGTTTTAAAAACATAAAGACACTCCTCTGTCGGGCATTATTTGTGATCTAATAAAGCTCAGCACCTGGGAAGACCTCTCTGGGACAGGTGGTGGCCCTCGGTGAGCCTGCAGTCCACTGCACCAACCATATGCGTGCAGCAAGGCGGTGCCCAGCTCAGACCCAGCAATGCCTGCAGCATTCAACTCTCTCTTTCTCCTGCATTTATCAGCAGTTAATCCCAGATGTAACAAACGTGCAGAAACGTGTCGCCCTAAAATGGCAAGGACCTTTCAATGTAAAGTCCAAACTCCTGCCTAGAAGGGGAACCTCCCCCTACCCCTCCATGCTGCAGCCCCACAGTGAGATAGAAGGGAAGGGAACTACCCCTGGTGAGATAGAAGGGAAGGGAACTACCTGGTGTTGAGCCCTTCCACAGTGTATGTCAGCGCGTGGCCTGGTTATTCAGCACGATAACTGCAGAGAACTGTGATGCTGTCCATTTCACAGAGACTCAAGTGAGCTGCCTGTATCATTCCGCTTTTGTGTAAAAGGGCTGAAGTGGGGCCCAGGTTAGAGACACCAAATCCTGTGCTCTTTCTACCATACTACTTCTAGAATAGAATTGTGTAAAGTTAAAATACACCTTCTGCCCACCAGTGTGACTCAGTGGTTGAGCATTGACCTATGAACCAGGAGGTCACAGTTCAATCTCTGGTCAGACCACATGCCCAGTTGTGGGCTTGATCCTCAGGAGGAGGCATGCAGGAGGCAGCCAATCAATGATTCTCTCTCATCATTGATGTTTCTATCTCTCTTTCCCTCTTCCTTCCTCTCTAAAATCAATAAAAAATCCTATATAATAAAGGCTAATATGCAAATAGACCAAATAGCGGAACAACCAAACAACTGAACAACTGGTCACTATGGCGTGAGCTGACCACCAGGGGGCGTGCATGGAACATGGCGGGTGTTGGCCACAGCAGGATGCTGGAGCAGGTGAGCAGGGGTGCCAGATGAAGGCGGGGCGCCAGCCTGGATCGCTCAGTGCCGTCAGCAGGTGCAAGCGGTGGCTGCTGGCCCGATTGCCCCTGAGGGCTTCTCCACCTCCCCCTGCTCCTGAGGGGAGACTGGGTCCAGCAGCCGCCTCTTGCACCCGCTGCCGGTGACAGCCCCCCTTGCACCCACTTTTGGTGCCTGGCGCCAGTCCCAATTGCTCAGTGCCATCAGTGGGTGTGAGCAGTGACTGCCAGTCCTGATCACCCCTGAGGGCTTCTCCACCTCCCCCTGTTCCTGAGGGGTGATCAGGGCAGCAGCTGCCACTCGCACCCACTGACTGAGCCAGCCCTGGTCACACCCACTGCTGGCACCAGCCCCAATCGCTTCATGTCTTCGGCAGGTGTGAGCGGGACTGGTGATGTCAGCGCATGGGAGTGGCAGCAGCAGGAGCAGAACTGCCGGCAGACAAGGGACCGGGGGCTGCAGAAGGAGGGGCTGGGCAGGGGCACAAAGTATGGACTGAGACCCGCACCTGTGCCTACTGCAGCCTCATGGCCCACAGTTCCTTTCAAGGTGCATGAATTTGTGCACTGGGCCTCTAGTCCTATATAATAAAAGCCTAACATGCAAATTGACTGAACAGCAAAATGACCGATGGAACAACTGGTCACTATGATGCGCACTGACCACTCAGGAGCTGCCCCCAGCCCGCAGGCCCCAGGCCAGCCAAGGCAGGTGCCAGCGGGGGCCCTCTGGTCGCCGCACAGATTGACCCTGATTGTTGGCCCGGCCTAGGGACCCTACCCATGCACGAATTTTATGCACTGGGCCTCTAGTCTATTAATAAAAAAGAAATATGCCTTCCATCTGGGTCCGCCATTAGCTCTAATTTTCGTTGTGTGGCTGATTCACAGTATATGTAAATCCATGTTTCTAATCCATGGTACATATGGGAATATATCCTCGACAGCCCCCTTTTCTTCACCTGCAGTGCCTGCTGGGTCCGCAAGTGCTCTGGTGTCTCCGACGTCCAGCCTTCCCTCTGTTCTCAGTAAGTCATTGTCCTCCTAGCACTCACTGATTCCTCAACACAAATGAAACCCTAGAACTCCCCCACTTAACACTTCCTGGTGCTTTCCCTGACCTCTGAGAACAACTTAAATTCCTTAGTGTGACTACAGTATCCTCTACTGAAGCACATACAACACCCTACACATTCAGGCTTTATATTTGATGATTCGACGTAAGAGGAGCTTCACTTACTGTACTTCACCGGCTATAGTCCTCAGATGAGGACTCCTGCCCTGCACCTTTGTCCTGGTCATTTTTCCTGTCTGTGTTCTCGTGGCTAACTCTCCATGCCACTGAGTTTTCATGGGAAGTTTTCTCACAGAGGCACTGATATTCTGGAAACCCCACAATTTGATCATCTACCCCATTGTCTTGTTTTAGTGTCCTCATCACACTTGTCACTCCCCAGTATGACCATACTCTCTGCTACTGTCTCAAACCACTGCTTCCATTGGATGTCCGAGCTCTGAGAGCAAAGCCTTGTCTGCATAGACCATGGCTCTGGACCTGGACTGGGCCTGGAAAAAGCAGCGCCAAGATCCTCCACCAAATTTCTTGAATGCTCCATATGACAGTCCCAGGCTCCTCCCTTCTGATGAAATTTGCTCAGTGCCAGTCTGTCAGTAGTACTTGACACTGGCCACAACACTGTTCTAGACTCCTGTCACTCTGCCCTAAGTCTCCCCATCACCACAGAGCCCAGCTGGGCACAGCCCTGAACTTGCCCATGAAGGATGGAGTGATTCCAGGGAGAACCTTAGACACATGAAAAGGGCCAGAGATCAGCAAAAGTAGGCTAGTCCAGCAGAAGACCTCAGTGTGCTCCACACAGGAAGCTACAGTCTCTGCCTTTGCCTCTTGCCCTTCACTCTGGGGCATCACCAGAAGGAGGTAGGTAGGGGCTTCTGGATGGTACGAGCCCTGTGTGCAGCTCCAGGCAGATCCTCCACTTCTAGGCAGTTCCAACACTGGCCTGGGCCTCCATGCACGGCCTTATTGTAGAGGATAAGACACTCCTGAGGGTCAGGCACTAGCAGCTTATCTCTAGGAATGTACTCTTCAGAGGGAAGGCCTGAGTGAAGCAAAGAGCACTGAGCTTACTCTTAGCAGAAGCCACCAGCTCTTCCAACAGTTTCTGTAAGCCTCTCGCAGGCATCCACCACCCATGTTTGTCTTTCAAATCAGAAGATGAGCTAACTTCATATCAGAGGCTATGCAATAGCAACTCAAGATGGTTTGGTATCCATCTGATTCAAATTAATGTAATTTTCAATCCAGAAAAATCAATTCTCAATAGGATTGGTGGGTTTGACTTTATTGTCTCAACAACCAGGTGCTATGCAAGCCCTCATAACTTTGAATTCTAGTATCAAGGGATTGGAAAGAGCCGGAAGGTCTCAAAATCCAACTTTTATAGGGGAACTCATCGGTGAGTTCCAGTGGGAAAGTCAGGACCACACTGGGATCCCAGAACTCAGAGCCCGGGCCATCCTCTGCCTCTAACCCCCATGTGATTCTGCATCTGTAATCATACTCAATCTCACTACATTATTCTCACCGTCAGTTTTAGCTCTGGGATTTCACAATCAGGATTTATAGTAACAATCAGTGCCATTTCTACCTCCTCAATGAGGTGGTCTTTGACAACCTCATCTAAATGTTCCCATCTCGTCCTCTGACACTGCCTCTATTTGTTTCCATTGGGCACTCTTCCCACACTGACACATTAGCTTCATGTTTACATCCTCGTTCCACATCACACTCAGCTCCAAGATGAGAGGGATGCCATGTTCTCCATCACTGTCACCTCCCCAGGGCCCAGCACAGTGCATTGGCACAAAGTAGAAACTCAGTATTTGAAGGACTATTTAATGATGGTACCTACCTCTGAACAAAGTACTTATGGCCTAGGGCAGTGCATTCCTCACATGGCTAAGTGTACTGTGTGAGCCCCACAATCATTAAAACTTTGAGATTGATTCCAAATCTACTTCACAATCATTTCTAGTTCTTGGCCCCAGTCCTAACCTTTAGCTTTTCTATTCTTATTAGTTGTTGTTCAAATAGGAGCAGCATAAAGTTTCTTTGGAATCCTGTTTTGGTCCCCTTCTCACTGGTGGCCTGGAAAATGAGGGAAGTGGGAACACACAGCACTCTCCAGGGAGGGGGCAGAATGGGGCTGGAGACAGAGCTCTCTCTGCAGAGGCTCTGAATGTAGACACCACAGGGCAAAGAGGGAAATAGGCTGCCTTTGTCACTCCTGGTCTCCGGCCACTGTCCTGGGAAAATAAACTGTAATATCAGGCTCCAGGGGAAGCTGGCATCGCTTGGTTTCCCAACGCTTCCCCGGCCACTGCCTCACATGCCACTGGGCAGCCTGAATGGTCCAAGAACATCTCAGAAAGAAGAACTGCCCTGGAAAAGTGCACGTTTTTGTGTATTGTGTTTGGGCTGTTCATCTAAGATAAGTTAAAGCCACATTCCCCTCTCCTGTCTTCTTGACTGGTCATCTATGGGAATCACAATGTCCCCATAGGACCTATGTGTGAAGAGATTGGGCCACTTAAGCCAGATGTTACCTGTGAGCAAACCCCTGCCATCTTGGAGAACACGGGACCCCGTGTCCACATTGCCCTGTGGTACAACCCTCCATGGCACTGAGTAACCATGTGGTGTTCTCATCCTGCTAATGGGTCAACCTTGAACCTCTCTGAACTCTGAGGCCGGTAAAGGAAGGGAGTCCACTTCATTGAAAATGCTGTGGGTGTGGCCCTTGGGGAAGTCAGGGGAGGTCACCCAAGTACACTGAGCAACACGTCTCTGGTGGGGCCGTCAGGCAGTTGGCAGGCTCCAGGCTGCACTGGCCAAGCCCGCATCCTTTGTGATCACGAAGCATGGTCCGCCTCACATGGCAAGCACTGCTTCCTGTGTTCTCTCAGCTCTCCAAGGAGCTTAGCCGCTGGGAACGAAAACACACAATAATAGGTTGCAAATCCTAAAGATTGCTTTTGTCAACAGCAGTTCTCTGTGTGAGCTGTGTCCCCAGTGGCATCTGCACAAGGTCTAGACACACAGATCAATAGTCACCCTCCCGTAAAAGGGCCATGCAGACAAAACGAGTCAGCTAAACTGACATCACCACCCACTACCCTCTCTGTGACAATTTTTTATGTGTTCAGCCCTTTGACAAATCTCTTTGGAAGTTTGTCCATTTGCAAAATTCACCCTCTTCCTATCATGTATTAGGTGGTGGGGAGGCACAAGGGACACTACATGGAAAGCAAAATCCAACTTTTAACAAATACCTCGTTTCTATCGTAATGAAATCATCCTCAGAATGCCTATGGGTAGATAATGGTTACAGCTCCCAATATCTAGTTCTCACTCTACATATGTAAGGTTGTAATCTATGGAGTAGCTTTCCCAGGCCTTACCTGTAAACAAAGCAAAGATGAAAAGGGCAGCAGCCACATGGGTTAGGCTCTCTCCAGCCACGATTGCACATTGGAGACCTGAGAGGTTCCGCATACAGCAGCCTGGGCCCTGCCCAGACCAAGGAAAGTGGTCTCTAGGGGAGGAGTCAGACACCTTTATTTGTTTAACTCCCCAGCTGATTTTCATAGATAGCCAGAAAACTCTGGATCAGGCCTCAAGAGACATTTCAGCTGCAGTCTGTTGCTTTTCCCACTAGCTGGGTGCAATTCTATCCACACAGGTGTTTTTCTGTCCTACAGACATGTCACAGGTCAGTGATTCTCAGACTTGGACATGTGTCTGAATTACACAGAGGATCATAGGCCCATAGAGCCCAGGCCCCATGGAAAAGACTAGGATGTGGGCATTGGGGTTTCACAAAGGTCCCAGTTATTCTGATGCCCACCAGACTTCCACACTCACTGATAGTCTTTCCTAAGCATAGGACAGGGCTAGTGGGCAAACACAACTTCTCATTCACCTCACTGGTCATGGGGACACTCCTTGTTGAATGTGTAATAGCAGTGTTAGCTATAAGTCAGTTGTCCCTCCTGTGGATCTTAGCTGAGTTGAAGCTCCCTCCTTGGTCTCCCCGTCCCTGACACTCCAGAATCCACTCTGGAGAAGTATTCCTGAGCAGAAAGCAGTGTCCTTAATCACTGTGGACCTGGGACATGCTTCTATCCTCTCTCCCTACCAACTCGGGGACACTGCCTATTTCACAGCTGAAGGCCTATGCCCCAAATGCTCATGGAACACTGGGTCTCCAGCCCCTCTGCACGTGAAACAAACAATATAGGGTGAATCTATGTGATGAAACAAGAAGGTCCCCAACAAGAATCACTTGTGCTGGCACTTCCCCACCAGGGCCACCACCCCATCTCTGTCAGTATGAGGAGAGGGGCTCACCAATGGAGCTGCCGCCCAGAAAACCAAGCTTCTGTCCAAAGCCTGCCTAGGGCTCTGAGGCTAGTAAAGGCCAAGGAGAGAACGGGAATGGCTGGTTAGCTGGAGAAAGGAAGGAGACTGGAGTCTTGGGCCGGCCTGCATGAAGGCATCTTTCTCAGCAGCAGTTCCCCTGGCTGAATGAGCCAAGGACAGGAAAGTTATGCTGTGGAACCATGGCCACCTAGCCTATCTCAAATATAGTAGGCAGTCCTTTCCAGCACCTCATATAGTCATTCCTCTTTCCAGCCTGAGTTCCAGGATGGAGGCCATGGGAAGGGACAGGTGTGCACGGGCCCACTGAGGAGCCAGCCTTGCCCAGATGCCCAACCCAGACCCTCATTAGGGGCCACTCTTTGCTTGGACGTCACTTGCTCCACTGCACCATCCATTCCACGCTACCGCCCTTGGCCTACCTCTCCTTCCCTCTGCTGGATTCCCGTCTCTGCCCCTTCCCCTGCAGCTTCGCTTTGCTTAGATACCATCCCATCTTTTATCTTCAAGACTTGAGCTGCCCTTGCAAACAGTATCTAGTTCTCTGTTTGCCAGCACTTGTTTATGAACTGTCTTAGAAAATTTCTCCCTGGCAACACAAAGCCTCCTATGGACTGTTGCAGGGCCATTCCCCCACCCCCTCAGGCTCCTTGCAGCCAGGAGCCCAGATCTCTGGGGGGAGTTTCCAGGATGAAGAGGGATGGAGGGCTTCTCTCCGGCTGCTTTGAAAACTGTTTTCTAGAGTGTTCCTGGGTCAACACCTACAGGCCTTGAGTTTGAAATAAGAAGCAAGCGCAGGCCCGGTTTGGGGAAATGGAGCCTGGATCCCAAAAGCTTAACATGTAGAAGAGAAATGAACGTATAGATTTCAGGGTCCCTGCTGCACAGACTGTTTCAGCATAGAGAAGCTACATTTTATAGAGCCATGCTGGCCATGGACACATGTTCTGAGGAAAGGTCTGAGACACGATTACCAAGAGCAGAACCCAGAGGTGGCCTGAGGCCAGGTGACCAAAGCCAGAGCGCAGTGTACAATCTGAGAAACGGGCGGTCCCAGCTGGCAGGGAGGGAGGAAGAAGCAAGAAGTGTGTGGACTCAGCTCCTGGAGCTCAAGTTCCTTTCTTCTGGAAGACATTGGTTTCTTAGCCCAACTCTGGGGAAGCACTTGACACAAGAACGGGCTGTAGGGAGTCTCGTGGACGATGACATCTTCCTTCTTGGAAATAGACTCGTAATTTGTGGAGTTGAGAGTCCACTCAAGAGCACAGGGCTGGATTTATTGCTGGTAAAATATGAAGGATGTAACATGATAGCTCTTCAAGTCTCCGTAGATATGTTCTTGGACCAGGCAATAATTGCCTTCAGAGGGGAGGCCCGAAGGGTCAGGGGAGGAACTCCCCCTGGAGGAGGAGGGCAGGCACATGCACAGGAGGGCCACAGAGCAGGGCAGAAGGGACCACTGGGAAGAAGACAGGTATGGGTGGGTCTACTCAAGGCTGAGAGATCAGAAAATTAAGAGGCCGCAGGGACAGACAGAAGGCGGCAAACAGGGCCGGAAGGAGCCAGAGACTCGCTGACTACAAATGCAGGGGCTCTGCTTCCATTCCTGATGGAGCTCACATCCAGAGGATGACCCTGTTTAGCGGGGCTTCACCCAGATGAAACGGGCACAAAGGAGAAGAAGAATGAGTCCCCCTCACCCTGGCCTGGCCTTTTCCTCCGGTGGACTTTGCTCAGATTAAAATGTCGCCAAATTAGAGCACTGCAATGACCTAAAGGCATGACCCTGCTGGTTTGGGACCCAAAGTCCCCAGATTTTCTACCCTAAGATGATTCTTAAATCATCAAGCCTCATCTTCCTCATGTGAAGGGTGCTTGCCAAAGCCACAGTGGCTTGTGCACAGGACCGCTGAATGGTGACACCAAAGCTGTGCTGAGAAAAGAATATTTGATACTCACACTAGTGGTTTAGGAGAATGAGGCATGATTCTCAAAGCACTGGAAAGACCTCCATTCATCCAGTCATCACACAAGTAAGTGTTCTATCGGCAGCAGTGGGAGGTGGGGAAGACGCATCGGTGTGGGTGAGGCTACAGGCCCTGCCCCTTCAAGCACCACAAAGACTGGGATCAGGAGGGCAAGTGTGCATGAAGGGGCCACAGATGGGGCTGAAGCTCAGGGAGGAAGCAGAGTAACATCCAGAAGCCCCAGGGCAGAGTGGCTGGGCTGGAGCACGGGTTGTCATGTGTGAGCAGCCTCCAGAGAGAGGCAGCGAAGCCCAAGTGAGTGTTCTGCTCTTTGTTCTGAATAAAAGAAAAGAAGAAAAAGAATGTGGTGCCACTGAAGAGCTTAGGCAGGGATGTGGCATAATGAAGCTTTGAATGAGACCACGCTGGCCAGACACATGTAGGGAAAGGATTGCTAGTATAGGGAGCAGATAAGGTCTGGGCCAGGGGTGGGCAAACTTTTTGACTCGAGGGCCACAATGGGTTCTTAAACTGGACCGGAGGGCCGGAACAAAAGCATGGATGGAGTGTTTGTGTGAACTAATATAAATTCAAAGTAAACATCATTACATAAAAGGGTACGGTCCTTTTTTTTTTAGTTTTATTCATTTCAAATGGGCCGGATCTGGCCCGCGGGCCGTAGTTTGCCCACAGGCCGTAGTTTGCCCACGGCTGGACTGGGCCCTGGCTCTGGTGCAGGAGAGAGGCTGCAGGTCGGACTGAGGACAGCTAGCAATTCTGTGCTCAACACTGTCGTCAGCTGCTGTCATTTTAGTCCCAAAATGTTACATGAGATGTTTGCCAGGCATTATGACTTGCAGAACTGGCACGCAGGAGGGTCAGGGCAAGTAGATGTGGAGTTACCAGTAGGAACTAAAGAAGACAGAACGTTGGAGGAGAGGAAGATGAGGAGAGCTGAGAGGGACAGATGAGGTTCGCGAGTGTCCTGCAGAGAAGGGTGGCCAGCCTCACTGAGACTGAGGGAGGTGGAGAATGCAAGTGTCAGGGTGCAGAGTTCTCTGAGTGGTAGGGCACATGGGTAAGAGTAGAAGCCAGATGGGAAGGGCTGGAGACAGAAGAGGAAGGCCAGAGGAGAAGCAGCTGGTACATAACCCAGACTGACCGCTTGAAGGCAATGGAGCTGAAAGGCTGTGGGAAGGTACGTAGCTTGACAGCTCAGTGGAGTCCAGGGAAGAAATTTTGCAGTTGTCTTGTTTTGTCCTGTAGTATGTTTTTAAAAAGAAGACTTGGGTGTGCCCTGGGACTCAGTGGTTAGAACATCGGCCTGAGCACTGAAGGGTTGCAGGTTAAATTCCAAGTCAAGGGCATGTACCTAGGTTGCAGATTCAATCTCTGCCCCAGTCAAGGTACACATGGGAGGCAACCAATCAATGTGTCTCGCTCACATCAATGTTTCTCTCTCTCTCTCTCTCTCTCTCTCTCTCTCTCTCTCTCTCTCCCCCCCCCCCCTCCTTGCTTCCACTCTCTCTAAAAATCAATGAAAAAAAATATACTCAGGTGAAGATTAATAAAACAAAACAAAAAAAATCTTAAAAGACTTGGGTGTAAAGAAATAGAAATATCTGCCCTGGCCAGTGTGGTTCAGTTGGCTGGAGGGTCATCTTGTGCACCAAAAGGTGGCAGGTTCAATTCCCTGTCAGGGCACATACCCAGGTTGCAGGTTCAATCCCCGGTCGGGTGCATATGAGAGGCAATTGATTGGTGTTTCTCTCTCACATCGATGCTTCTTCCTCTCTCTCTTCCTCTCACTCTCAAATCAATGAAAATAAAAGCATGTCCTCGGATAAGGAATATATATATAAATAGCTAATAAATACATGGGGAGAAAATCATCACAGTAGTAAGCCAACATGCTAATTAAACAATAAAAAATTTCCTTCCCTTAAAGTAAGGAATAAAACTTGTTTCCCCAGACATACCATTTGGAATTAAAAACAGGGTCAAATGTCACAGGACAGTTGTTTTTCTTTGCTCCATTGCCATTGTGGCATGAGAGCTCCTGGCCCTCATCTCAGGACACCTGGATGAGTCCTCTGGGCCCCGGGGACTTCCCGGTCTTCTGGCTCCCCCCACAGAGGGTGTTCCCTCCACCTTGGCTGCAGTTGTGTTTGCACAGCAGGCTGCTGCACAGACCTCTGAGGGGCCCCCAGGGCTCCAAGAAGCTATATCAGGACCTGCTTTCTACACTGGGCAGAGGACAAGTTCAGTGGCCACACCATGATGCATTGAAGATGATCTCAAATGTCACAAAGGGAAAGAGGCCAAGGGGACCATAATCAATGTGCAGAATCAAAGCAAAGCAAGCACAGAAAGTTAGCACCTAATGCACAACTGGCAAGTGGCAAAATCAGGAGTTGACCCAGGCCATCAGAACCCAAACCCAGGCCCATTCACCACTTTCCTTCTTCCCTGAGTTTGTCAGCACCCCTTCCCATCCCAAGTCCTGGAGGTGGTGGGAAGAAGTCATTTGAGCGAGGAAGAGGTGCCCACCTGGCACGGTTGTGACACAAGTTGTCCCCTTGTTCCATCAGGCATAACACATACTGGGTATTGCCTCGTGTGTCAGTAATGGACTCTATCCTTGGGTGGCCAGAGCACGCCATGGGCATACAGTCCTCAGAGCAAGTATGGGTGGGCAAGAAAGACACAGTTGAGAGCCTGTCTGGGTGGAAGGCCTTCCACCAGCCAGGCTTTTCAGGGGAGCTTCCTCAAACTCCCTGGCCTCACTCTCCTTCTTCATACACTGGGGCAGGAAAGGGTGATAGGAATGAGCTTTTTAGCCCTCTCTGGCTCTACAGGCCCTGAATTCAAGTTGTCAGGGGAAAGTAAGTTGTAGGTGGCATCACTTATGCGACTAATACAAGTGTACTTAGACTCTCAGTTGCTCAAGAGTAAAATGTTAGAGTAAGTACTTGCCCATTAGTAAGTGACAGCAGCGCCAGCCAGGCAGTGGCTAGGAGTGATTAGGACGTCCCAGACAAGGAGTGAAAGAGAAGAAGTTGTCACTGCTGCTGCTAGCAGGCCTCACCTGTGCTAAAGGCAGGTCACTACAGTGGCCCCGAAGTTGTTCTGCATGACACTGCATAAAATAGGCTGGCAGATAAGAACTCTTTTCAACTAAAGGTTGGCTTATTTCCAGGCCTCCAGGTTTTTTTAAGCAAAAACAATGACAATTTTCTGTCTCTGTAATTTCCTAAGAACTCCTAGGAGAAAAGTCTGTGCTGCAGTAAACAGCCTGAGAAGCCAACTGTCTCTGGCTCCAGTGAGTGAGTTAGGCATGATTCATCCAGTGAAACGTCTACTTCTAAAGAGGGAAAAGTTGTCTTCCTATGACAAACAAAAGGTTTGGCTAGCTCAACCCGTCAGGCCAGGCTCAAAAGAGCTCATTCACCAAGCCCACGTGTGGCTGACATGTGACTGTCCCTGATCAGACTTTTGAGGAAGGTAAGATGATGGTGATGGTGATGGTGATGGTGATGGTGATGGTGATGGTGATGGTGATGATGGTAGTGATGATGACATAGTGTTCTTTCAAAAATGTGCAAATCCTACCAGTGCAGAGTCTTCTTGGGAAGCAATATTGTCCTGGCAAAGTGGGGGTCAGGAGGCTTCCTAGGTCTCTCTTGGGCTGGGGAGTAGGGAAGGCACCTTTAAGGGGATGAATGGGTGGAACCGTGATTCAGGCATGCAGGGCAGCAATATAGGGTGCAGTGGATCTTTTGAGCATGGCAATTTCACTCAGGGCCAAGATCAGTGCTGAGCAAATAGGTTACTGATTATGTGGGGTCCGGAGAAGCCATCATTGCCCTTCTTGTTCTTGAGAGTCAGGCCTACCTGCCCTGACTATCCCACCTCAACTCTAACCCACACCATTCCCAGGTCATTCTAAGCCCCCTTAGTCCGCTCTGCTTTCTTTGCCATGGTTTGTATCACTTTCTGACTTGCTCTATTATTGTGGGGTTGCATCAGTATTTTGTTGGCTGCCCCCACGCCACACACACACACACACACACACACACACACACACACACACACACACAATTACAATATGCATCAGCCACAGGAGTACAGGGAACTTATCGTGCTCACTGAACTACCCCAGAACCTAAAACAGTACTTGCCACACAAAAGTGTTCACAATATTTATGAATGAGTAGCAGCTATAGCGTTTCCCACCTTGCTGACCTGTCCCTGCTGGTGGTGCACACCATGCACACCATTATCTGTTGGGCAATTGTTTAGGAGAAGCTCTCCATGCAGCTTTGCCTGCATAGACACAGACTCAGCCCTCCTGGACAGACACGGTGCTCCCTCTGCCATTGATTAGAACCAGTTGGAGTCTTTTTTTAAAATTTCATGATTGATTAAGGTATTACATATGTGTCCCCATCCCCCCACTACCCCCCAACCCCACCCCCCCCCACTCATGCCCTCACCCCCCTGTTGTCTGTGTCCATTGGTTAGGCTTATATGCATGCATACAAGTCCTTTGGTTGATCTATCCTCTTACCCCCACCCTCCCCTAGCTTCCCTCTGAGATTTGACAGTCTGATCGATGCTTCTCTGTCTCTGAATCTGTTTTTGTCCATCAGTTTATGTTGTTCATTATATTCCATAAATGAGTGAGATCATGTGATATTTATCTTGCCTGTAACAGGATTGAGCACTGATTTCAGGAAAGTAAGAAAATTACCAAAATGTAGTCATCAATCTGTCTTCACCTTGGTGGCACATTGACAAGCATTATAAACCAGGACTTGCAAAGTAAATGCAAATTTATAGACTTCTCAGCTCTGTCCACAGGACCCAAATCTGGCAGAATTGGTATCACCATTGAGCTGTTACAACTAGACCAGATGAACTCTTCTGTCCACAGATTTCCTCTGAATCCACAGGTAACCCAGCTATTGGAGCTGCCTGGCAATTCATCCTGGGCCTCAGCTTCAGAAAGGCCATCTAAACAATTCCATCTGCTTAAACCAGTGGCAGCAATTACAGCTACTACTCCTCTGCACCACGCCACGGCCCTGCCAAAGAACTCACCCTACTCCAGCAATGGTCACACGCAGCATTGCTCCTCAAAGCTGAGCAAGCCTTAGAGACTCTGAGAGACCGAGAAATAGCCAAAGTAGTACATGTGGCTGAGAGAACCTACACTTGGCCCTACACCCCCTAAGTGTCTCTGACTTCAATCTATTGTTCCCAACCATTCCATTCGCCACCAGCTCTAACTCCTGGAGCAAATTATTGATAGAAATGTAGACAACTGGTGATTCCTAGATCCACAGCACCTGAATTCACCAATCAGTCTTAATACCATTAAAAGTTGACACGGAAAGACATTATTGCTTCCCACTATTAGGCAATAGGAAGTACATAGCATTCACATAAAATATTCTTGCCACAAAACTTTAAAAAAAAACAAACCTGAGTTTAATTGAACCTTAGACATAAACATCAGTTTACAGGAAACAGGGAAGATAAAAGACTTGTTCATTGAGAGGGCAGTCAGCTAAATCCAAACAGAACTCACTCTGTAGGACAATGCTCCAGTGGCCTCAGCAAATAAATTCACAAAAGCGCGAGGAAGAACTATTACAGATTAAAAGAGACCTAAGAGATACATCACCCAAGTGCAATGTGAAACCTTATCTGGATCCTGAATCCAGAAAAATACCTGTAAAAAAAAATAGTTTTGATGTAAATTTTTATGTAAATACCTATTAAACTATTAATTGGTGTTGTATTGAGTGTGAAAATAATGGAATGATGGTGTTATTTCAAAAACATTTCCTGTTAGAGCTAGATACTGAAGTATTTATGCGTCAAATGGTATGGTATCTAGAATTTGCTTCAAAGCAAACAAAAGAGTAAGAAGTAGATGAAATAAGAATGACTGAGTGTTGATAATTATTGCAGCTAGGAGATGAATAAATGAGGTTCAGTACACAGTTTGTTCTATTTCTCTATATGTTTCATATTTTCATAATAAAGTTAAACCTGAAAAGAAGTGATGATGTTGGGGTATAGAATTTTTAGTCCCAAAGCAGTATCATGCTCAATGTGGAAATAGTCGAGATTTTTCTTTAAAAAGCCTTCCCATTACAGGAGATAAAGTTACCAACTTAGAAAAACCCCTTGGTTATTAACACAGTGAGGTGCTCCCCAGGAATATACCACAGAAGCCAAACGGGAAATGATTAAAAGATAAAACCATGCACATTTAAGAAATAATATATATTTTTAAGTTATTAGAAAAACATTTAAAAGCATGTGATGAAATGGGAAAATTTTTGCAAAGTACATGTCATAAAAAGCTTAGCCTTATCATTAAATTTAAAATTTCTTGTAAATCTATAAGAAAAAATAATACTCTGCCCAAATGAGCAAAAGATATGAATAGAAAGTTTGAGGGAAAAGGGGAAAAGGTGTCCAGATGGTCAATCTGTATGAGGGCGAAACAAGAGCCAGGCTCACTGGCAATAAAAGCAGTGAATGTTTAAAACGCACACCAAAGTCTACACGTTATTGATGAAAACAGCATATTGAACAACATCTGATAGTCCCTGTGTAGACAGTAGCTCATCGAGATTGTCTTTGCCTTCAGCCGGCAGGGCCGGAAATGGGTTCCCCCTTCCTATTTACATGAAGGAAAAGCTGCATGAATGCTCATCCCAGCAATTCCTCCTGAAGGTAGTTATTCTGGTGCGGCAACTGTGAAAACAGTACGGAGTTTCCTCAAAACTTTAAAAATGGACCTGCCCTATGACCCAGTGATCCCACTTCTGGGAATGTATCCTAAGAACCCCACAACACCAATCAGAAAGAAAACATGTACCCCTATGTTCATAACAGCATTATTTACAATAGCTAAGATTTGGAAACAGCCCAAGTGCCCATCAGTAGATGAGTGGATAAAAAAAGCTGTGGGATATTTATTGACAGTATTATGATGTCCTCCATTTCCCCCCATTTGCCTCCCTCCACCCAGCCTCCATGCCACTCCAGGCCTTCACCCCACTGTTTTCTGTGCCCATGGGCTATGCATATATGCATTTATGTTCTTTGGTTAATCTCTTCCTGTCCCTCCCACCCTGTTCTCCTCTGAAATCTGTCAGTCTGTTCCATTCATCCATGCCTCTGGACCTATTTTGTTTATCTGGTTTGTTCATTGGGTTCCACCTTTAAGTAAGATCATGTGATATTTCTCTTTTCTTACTGGCTCATTTCGCTTAGCATAATGCTCTACAGGTCCATACCTGCTGTTCATAAAGGGTAAGAGATCCTTCTTTTTACAGCTGCATAGTATTCCATGGTGTGGAAAATAAATAGATAGATAGATAGATAGATAGATAGATAGATAGATAGATAGAATGAAGGGGGGCATCCATTGGGGGAGAAAATGTCAGAAAGAGGCTGTTAGGTACAGACAGCTTTCTCGGGCACTACTAGGGCAGGACGCAGAGCTTTCAGCAGTGGCCAGAGGCTTGAATCCTAGTGCTGACCCACTCCCATGGCTTGGCTTTCTTTGTATCCCACGTGCCGAAGTCCAGAGCTACTGAAAAACTGGAACGGATCTAGAGGACCAAGTGTTTATTTTTGCTGATATGTACAAATCACCTATTAAAAACCTACTTATTCATTGGACACCATTTTGTGCATAAAACTAAGAAAGTAATAAAAATGGTTTTCTTCAGTCATATCACTCTTGAGTCTCAGAATCTTAATCTGTAAAACTAGAAAGCATGCCCATTGGTCAATACTCGAGTTCCAGTTTGCAATGGAAAATGTACCCATGTGTGATCCCGGACATTGTTGAAATAAATTTCTAGGCCCAAGATGGAGCCCATCCTGCAAACCAAGACTTAGATTACTTTTGTGTCTCTGAAATGTTCCGGCTGACCAGAAACACAGTAAATCCAGTCAGCCAGTCCCCAAACACCAAGGCAACTCTGGGCTCTGTATTTATTTCATTATTCCTTCTCCCCCAAAACAAGGTGGGCTATGGCCCCAGCCAATAAGATAGTTCTTGTTTTTATCTTCCTTGTTCTTTATATTTTTATCCTATACAATTTTCTTGCCTTCAGCCCCATTTTGCAGTTCTCCAAATAGAGACTGTTCACTTCATGAACTGTTAAGTAAAGTTGGTTTGTATCATCTACATTGCCTTCTTTAGTCATTTTTAACAACATGAAGGTAGAGCCAGATTCCCTAAAATGTATTCTTGGAATTTTCCAGAAGATTGGTTTTCTCAAGCCATAGGTTGCTGCAGTATTGACCTCATGGGTTAACTGGTTGAGAACCCATGAGTTGAGGGGCAACTGCTCAGTTTGCTTCCACCTGCATTTCCCCCGAGGAGAGTGCGTCTATGTGGGAGGCAGTTGCCCAAGTCTTCCAGACGCCAGAGTGCTGGAGTTCTGAGTGCAGTGAAAGGCCTGCTACAGTGCAAAGAAGACCAGCCCCACGCCTCCATGGAAACCACAGCCTGAAGACCTGGAGCTGCTGGTCCCTGGAGAGAGAGTTCCGTAGACAGAGCAGCAGACAGGGCTGCCCCGCTGACAGAGCCAAAGGTACATGTGTGAAGTAGGTTACAGAAGAGCAGTGGTAAACAAAATTAACGAGTCTGTGAGCTGATCTCAACAGTGAATTTTGAGGAAAACTGTGACTTATCCAGATTAAAATCTGAATAGAATGCTGTAATATTTCCAGAAATATGAGGCATTGATTCATCCCCCGGAGAGGAAAGACTGATGTTAACTTTCATGACGGGAAGAGAGACTGCTACCCCTACCCCACCCTCCTTTCTTAGAATGGCGCCTAGAAAATCTGGCATTGAAATAAAAGGCAAACCAAAGAAGAAATGGCGGGTGACAGCTAGAGAAAATACTTTGTCAATAAAATCTCAGATGGAGTTCTGGGTCCTAGTCCTCAGGTACATTTCCAATTCAGCTCAGAGAGTGGAATCAGGGATGTATTAACCGGTCAATGAATACTTGGGAAAAGGAGGCATTTGATCCTGAGCAGTGGTTCCAAATGTGGGGAGCACACCCACAGGGGGACAATTTGATTTTTAAGGGGGGCAATTCAGGAATGAATTATTAACAGTGAATTTTTTGCATTTCTTATGGTTCTCAGGGCCTCATGTATAGCATATAAATATATACTGTGACATATTTATGCATTTCAGTTCTCTATTATATATTTTGAAACTTTCATATCACTTCATATTGTTATTATTTTTTAACAGTTTCTTTTTTTATTGCTTAAAATATTACGAGTAGTACATTTGTCTCCTTTTTTCCCCCTTGACCTTCCCCCAGCCTCCCCTACCCCCCATTGTCTTGTGTCCATTGGTTATACTTATATGCATGCATACAAGTCCTTTGGTTGATCTCTTACCCACCCCTCCCAACCCTTCCCAGCCTTCCTACTGTAGTTTGACAGTCTGTTTAATGCTGTCCTGCCTCTGTATCTATTTTTGTTCATCAGTTTATAATGGTCTTTATTATCCATAAATGAGTGAGATCATGTGGTATTTTTCTTTCACTGACTGGCTTATTTCACTTAGCATAATGCTCTCCAGTTTAACAGTTTCTTAGTGATTTCTTCCTCAGTACTTCAACTGTCCTTTCGTTCTTTTATTTTTCTCTTTCATGGATGCTATGTTCTTTAGAAACTTGTTTAGACCAACTTAATGGCCTTTTAGGCTTCCTCCATGTGAATAGGAGTTCACTTTTTAAATAATAAGAATTATATGTCATGGGGGGGCATCAGGATTTTAGAGATGCTTAGGTGAGGCATGGCCATAAAAAAGGTTGGGAACCACTGATCTAGAGAGTTGAATCTCAACCTGGGTTGCACATTGGAATTCCTGATCCTGGTCTTCACCCTCCCCCCTCAAACCCCCGACCCACCCCCACCCCGCCCCAGGAATTCAGATCATTAGGCCTGGTGGGGATGATCATTAGGCAGTGTGGGAATTGGGCTTTTTAATACTCCAGGTGATTCTGCTGGGCAGCCTGGGCTGAGGACCACTGTCCGTTGTGACAGCCAGATGAATGGGATCAGAGATTGGGCTGTTGGATATGCAATTTCTCTATTCTTCATTTCCTCCTGGATATATTGACAAGTAGTAGCTCACATAACTTTTACCAGGTGAGATAGGACGATCTATGTGAAAGCACTCTGAAAATTCGGAAGCACGATGCAATAGTTACGGTGCAGAAATCATCCTCCGTCCATGCCCACTGAGTGAGTTATTGAACCAGGCACCAGCCCGAACACAGAACACACGAGGGCTAACTGGAGATCTGAATGCATATTGCTTTATGAAATGAAAAATTAGGGGGAAATATTACAAAATGTCCTCAAAATCATGTGGACTTTTTCCAAAAGCATGAAAATGTGGTATGTGTAACAGAATGTCCGGGTGTATGAGTGTGCAAACTGAAGGAAGGAAGAGAGCGGGGAGGGAGGGGAGAGGAGGGAAGAAAAGGGCAGGATTACCTTTGCCCATATGGATTATCCTTCTTCAGGTTAATAAATGCCAAATACAATGTTGAAGGTGTTTTTTATTCCCTTCAGAGACCCATTTAAAAATATGTTACTATTGGTTAATGCACAGAACTGATTTTGTTAATACGCGTGTGGATCTATATCTAAAAGAGCTAAAAGTTTGAATTTAAGTTCATAATGGTTAAAGGACAGTCATATGATGGCATAAAGTGTTCTTCAAACATGGAATATGGCATGTTAAAACCCTGTGTGTTCACTGAGCACTACTTTTGTGTAAAAAGAAAAGCTAAAAAAAAAAAGCATCAATTAAAATTAGAATGGGATAAGATCGACCTTATAGCCAATGGCTGGAGCAATATTGGAATCCATTTTCCAGAACTAACTAGACAGTGGTTCTGAAAGAGACTCGACAGGGGAAATATGTGTGAATGAGTGTTTGTTAAAGACCTACACACAGATTCTCCCCAGGGAATGTGGGCCTAGTCACACAGACACGTGCTTGTGTGCGGCCTGATTTGACTGCTAGCTCTCCCCGTCACATGGCCACTTTTGAGCTTTGCTCTCACGGAGCAGAAATGTCCTCATTTATTAAATGTGTTCAAAATAAAATACAAACAGCAAAATCTGATTCTTTACCTGCAAACTGATGGCCATGTTTCTGTTTCATCAAAGTTGTTTTAACAAAAACTTTCAATATCATCTGCAAATAATTGAAAAGATTATCTCTTCAGTGTTTGTTTGCCAAAATCCATTGTTTTTTTCCTCTTTGAAATTCAACATCACTATGACCACACTGCAGATATGTAGCGCCTTTCTCCAGAAAGCTCCAGCAGCCAAGAAGAAATGTTTCTCTTCAGACCCAGGAAGTGGTACTTTATGATTAAATTATTTTGAGCAACACAGTTCTGTGTGTTTTATATCGCAAAGCTGTTTTCCTCGCAGATGGCTTTGCCATTCTTAGACTGAGACAAGCTTTCGTTTTCCAGCCTCAGTTAAAACCTTTATACTGTTTGCTTTGGAAGACATTGCTACACTGGGGGCAAGAGCCATATGCAAAGCCTTATCATTTAGGGAAAATATTCCACAAAGAAGCTGGATTTCATTATGGCCTGTGCTGTATAACCAGGCTACAGGCCCGGTTGCTACACACGTCACATCATTAGGCTATGGCAGTGTCTGCTTTTCGTTACCCGGGTAGCACAGCCCAGAGCCTGCATCTGTGTGCATGCACCCTGTGATTCGTTACCACAACAGGAATTTGCTGCTGTAATTGAGATAACTCAGCTTTGTGGTCTGGGCGGCCATTTTGATAACCAGGGCTCCACCTCAAACTTGCTGCCTGGTCTTAAGTCATCTGCAGCACAGTGTGATCGAGAAGCAACAGATACTCTATTTTCTTAGAATTCTTTTTTCTAAAGTAGTTACTGTGGACCTGGAATTTTACCATTGCCTATCCCTGCATTCATTCATTTAATCCTCCAACATCCCTGGGGGCTAAAGTCTTCTCTTACTGCCTTAGATGAGGGACTGCTATCTTCAGCAATGTGTCCAAGGCACCCCAGCAGGTACACAACTCAGTTGGCCCCAGAGCCCTGGCTCTGAACAGCTGTTCTGATCCACTGCCCCCACCATGCTGGTTCCAGGAGAAGGGTTGGGATCCCCTACTATTCATTTCTATAGTGGGTCCTGGAAGGGGGAAGAGCCAGCTTGGCCACCCACATTCTCTCTCACCCACCCTCCTCTGCACCTTGGCCTGGGTCCATCACTGACCATGGGATTGACTAGTCTCTGCAAAGCTGAGGGGAGGTCACCCCCCACCCCGAGGTTAGTCCCTAATGAGAGATGATGCCTGTTTCTCTCCTTCCTTTCTTCTATCCATTTTTGTATTTGCTTCCACAACAGAGAATTTTAATCTTTTCTTTTCTTTAGGACACACTTATGCTAAAAAAAAATAATTTGTTGTTTCTCTGAAATTCAAATTTAATTGTGTGTCCTGTATTTTTTAATAGGTTTTTTATTGATTTCAAAGAAAGGGAGAGAGAGATAAAACCATCAGTGATAAGAGAATCATGGATTAGTTGCTTCCTACTGGGGATCGAGCCCAAAACCCAGTCATGTGCCCTGACAGAGAATTGAACCATGATCTCCTGGTTCATGGGTTGACACTCAACCACTGAGCCACACCAGCAGGGCTTGGTGTCCTATACTTTAATTTGTTAACTCTAATCTTTCTAACTAGATGCCAACCATCCAATGCCATTGAATTTCTTAAATATTGGGGAAAGGGGTAGGTCTAGAGCAGTGGTTCTCAACTTTCGGGCCTTTAAATACAGTTCCTCATGTTGTGACCCAACCATAAAATTATTTTCGTTGCTACTTCATAACTGTAATGTTGCTACTGTTATGAATCATAATGTAAATATCTGATATGCAGGATGGTCTTAGGTGACCCCTGTGAAAGGGTCGTTCAACCACCAAAGGGGTTGCGACCCACAGGTTGAGAACCGCTGGTCTAGAGGCTGTAGTTTTTTCTCTTCTCCCTGGTGCACTTTTTCTTGGAGTCTAGCATCATGTCCAGCTCATCAACCTGCTTATATGACCCCAGATTGTACTGGTTCCCCTGCTGTCATTCAGTCACAACTCAAATGTCACCTCTTTGTGAGGCTTTCCCCAACCAGCCCTGTCTTGCCTACTCTATATCATCCTTGTTTATGGTCTCTGTGGATGAAAAGGGGCCACATGCTAACCTGACTAACTCAGGAAAGGCCTGCCTGGCAGCCTTGCAAACTCATAGACCTAAAATGGTCTGAAATTAAAAACCTTTTCATTAAAAAGCAGTGTATAGTGGGTAGTCAAGTACTAGGCTGGTATCTTTCCAGACAAAGATCAGCTTCGATCTTTACTGAACCTATTGTCTTCTTGCATCTAAGATAATATATCTGTGCAATGTCAGGGTAACTTGTAACTTCCCTTTTTCTGGACCCCCCGGGGCACAACAAATGGCACCAGGGAACAGACCACAAATTCCTTCATTGTTACTGTTATGGTGTTGATTGTTGACTGTTAACTATCCTATGCCCACCTATGTAAAAGAAGCATATGTCTCTCATTTTACATTTTTAAAATATATTTTTATTTATTTCAGAGAAGAAGGGAGAAGGAGAGAGAGATAGAAACATCAATGATGAGAGAGAATCATTGACTGGCTACCTCATGTATGCCACACACACCCCTGCCCCCCCCCACACACACACACACACACACACACTGGGGATCGAGCCTGCAATCTGGGCATGTGCCCTAACCTGTGACCTCCTGGTTCATAGGTCAACACTCAACCACCAAGTCACACTGGTCGAGCTATCATTTTACTTTTTATCCAATCCCAGAGATTTCCCTACTTTGCTTTCTCTCACCTCCCTAATCTGTCACCAGCGGATTTCATGTAACCCACTTATGTCTCCTCCATTGATGATAATTTATAAAAACAGGTTTAAAAAAAACACACACACACACAACACCATTCTCCAGAGCATTATCCCAATATGTTGAGTTTCTGCTTCTCGGCAGTTGTAGACTGTTTGGCTCAAATAAACTCACAAAAATTCTTTACAGGTTTGAATGCTTTCTGATGTTAACATCTCTAAGGCCTAACTACATGTATTTTATTTGTTTATCCTCAATCCCACCCCATTAGAAAGCAGGGATGTGGACTGTCCTAGGCACTGAGGCAGCTCCCCATCTATAACAGTGCACATACTTGACTTCCTGTCAGCAACTGTATGAATAAGTGAATGTATCCTCTAGGGAGAGCTTGACACAATAATGAGTCTCTGACACAGGTTGCCTAGAGAGCAATGTGCCAGTGGTTTTACCATTTCCCCTTCTAGGTGTGCACTGCCTCTGGCCTTGTCAAAGACTCATGGGCAGGCCACTAATACTGCACTTTACTCTTTCTTTCAACTCCAGGGCCAATGTGCATCCCTTCTCTGGCACCACAGCTGTCCTGGACTCTTTGCATATCTATGTTATCTCCCTGGCCAGACTGAGCTCAGCAAAAATTACTTCCCGTTTTCCCTAGTGGTGTAAACATCCAAAAGTGTTAACTCCAAAGTGAGGGGATGTCTTACAAAGATGCTCAAGTTTTCAAATGCTCCCTAGAGTCTCTGTCTAGGCCAGACTCACTGGAATCAGGCCATGGAGAATGAGGACCTCAGGCAGACACTACACAGACACATGTGCAGACTGGACCAATCAGGATGGAGTGCTAATACCTTACAAAACTTAGATGTTGTGAGTCAGGTGAGAGAGCAAGAAGTGGGAGTTAAGATTCTAGTCATCACCCAAGGTGACCAGAAAGTCCCAGAGTTTGACATGGGACATAATCAGAGGAAAGCAATGTAATTATTCTTTTGATCAAAAATATCTGAGTGCCTACTTTGTGCCAGCTGTTCTACCACTCACTAAAACTACAGATGAATAAGATGCGACCCTAACCTTGGGGAGTTTGTGATTTTCTCCCTTTATCCACTCAATTATAGTCTTCTTGAAAACAAGGATGTGTATTTATCACTTTGGATGCCTGGAGCCTAAGAGATAGATAGCCATAATAAGGGACACTCAGTTATTTTGTGTTCCTTTAAAATAATGAACTAAAAGTCTGGTCCCAGGCACTTGGGGAGCTGTGGGCTTCTGTGCACATATGGCCAAGTCCAGGAACCACAGAAATGGCATCAAGAAACCCCAGTCACAAAGATATGAAACTCTTAAGGGGGTAGACTCCAAATTCCTGAGGAACATCACTTTGCCAAGAAGCACAACAACAAGGACCTAAAGAAGATACAAGTCAACCATGCCAAGGTCATGAATGCACATGCCAAGGCTATCAAAGCTCTTGTTAAGCCCAAGGAAGTCAAGCCCAAGATCCCAAAGAGCGGCAGCTGCAAGTTCAGTCAACTTACCTACATTGCCCACCCCAAGCCTGGGAAACGTGCTCATGTCCACATCACCAAGGGTCTCAGGCTCCACCAGCCAAAGTCCAAGGCCAGGGCTCAAACCAAGCCCCAGTCCGTGGCTGCAGCTCCAGCTCAGGCTCAGGCTCCCAAAGGTACCCAGACCCCCACCCAGGCTCCAGAGTAGAGACCTCTGTCTGCCGATGTGAGGACAGAAGGACTGGTGTGACTGGACTGCTGTCAGCATAGAGCTAGTGTCCTCTTGTGCTATTTTTACAAATGAACCTGAGGCAGGCTCTGTAAAATAAATAAAGTTAAAAACAATAAAACAAAAGGGAGAAAGACTCAGAGAAAAGGAATTTGTCACAATAATATAATTAAGATGCTTTCAATCACCTGAATTCTTCAAAGGGGAGATGGGCTTCCCTTTGACGGGATGTATTTACCTTTTCGGGATGTGGTCAAGCATAGATTGGGCTACCTCATTACAAGAAACCTGTGGAGGAAATTCAAAAGTGAATGACAAGGCCATCGCTCTCTTTTATCCTAGGATTCTCAATGTTCATTTTGTGATGATATTGCCCTTTTCAACGTATTTTCAAGGACTGGTAAAGAGATATCAGATGATTCTCTTAACATTTGTCAATTAATTTGCAAAAACAGAACAGGAGAACAAAAATTTGGTCTTTCTGGGTGGTCAAAGTCTTTATTTATTGATGCTGTACCTCACAAGAAACGCTACCCAGCATCTTTCCCTCTACTATCTCAACTCCTTGTCTTTCTCCCTCTTCCTTTGCCATCTGGCACCTATGCAGTGGGACTCCTCACCTCCCAAGTCATCCCATTCAGTGGCAAACTCTGTAGAAGCAGAAGACAGGGCTAGAAGTTGTTCCTGCCAAAGTTCTTCTCCTTCTGGAAGACGGAGGCTCATCACAGGCAAAACTGTGGTCACATTCCACGTCGGTGACATGCATATTTGGAAGGATGTGTTCTTTTAGGCACAATAAAATTGAATCTCATCTCCACATCTGGAGCTAAGTAGGAAAATTATCTTAATTAAACACAGAAGAGTCCAGATTTATTGCTCACCACATGGAGTACCCTTAATCTCTGAGGGCCAAAGCTGATATTCCAGAAAAGCCATTTTCCACTGGCACTGTACACTTATCCACGCATGGTTTTCAGATGCACAGAGCCAAGGAGAAGAAATGTGTTCCTCAATTTTCAACATGGTAAAGAGATTTGCAGGGTAATAAGAAACATAAGTCCCATACACCCAGTCAAGAAGTGATTACAAAGTCAAATAGCTGTTTAGGACACATGTCCTTCCAAGCAAATAGGTGAACTACTTGCTCCTTCCCCTCCCCCCCCCCCCCCCGAAATCAGGGATGATTTTCTCTAACTGGAGCTCTGGTGTCCTGTAGGTTGTTTTTAGTTCCAGGTAGTAAAAACCTGGGCTGTGTGGAAAAGATTAGAGAAATAAAGTAATAGATCATTGATACATAAAACTGAAAACCTGATAACTGGATTGTTTTCCCTTCGAAAGTAGGTCTCATCTAGAAAGGAAGAAACGCATAAAGTGAATGGCCCAATTGCACCATGGGTGATTCAAAAAGGCAGGCAACAAGGCTTGCCCCTTTGACAACTCTCATGCTGGGCCAAATTCCTCTGAGTCACTTATTCTAAACACCAATTATAATAAAATGCTGGAATTCTCATTGCACATGAAATAGAATGCCCTTTGGAGGTAAAGAAATACTTCAAGGATGCAGTACACCTTTACTGTACTCTCCTTGACCAGGATTTTCCTTCACTTGCTTTCTTTGTTTCAGTCTGAGCAATCTTACTGATTCCTCCACTGCCATAACCATGTCGCAGACAATGACCCAATTCCTGGCTTCTCCAGAGCCCCTTTTCCAGTGCTGAACTGGATGCTCCCACTTGTCTACTGAGCAGTCCTCATGGGTATGCCACAGGCACCTCAAATTCCACATACCCCAAACTCAATTCATATTCTTTCCCTTAAGTGTGACCCTTCTTCTCAATTCACATTCTTTCCCTTTAAGTGTGACCCTTCTGGTCAATTCCATCTGTGACCCAAGACAGAGAATTTAACCATTGCCATTATGCTGGACCCTGAATCACTGCAGCACCAGAGCTGCGATGCTTCCAACACTGACCACCCTCCCAGCAGTGTCCCTGTCTCCCCCATGCTGTTCTTCCTCCTTCTCCCCTCATTCAGCACACATCGCACCTGCACAGGTGGGCTCCTTTCACTGGGATCCTGGCCTGGCTCATCCATGACACAGCCCATCTTGCCCTACAGGCATCTGTCAACCTAAGCCCAGCTCTGAGACCCCTGACAACTCATAGGATCCTTCCTGTCAGTCAACTTGTTGGAGCAGCACAGGCCTCCGCACTGCCCTTGCTCCTGAGGTACACTTGTACATTTGTCCCAAATAGCCAGTGTCTATTCTCCATGGCACCCACTGGCACCTAATTCACCTCTCCAATCATGCCATTGCCTTCCTAAAAGCTTGTGTGATTCTCCATTGCCTGTTAAAGTCAATCCAACTATTTCAGCAAGCAAGGCCCTTAAACACCTGGATCTACTCACTCAGTTAAACAACATCCCGCAACACCTCTCTCTGCTCCAGTCACATAAGACTCTGTTTTCCTCAAATGAGCCTGCACTTCCTTGCCTCATGCCATTTGTCACACACGCTGACACCTTCATAACGTCCCAATTCGCTCTCCCCTTTGCTATATTTCCACAGAACTGGGGTTTTAACTGCATTAGCTCTTATCCTTATGTGCCTATAAGCAACTGTCCCCCACTATCTCCTCCAGCCCCCCAAATCCCTGGTTAAACACTGGCCCACAGGAGACACCACTGTGAGTCAGCAGGATTGACTTGATGCCACGCTTAGAAAAGAGAGAACTTTTTCTTTTCTTTTATTTTTTCCACTACCATTTATCTTTCTATGCCAGTGTGGTGATTGGGCGGGAGGGGGGGGGGGGTGGAAGAGGGAGAAAACTTTTCATGAGTTTTGTTTGAGTAGGAATCCTGAAATGTCCCATGTGACAGTTAAAACCCAGCAAACTCTTAAATCTACATTCTTTAAGCTTTATTGTTTAAATTCTGGCTCAAGAATCTTTGCCTTAGCCCTCCTGTTGTGGCCAGCAAAGTGGAAAGGGGAAAAGTGTAAAACAGAATCCCCCAATAAAGTCTACCTACACACAGATATCTGACCCTAATGTCAAAATGGGTCACATATTAATCTCTTCTCCTCTCAATTATTGAAATAATTGAAAAACTGTAAAAATAATGCAAATGTTTAAAAGCATCAACCAGAAGAGATTCCCATCAGAGAACCAGAAACTGCAAGGAATTTTGACTCTGGGTCAAGGGGAAGTACCATGAGGGAGGTACCATTAAGGCACTGGGCCAAGCAGAGTCACCTGAACTACCCTGGGAACATCCCCCTGCCCTCATGGATATGGGAAAAATGGAAAAGAACTGTCTACCTGAGATAGTATTAACATCTCCTAATGCACTCACCTTCAGTCCAGCTCACCTGCTGCCTTGCACATCACCCTCCCACCAGGGAAGACAGAACCCCCAGGTGAGGCACCCAGGCTAGAAAGTGGGGCAGGGGAAACGTCACAACCGGGGCACTAATGTGCAACTACTATCAGTATCGCCCATCTAGAACTTTCTTTCTAAGTGTGAATGCTGAATGGTTGCCCCAATTTGAGGAAAGCCACCTGCCTAAGGAAACACACAAGAGGACCAGTGCACTGGAAGAAACAGATACTGCTGGAAACAGAACTTGAAAACGTGTTGGTCAACGTGTGCCAGGTTTCAGATATGCAGGATGGGCAAGTTCTGGGAATCTAATGCACAGCATGGTGACTGTGGTTAGTAACCCTGTGTTGTATACCAGAAATTTGCTGAGAGTAGATCTTAATTGTTCTCACACACAAAAAGAATTAAAATGGTAACTGTGAGGGGATAGGTGTGGTAAATTATCTTGATTGTGGTGAACATCTCACAATGTGTGTGTATATTTAAACACCACGTTGTACACCTTAACTATATACAATTTTATATAGTTGCAAGGGGGGATAATTCAGTTAGTGTCTCCAGAGGGGTTCAAAGGTAACCAATGGATTAACACAGAAACCAGGCTGTTTCCTAGCAGAGCTGACAGTGGACAAAAAATAAGTAACTCCCTGGTAGAAAACTCAGCAGGAAGGCCAAGCAGTGTTGAAAACGAAAGGATAGCACCTAAAAACATCCAGAAAAGGATGTGAATGGGATCAAAATATCACACATTATTACAAATGGAAAAGGACTAAATTCTGTACTACAAATAAGAAATTTACAGATTGGGGCAGGGTGGAGGTGAGAGAATCCAAGATTATTTTGTTTATAAGATCAATAAAAATTATGTTAAAATATTGATAATTGTATGGACTATATGGTTGTTTGGGTAAACATGTATCATGTAAGCACTGACAAAAAGAAAACTGAAGCATTGACATTGCTAGTGCAGAGGTCCAAGTGATAGCAAGTGCTGTCCCCTCTGCCTGGGGGACGGTCCCCCAGCTTTCTGTAGAACTGACTCCTCTTGTTGTTT
Source organism: Myotis nattereri (assembly GCF_964212035.1). Taxonomy (NCBI): domain Eukaryota; kingdom Metazoa; phylum Chordata; class Mammalia; order Chiroptera; family Vespertilionidae; genus Myotis; species Myotis nattereri. Next base: position 8,164,159 of record NC_138088.1, read on the forward strand.
GGCCTCCATCAACGCCCCTCCCCAGGGAAGACCCACCTAATATAACAAAGAGATTAGAAGGTTTGAATGGGATCAGCATGCAGCACTGTGCCTGGAGCATGATTAGCAGTAAGTAAACATTAGCAATCTGTATTACTATTTTTTTTAAATATATTTTATTGATTTTTTACAGAGAGGAAGGGAGAGAGATAGAGAATTAGAAACATCGATGGGAGAGAAACATCGATTAGCCGCCTCCTGCACATCTCCCATTGGGGATGTGCCCACAGCCCAGGTACATGCCCTTGACCGGAATCGAACCTGGGACCCCTCAGTCCGCAGGCCAACACTCTATCCACTGAGCCAAACCGGTTTCGGCTATATTACTATTAAAAGTAAAATCACCTCTATTACCTCTCCTTGCCTCCATCCTGAGCCTCTCATGAGGGAGTATACAGAGTATATGAAGAGCTCCAACAAATAAGAAAAAGACAAATAATCCAACAGGAAATGTGGACAAAGAATATGAATAGGCAGTTTAAAAAAGAGGAAATCCAAAAGGTCTATAAATGTATAGACCTTTGACTTCCAACTTACTGATAATCAGGAAAATACAACTTGTAACAGCTACACAATATTTCGTCAATCCTTGGAGAGTAAGTAATGAGGATGCTCATATCCTGCTGGTGGAACTGAAACTTAGAAGAGAAATTTGGCACTATCCAGTAAATGTAAAGCTTAGCATATCCCAGAATCCAATATAAACCCCCTGCCTACATAATCAGTTTCTCACATAGGCTCCCATTTCCATGAATGGTAACTCCATTTTTCCAGTTGCTTAGATCAAAAGTCTTGGAGCCATCCTTGAATCCCCTTTCTCTCATACCACATCTGACACCTCAGAAAACCTATTGGCTTTATGTCAAAATATGTCCAGAATCCTACCATGTCTTCTTACCATACCCTCAGGACCAAGCCCCCATCATTTCTTTTCTAGACCATCACAATAGCCCCTTACTGGTCTGTCTGCTTCCACTCTAGCCTCTTTTTTACTTTGATTGATTGATTGATTGATTGATTGATTGATTTTGTTAATCCTCTTTTTTAGAAATAGTGAAAGGGAGGGGAGAGGCAGAGAGAGAAAAACATTGATGTGAGAAAGACACATCGATTGGTTGACTCCTGCATACACCCCAACGAGGGCCAGGAATGCAAGCCAGCAACCTAGGTACCTGCCCTTTCCGGAATCAAATATGCAACCCTTCAGCCCACCGGCTGATGCTCTAACCACTGAGCAAAAGCAGCTAGGGCTTTTTTTTAATGTATTTTCAGGGTATCAGTCAAAGTGGTCCTATTAAAACTGATGTTAGATCAAATCACTCCTCAGCTCAATATCATCCCATGGCTCTCCATTTCATTCCAAATAAAAGCCAGTGATGTCAAAGGACCCAACCTGGTCCCATTTCTTCTCTGATCTCATCTCCCATTTCCTCCCCCATCCCTTGCTCCTTCTGCTCTAGCACATGGACCTCTGCACTGGTCTCTGAATTTGGGGCATGTTCCACCAAAGGTTCTTTGCACTTGTAGCTTCTTACAGCTAGAATGCTTTTCCCCATAAACCTACAACTCCTTGATAACCTCATACAAGTGGGACCTTCTCCATGAAGACCCTCCTGGACTGCTTCAGATAATTCTAACACCTCCCCACAGTCTCCCCACCCATCAAATACATATACTCACACAATTTCTTCCCAGCCCTATTATTTTTCCTGTTCTTCTTTCATCTTTTTCTTCCTTTTTTGGGGGGGAGAGGTTGGGGAAAGAGTGGAGTTGGAGAGTGTTTTTCTTATCCTTTTCAAATATAAGGTTGGGAGGACAGGAATTTTTGTTCCTTCTGTTCACTATGAAATCCTTCAAAACAGTGTCCAATACAGAGTAGGCACTCAATAAATCTTAGTCAAATAAATAAATGACTATATAAATTATAAATTATAAAGCAATAATTTCATAAGCATTCTATTAGAACTGGGAAATAGAAATAAAAAGAAAAAAGAGGATGAAAAAATGAGCTAACACATATACATATGGATATATAATTTATACATATAATTTACATATACAGTATATAATTTATTTTTTTTTATTGCTTAAAGTATTACAAAGGGTATTACATATGTCTCCTTTTTTCCCCCGCCCTTGACAATCCCCTGGCCTCCCCTACCCCCCAGTGTATAATTTAAAACTGTTAAAATATTATAAGGCCTGGCCAGCTCAGTAGTTGAGTATCGACCTATGAACCAGGAGGTCACAGTTCGATTCCCAGTCAGGGCACATGCCCGGGTTGTGGGCTCAATCCCCAGTGTGGGGCCTGCAGGAGGCAGCAGATCCATGATTCTCTCTCATCATTGATGTTTCTCTCTCTCTCCCTCTCCCTTCCTCTCTGAAATCAATAAAAATATTTTTAAAAGAATATTATAAGGAGATTCTGCCATTTCCACCCCACCAGGCTTAGGGGATTGATTTTGTTTTGGGAGTTTTGTATTACCATAAAAGTGTGTCATCCGCTCTTATGAAGATAAATTATTTCTTGGTATTCTCACTTGCTCCACCATAACTATCGGCCAGATTTCAAGAAGTCTGAAATACATATTTCTGCCCTTCCTTGTAGTGTCAAAGGCAATTGTACTCAAATTTTTCATTGATGACTGTGAGACTGAGTGGCAAACTAAAGAACGTCCTCCTCTTTGTGGACACGAATCAGCCTTACAGATTGGTAACACTTTCAAGTCACAAGAATGCCAACATCTGTCCGCCTGGTGGAGCAGGCTCTGTGTGAGGTGGTGCTTTGTGTCTCCTTTTGTTCATGCAGTTGCACAAGTTTTTTAGGACAAGAAAGGATTTCAGAAGCCTGCCTTGCAACGCTGAGATGCAGGCGGCTTTTGAAACATGGAACCCAAAATGGCCAACTTTTCATTATTTCCTCCGGCCCATCTCTAAATGCACAGAGTTGCATCTAAAAGTAGGTGAAAGATCTTAGGAAAGAAGCCATAATATGATTAAAGATTACACTAGATGGAGTGAATTATCTTTATTGAACCCAGATATAAACAGCGGCACTGGCTCAGGAGGAATTCCAGCGCCAGGCCGAGCGTATTCTCTCTTGGAGTGGCGCACCCTGCACTCGGCTGCTTATGCAACTGGAAGGTTTTGTCTTTTCACTTCCTTATTTGGCAGGCAGGGGTCTGTTTCTCATTGTCTTCACAACATGCTCACTTCTTGGTATATTTTGCAATTGTTGACTTGTAGAGCATCAAAAAGAAACAAAACAAATCTCCAAGCAGCAGAATTTGGCCAGAGCCAAAGGCAACAGAGTTTGAGCTGAACTTACTCAAAGTTCGTCAAGAAGACAGAGGCTTACAAAAATGCTTTTTGTTCGAACCAAAGACTGAAGCCAAGGCATCTTTGTCCAGAAGTTGTTGTGCATGGAGTTCTCTGATCCCATGTGCACAAAGCCAGCTGGCCGAGGCAGCCTGGCTCTTGGCAGCTGTGCCTCAGAGAACCGAAGCAACAACCTGCCTTGCTTCAGCATTCGAGTGTTCTAGCCCCATGAAGCTTGGAAAGTTCTAACAGATTCCCTCATCCATGGCCATAGATCTATGGCTGGGCTTTTATTGTGCTTTCATTTCAGGCACACTGCATCCATTAACTCAGTGACACATTCTATTGTTCTACTAATTGTATCAGCCATAGTCTCCCAAAGGTGCCATGCCTGTCAGTAAGACCTCAGATTTAAATAGTCTTGGCTTCCCCATGTCTCAGGCCAGGGTAACCAGCACCCAGATCAAACCATGGAATGACAAATACCACAGAAGCCTCCTGTGTTACCTCCCAGGCCCAGCATTGCCAAGAGTAGCTATTGTCCTGACTTATAACAGCATAGATGGGTCCACCACAGACTATTCTGATCATGATTACCTTATATTATCTCTTCAGTAAATAAGTTACTTATGTTATACATCTTATTCCATATCCCCACTCTCTCTATTCATTCATTCATTTATAGGCAGCAGAGCTGAGAGGCATGAATCCAACTGCCAGAGTTGGATTCTTGGCTCCACCATTAGCTCCCCTCATGACACCTCTGTTTCCTCATCTCTGTTTCTTCCATTCTTTCTTTTTATTTCATCATTCATTCTTTTTTTATTTGCTTCCCTCAGCAGTGTCCTCTGGAAGTAGTCTCTGGCACCTCCACCCTTTGGCAGCCACTGGGGTTCAGTTCCCAGAAGGGCAGATCCCTCAAAGATGGGAGCTTTTGGCCTGTTCTCATACCATGTCTCAGTAGCCAAGGCTGGAGCAATGGAGCCAGGCGGCTCCGTGGACACAGCTGTCTCATTAGTCTGAGACTTCCCTCACCAGGGAAGCACCAGCCACTGAAACCTCTTTGAAAGGCTCTTGTGCTCTGGACATTTCAATGGGAACCACATGGAACCACCTTTCCTGACTGGGGAGATCAATCTGAATGGGGCTAGATTGGCTGAGTGGTGTGTCCCCTGCAGCCTCAGTGCAGGTCACCCTGCAACCTGGTGCCCATCCTCTCTGACCAACCTGTGAAGCACTAGCCTCTGAGCAGGAGGCTCTGCAGCCCCTCCCACACACACTGTAGCCCTTTAGTCCTAAATGCTGCTTCACATTGAACAAAAAAGAGATTGTGAGCTTTTCTGATTACCAGGAGAAGAAAAATAAAACATAGAACATTTAACAAATTACAGAATACACAAACAACCATTCAAAGAAACACAGAACAGAGAATGAGAGGATGAAAGCAAAAGCAAGTGTATCTGTAATGATAGTGTATGTAAATGACATGCATTCAATTGGAGTAAAAATTACTACATGCTACTACAAATGAGGACATACTCAGCGAAGCATCTCAGGAAGGTTGGATGAGAGACAGAGCAAACATAAAAGCAAAGAAAGGGTTTCCACATTAATATCACAAAATTAGTTGAATTTGAAGTTTAAAACAGCATTAAAATTACATTAAAACCACATTATAATAATGAAATATATAATCCAGAAAACATTTTGACTATCCTAATCCTTTATGTGTCAAATAATATCTCATAAATATCAAGCAAAACCTGCTATAAATAGAATAGGACACCTCCTTATTGATGCATTCCTCATCAAAAAGAGCTTCCCTTCCTGCATAGCAAAGGAAACCATCAACCAAACGAAAAGACAACCTACTGAGTGAGAGAAAATATATAAAGAACTCAATAGAACTCAATAATAAAACAAACAAAAATTCTGAGTCAAAACTGGGCAGAGGACCGGAAAAGACATTTTTCCAAAGAAGACATACAGGTGGCCAACATGTACATGAAAAGACGGTCAACCTCACTAGTCATCAAGGAAATGCAAATCAAAACCACAACGAGATATTGCCTCTCACCTGTTAGATTGGCCATTTTCAAAAAGACAACGAACAACAAGGATGTGGGAAAAAGAAAACACGTGTGCACTGTTGGTAGGAATGCAAATGGGTGCAGCCACTGGAAAACAGTATAGAGGTTCCTCAAAACATTAAAAATGGGACAACCATATGCCCCAGCGATTCCACTTCCGGGTATTTATCCAAAAAAATGAAAGCACTAACTTGAGAAAATGTTATTGCAGCATTATCACAATAGCCGAGAAATCGAAACAATCTAAGTGTTCACTGATGGATGAATGGATAAAGGTGTGGAATAGAGAGAGAGATGTAATATTATTCAGCTATAAACAAGAATAAAATTTTGTCATTTGCATAGACCTTGAGGGCGATATGCTAAGTGAAATTAGTCAGAGAAATACACTTATATGTGGAATTTTTTTTTAAAAAAAGTGAAGCTCATAGATACACAGAACAGATAGGTGATTGCCACAGGCAGGGAGATGGGGATTGGGGAATTGGATAAAGGTACAAACTTCCATCCCTAGCCATTTTGGCTCAATGGATAGAGCATTTGCCAAGGACTGAAGAGTCCTGGGTTTGATTCCGGACAGGAGCACATACCTCAGTTGCAGGCTCGATCCTGGCCCCAGTCAGGGCGCATGCTCCAGGGAATCAATCCATCTGTCTCTCTCACATTGATGATTCTCTCTCTGTGCCTCCTTTCTCTAGAAATCAATGGAAAAATATCCTCGGGTGAGGATTAACAAACAAGAACAACAACAAAAAATACAAACTTCCAGTTATAAAATAATTAAGTCCTGGGAATGTAATATACAGCACGATGACTACAGTTAATAACACTATAATGTATATTTGAAAGTTCCTAAGAGAGTAAAAAATTCTCACCACAGAAAAAAAAACTTTTGTAACTACATATGGTCACAGCTGTTAACTGGACTTGTTGTGGTGGTCATTTTACAATATATTCAATATCAAATCATTGTGTTGTACACTCGAAACTAAGGTAATGTTATATGTTAATTATACCTTAATAAGAAAGAAAAAAATGTTCCCCTCTGGATAATTGTCTATGCTCTTAAACTGTGTAGGTTTTGTTATTAATACTTATCAGGACACAAAATTATATTACTTATGTTTACCTATTTATTATCAATTTTCCCTCACTAGACAATAAATTTCACACAATTCTTATTACAATACTAAGCATTCAATATATTTATTGAATAAATCAATTAATCAATAACAAAATGGGGGGGGGGGGAATCCCCAAATTGAAAATGAGAAAGGAAAATGTATTCCAAACACAAAAGACAATAAAGCAATTGTAAGGTAATATTTTTCTCAATTATCTGGTAATAAATGAGAACACTTAGATAAAATCAAAAAGCTTTCCTGAGAAAAGATAGATTACTAGAATTAACAAAAATATAGATTCTTTTTAAAAATTTGGCTTTACCATTTGGCTGACTAGATATAGATAGCTAAATAGACAGGCATAGATGACCAACCTACATATATACATGCATACACACACACTAGGTTTTTAAATATTTTATGTTATTAACTAGAGGTCCTGGTGCCGAAATTCATGCACTTGGGGGGTGGGGGGAGTCACTTAGACTGGATTGTAAGAGGGCGCAGGCCAGGCCAAAGGACCCCACCACTGCATGATTGAGGCTGGGGAGGGATGTGGGAGGTTGGCCAGTCGGAGAGTGACCATGGGAGCACTCCAGGGCATGTCTGGCCTGTCTCACTCAGTCCCGATTGGCTGGAACCCAGCAGCAAGCTAACCTACCGGTCGACTGTCTGCCCTCTGGTGGTCAGTGCACATCATAGTGAACGGTTGGGTGGCCTTAGCATATCATTAGCATATTACACTTTGATTGGTTGAATGGCCAACTGGACGACTGGACACTTCTCATATTAGGCTTTTATTATATAGGATTAGAAAACTATGACTGGAAAATTAAGAGCAAGCCATTCTATAAGGTTTACACCCAGGAGACAAATTGCCAGGTGACTAGGTAGTCACAACTTCTGCTTTAGTAAGTTATGCCATCTCTCCCCCAAAATGATTACATTATGCCTCCATCAGTAGTGGATAAGATTTCCTATTGTGAGGATCCAAAAGGTCATAAGTGGAAGTTACACTTACTCTTCCCAGGCCTGAAAATGGAATTACAACTAAAATGTAGAACAATCCACCTGAATAACCAACTGAAGACAAGCTTAACAGAAGACTGATAACTAAGGATTTACAGAAGAAGTCACATTGAGACTGGTAGGATGGGCAATGACACAAAACAGTCTAGCCCCACACCAATGAGCAATGACCAAGGATCCGGAGGGATATTTCAGCTGCTAAGATCCCCCCTAAAGAGCACAGAGTCTACCTCACACGGGGCTCAAACCCAGAGAGAGGAGACCATATAACATCTGACTGTGAAAATTAGTGGGGACTCTGTACACCAGGAAGAAACAGGGCATGCCTAGAAACCCATGTGCCCTCTTAAAGGGCCAATACACAAAATCTCATTTGAAGCCACTTACCATAAACTCCAGTCCAGGGAAGAGAACTCAAAGCAGACTAGAGTTGTGTGAGGAGAGACTGGGTCATGTGGCTCTGGGGATAGAGCTGAAAGTACAGCCTCCAGGGTCCCTGTGCTGATTCCCTCTCACATTACCCACAGACACAATCTTTCTTGGGTTAAGCACCTCCCTCTATATGCCATCAGCCTAGGCAAAATACCACATGTGGGCGCGCACATACAATGCGATTGAAACTTTGTGGCCCATGTGCAGAAGTCGATATTTTGTGGAAGAGCCACACTCAAGGGGCCAAAGAACTGCATGTGGCTCGCGAGTCGCAGTTTGCCAAACACTGGCCTAGAGGAATGCAATAGCCCCAACCTCCCAACTCCCTGTTCTCCCATCCTATGGAGCTCGCATCCTGTAGAGCAGTCAGCTTCCTGGGCCCAAGATGCAGTGTTCTGGGCAGACTCAGCAGGTGTCTGAAAATGAGTTGTGTGGCTCTTCTGTGGTCATTCTCTTACCTTCCCAGCATGGCTGACAATGCCACCCCCATAGGAAATCCACTAGTCCCACACTTCCAATTCCTGAGGCCCTTCTTGCCAAGCTCAGGCTCTCCTGGAGGTCCAAGCAGAATCCAGGACAGACTGAGTTGTGTGGTTCTAGGATGAGAGTCATTTTTTCCTCACTAGTTTGACTGATGTAGAGACTTCTCTTCTCCTGGCCAAATTTTGATCTGTTTGGCCTTCCTTTGAAAACTCCCTGAGGCCCTGCTCAAGCACAAAGGTCTGTGGGCACCAGTAGGTGACAGCTAGGCTTGGTATATGCTGGAAATTTTGTTGAGTGGCCTCAGTCCCAGTACTGGTGCCAAGTTTGAGTCTGTATCAGTTTGGTGAGCACCATTCGCACCTACCTGGTGACTCACTGAGAACCTACCTTACACAACTTACGTTCTGCCAAAAGCTCTTTCAGTGACTGAGCCTAAGAGGCAGCTTGAAATCAGAGGCAGGCAAAGGTGGGTCTCAGGGTGCCTTTGGCCTTTTGTTAACCTGCCCCTGGGTTCCATGATGGTAGAAGCCAACCTTGGTGCATAGCTTGGTACTTCCCACACACATCCAGGCCCACCAGAGGCTGCCACAAAGTGTGTTTCATTCGGTAGCTCCAAACAGGTTGTCCAGGACCAGTCACACACGTAGCATTTGACATTGACCAGCACTACAGTCCCTCCCAAGAGGTCCCAAAGCAAATACACCAAGTGGCAAGTTTCAGACAATATCAGAGCAGGATCCCATTAGCTCCACAAGAGCCACAACCAAAGGGAGATCGCAACATGTACCAGATCTTTCTGAGGCAAATTCTGCTTTGTGTGGTCAGCACCCACACAGTTTGTATACTGTGGTCAGGGTCAATCCTCAGAGTGAACTAGCCTGAGGGTTAACCCCATGCACATACAGCCCAGCTGCAATCAAGACTCAACTACAACAGGAGGACTCATATAAACCACACAAGATTCCTGAAAGACCCAGCTCAGGTGATCGGGGAGACTGTACCACTGAGACCTACAGGACATCTACATAAGGCCACCCTACCAAGACTGGCAGACATAGCAAATCTACCTAATACCCACAAACACAGAGAAGCAGCCAAAACAGGGAGATTAAAAAGCATGTCCCAAATAAAAGAACAGGATAAATCTCTAGAAAAAGAACTAAATAAAATGGAATCTACCAGATATAGCATCCAAAACAATAGTTATAAGGATACTCAAGAAACTTAGTGAGAATCAACAGCATGAAAAAGGACATAGAAACCATAAGAACTGTCATAAGTGAAGAATACAATATCTGAAATGAAAAATACATTAAGGAAATAAATAGCAAGTAGGATAAAGCAAAGAATCAAATTTGTAATTTGGAAGACAATGTAGCAGAAAACACCAAAATCAGGGCAGCTAAATAAATAAATAAATAAATAAATAAATAAATAAATAAATAAAAGAATTTTTGTTTATTTTTTTATTAATTAAATCTTTATTGTTCAGATTATTACATTTGTTCCCCTTTTTTCCCCCCATAACTTCCTTCCACCCAGTTCCCACCCCACCCTCCTCCCTCACTCCCCACCCACTGTCCTCATCCATAGGTGCATGATTTTTTTCCAGTCTCTTCCCACATCCCCCTCACCCCTTGCCCCCCCCCCAAGAATAGTTAGTCCACTCCCTTTCTATACCCCTGATTCTATTATAATCACCAGTTCATTCTGTCCATCAGATTATTCACTTGATTTTCAGATTCGCTTGTTGATAGATGTGTATTTGTTGTTCATAATTTGTATCTTTACCTTTTTCTTCTTCCTCTTCTTAAAGGATACCTTTCAGCATTTCATGTAATACTGGTTTGCTGGTGAACTCCTTTAGCTTTTTCTTATCTGTGAAGCTCTTTATCTGACCTTCTATTCTGAATGATAGCTTTGCTGGATAAAGTAATCTTGGTTGTAGGTTCTTGGCATTCACCACTTTGAATATTTCTTGCCACTCCCTTCTGGCCTGCAAAGTTTCTGTTGAGAAATCAGCTGACATTTTTATGGGTACTCCCTTGTAGGTAACTGAGTTTCTTTCTCTTGCTGCTTTTAAGATTCTCTCTTTGTCTTTTGCTCTTGGCATTTTAATTATGATGTCTCTTGGTGTGGTCCTCTTTGGATTCCTTTTGTTTGGGGTTCTCTGCACTTTCTGGACTTGTAAGTCTATTTCTTTCACCAGGTAGGGGAAGTTTTCTGTCATTATTTCTTCAAATAGGTTTTCAATATCTTGCTCTCTCTCTTCTTCTGGCACCCCTATAATTCGGATGTTGGTATGCTTGAAGCTGTCCCAGAGGCTCCTTACACTATCTTCGTATTTTTGGATTCTTTTTTCATTTTGCTTTTCCGGTTGGGTGTGTTTTGCTTCTACGTATTTCAAATTGTTGACTTGATTCTTGCGATCCTCTAGTTTGCTGTTGGGAGTCTGTATAATATTCTTTATTTCAGTCAGTGTATGCTTAATTTCTAGTTGGTCCTTTATCACAACCTCGAGGGTATCATTAGATTTCTTGTAGGTCTCATTAAGTTTATCGGCAGTTTCTAGAAAATTCTTGAAAAACCTTAAAGGTGTGATTTTGAACTCTATATCCAGTAGTTTGCTTTCCTCCATTTCTGTCATTTGTGTCCTTTTTCTTTGTCTCCGCATTTTTTTATGCTTCCCTGTGTTGATAAAGTGGTTTTCTGTGCTAAGTGTTCTCTAGGGCCCAGTGGTTCAGCCTCACGAATTACCTGAGGAGGATACTCTTGATACACCCCCTTGTGGTCTTTGTGCACAGTCTTGTTTTAGTTAAGCCTTGATTGTTGTAGTTATCACTGGGAGGAATTGATCTCCAGGCCAATTGGCTGTGAGAATCAGCTGTGTCTGCAGTGGGAGAACTTCTGTGCTGGAGACATCCCTCTGGGGCAAGACTTGCTTCAATGGGGCTTTGGTGCTCACTCAATAAAAGAATTTTTTTAAAAAAATAAGAAGAGTTTAAGGGATCTTTGGGACAACATAAAATGTAACAACATCTGCATCATAGCAGTAGTGGAAAAAGAAGAAAAAGAGCAACAAATTGAGAAACTACTTTAAGAAATAATGACTTCCATAATGTGGTGAAGAAAAAGACACACAAATCCAAGAAGTACAGAGAGTCCCTAACAACATGAACCCAAAAAGGCCCACATCAAGGATACATCATACTTAAAATGCCACAAGTTAAAGACAAAGAGACTCTCTTAAAAGCAGTAAGAGAAAGAGAGTTAGTTACTTACAATGGACCTCCCATAAGATTGCCAGATGATTTCTCAACAAACATTGGCACAAAATATTTAAAGTGATAAAAAGCAAGAACCTACAACCAAGACTATTTTATCAAGCAAAGCTAGCATTTAAAGTTATAAAAGAAATAAAGGGCTTTTCAGACCAAAAAAAAAAAAAGGCAAAAGGATTTCATTACTACCAAATCAGTATTGCAAGAAAGGTTAAAGGGCCCTTTAAAAAAAAAAGATAAACATAAGTAATAAAATGGCAATATATACACACCTATCAATAATCACTTTAAGTGAAAATGACTTAAATATGCCAATCAAAAGACATAGGGTAGCTGAATGAATAAGAAAACAAGACCCATATATATGCTGTCTATAAGAGACCCACCTGAGAATGAAAGACACACACAGATTAAAAGTAAAGAGATGGGGCCGAAACCAGTTTGGCTCAGTGGATAGAGTGTCGGCCTGCAGACTGAAAGGTCCCAGGTTCGATTCCGGTCAAGGGCATGTACCTGGGTTGCAGGCATATCCCCAGTAGGAGATGTGCAGGAGGCAGCTGATCGATGTTTCTCTCTCATCGATGTTCCTAACTCTCTATCTCTCTCCCTTCCTCTCTGTAAAAAATCAATAAAATATATTTTTTTTAAAAGTAAAGAGATGGGAAAAGATATGTCATGCAAATGGAAATGAAAAATAAAGGTTGGGTAGCAACACTTACAGCAGACTTACTAGACTTTAAAACAAAGTCTATCATAACAGACAAAGAAGAGTACTAAATAATAATAATAAAATAAATCTAACAAGAGAATATAATCTTTGTATCATGTATGCACCCAACATAGGCACACCTCAACATATAAAATAAATCTTGATGGACATAAATGGTGAGATTGACAGTAATACAATCATACTATGGTGTTTTAACACCACACTGACATCAATGGATAAATCTTCCAGACAGAAAATTGACAAAAAAACAGTGGACTTAAGTGATACACTATATTAGATGGATTTCATTGATATCTACAGAGCATTTCACCCCAAAGCAGCCCAATATACATTCTTTTCAAGTGCACATGAAACATTTTCTGGTATAAGCCACATGTTTGAACACATAACAAGTCTTAATAAATTTAAAAAGAGTGAAATCATATCAAGCATCTTTTCTGACCACAGTCATATGAAACTAGAAATCAATTGCAAGAAAGAAAACTATAAAACACACAGAGACATGGAGGCTAAATAACATGTTACTCAACAATGAATGGGTTAATAATGAGAACAAGGAAGAAATGAAAAGATGCCTTGAGGGAAATAAAAGTAAAAACACAACAATGCAAATTCTATGGGACACAGCAGAAGCAATCCAAAGAGGAGCATTCATAGTAATAAAGACCTACCTCAAGAAACAAAAAGAATCTCAAACAATCTAGCCCTACACTTAAAGGATCTATAAAAAGAACAATAAACACAGCTCAAAGTTAATAGATGAAAGAAAATAATAAAGATGAGAGCAGAAGTAAACAAAATAGAGCATAAAAAAATACAAAAGATCCATGAAACCAAGGCAGACTATTGAAAAGATAAATAAGATTGACAAATCTTTAACCAGACTTATCAACAAACAAAGAGATAAAACCCAAATAAATAAACTCAAAAATGAAAGAGAAGTAACAACTAACACCACAGAAATACAAAGAATTATAAGAAAATATTATGAACAACTATATGCCAACAAATTGGACAATCTGGAAGAACTAGATTAACTTATAGAATCATACATTCTTCCAAAACTTAATCAAGAATCAACAGAAAATCTGAACAGACCAAAAAAGGAAACAAGCCTGAAATGAAAACAAAACAAAACAAAAAACCAGGAGAAATCTCCAGAGAAATAGCTAAATAAAATGGATGCAAGTAATTTAACAGAAACAGAGTATAAAGTATTGGTTTTTAGAATGTCCAAGAGCATGAAAAAGGACTTAGGAACCATGAAAAACAACCAGTCAAAAATGAAGAATGACATAGCAGAAATAAAAAATACACTGGAAAAAATTAACAGTAGCTTAGAAGAAACAGAGGATTGAATCAGTAACTTAAAAGACAACAAGAGGATATAACCTTGGTAAACATACATGCACCCAATATAGGAGCACCCAAATCTATTAAAAAGAACTCTTGGAGGACTTACAGGGAGAGATCGACAGCAACACAGTCAGAGTAGGGGACTTTAACACTGCACTGACTTCACTGGATAAATCTTCCAGACAAAAAATCAGCAAGGAAACAGTGACCTTAAACAACACATTATATAATATAGATTTAATTGGTATTTACAGAACATTTCATCCCAGAGCTGCAGAATATACATTCTTTTCAAGTGCATATGTAACATTCTCAAAGATAGACCACATATTAGAACACAAAATAAATCTTTACAAGTTCAAGAAGATTGAGATCATATCACACATCTTCTCAGATCACGATGGCATGAAACTAGAAATCAACTACAAATAAAAACCCCCAAAACATTCAAACACATGGAGGCTAAATAGCATGTTAATAAACAATGAATAGGTTACCAATGAGATCAATCAAGGAATCAAAGAATTCCTGGGAACAAATGAAAATGGACACAGAACAACTCTAAATCTATTAGACACAGTGAAAGCAGTCCTGAGAGGAAGTTCATAGCACTATAGGCTTAAACAAAAATAAATAAATAAATAAATAAATAAATAAATAAATAAATAAACAAACAACAACAAAAAAATTCTAACTATCTAACCCTACAACTAAAATGACTAGAAAGATTAGTAAGATAAAAACAAGAAAAGCCCAGAGTAATTATAAGGAAGAAGATAGTAATAAAGATCAAATGGAAATAAATGGCATAGAGATTTATATATATATATATATATATATATATATATAGAGAGAGAGAGAGAGAGAGAGAGAGAGAGAGAGAGAGAGAGAGAACCAGGGGCCATTGCAACTGAATGGATTGGGGCAACCAGGCCGGCAGGGGGGTTAGTGAGGGATGTCCAAACGACTGAGCAGCAGGCTGCATGGGGCAACCAGGCCGGCGGCGGGGGGCGGGGGGGGTGGACAGTGAGGGTTGTCCAGGCCGGCAGAGGGGGGCAGTGAGGGGCAACCAGGCTGGAAGGGGGGCAGTTGGGGGCAACCAAACCAGCAGGGGAGGCAGTAAGGGGCAACCAGGCCAGCAGGCAGAGGCGGTTAGGGGTGATCAGGCTGGCAGGGGGACCAGTAGGGATGATCAGGCAGGCAGGCAGGTGAGCAGTTAGGAGCCAGCAGTCCCAGATTGTGAGGGGGATGTTCAAATATGGGTTTAGGGCCGATCTGAAGGGTCACGGATTGGAGAGGGTGCAGGCTGGGCTGAGGGGACCCCCCCCCATCATGAATTTCATTCCCCAGGCTTTTAGTATATATATAAAATGTCAATGAAACCAAGAGCTGGTTCTTTGAAATGATAAAGCATTAGCCAGACTCACCAAGAACCAGAGAGAGAGGACCCAAATAAATAAAATCAGAAACAAGAGAGAAGAATAACAACTTGAATCACAGAAATACAAATGTAAAACAATAGTATGAAAAACTACCATTATATGCCAACAATTAGACAATCTGGGAGACATGAACAAATTCCTAGAAACATACAATATTCCAAAACTCAATCATAAAGAATCAGAAAACCTGGATAGAATGATAACAAGTAATGAAATTGAAACAGCAATCAAGAAACTCCCAGCAAACAAAAGTCCTGGACCAGATGGCTTTCACAGATGACCGTTACCAAACACTCAGAAAAGAACTAATACCTCAAACTATTCCAAAAAATTTCAAGAGGAAGGAACATTTCCAACCTCTTTTTATGAAACAAGCATTATCCTTATTCCAAACCCAGATAAAGACACTACAAAGAAAGAAAATTACAGGCCAATATCCCTGATGAAAATAGATGCTAAAATCCTCAACAAAATATTGGCAAATCAGATCTAGCAATACATTTAAAAGATCATAAATTATGACCATGTGGGATGCAAGGCTGGTACAATATTTGCAAATCAATAAATCTGATACATTATATAAACAAAATGAGGGATAAAAATCACTTTACAATATCAATAGATGCAGAAAAAGCATTTGACAAAATCCAGAAACCTTTTTTGATAAAAACTATCAGCAAAGTGAGAGTATAGGGATCATACTTCAAGATAATAAAGGCCATATATGGCAAACCTATAGCCAATAATATTCTCAATGAGCAAAAACTAAAAGTGTTTCCATTAAGAACAGGAACAAGACAGAGATGTTCGCTTTCACCATTCTCATTCAACATAGTACTGGAAGTCCTAGCCACAGTGATCAGACAAGAAGAAATAAAAGGCATACAAATTAGAAAGGAGGAATTAAAACTGTCATTATTTGTAGATAGCATGATATTGTACATGTAAATAGAAAACCCTAAAGACTCTACCAAAAACCTACTAGATTTAATAAATGAATTTGGCAATGTAGCAGGATACAAAATTAACATCCTGAAATCAGAGATATCTTTACACACCAACTAGGGCCCAATGCTTGAATTCATGCACCTTAAAAGAAATTGTGGGCCACAAGGCTGCAGTGGGCACAGGGTCGGGTCTCGGCCCATCCTCCGTGCCCCCGCCCGACCCCTCCTACCACGGCCCTAGTCCCCTGTCTGCCGGCAGCCCCCCGCTGCTGCCATTCCCACATGCTGACAGCATCGGCCCTCCTCGCACCCACTGTTGGCACGGAGCAATTGGGGCTGACACCAGTGTGAGCAGGGCCAGCACCAGCAGTGGGTACAAGTGGCAGCTCTGGTGCCAGCAGCGGGTGTGAGCACCCAGCAGGGCTACAACATGCAGGAGCAAAGAATTTTCAGTAACCATCAGAGGCTCACCCCGATGACAGCAACTGGCACCCCACATTGGTCTGGCACCCCCACTCATCTGCTCCACCATCCCGCCGCAGCCAATGCCCGCCATGTTCCGCGTGTGCTCCCTGGTAGTCAGCGCACATCATAGTGACTGGTTGTCTGATTGTTCGGTTGTTCAGTTGTTCGGTTGTTCAGCCGTTCAGTCTATTTGCATATTAGGGTTTTATATATATAGATAATGAACTCTCATCAAGAGAAACTAAAAAATAATCCCATTTACTATTGCAACAACAAAAAAATATATTAAAAAATTAACTTAATCAAGGAGGTAAAAGACCTGCATTTGGAAAACTATAGGACATTGAAAAAAGGAATAGAGGAAGATACAAACAGGTGGAAGTATATACTCTGTTCATGAATTGGAAGAATTAACATCATTAAAATGTCCACACTACACAAAGCAATCAATAGATGCAATGCAATCCCTATTAAAACACCAATGGCATATTTCACAGATCTAGAACATATGTTGCAAAAAATTATATGTAATCAAAAATAACTCCAAGTAGCCACAGCAATTTTGAGAAAGAAAAACAAAGTTGGAAGGATCACAATACCAGATATCAAACCATACTACAAAGCCATTGTAATAAAAACAGCTTGATACTGACACAGGAACAGGCATATAGATCAATGGAATGGAACAGAGACCCCTGAAATCGAACCAAACCATTATGTTTAATTAATATTGGACAAAAGAGGCAAGAATATACAATGGAGTAAAGACAGTCTTCAACAAATGGTGTTGGGAAAATTGGACAGGTGCATGCAAAAAAATGAAACTAGACCACCAACTTACACCATACACAAGAATAAACTCAAAATGTATAAACGATGTAAATGTAAATCATGAAACCATAAAAATCCTAGAAGAAAATATAGGCAGTAAAATCTCAGATATCTCATGTAGCAGTATTTTCACTGGTACATCTCTTAGGGCAAGGGAAACAATGGGAAAAAATAAACCAATAGGACTACATCAAACTAAAAAGCTTCTGCACAGCAAAAGAAACCATCAAAAAAAATGAAAAGGGAATCCATTGTATGGGAGAAGATATTTGCCAATGAAACAACTGATAAGGGGTTAGTTTCCAAAATACGTCAAAAACTCATATAGCTCAAAAAGAGAAGAAGAAGAAATAACCCAAGTAAAAAATGGGCACAGGACCAGAATAGGCACTTCTCCAAAGAGGACATACAGATGGCCAAGAGACATATGAAAAAATGTTCAGCATCAACCTTGCAAAACCCATTGTCTCATCAGCACGGACTAAGGCTCTTGATAGAACAGTGTCAAATGAAAAAGACATTTAGGTCTCTGAGGTGTGCTTCAGAGCTTCATTTTAATTAAGAGCCTTCTTAAAATGTAAAAAAAAAAAAGAAAGAAAGAAAGAAAAGGACATTTTGGATAGACTCTGAAGTGGAGTGAGATTAAACAGAAGTTTTCCAACAGCTAACCAACTTGAGGCAACCTGAAAACCAAATCATTCAAAGCTCTAAACTCCTTCTAAATATTCGTTTAGCTGTAACATACAAGTTTTTAGAGGCTTAAACATCAGCCACGTATTACCTCTTTTCTGTAGGACAGAGATCCAGGCAGGCTTGGCGTGGCTCTTTACTTGGAATTTCACAAGGCCAAAACCAAGGGCGGAGCTCTTATTTGGAGGCTCTGGGAAGGGTCTGCTTCAAGGCTCATTCGGGTTATCCGTGGTTCCTTGTTGTAGGACCTAGGTCCTCCTTTCCTTGTAGACTGTCAGGCAGGGGCTGTCTTGACTCCTGGAGGCCACAAGTCAGGCATTGTGCATGGCATCCTTCTCACACTAGGAAGTATGGCAACTGATGAAATGGAATGAGACAAGGGCACAGTTTAATTGTACCTGGTGGCAAATATACAGTGCTTCTCTTTTTCCTTTTCTGGTAGTGTTTATCTGAGGTTCCAAACTACAGACACTTCTGAATATTTCTTTATTTCTTTTTTATTTTCTGGACTTTACCCTCCTGGAATCTGTCCTCTGCTATGTGCTCAGAGCCTAGCACAGTGCCTGATACAGAGGGAGGACCTATGGCTGCTGTTCTTCTGCCCTTCTCTCCCACAGGTGCTGACCTTTCATTGCCCACTCCTCCACAGGCCTGCGTCTCCAGTTTCAAAAAGTTGTAAAGACAAGTTTTAATATGTACTACCTATTGTTTAGCCCTAACAAATTTACAGGAGCTTTAAAAGACCCCAAAAAGCCAAAGAAATCCTGAAGAATAAAAAGCCAGGGGTATCACACTCCCTGACTTCAAACTACAATAATCAAAACATCATGGCATTGGCAGAAAAACAGACCAATGGAACAGAATTGAGAGCCTAGAAATAAGCCCACACATATTTGGGCAACTAATTTTCAACAAAGAAGCCAAAAACATAAAATGGAGAAAAGAAAGCCTCTTCAATAAATGGTTCTGGAAAAATTGGAAAGCCACATTCAAAAGCATGAAATGAGGCTATCTGACTCCATAGACAAAAATTAACTCTAAATGGATTAAGTACTTGAATATAAGACTAGAACCAATAAAATACAAAATAGATACCAAACTTATGGACTTTGATCTCAGAGAGGTTTTTGTGACCTTGACCCCAAAGGCCATGGAAGTGTAAGCAAAAATAAATGAATGGGACTACATCAAACTAAAAAGTTTCTGCACAGCAAAAGAAACAATCAACAAAACAAAAAGACAACCAACTAAATGGTAGAAGATATTTGTGAACCATACTTTCAATAACGGTCTAATATCCAAAATACTTAAAGAACTCACACAATGCAACAACAACAAAAAAAATCCAATTTGAAATGGTCAAAGGACCCAAACAGATGCTCTTTTTTGTTGTTGTTAACAAGAAAAACAACTTTTGGCACAACAGTGCCAATTTTTTCTTTTTTTGAACACATGAACACAAAATATCTCTGCAGGCCAAAAAAAAAATTGCAAAATCTAAACAACCATTATCTTATCTCAACATGGGGATACCACCCTTCCTTAATAATTTAGAAAGTGCCTCATATTGCAAGAGATGTACATCCAGTCCAAATTTAATAAAATATATTTTAATGTTACAGGTTTATTAATATAGAAACAAAAATTATACATTAGTCAAATAAACAAATACAAAAATTTTCAGCCACTAGACACAGAGAGCATGAATATGTGAATAGCTAGGGATAAGAAAATGGTTAATCAGTAACAAGATCTTCTCTTAGATTTTATGAGGAAAAATCCTTGGAGTTAAAGCTGTCCTGAAACAATGCCCTCAGCCTCTACTTTCTTAAAATGAAAGCAGAGTTACCTCCTTGCTATTGAGCATAAAAATTTCACAGCACATCAGGTACATCCAGAAAGGCTCGCTAGGGCAGGGTGGAAGGGGGAAACTGAACAGACACTTTTCCCAAGAAGACATGCAAATGGCTAATGGAGATATAAAAAGATCTCAATTTCACTAGCTAGAAGGGAAATGCAAATTAAGATCACAATGAGGACACACTTCAGAGTTGGTGCCAGGTTTGGTGCCAGTTCATTTTGCTAGGATGAGTTGGAGACACTGAGTGAGCCATTACAGAGGCAGCAGGCAGCGTACACTCAGAGCAGCGAGAGTGGCTCCAGCCTGCTCCTTCCCAGAAGAGACATCAGCACCTCAGCCTTAAGCCACCTGAGCTCTGACCTGTGCCTAATGAAAATCTATATTGAAATCTAACTATAGACTGAAAATAATGGCAGCCAAATAGGCAGACTTGTCCCGAGCCTTATCCCAGAGCAGATAAAAGGAGCATCTAAATCGAATAACATCCATCAAAATTGGCAAAGTAGACTCAGCTGGTGAGACAATTCACAGCCGGGAAGGGCAAAGGCCTCCTGGAGAATGGTAGGATCAGTCATCTGGGCTGGAAAGAGTCATGAGACCACTGAGCCGAGAGGGTCAGAAGGAAGCTGCACGGCACCAAGTCCGTGTCCCTTGGGGACATGAATAACATCCAACTGTGGAAAGGAAGTCCACAGGGCTGCTGGCGCCAGGAGGTTCTAGATCTAGGTGGACAGTCGCGAGAGGCTGAGTCCAGAAGGGGCATCCTGAAGAACTGCCCAAGCTGTGCAGTGCCAGTTGGGGGGGAGGGTGCAGGGGGGTGAGAAACTAGCAGTCGTGTGGTTGTTTTGCCTCTGTTTGGTCTTTGCTTTTATTCACTAAACCCAGTTCAGAGGACCTTTCAAATACAAACACTCACCCGTGGCTGAGGTGCAGGTGGAGGAGCGGACTTGTGGAGTCTGGGAAGAGGCTGTGGAGGATAGCGGGTTGGGGAGAGGTGACCAGGGGTCTGGCACTGGGACATTCCTGACCCTCCGGACCTAAGCAGCCATTTTTCTCCTGAAGAACCAGACCCTCCCAACAGCCTCAAGGCAGCTAATACAGCTATACCCAGCCTACACCAGGGACTGTACAAAGGACACAAAAACTCTTAATAGCCCTGAAGAGCCCTCAGGGATTGCGTTGAAGAGACGCCATTCAGTCCCCGAAAGCGATACAGCACCCTCCTGACCTATAGCCCTGTCAGAAACAGCTGCTTGAGAGATTAAGATTGATAGCAGGCAGACAGGCAAAGTAGGCAGATTGGTCCCACCTACTTGCAGTCAAGGTTGTGGAGACAGACACAGACGACCAGTGGATTGCTTCGAATTTCAACATGGAACTGTCTACCTAACAGGAAACTGAGAGGTGGCAGACAGAACAGGAGAATGGGATCTTATCAGTAAGACAAGAAATAACAAGAGTTGAAGAGGATGTGGAGAAAAGAGAACCTTCATACACTGCTGGAATGTAAACTGGTATAGCCACTGTGGAAAATTTAAGAATAGGGTTAACTGTATGAGTCAACAATCTCTTTGCTGGGTATCTATCCAAAAGAATTGAAAATATTTATTCATAAAGACATGTGTACCCCTATGTTCATTGCAGCATTATTCATGGTGGCCAAAACATGGAAACAACCAACGTGTCTTTCTTTTTTTTTATATAGATATATTTTTTTTTTTATTGATTTTTTACAGAGAGGAAGGGAGAGAGATAGAGAGTTAGAAACATCGATGAGAGAGAAACATCAGTCAGCTGCCTCCAGCACATCTCCTACTGGGGATGTGCCCGCAACCCAGGTACATGCCCTTGACCGGATTTGAACCTGGGACCTTTCAGTCCGCAGGCCTACGCTCTATCCACTGAGCCAAACCGGTTTTGGCCAAAGTGTCTTTCAATAGATAATAGGATAAAGAAGATGTGGTACATATATACAATGGAATACTACTCAGCCCTAAAAAGAATGAAATATTGCCATTTGTGACAACATGAATGGATCTTGAGAGTATCATGTTAAGTGAAATAAGTCAAACAGAAAAGGACAAGAACCCTATGATTTCACTCATATGTGAGATATAAAACAGAAAGCAACACATGAACAAACAAAATAAAGAAACAAACCCATAGATACAGACAATAGTATGGTGTTTACCAAAAGGAAAGGGGGAGAAGAGAATGATGGAGAGGGTAAAGAGTGTCAAATATATGGTGGTGAACACACCATGCCATATACAGATGATGTATTATAGGATTGTACACTGGAAACTCATAGAATTTGGTTTACCAATGTTACTCCAATAAATTTCATTTGAAAAAGAATTCTTATTATGAATTCTTATTTGTCCCATGAGTTATTTGGAAATATGTTTTTAAACTACCAAATAGATGATGACTTTACTAAATAACTTTTGGGTTTTGATTTCTAGTTTAATTGCACTGTAGACTCAAAATATGATCTGTTCAATGATGATTTATTAGTCAAGCCTCAGCCTAAAATATATCTTCCTGGAAATGAAAGACTTTATCAATAGTCATCCTCCACTTCCTCTTCCTCTTTTTCCTCATAACTCTCTTCCCCCTTCTCCTTATCCTTATTTTGAAATAACTGTTGGTAGCTGCACTGTGTTCATTTGCCCGCAACACTGCCCTGGGACTGAACCTCATGGGACCCAGTTCTTTGTAAATGTTACATAATAATAGGGAGCCCACGAGATGTTAAATCAGCTTCAAAACAAATTCTTCCCATAATCTCCTGGACAGCATCCCAGGCGAAGTCTAGATGACTCAAAGCTCACTCACTGTGCCCTGGAGCTGCCTCTCAAGTCAGCAGGATGAAATGAGTGTTGACCAACAATTTACTCTGATTTATGTCAGAGCCCACCATGGGAAAGTGTACTACAGAACTATTTTGGCTGGTAGAAAGCCATCAAAAAATTGAAACAGCCCTAGCTGGTTTGGCTCAGAGGCCTGCAGACTGAAGGGTCCCAGGTTGGATTCCTGGTCAGGGCACATGCCCAGGTTGAGGGCTCGATCCCCAGTAGGGGACGTGCCAGGAGGCAGCCGATCAATGATTCTTTCTCATCATTGATGTTTCTATCTCTGTCTCCCTCTCCCTTTCTCTCTGAAATCAATAAAAATATTTTTTTAAGAATTGAAACAAATTAAAATGTTTCTTTTGAAGCAAATGAACAGAACAGATTGCTGTACATAGATATACAACATCATTTGAAACAAAACTTTCAAGATAGTGCTTGTGTGAGAATTGTTTTTATTGTCCTTTAAAATTGCTAATGGATAAATGTGCACCACGGACATGTCCACACAGTTCCAAACACATGAGTAAAGCGATGTAATCCAGTTACAAAAACTCACTTTTGCATGCATAATGTCAATTCTCTACATATCTGGAATCATGTACCTGTTTCATTAGAGTTTATCATTAAAAGCAGGTAAACATAGCCACATTTCATAAAGTGGTGGATTTTCAGTCTATCACGTTAACCTTAATTTTCAGTCAAATGAGAGCATCCAGAGTAGTATTAGAGAAGAGCTTTGTAAATAGAGCCATAGAAGTAATTCTCTGTGCTCATGTCACGGTTACTCTCAGCAGTTCTAAAATTATGAGGTATTTTTCTTGTCTGCTAAAACTCCTTTGTCATGAACAATGGAGTTAGCAAATAAAATTACAAGTAGAAAATACAAACTATCACCCTGGCCAGTGCTGCTCATTGGTTACAGGGTCACGGGTTTGATTCCCAATCAAGGGCATGTTCCTGGATTGCAGGTTTCAATCCCCGGCCACGGTCGGGGGGTGCATTCAGGAGGCAACCAGTCAATGTGTCTCTCTCTGATGGCAGTTCTCAACCTGTGGTTCACGAACAATGAAAATACTTCCTGCATATCAGATATTTACATTACGATTCATAACAGTAGCAAAATTACAATTATGAAGTAGCAACAAAAATAGCTTTATGGTTGGGGTCACCACAACATGAGGAACTGTATGAAAGGGTCGCAGCACTGGGAAGGTTGTTGTTTTTCTCCCCTCCCCACCGCCTCCCTCCCTTCCACTTTCTCTAAAAATAAATAAATAAATAAATAAATAAATAAGGGGAAAATATCCTTGAGTGAGAATTAAAAAAAAAAAAATGGAAAAAAAAGAAAACACAAACTATCATGTAATGTCAATATTTTTGTAATAGAATCCAAGTCTGTGACTTTTACCTTATAACGTTCTAAAATATTTCTCAGAAAATGCCACAACTTGTATAAGTGGGAAACACACATGCACACACACGAGAAACAGCATTCCAAAAACACAAATGACAACATTGGTAAAGCACTCTGAGATTATGCATTTAATATTCTCCGTTAAAGCCTCAACGGTCCCATAATTTCCCCCAAATAGCATTATGAGTCATGTAAGGGGGTAGTCAGATGGAAACCAAACCATTGAAAATATCCTCCAAGAAAATGAAAAGATGCCAAAAATCACACAAGAACATAATAACCATAGTATTTACAATAGAAAATACTGCTTCGGCCTGGCCGGTGTGGCTCATTTGTTTGGGCATCGTCCCGTGCACCAAGAGGTTGCTGGTCTGATTCCCGGTCAGGGCACATGCCTGGGTTGCAGGCTTGATCCTCAGTAGGGGGCCTGCAGGAGGCAGCTGATCAATGTTACACTCTCACATGGATGTTCCTCTCTCTCTCCCTTCTTCTCTCTCTAAAAATCAATAAACTGTTATTGTGAAAAAAGAAAATAATGCTTCTGCCAGAAACAGCACTGTTTTTACCAGCCAGGCATTATTTGTCATGTTTAACTTTATATACAGGCTTTTTGCCTGGATTTATCATTATTTTCCTCTCAACCTCCCCTAAATTTTGTTCCCCTTCAGCAAACACTCACCAAACACTGCTTACCTGGCAGAAGGCTGATAGGAAGGCTAGGGCCTGGCAGGCCTGGGAGTGGCTGCCTTCTCTGGCTCAGGGGTAAGTGAGGGGCTCAGCCAGGACTTCAGATGCAGGACCATCTGCCCCCAGTGCCAGCTGCTGGGAAGGTGGGGGCTGGCATGGACCACGCATGGATGGAGTGATGTCCCTGGGGAAGTGACCAGCCCCCAGGAAGAGGACAGGAGATAAGAGAGGGCCGGACTCAGCAGAACCCGCCCAGGCGAGCACAACGGGGAGTGTGCCACGGGCTGGAAAGGGAGCCTGGGAGACACGCTAGGCTGCAGAGTGATGTGGCTATGCTTCTCTGTGACTCTTCTTTCCCCAACTGGAGAAGACCGGTGGGTCAGCTTGGCAGGGAGAGGTGGCTGTGAGACAGGGGTGGGCAAACTTTTTGACTCGAGGGCCACAATGGGTTCTTAAACTGGACCGGAGGGCGCCTGCAGAGGAGGGAAGGAGAGAGGGCGCCAGGAAGACCATTGCTCCCGGTGTCGCTGAGCCTGTTCTGCCACAGCTGCTCGCAGATGATTCCTTGACTTACCCTCAGGGAGCCGCGTAACCCTCAGGGAGGGTTTGTAGCGGAAACACATTCTGGGCTCGTGTGTATGTGAAAATAGTTTCTTGGCAGAGAAAGGGCTAAAGTTAGCCCAGGTTTTGTAGGAAATTTTATCTGTTTTAATGCCAGGATGTTCAGAGGACTTATTTTTTATGCATTTTATCCATGGTGTCCTGTGTTTTCCTAAAGATAACCAAGTTTTTATCTAAATTTTTTTCATTTCTGATCTAATCAATAAGCCATCCTCTAATTATCAGGACAATGCTTCAAGCTGTCATATGCAGAATCTCCTCCCAGGACGCACAGCGCACTTCCTGTTTCTCTTTGCTGGTCTTTGAGTGAGCATGGCCCTAGTCCAGTTTGTCACCAGCAAGCAGACGAGGTCCATGGCCCAGGTAGAGAGCAACCAAAACGCCTGGGTTGTGCACAAGCTATCTGCAGCCACATGACAAATGTCCCCGCACTCAGCCACATAAAACAACTATTTTATGATGGTCTCAGATTCTGTGGCCCAGAAGCTCAGACAGGGCACAGAGGGAACAGCTTGTCCCCACACAGGCTTCCCCATTTACATGCCTGGAGTCTGGACTGGGTCACCCGAAGATGGGGCTCAACAAGGTCTGTCAACCTGCCTGTGGCCTGCCTGTGTGCCTTCTGATGGCAGGGAGCTTTGCTCCCAGAGGACATGTCCCATGAGCCAGCATCCCAAAAGACCTGGATGGAGGCCCTTTATGATCCGGCCTCGAAACTGACTTGACTACCCTTGTGCGATATACTATTGGTGGAGACTCCACTCGGATCAAGTCGAGGGCCCACAGATCCCACCTCCTGAGAAAAGTATCACAGAACTGGAGGCCAGGTTTGAAAGCTGCCACAGGAGGCACTGTCCATGTCAACACTGCTCACCCCTGAGACTGCTGTGGCTGCCAGATCCCACCCCACCCCACCCCGACACTGTATATCAGTGGTTCTCAACCTTCTGGCCCTTTCAATACAGTTCCTCATGTTGTGACCCAACCATAAAATTATTTTTGTTGCTACTTCATAACTGTAATGTTGCTACTGTATGAATCATAATATAAATATATGATATGCAGGATGGTCTTAGGTGACCCACAGGTTGAGAACAACTGCTGTATATCCTGCTCCCTGAGCTGGTCTGAGGCCAGGCTCAGCCCCTCTCCAGACCCAGCCTCTCAGAAGCTGGGCTTTTTCCCTCCTTCATACACAGTGCATGGCCGTCGGGGTGGGAGGAAGAAAGGGTTAGCTAACCCTGCAGCCCCCCTCAGAGTTAGAAGAGTGGTAAAGATTCATATGCCTGGCACCTGGCTTCCTTTCCACACTAAATGAACATGTATCTGTTGTAGGGCTGCTGCATCTGTTGACCCCAAGAAGGAATGTAACTGTCAAAAAAGGACTCCTGCCCTAACCAGTTTGGCTCAGTGGATAGAGCGTCGGCCTGCGGACTGAAGGGTCCCAGGTTCGATTTTGGTCAAGGACATGTACTTTGGTTGTGGGCAGATCCATGTTTCTCTCTCATCGATGTTTCTAACTCTCTATCCCTCTCCTTTCCTCTCTGTAAAAAATTAATAAAATATATTTTAAATAAATAAATGGATGCCTATAGTTAACAGGGCCAAATTGCATAATCAGAATCTAACAGTCATTGTTTGCTGAGGCCCCTCATGCAGGCTGCATTTCAGGAAAAAAAAACACAGACTGGGCTGCCTCCCTCCTTAACTCTGTTTCTACTATCTGAGCTGACCCTTACAAAGGAGTTCCTAGGCTCATAAATCAACCAATTGGCTGAAGACCTCCCCTGGCCAATCAGGGCTGCAAAGTTTATGTTCTCATTTGCATCTTTACTGACCAGAGTGGCTCCATTCTGACCAATCAGAATGATGCATTTTGGACCAATCAAACTATGAGGATATGAGTCCTCATTTGCATGAGAATGGACCAATCAGGAGGCAGATTAATATAAACCAGATTAACCTGTGTCTCCATGGAACACACTTCCACTTTTCATTGAAGACTGCATTTCTTGGCTGGAATTCCAACATCAAAGCTGAGCAACAATACTGGCCATGAGCTGCGGTACCAGAGCTTAGCTGTAACACCAGAGCCATGACACCAAGGCCACCCTGCCCGCTGCCTCACCCAGGCTGCCTCACAGCCATGCTCTTCTGTGACTGAGCTGTCACAACCATGCTGTTCCAAAGCTATGTTTTAAAATTGAGCTATTATCACTGAATAAAGTCTGTCCCCTCACTGCACCCCAAATTGAGGACTCCAGTTGTTGGTGAATTGGTGGTGATGATCTCAGCTGACACACCCTACTATCATAGTTACGCTGGTATTAATCTTATTCTTACAAGTCTTTACAAACCCCATCCTTTCTTTTACCCACAACCCTTTACTTGCAGTATCTATAAACTCAGACTGCAGGATGCCTCAGCCATTCCTCTTCCTGCCTGATTACAGACCCACAGTCTCCAGGTTGCTTGCTTTTCTTTGTTTTCTTGAGAAAATTGTCTGAGAAAAAAAATATATCCTCTAGTTTTCTCGGTTTGAGAAGTTTTCTAGCTTTTTTGCTTTTCTCTACTATGTTTGTGGTTTGAAAGAGAGCAAGTCTCCTAGGAAGTTTGGCTGATTTTACTATGTAATTGTAAAATTCTAAGTGATCGGATAAGGAAGTGGGGAGAAAAAAAAACCTTAGAAAGTCTAGCTCTTAGCTCCTAGTCAGCATAAATGAGAACTGTAAGTTCCCCTTGCACACCAGTAATAATCAAAAAGACCATAAACCACAGAAAGTCCACAACTTCTTTACAGCAGAAAGTTCTGGGTTCTTGGTGAGTCGTCCAGCACAGTGCTGCAGAAAACGACAAGCTGCGCTTGGTGGTGTCACTTCAT
The DNA here is from genome assembly GCF_964212035.1 of Myotis nattereri. Taxonomy (NCBI): domain Eukaryota; kingdom Metazoa; phylum Chordata; class Mammalia; order Chiroptera; family Vespertilionidae; genus Myotis; species Myotis nattereri. The sequence goes on from NC_138088.1 coordinate 8,192,735, forward strand.
CCCTTGATCGGACTCGTAGGCTTTGCGGTAGCTCTGGCAGGGCACTGTGGGACACCCCTGTCACTGGCATCGGTCAGTAGCAGCCCCCCCTCCATAGTTCTGGTGTTCCCTGGGATGAAGAGGCTGGGAAGTGGGGACAAAAGTGACCTAGGGTGTCCTTGGAACACACCATTTTTCACAGAAAATGATTTTTTTTTCTCTTGGTCTAGCTGAAATTAACATGATCTTCAAAGTCTGACTTGAGTCCAACTATGTCCAACATTTTTCCCTAGTGACTCCTGACCAAAGGAATGTCAACTGTCTCTCCACTCAAATTCCATTCAGAGCCAGAGCACACAGATACACACCTGGTGGTTTGTGTTTTCCCAAGTCATTTGTCTGCACACCTCAGACCCTCAATTAGATGGTGAGATCCTTGAAATCAAGGATTTAGTCCATTATCACCCAAAGCTCTCTCCTGCAAGTGATGGAATTTCATTAAAAACTGACACATAAAAACAATCAGACCACCATATCTAATAGATTGACTGGTTGGTTAACTGAAGGCCTTCAAGATGTCACAGCTCCCAGGAAGAATAAACAGTTCTTTCTCTGCTTGCCCAGGTTCCCCACTTCCAACTCTTTCTTCACACTGAGTAGGATGCTCTGGGAGTGTCTGATAGCTGTGGTGCATGACCCAGACCAACACAGTTTTCTTTTTGTGGAGCCTCATGAAGTCTAAAAAGTCAAAATCTACCTCCTAGCTCATTTGGGGGCATCCTCCAGAGTCTAGTTTTAGAAAAACTTAGAGCATTAAAGGGTCCACTAGGTCCTTGGTTATGGAATGGCTCAGCCAATGGGGAAAAAATGTCTATTTCTGGTAGTCCCTCCATACACCTTACACACTCTCAGTGCACTAACTAACTCCCAGAATGACCGGAATGACCAGTCACCATGATGCGTACTGCAGCCACCCAACTGGACCCATTGGGGGCGGGGCCAGCTGGCCAACCTCCTGTGGCTTCTCCCCTCAGCTGGTCCAGCCCAATCAGCCCAATTGGCCCAATCGGGCCGGCCGGCCAAACCCCACCCATGCACGAATTTGTGCACTGGGCCTCTAGTGTTTACAGAAAAGACCACCTGTTGTTTTTTAAAGAGAAGAACACTAATTTCCAGATAGGTAAACTTAAGATGTTTGATAATAGAATCATTGATCTACTCATCGGTGACTTCTCCAACTCGCTTTCCCTGCTTATAAATACCTACAGCTTCTATAAAATTGCTTTAAATTTCAAGGTGCCTTTTGCAAATGGCCTTACTTTGGCCTCCTCCACATCTTTATGGATACCAACAGAGGGAGCAGTTCCCATAATGACCCTCTGCAGTACTTCAGCCACACCCTCTTTCTGGGACCCTGATGTCACAGATAGCCAGGGGTGACCAGCTCCAGAGAATAGGGCCCCAGCAGAGCTGATTCACCTGGGACC